>NC_068407.1:16500758-17178258 GCF_023724105.1 Carassius gibelio | reverse complement strand
ACTCAGAACTCAGAACAACTGCTAACATTAAGTTTAAGGTAAAAATAACTGCCATGAAATTATAGTATCTTACTCCTATTCAATAAATTGTTCTTTCACTACATCTCTTTACCTCTGTCTTTATCCTCTTCTCTTCTTTTTGGCAGTGTATCTATCGCAGACTATGATCATTTATAATGTGTAATGTAAATTCGGCCTTGCGTCACAATCAGGAAACTTTCACCGTGTCTAGAACGGGCGCGAGCCGCCAGGCCCGTTTCTACGAGCTGTGTGTTAACAAAAACAGTGCTGTCTACATTGGATGTTGCGTCGGGCACGCTACACAACAAATTACCAACAACTAATCGTGCGCGCGCTCTGTTTCTGACGCACTTCAAGCACTCGATGGGTGGGGGAAGATTGAAGAGCCAGACTTTTTTTTTTTTTTTTTTTTTTTTTGCTTTATTTGGAAGTGTTTCGAATTGTTGGTTTTTAAATAGTATCCTATTATAAAAAAAAATATAGGTAAAAAAAAAAAAAGTTCACTCATTCTGGCGCCCTTATGGATGAGTGGCGCTCTTAGCATTTGCCTATGCCGCGGGCCGGCTCTGGTGCGGACTTTTTTTCGCCACACCAACCTCTGACTCTGAATCATCATCTGACGGTGACACTGTAGACTCTGGCACTGGTACACTAGCCGCAGGTCGGAAGAACGAATCAATAGTTCGCTTGCTCATAGCTCAGACGCACGCACATATCAGGTTGTGATGATATTTGTCTCTGTTTCCTTCCCACAGATGTTTACGCGCGCTCAATTATCTCTAGGCCCCTCCCCCTCCACAGATTTTAGCCACTTGCAGTGGCCATTCCCTATTCTTCTCACACGCATTTGCCGCCTCACAGACAGGCATCACTCAATGAGACGCGAGTGTGTGCTCGCGTCTCATTAGTATGTGTGCGTGCGTGCGTGCGTGTGCAAATCTACTGGTCGCACATGTGCGACTGGATGTAAAATTCAGTCGCACACTCTCAAAATTTGGTCGCAAAATGCGACCATTTGGTCGCAGTCTGGAGCCCTGAAAATGAGCAAGCTGACTATAACTCATGCAATAACTTTTATGCTCCAGGTCTCTAATAACTTTGATACTCGCAAACATAAAGGTATGGCTTAAAGAGATGATACTATCACTTTAATTTTACTGCAACATTCCCTCAGTGAGAAAATACAGAATATTCCAAGCTAATCAGTTCCCATATTATGGTCAATGCATTCATAATATAGAGGAATTATCATTTTAAAAAGGGTAATCAATTGCAAAACAATTTGCATTACCACAAGAAGATAAACGGGCACATGGGTTGGGTGGGCCGAATCACCTCTAGTTAAAGGGATAGCTTTAAAATACCCAAAAATGAAAATCATGACATTAAATACTCATGCTTATGTTATTCCAAACCTGTATGACCTTCGTTCATCTTCAGCACACATATGAAGATTTTTGGAATAATCTGAGAGATTTCTGTCCCTCCATAGACAGCAAGGGTACAGGACGGCACAGAAACATCATCAAAATAGTCCATGTGACATCAGTGGTTCAGCCTTAATTTTATGAAGCTACAAGAATACTCATTGTGTGCATGGAAAACAAGAACTTTATTCAACGATCTCTTCTCTCCATGGATAGATAGTCTGTCACCATTATTGAGAGTACCATGACGCATCGTTAAATAGAATCGACAAACCATTTAATAAAGTCATTTTTTTTGGTTTGCTTCTTTTTTTCTTTTTGAACCACTGATGTCACATGGACTAATTTTACAGTGTCCTTCGAAACTATGTTTCTGTTCCTTGACCTTGGTAGTACCCTTGCTGTCTATAGAGAGTCTGAAGGCTCTTGGATTTTTTTTAAATATATATCCATCTATATATATTAGTGATGGGATTTATGGCTCTTTGAGGGGATCCGGATCTTCGCGATCCGTTCCTTTCAAAGAGCCGTTCAAAAGAATGGCTCTTTTGGCTCTTTTTAAATATTTAGTCAGTTTTAAGAAGCCAGCTTGGGAGCATCTCAGTTTATCCTGGAAATAATCACTGGGAGGTATTATGAGGTGAGATTTGTAGTCAAATAATTAAAGCTCAGATATCACTGTTGAGCTGAGCTACAGACCACACCCTTTCTGCCCGGGTGGTTTTGGTGCTAGGTGTGGCACCCAGCCGCAGATAGTTAATTAGTCACCAGGTGGGAAGGATCTAGTGATTTTAAGGGAATCAGAGTCACTCACAGGATAGAAAGCAGGTTGGCAAGATGTGTGGAGAAACTGGGCCTGAAAAGTGATATTGCAGGACTAAAGCTTGTTTGAACAAGGAAGGAGTCGGTGAGCATTTGTTTGTAAAGTGTGGTGGATTTTAACATTTAAGTAAATCATGTAATTATGCTTAAGGAAAAATGTGTTTAAATGTTATGAAATCATGTTTGGATTGTAAGCTAAAGTGTTATACATTTAACATTTATGAAGGTAGTTAAAAGAAATGTGTTAAGATTTTTAAGGAAGCTGGAAGTGAGAAATTGTGGTTTTATAGATTAAAGCTGTTAGAGTTTAAGGGTAGAATTATTTGAGTAGTGCTTTAAAAGTGTCTTCAATTTATTTGGGTGCTCTAGATATGGGGTTTTCTTTCAATGTATTTTCAAGACTAATTTGTGTTTAAATTTAAGTATTTGATCCTGGGTTTTGATGCTTTAATATGGTTACTTGGGTTTATTGTATATTTTCTTGATTACTTGTATTTGTGTTTAAGGTTTTTTACCTGCTTTTGGCCATGGCAACTTTCAAATAAAAGAAAGAAAAGAAAGAATTGATTCCTGGTCATTGAGTAAAATCCAGTCCAAACCTTCAAGAGCAAGCATACCCTTTCAAGTGGGGGAAATTGCAGGGTTGAACTTCACTAGAGTGAGGGAACTTGACAGTAAAAAACCGCTGTGAAGACTGGAACAAAGAATCCTGAACAGCAACCAGCCAGGCCTGATAAAACAGGAAATCCTCTCACCCAATCCTGCTGAAAAGATGGCTGACTCAAAGACACTGGAGCAGCTAAAGAGCAATAGGACATCCGCAAAGCGACAATTCTCACGGCTGGCTAACAACGTAGTCCGAATGTATGCCATCACACCTGAAGAGGAGCTCAGGGACAGTTTCAAAAAGCTCATAATTGAGGCCAACAAGGTCATGGAAGCCAATGATGATGTAGGGGCCCAGTACCTTGTAGAAGCCGAGCTGGATCCAGATTCCGAAGGAGTTCCCAGGTTGAATGAGCAGCAAAAGGCCGACATTGGGAAAACCGCAAGTGAGTGCGAGATGAGGTTGAATGAGCTCAAAGAGCTTATCCAAAAGACACTCTGGACCAACTTTGGAGAAGAGGAAATGACAATGGCAGTGAAGGCTGCGGAGGAGGAAGTAGAGAGGGTGGTATCCTTTGGACCTGGTGGAAATAAAGAGGTTTATGACTTCATGTTTGATTACATGGAAAAACTGGTTAAGAGGGCAAAAGAGCTGCACGCACAGTGGAAGTGTTGGGCTCCTGCTGCTGAACGACAAGGTTTCCAGCTGCGGGTCAGAGGTCTTGAGCAGATCATCCCCAAGTTAATGTCAAGAAAAGCTGAGTTCATTCAAGTAAAAGCTAAAGAAGACGCCGAAAGAGTTGTGAGTGCAGCTTCTATCAGCTATCCAACAGCAGCCATTAGACTGAAGCCTACTTCCCTCCCCAAGTTTACTGGCATCAGGCGAGACTTTCATCGCTGGAAAAGGGACTGGGAGGCCCTCCAGAGGCAAGGAGAACCCACTGGGTCAAAAGAAGTCAAAAAGTTTCAGCTTCTTGACAGCTTGGATGAGAAATTAATGAGAGATCTTCGATTGATGACCTATAACACAGCAGATGACATTCTTCGTGTCCTAGAGAATCGGTTTGGAAGCCAAACTGCGATTGCTATTGAAATAGTAGAGGAGCTCCAGAGACTTCCAGCTGCAAAATGTCACCAGCCCAAGAAAATTGTTGAGCTCATCCAAGCCGTGGAGAAGGCCCTTGAAGACCTGAGTGACCTGGGTGACACTGGTGCTTTAAAGAATCCTCTGGTGACAAAGTCGATTGAAAGTAAGCTTCCAGATGCACTGAAGAAAGAGTGGCTTCTTTATGCAGCTGAGAGAAGCAGTACTGACCCAGAGAAGCGCTTCGACTATCTTCTGGCCTTTCTCAAGAGTCAAGAGAGCATCTACGAACAGCTGGATCAATTGAGGGATGAAGAGCCACTGAGGAAAGAAAACCGGCCTGAACAAAGGCAGGCTAGGACCAGAGCATCAATCCAGTCAAGTAGCAACCTCTCAGGATGTGTAATCTGTGGGGACATCAAGCATAAGAAGAAACTGTACTTCTGCAAAAGGTTTCGTGTGCTCAAGCTCACAGAGAAGAAGGATGCGGTGCGGAAGCTGGGAGCCTGCTGGAAATGTCTGGAGGTCCATGACGAGGGTAATCACTGCAAAACTTTGTTTCTGTGCAAAAGTCCTGATTGTAGAGAGCAGAGAGTTGCAGACCATCACTATTATCTGTGTCCCAGTGCTGAGGTATCCAGAGACAGTACAGCTCAGAGGAGGAGAAAAACCACAGTGGGAGGTGAGAGCTGGAGGAATTACACCGAGGCCCAGGAGGAATTCTTCAGAAAACTCTCACCTGAATTAGCCAAACAATGTCGGGATGCATTCTGTAACACGGCAGCGAGCACCTCCCATCTTGCAAAGAGTCATTCAAGTCTTCTGGTAGAGAGGGGCCTAGCGGAGTGGCCTGTCATCATGATGCTGTTGGAGGTAACGGCAAATGCTGGGCAGAAAATTGGAACCCTTATCGACCTAGCTTCCGATACAAATTATATCACCCATGAGGCAGCAGGTCGGCTCAATCTCAGAAGTGAAGACATCACGCTTGTAGTCCATGGTGTAGGAGGCATGAAAGCCTTTGTCAAGACAAAGCGGTACCTCCTGAAAATTCGGGTCAACACCTTAAGAGGCACTCTCAGATCCCACCAGCTGGTTTGCTATGGCCTAGACAGCATTGCAGACATTCAAAGACATGTGTCTGCTAAAAAACTACAAGAGTTCTTCCCAGACATTCCACTCAGTGACCTGGCAAGGCCAAGGGAGATCCACCTCCTTGTAAGTCACAAGGAAGGACAGCTGGCTCCGCAGAAAGTCCGCACTGTGGGGGACCTTGTGTTGTGGGACGGACCAATGGGAAAGACCGTTGCTGGAACCCATCCTGAGTTGTTCGAGGCGGTAACTGTTTCAGCCCACACATCGAGAACGCATTTCGCAAGGTCTATGAGAACTGCTGCGGTAAAATATGAAGAACACACCTGCGTGATTCCCATTAATCGTCAACAAAGCCAGCAACTTCAGGGATTCAGTTGTGGGACTACTACGTCTAGCTTCCTCGAGTGGTGGAAATGGGATAGCATCGGTGCTGGCTGCATCCCAAAATGTGGGGGTTGTCGCTGTGGAAACTGCCAGCCAGGCGGCAAAGAAATGACCCTCGCAGAAGAAAGGGAGCTGGAGGTGGTAAAGAATGGGCTAACATATGTAGTTGCTGATGAGCACAGTGAGACTCCTCACTGGCACGCCAGGTACCCCTGGGTAGAAGATCCAGCCACATTACCAAGTAATAGGTGTGCAGTTGAGGCAACTTTCCTCAGGACGGAGAGGCAGCTGACCAGGGAGCCGGAGTGGAAGGCTGCCTATGCTGCTCAAGTTCACGAGATGGTCGAGCGTGGGGCGGCAATGAAGTTGCCTAAAGATGTCCTTCAGACATGGACTGGCCCAGTGTGGTACATTAGCCACCTCATCGCACCCAACCCACACTCCGTCACAACTCCGGTGAGACTGGTCTGGAACAGTAGTCAGAAGTGTAGAGGTGTGAGCCTAAATGACCTCCTGTTAAAGGGCCCCGACGTCTTAAATTCCATTCGTGCTGTGCTTCTCAGGTTCCGGAGGGGAGAGTTTGCAGCTTTGGGAGACATAAGGAAAATGTACAATTCAGTGTGGCTTGAAGATCGGGAGGTGCATTTGCATAGGTTTCTGTGGCGTGACTCTGAAGAGGAGGAGCTTGGCATATATGCAGTCACAAGAGTAAACATTGGTGACAAGCCAGCAGGTTGTATTGCTCAACTCGCCATGAGAGAGACAGCGAATCTCCCCCAGTTTAGCCATCTTGAGGAAGAACGTCGGGTGCTAGAGGAGGACAGCTATGTTGACGATATCTTGACCTCCCATAACAACTTGGACCAGCTCAAAGTGATCACAGAAAATGTGGAACAGATCCTGGGAGCAGGAGGGTTCAAGTTGAAGCCGTGGGTCTTTTCTGGTGAAAGTAGGAGGGATTCTCTCGGAAAACAGGAACAGAAGGCTACTCCAAAGACTGTAATCCTGCCAAATCAGCTCAAGGAGGAGGACAACAAAGCTCTTGGCCTCGGCTACACCCTGGAGGATGACAAGCTTCATGTTATGGTTGGTGTAAACTTTTCAAAGAGGAAGAGAAAGATGAGAGTTGGCCAAGACCTTCAAAAGGAAGAGGTGAGATCTCAGACGCCAGACCCACTGACACGACGAGAGTTGCTTAGCCAAGTTTCTGGGCTGTATGACCCAGTTGGTCTGACGACGCCTGTAAAGCAGAAAGGAGCCATTTTGGTTCGGAGAGCATTTCAAGAGGCCAAACACAAATGCAGCACTGTCAGGGACACTTGGGACCTTGCGCTATCAGAAAATCTCAGAGAAGATGCCATCAGCCTTTTTGAAGAATACGTTGAGCTGAGCAAAGTCAAGTTCCCTAGAGCCTTGACACCAGTGAGTGTGACAGCTGAGCCTGATGCAATTACCTTTTCTGATGGGAGCGATCATGCCTATGGTGCCGTCCTGTATCTGCGGTGGGACTGTGATCAAGGTCCAACAGTGAGGCTGGTGGAGTCTAAAGCTAAACTGGCCCCCCTAGACCACAAGGGGGAAGCAGTCAAGGCAGAGCTATGTGGAGCAGTATTCGCCGCCAGGTTAAAGAGGTACTTTGAGCAACATAGCCGAATTCAAGTTAAGCAATGGTACCACTTTGTTGATAGTCAAACTGTACTTTGTTCAATTCAACGTGAGAGCTATGGCTTTCAGACCTTTTTTGGCAACAGGATTGGAGAAATCCAAACCAGCACACAACTTCAGGATTGGTGGTGGATTCCTGGATCCCTGAACATCGCTGACATCATTACTCGTGGGTCTGGCCCAAAGGAGTTGGCTGAAAATTCACCATGGCAGCAAGGACCAAAGTTCCTGAGTCTACCGGTTGAGGAGTGGCCGATTAAGTCTGCAAAGGATGTATCTGTAACTGCCAGAGAGAGTGTTGGAAGGATGCAGAAGAAATCATTTGCTGCGGCTCTCACAAGAGCTAAGGTGAAAGAGGCACTAAACCTGGAGCATCGAAGGCCACCTGCTGGGGCTGCTGTCCGAAACCTGGTGGATGAAGGACGGTTCAGCAACCTGACTCGTCTGGTTAAGACCATTGCCTGGGTCTGGAGGGCAGCAAAATGCTTTGCAGCTAAAAGTAAGATCCTGGGAGCTCCAAAGTGGGAGGCAGTCTCATCAGCCAGGGTCATCACTACGATAGAGCGCCAAGATGCTTTAAGGGATCTGTTTCTTGCCACACAAGAGGGGGTGACCTTTCCAGCAACCACAATAGACCGGCTGGTAGTCTTCAAAGAGGAAGAAACTGGGTTACTGGTTTGTGGTGGTCGAGTCCAAGCCTTTAATGAAGACCAAGTTAGTGTCCCTCTTTTACCTTGCAGCGCCTGGGTCTCAACATTGCTTGTTCAGGAAGCTCATAGCAAGGGTCACGAGGGTGTGGCTGCCACTCTATTGAAGGTGAGAAAGAGAGCATGGGTCATCAAGGGACGAATAATTGCTCGAAAAGTCATTGAAAATTGTGTGGTCTGCAAGAAAGCCAGAGTGAGAAGATGTCAGCAAGTTATGGGTGATCTGCCTCAAGAGAGAACCAGGCCAGCATCTCCATTTGAGTTCACAGCCGTTGACCTGTTTGGACCCTATCAGGTCAAAGATGATGTTAGGAAAAGAGTAAAAATGAAAGTCTGGGGAGTTGTATTTTGCTGTATGGTCAGCAGAGCAATACATACGGAGCTCACCAACACAATGTCAACTGAAAGCTTCCTGATGGCTTATCAGAGGTTCACCGCAATTAGAGGCCACCCTAAGACGATATGGTCTGATCCAGGGACTAATTTTGTTGGTGCCAAGTCTGTTCTGAAGGAGTTGTATCAGTTCCTGGACAGCCTGGATAGGTCTGCTGTGGAGGATACTTCAGCTCAAAATGGAACTGACTGGCATTGGAAAATTCTGCCAGCTGATTCACCTCATCGGAATGGCTCTGCGGAAGCAGCTGTTCGGATTGTGAAGAAGGCGTTCCAGAGTCTGGGAAGAGAGTCAGGGCTCTGTTTCAGCGAGCTTCAGACGACTCTTCAGCTTGCCGCTAATCTGGCAAATGAGCGGCCCATTGATGCCAGGGTGCAGAGCCTTGAAGATACAGTGCAGTACGTCACGCCAAATACACTTCTGCTGGGACGAGCATCATCAAGTGGTGACTGGAAAACGTTTGACTTTGCAAGCTATCCCTATAAGAGACTTCAGGAAATGCAGCATCAGGTCAACAAATTCTGGAGATTCTGGAGCCAACTTGCTGGTCCTAATCTTTTCGTGAGGAGCAAGTGGCACACTGCACAGAGGAATGTCGCAATTGGAGATATTGTCTGGCTCTGTGATCAGAATGCTTTGAGGGGCCACTTTAAGCTTGGAAGAGTCATCAGTGTAAATCCTGATTCTAGAAACATTGTACGGGATGTGAATATTAGAGTTGTGGCAAGCTCCTGTATTCCGGAGGTGAGGCCTGTAACATCAGCATCCAAATATCCTACATCCAAGCATCATGTCTCCAGCATTCGGAGGGACCTTCAGTCCACAATTCTTCACCGGGATGTCCGGCGGTTGGTGGTCCTACTGCCAGTGGAGGAGCAGGCAGGGAGCCCAGGAGGACATCTCTGACTACTAGTTTACTGTGTGCGATCTTTCCAGCGGTTTCCGTGGGAAGATCGAGTGGGAGGTGTTGAGCTGAGCTACAGACCACACCCTTTCTGCCCGGGTGGTTTTGGTGCTAGGTGTGGCACCCAGCCGCAGATAGTTAATTAGTCACCAGGTGGGAAGGATCTAGTGATTTTAAGGGAATCAGAGTCACTCACAGGATAGAAAGCAGGTTGGCAAGATGTGTGGAGAAACTGGGCCTGAAAAGTGATATTGCAGGACTAAAGCTTGTTTGAACAAGGAAGGAGTCGGTGAGCATTTGTTTGTAAAGTGTGGTGGATTTTAACATTTAAGTAAATCATGTAATTATGCTTAAGGAAAAATGTGTTTAAATGTTATGAAATCATGTTTGGATTGTAAGCTAAAGTGTTATACATTTAACATTTATGAAGGTAGTTAAAAGAAATGTGTTAAGATTTTTAAGGAAGCTGGAAGTGAGAAATTGTGGTTTTATAGATTAAAGCTGTTAGAGTTTAAGGGTAGAATTATTTGAGTAGTGCTTTAAAAGTGTCTTCAATTTATTTGGGTGCTCTAGATATGGGGTTTTCTTTCAATGTATTTTCAAGACTAATTTGTGTTTAAATTTAAGTATTTGATCCTGGGTTTTGATGCTTTAATATGGTTACTTGGGTTTATTGTATATTTTCTTGATTACTTGTATTTGTGTTTAAGGTTTTTTACCTGCTTTTGGCCATGGCAACTTTCAAATAAAAGAAAGAAAAGAAAGAATTGATTCCTGGTCATTGAGTAAAATCCAGTCCAAACCTTCAAGAGCAAGCATACCCTTTCAAGTGGGGGAAATTGCAGGGTTGAACTTCACTAGAGTGAGGGAACTTGACAATCACACACCAATATCTGAGTTTGAATTATTCTGAAATATTGATTATTACCTCATTTCTCATGTGTCGACTATATTCCATAGGGTTGCACAAATCCCTCTGCTTAGACAGTGACATCATTATTTTGATTTACCTTTAGTACAAAGTGTGTGTGTGTGTGTGTGTGTAAAACTACGTTGACTTATGTTATTCATACAATACCTACTCACAAATAAACATAAAAAACAAAGCCGGCTGCAATGAATTTCTGTGCAAAACAGCTTTTACTACAAACACTTCCACACAAGAACATTGTTATCACACAAGAACATTTTGATAGAAAACTAATTTTTTTTTTAAGTAGATAAAATTAGAATAAATAAAATGGAAATGTCTACATACTACATACTATTACTACTGTAAACTTTGCAAATAGGACATCAGCCCCTTCAAGTCAATGAACAATAACAAAGTGGGCTGCAATGAATGTCTGTGGAAAACAGCTTTTAGTGAAACATTTCTATACAAGTACAGTATCACAAAAGAACATTTTTAATGATTTTAAAATAAGTTTTAAATGAACACAAAATGCAATGTAAATGCATGCACAACTAATAACTAATATCATCACGCTATAAAGGGTTGGCCTGCGCTGGGTGCGCCCCTCCCCCTATAACTGTTCTGTCTCCTGGCGGAGCTCATTTGTATGAACACGCATAGGAAAAAAGAACGATAGAAAGAACGGCTCCTCTCCAGTCGCGACTCGGCTCCCATCGTTCATGTTTATGAGCCGTTCAAAAGAATCGGTTCGTTCGCGAACGTCACAACTCTAATATATATATATATATATATATATATCTATATCTATATATATATATATATATATATATATATATATATATATATATATCTATCTATTAAGGTCTATATATATATATATATCTATTAAGGTCTCAGGTGGCTTTCCACAGGTCTTCTGTTACCTTTGCTATGAAAACCGCATCTCCATAAGCCTGGGAAACCCAGAACGTGTTTAAACTCTCGAGTATTTCTCCAGATGCTCACTGGTCTCTCAACTGTGAGGAAAGTATCAGGTTCCTCAGATATCAGAGAGCCTGGGAAACTGAATGCTTGAGGCCAAGTTCCGTTGTGTTTGCAGGTGGACATTCCAACTAGGATTACAGGATCACAATCTGGAAAGCCAGTTTGTTGGGGATGTTTTACAGTTACCCCAACCTAACAAAAGAGTGCAAAATATTGGCTGGAAGGTGCAGAAATGCTGGAAATGTCGGACCAGCTGCCAAGTTTTCCAGGCACAGCTTTTTCTCCCATTGTCTTTACCTGCCATTCTGCTTGTAACATAATTCCTCAGAAAACCATGACTCTAGACAAAGACACCTATGATATAGTCCACAGTGAGAGGCTGGTAGTACTTCCCCCAGTGTTCTTCTTTGTGGTTGAACCCTCTGTTGTTGCAGGGTCCGGAAAAGGGCCCTGAATGATGGGTATTGATCATCTCTCCAGAGTAATGTCTGAAAATGCATTAGATGATTAACTTCTGCATCGTATTTATGTCATATGCCATTGACTAACATCAAGATATACTTTATCTGTATCAGGTAGGATGAGATTTTCCAGTGCAGTATCCTGTCTAAAGATAATGAAGAATTCAACTCCCAAGACTGACCATCACCTGCTCCTGATATTATTTTCAAGAGATGCAAAGAATCTTTTGCATCTTTAGTGTTGAACTAGTTGATGTATTCCTCCCAAATGGTTTGATTTATCTAGAGGTCTCAAGATTATCTCATACGCATTTGGAGAGGATTTGATGAACTCTGTAGGGAAAGGTATGCTTTTAACAAAATTCAATATGGTGGAACTATTTAGCACTATTGCTGATCTCAATTATGTCCCAAACTTTTCAGGTAAGTTCAAAGTATTGTTCCGATGACATACATAAATGTTATTTTCTATGCAATAGCACTGGTAAAATTTAAAGGGAAATGGCATAATCGAAAAATGTATGAGGTTATTAAGCCAAGATGTTGTGCTTAGATGATGCCTAGAATATTTGTACTAGTTAACCTAATTAGACTCTTGATTTAGCCCTACAGAAATTTTTGTACAACATTCTCCTTGTAAACAAGTTAAATTTTTTTATTCAAATATATATCAATACTAGGGGTGTGACGATAACCGCATCACCGCAATACCGCATTAATGAGATGCCTACCGCGGTGTGAGGTCATCACCGCACTTTTTTTTTCTTTTTTGCTGAAAGTTACAGGACTGCATATGATGTGTGATTTGAACTATAAACACATTCATCTTTGCTTATAATTAACTTTTTCCACGAGTCCTATGTTCAAGGGCTTTTGGGGAAAAAGACTGCATCCTGAGCAAGGGAGGGACAGTCCATTAAACATATGGGGGATTTTTTTTTTTGTGTGTCTGATTTTTAATTAACTGCTAGCCATGTTTCAGTACTTGTAATGTTTACAGATAATGTTAAATTAAATACACACAAACACGGGCATAAAACACATTAGCGTAACTTAAACCATTGGAGTTAGTTAGATTTTAATTGCATATAAGCCTACCCGTAGCTATCACTTCATATGGTACAGGCAATAACCGTTGACAGCGCTATAAAGAATATAGTGCACCTGCAACACAGCGACTATTGGTAAATGCCTCATTCATTGACCCAAGATACAAGGACATCAACCCACGATATCACGTTAAAGAAGCGCTCCTGGAGGAGATGCTGGCAATGCCCGAAGAGCGGCGTGATATCGGGGATGGAGAAGCTGCAATGAGTGCCGCTGCGGCTGGAGAGGGAGAAGGAGAAAGTGTGCCATCTTCTCCTCCAAAAAAAAAAAAAAAGAATCTTGCGGACCTGCTTGGAATGAGAAGAGCACAATCCTCCATTCCGGTTCCAAAAGTAATCCGTGCAGACACTGAAGTCACAAGGTATTGGCAGGAGGAAGCCCTCGATCTGCACTCTGATCCGCTTGCCTGGTGGTGGGATAATCAGGCTCGATTCGATTTCTCGTTTGTCAAAAGTGGCAAGAAAATATATGTCGCTACGAGCGCTTCATCGGAGCGTGTATTCAGTGCGGCTGGCAACATCGTCAACCCGTTAAGAACCTCGCTGAAACCTGACAAGGTTAACATGTTGGTTTTCCTGTCACGCAACATGAAGACGGAAAAATAAAAGCAGCAGCACGATTCACTTAAGCGGCCCAACAGACAAACACTTGTTAACTTTTTGTTTTGTTATTTTGCACTTTAAAAAAGGTTGTTCATGTTTAGCCTATAGTTAACCATTAATATTTAATATAAATCTTAATTTGTTTATTAGTTTATAACAGAATACTGCTTTGTAATTATTAAGAAGAAAGTTTAATTTTAGCCTAATCATTAGTTAATTATTAATATTTACCATTTAGTATAACTGTTACTGTTATTTGTTTATTTGTTAATAAAGAATACTGCGTTATAATTATTAATTTCCATTGTAATCATTTCCATCACAAGCTGCATGCGTTCCTCAGTGTGTGATGCAGCCGCCTGAGGATTTTGTGTGTGTGTGTGTGGGGGGGGGGGGGGGGGGGTTCCGGTTAACCACCAAATCGCGATTCTTGTTGCTTCATCACCGCGGTAAGAAAAAATCCCATACCGTCACAGCCCTAATCAATACATATCCGGATTAGTTCCTGAAAATGCAGAATCACTGAATAATTTTCGAGCAGTGATGACTGAATACATATTTATTGCCACTGTACATTCAGCTTGTTTCTAGTCTGAAAGTCAGATGTGACAGGAGCTACATTACAAAGTTCAAAAAAGAATTACCTCATGTTCAAGTCAATCTTATTTTTAAAGTCTTTTCAAAGAGTCTTTACAGCTGCCAACCTTTTCAGAGATGTATGATTTCTGACAGATGCAAAGCTTCACTATCATTTTATGCTAATATTACATATACAAGCTGGAAATCTGACTAAAAGCATGAAATGTGTTCAAATATGAAGCTCTACTGTGAATGGTGAATAGAGAAGACATGATATGAGCTACAGAGGATCCGCCATTAGAATCCATTTTACAAAGTGCTGAAGTATGATTCATCCTCTGCAGGATGAACTAAAAGGAAGAGACGCATGGCATTTATGAACATGAAGATAAAGAGAGTCATTCTTTGGGCTTGCTGGCCTAACGGTGTGTTTTCCATTATGTCTTGAGATCAAGTATAAAGTTCTTTGAGACTGCTCAACAAGAAATTAGGTTATGCTGTGTTCTCGAGACAATTAAGACACTGATCAATCTTGTTGTTCCAACTAAATTTGGGCTGTGAGTGTCTTTGTGTAGTATGTGGGACATTTGTGGAAGCCCAACACTTCCAGTGATTTCCATATCAGCGGATGGTTGGGGTCTGCCAAGGCTCTCTTCCTGAATGATTCTCCAATTAGAGTGGAAGATCCAGATTAGCTTTCAACTACACTGTAAATGTCAACCTTGCATGGGGTCATGTTGAGTTTCAGAGGAAGTATGAGTCATTTAACCCCAAGGGTTTCTTTTCAGTCCTGCTTACAGTAGCCCAACAGCACAATCTTGACATAATGATCATTCCACAGCAATGACAATCTTATTTCAAAATAGTGACCCTGACTTTAGTTACAAAGAGCACACTGAAAACATGGTATCAAATCGAATGACGTTGACAATGAAAAACCTCTCCTGTTTGGTTCTTCTAAGGTCCTAAAAAAAAAAATTTTCTTTACAGAATTTAATTTTTTCAAAGAATAATGTATCCATTAACAAGGCTATTGGTGGATTTTGGTATAAATGAGGTAAATATCTGGGTCAGGCACTGTTGGCTTGTTGGTCTATGATTCCTGCTTTGGGTGTGAAAGTTCCTGGGTTCAAATCCTGCTGTCAGCTTGTTCTGCTGTTCTGGAGAGTTGAGATTTGACATGCGCTGCCATAAGCATGAAATCGTAACATGAGCTGAGTTCAAGGATTTATCATGTTCCAGTGGCACTTTACAGAATGTTGCATACACCAGGGTAGTGCGTCATTCAGAACTGAATTGGAGAACACCTTTAGATAGATATGATAATATATATGCTGCATATATGCATATATATGCCACCTATAGGCAAAATTGAGGTGCATATATGTGCATATACAGGAAATATAGGTCTCCTGTATTGCTTCTTCATATCCACATATAAGCCCTATACATACAAGATAAGTCTTCTATATAGCTAATGGCAGGATCTGGTCATTTTGTAGCTCATATCTCATTTTTGACTGTCATACATGATGCCTAGCTTATATTTTCTATTATGAAGGCAAAAACTAAGAATTAAAGCTGCAATATGTAGGAATTTTGTAATAAAATTTCCGAAAATCCAGTTGTGTACTTACAATATCTCAAAAGTCCCCAAAGATTTTTTATTTCAGAGAAATTCCGATTTTAAATAACTGGCCGTCCCGGAAAAGAAATGTCACCTCTCAGTGACGCAATGTCCGCTCTATACTTTGTTTCCGGTGTAGACCATGTGATGTTCCACCACATCGCGCGTATGGTTTGGTTGTCGTTGTTATGGATCACGATTACTCTTTGGCGAGTATTGAAGTGCCAGTAAAACGTAAGCGTCCATATTCGGATACACGCAGACTGTGTGACAAACGGAGGAATAAAACCAGGATAAATATCGGCCAGGCGTTTACGAGATGGAGAGAGCTGAGCGAAAATCTTGGACTTGACAGAGACTATGCTCTCACGAGTGTATTGATAGACAGGTAAGCAAATCAATTATTTTTTTTGTTATTGTACAAGTAACGTAATAGTTACAGTAAAGATGATTTTAATAGATATGAATTACACCACATGCCTGTACATTCTGTCACTGTAGCATTTTTTTTTATCAATAACGTTACCTGTGAGAAAATAACATAACGTGGCAAATGGACTGTTATATTGCTCTTTGTACTAAGGTAAGGATTTTATCACGTGTGGTGACCGAGATTATGGCAGTACAATTAAATACAATGGAATATGTGTTGTTAAAAATATATTTAGTCATTACTTGCAAATGTTCGTTCAAATTTACTTTTAGAACGATTGGTTTGAGCGCGTTAAACAACACGGCATTAACCATAAACACGTAACACTGCACAACATTAACCCAACAAATCATTTAACAAATAGCTGTAAGTTGTAACGAGATAATATAGTATAACATTTCACGTACTTTACTGGAGTATCATTTTTGGGGAGTACTCATGACTTTACTCAAGTACATTTGAGAGGCAAATATTGTACTCTTTACTCCGCTACATTTCTATCCATAACTGTCAGTACCCGTTACTTCTTTGGCCCCGTCCACACGGAGACAGACCCCCGATCTTTTTTCCCTCGTCTCAAGAAATATCCACGTCCACACGAAACCGATGTAGTATACATGCCAGACCAGCATGTGGCACTGTAATTCTGCCACAGAGATACACTTAAAACGGAGAAGAAGACATGGATTTGCTGATAAACCTTGCGCGTGGTACACAAACGAACATGGAACAATACATTTATTAATCCATGTTAATGCTTTAGTATTCATCTAAATGAATTATAACAGTGAAATACAAACTCAGAATATGACGCAAACCTGCAATATTTAAATATATTAAATAACACAAATATATCTAATCTAATTTTCCTAAGTAATGTCTTTGCTGCTGACCTTTGATGATCCAGTTCAACTATACTAATACGCAAAAATGACTTTAGATAAACTAACAATTGTTCTTCATTGTTCTTTTTTTATTGCTGAAACAGTATTGAAACTTTTTCTCCTGTGTTCTGCTATACAGACGTGAATTGAATTTTCCTTCAGCCTAATGTTTATTCATTCATTCAACATTTTTCAAATCGTCATATCATCAGCCTGTGAGATCGACAATACACGATATTGTCGTGCATGGGTGGAGCAAGAGAGAGACTCTTTGTTCTTGTCATAGCATAACTATTTGGTGTTTTAAACCATGCAGGTGCACGAGATAGGGCTTATGGAATCACCAATAATCGAAAAAATATACCTTTAAACATACTGATAAACTAATGTTAAATATGAAAATACTGTATTTAAAACAGCTAGTTCATATATAGTCGGACGCAACTGTCATATCGCGCGTCCTGTGACAAATTTGCCACATCTGTGCACTGCAAAATCAGACAATGGTGAAAATCAGTAGTAGATATATTTTAAAGTCCAACAGTTTAACACTAATATTGGACATAAACGTTAAATATAAAGTATTCAAAACAGGTACATTTAAATATTTGGAGTAAAGTTGAATTGAACTGATGCATCAGTCATACAGCGCTCCGGACCGCGCGCCTCATGACGAGCTCGACGCACTGTCACAGAAACAAGAAAGAGATGCATTCTAACATAACCGTGGCATTAAACTCAGTTACTGAGGACTCGTTTAAAATATTGCTCATATATAGGCCCTTCAGATTACTTGTTAAAGTGCAATGAAAATACCTTATATCTGCAGACGATGTACGTCTGTTTGTGGATGGAGACTTTGCAACAGTCTTTAAGAGAAGGACTACGTGAGAACCACTGTGGATGATAAGTTCGCTCTGAAAGAGTTAATCTCTCATGTATGAGAAGAGCGCTTTGCCGTGTACCATCCATTAAATTTGTAGGACACTTTCATTTCATGGATTTAATGAGTTATCCGATTCAAAGCGCTACAACTTCTTCACCGACTACAGGCTCTAATACTCTTTTGCGCTTTTAATTTAATACATTAATTGGAGAATGAGCCTAATATTGTATTGACTATCGACAGAGACATCTGCTATTGTCGGTATCTCTGACTATCATCAATACACAATACTATGGTCAAAAGTAACGTAATGCATTACTTTCCATAAAAAGTAACTAAGTAACATAATTAGTTACTTTTTAAGGGAGTAATGCAATATTGTAATGCATTACTTTTAAAAGTAACTTTCCCCAACACTGTGACTCCTTCTTTTGGCCAAATTCTAAGGCAGTATCACCAAAGCCTAAGTGCTAAAGCCAAACTCTACTAAAATCAATTGTGAGTGGAGTATCAAGTGAAGTACATACTGTAAGAGATGCACTATTTCTGTAATACACTAGATCCAAATAATTCTGTTTATTACCAGATTGATGTCTCAATTAAACTGAAAGTCTTCATGTAAACACCTAAATCGACCCGACTGAGCTGTATCCAAATAAATTTTCATCCGGTTTGAAATTGTGGTGCAGACCTGAATTAATCCAATCAAAAAAAAAAAAAAAAAAAAAGCATGTAAACGCTTGAAACCAACCATTTTCTTAATCAGATCCAAAAAAATGGTGCGCACATTTTCTTTATGTTTAAAAAATATATATTTAATTCCAGTGTGCGCATGTTTATTTAAGTCTCTGGTCTTACAAACTGGGCTGTTTTTCAACAGTAATTTATAGCTAAGATGACCCGCATGATTACGTCAATCATGCTGCTTTATAGGGGTGTACATTACTTGCAGAAATCAATTTCCTGATTTGTGGAATTTGCATAGCATCATAGGTAATACTTTTGTTTTTTGCTTAATGGACGTTAAACGTGATTCTCAAAACAAAACAAAAAATGTTGAAATAATGTTAACTGATAGCTCCAAAAAAAGCTTAATTTTGCTGCTACCAGCACATTCAGTCTACATAGGCAGTAGACAGCAAGTCAGCTCACTAGAGTCATTAGTTTAATCAAGTTATTAAAATTACAGTAAGGCAACAAGTACAGCACAGCAACAGCAGTGATGCTGCCACAACCATTTGCAATGGAAATGCTAAATATAAAATGCAGACGCTCCTTTTGCGATCAGCAGGGATTCCCAGCTCAGTCATCTAAACGGCAGCTTCCTCCGTTCCTCAGCAGGCCTTCGGTTGCCATGGCGACACCCATTACACACACCTGCCAATGATTCAGGTTCCCTAGTGCCCAGACAGCGCTCTCTCTCTCTCTCTCTCACTCCAGACGCATGTTTATTCACAGCCACTGACCCAAAAACTCCCCCAATGGTTTACTGTTGGGGTCTCGTTGACTTGGGCGCAGTGAAAAGGAAATGACATGTGAAAGTCTCAATTCATCAGCCACTAAAGAAAGCATCTTTCGACTCGCAACCAATCTAACACACTCTCTTAGCCTCTCTTACTCTCTGGCTCTCTCTGTTCCTCTGATTATGATCTGGATCAGTACCGCACGGCCATTTTCTCTCCAACATGTGGGGAGGAGCGACCAGCCATGTTGACTGTCTGAAATTGAAATTAAAATTATTTAGCTGTCTGAATTACAGTTACGGATAGCCAGAGAAATATGACAAAGGCTTTGTTCGCATTGCACATCCAAATTTTTAAATCGCACTGTCATGATGCAAGTGATCTGATCTGAAATCTGATTTGACAGTGTAGTCTATATATGTTACATTAAAATTGTCAAACAGAAATTGATAAAGCAAAGCTGCTAAAAATATAAGATGTGAACAGATGTGATTTTATTTTCTTCTGATCAGGTTCAGTTTATTACCCAGAAGACTATTCATCCAAAGCTGCTGTATTTGTATTCTAGCAAGGCATTTACCAAGACAAAACATCTCTAACTGTTGTTTTCTCATCTTTTGTTTCTCCAAATCGGTGGTAAAGAATAATAGTCATTGACAGGGACGAGTCTTACCAGAAAATGAGTTATGATAAACCTGCACACTGTCTGATTTCCTGCTCTATTGAGCTCTAACAATACGACCAACACACAAAGACAAACCCCTGCGATGGTTCATGTCCTCTGTGTCGTCCTGGACACCAATTCATCTTTAAAGGGACCCATTCAAACCCCATATGCTCTGAGGATTCTGGGTAACCACAATGGATAGGGTACTTTTAAAAATAAAGTGTTAATTTGTGAGTTTTAATTGTAATTTTGGTGCCACGTTTTAAAAGAACAATAAAATGGAAATAATCTAAAATGTCATTTTTACACAGTGAAAGTCGATGGGGTTCAAAAGTAATGGACCCCATTTCAGTTGTTTTACATGCTTTACATTAGTTGTACATTGTTCATTTAAGATTTATGAAAACATGAAGCAAAAGGAAAATATAAAGCAGGAATGAGTCCCAAACCACAACTCATTATTAAAGGGATTTTAGTTGAGTTTAGTTATATCGAAGCCTGAAGTGAAACTAAAACACAGTTATAGATATTATATAGTGTATTATATATATTATATATATATTATATATAGTATATATATCGTGATTATACACAAACAATGAGTTGACACGTTGTTATTAAGTCTTTAAAAAATAGAAAAACAATTTTTTCAGTTTAATTTCCAAAGAACTTCCAATATTAAACATTGCGATAATGTAATATAAAATTACGCTTTTAAAAATAAGATTTTACTCATTATACCCACTACAAATGAATATTCTAACATATTGTTACAAACATGGTAAAATATTTATTTGTAAACCAAAACATATACATTTGGTTTACATTCCCAGTGTGCATAGCAACAGGTTGGGGTAGCTTAAAGAGACCAAGAGAGACGGCGCTGTTAGTGCGATTGCCAAATGTACACACACGTATTTCACTTCTGATTAGAATGACTGTCTTTGAATTTATTAAATGCTGCTTTTGAATCACTATGTGAAAGCAGGACTGCACCTGTTACACAAGACAAAAGGGAATTCCTCAAATTCTCCGAAACATTTAAAGCGAACACTTGTAAAGCCAGCAGAGCTGACCCGTAGCTAGTACCACCCAGCGCTGACTCAGATACAGCTCCTGCCAATGCAACTGAATGACTGCAATTAAGCAGATTATACTGCTCGTGCAGAGAATAGACGGCGTGGGTGGAGGGAAAGAGAAAGAGGAAGAGAGAAACAGACAGACAGAGAAAACATCTGTCCGGAGTAAGTATACAAAAGAACAAAATGAATTTAAATATGCGTATAAGACTAGTATTCATATCTTAGTCATTATAAAAGAAGAGTCATACATAAATATGAATAACATTTTTGTGTAAAATATAAGTAGTCGGCTTAATTCAAGCCAAAATTATTGTTTAATATGGCAGAATCCACATGATGACATCAGGTTACACAAACAAAAAAAGTCATTTTAAAAGGATCAGCTCTTGTAAGAAATACAGATATGTTTTCACTTTTTATGGAGCAATGGTTTCGCATATACAGATAATTTTATTTAAATATGCATGACTTTTTATTTCTGTTTATCTGTTTATTTTTATTTGTTTTCAATAATCAAAACCAGCTCCTGTAAAAAAATCAAACCCAAACAAAGATTCCAGAATCAGCGTCTAGGTTGGTTTCCCCTGAAAGTGTACTGTCAAACACCTTCAAAACAAAACCATGCCACCCTGAGCACACCCCTTCAGACGCTCTAGAACAAAAGAGAAGCTTCCTCCAGATCCCCGTCTAGTGCTTTTCAACATCAACAACCACCATTAACCTTTCCAAATGCCATAAAAGGAGGATTTAAACAAGCCCCGAGCGTTAAACTGAAAAATCTCTATGTTTAAGCCGCTTTCTTGTTACCTTTTTGCCCTTCTTCTTGCGTAGTGCTTGCTTGCCGGTCCCTTTTTCCTTGGCGTCTTCGTTCATCTTACACAAAAGGTCCTTTCATTTAATCCAACATCGAACGAGCAGGGATGATGAGAACTACAGAAAAGTCCATGAAAAGCGAGTCGCTCTAATACCTGCTGCCCTCTTGTTTTCGACTGTCAACACGCACTCAAAGAACTCGGTCCAAACAGCACTTGAGCGCTTTGGGTGGTTTGGTTGGTGCCTGCTCCTACACACGCCACAGGTCACTGTGAGGGAGACGGGGGAGGAAAATCACTGGAGCTTTTATTGGAGTGGGTTGAGAGATCCGTGGGCTGGTTCTTCTGACCCAGCTGCCCACCTCTCCCCGACCAACACAGTTGGGTCTACTGATTCACTGGTGCTCCTCGCACAGACTAAATGGTGCTGATGGAGACACGCGCTCTTCCCTAGCAGCCAAACATCGAGAGGGAGGGAGAGAGAGGTGGGGGGGGGGTGGAGAAAGAGGGCGGTGGAGAAGGAGCGCAAAAAGATGAAGCAATTGCCATGGAGAACCCCCCTTTACAAATAAAAGAGGGGTGAACTGAACACAGGCTGGAAGAAATGGTTAATTAATGGTTGATTAACGCCTGCTGATAGAAATTGCACACCCGTCGGCTCTGAGCGTGGCCATTAGTGAAATGCCGGTATAAGGGGAGTTCACAGACGAAACCTACGGGGTCGGGTTACTGGTACAGTAGATGATCTCTTTTATTTCACGCAGCTTCTCGCCGAGGTGTAACAAATCCAGCTTTACACCAGCCTTGGGAACGCAAGTAATTTTCCCATTCGTTTTCTCCATAAAGCTTTTATTTCAATTCTCAATAGAGAGATTTAATAATATGATGTAATCCATGCTGTAAGCCATGAGGTAATCAGAAATAGAACTACTATATAAGACATGGATGTAGTGATATTCAAACTCTGGTTGATAATTATTTAGACATTTCGGGTGATAACTGACATCTGATAACTCCGTTTATTTTGGAACACAGTTTAAGATATTTTAGATTTAGTCCGAGAGCTCTCAGTCCCTCCATTGAAGCTGTGTGTACGGTATACTGTCCATGTCCAGAAAGGTAAGAAAAACATCATCAAAGTAGTCCATGTGACATCAGAGGGTCAGTTAGAATTTTTTTAAAGCATCGAAAATACATTTTGGTCCAAAAATAGCCAGTTGAACCAGTTTGAACCAGTTCACCAAATCGAACTGAATCATTTGAAACGGTTCACGTCTCCAATACGCATTAATCCACAAATGACTTGAGCTGTTAACTTTTTGAATGTGTCTGACACTCCCTCTGAGTTAAAACAAACCAATATCACAGAGTAATTCATTTACTCAAACAGTACACTGACTGAACTGCTGTGAGAGAGAACTGAAGATGAACACCGAGCCAAGCCAGATAACAAACAAAAGACTGAATCGTTCAGTCTTCAGCCTTGTGAAGTAGCTGAGATAAAATAAATCTATTTTTTTAAATATTTTATTTGATTTCAGTTGAAGTTGTTTTCAAGTAATGAAAGTCTTCCAAAATAATATATGTTGAAATCACACTGAATTGTTGCTTGTACAGATGCATTGATTAAGGTAGTAATTGAGTCTAAGGTAAAATTTCTCTATTGAAAAATAACTGTTATTTTAACTTTCAGACCCCTACTGTTGTGCTTTATTACACCAGCAGTGATTCACTAAATGAAGGAAAGCGCTTAGTTGGAGAGTCTGCCCCTATGGCCAGAAAACAATCAACTGGAGCACTTACTCAACCTGAGGAACCAGCATAGAAGCTGCTAAAGCATCATGTGATCTAATTTTCCAGTAGCACAGCTAGCAATAAGTATTTAAAAAGATGGAGATGTAGAGAAAGTACATTGTGGGTTGATTACATGGCTTAACAGTATGGTTCAACATCACTTACATAACCAAAATGCTGGTGAGCTTTAAAGAAACAGTCACTGTTTGCCGTACAATTACCTAGTCATCGCTGCGTCTCCTCTGAGTGCACAGTCATTTACTATTCCCCAGCACCACAAATGTGCCCTGAACCAATAACAATGGATTCATTCTCTGGGAGCGAGATTGTAACAGAATGCTACAGAAACTGTCTGCTCTTTCTGGATTGTGGTCCCCATTTCTATTGATATTAACTGAGAGCTGAGTGGTTATGTAGCTGTATGTCCATTATGGTTTAAAATGAAAACAGGTATATCAAAGAGAAGCCACTCTAGTCTGTCCTCTGCTGGCCAATAACTGTCATGACATAAACAATCCCACCCTGTTCTTTTAAAGGAGATCGGATATGAATTGTTAGGATACAATGTGTGTCTGCATTATATTTGGCATCATGATATTCAACTTAAAAACCCACTTCCATCATTTATTGCTTGATATGTACATATTCAATCATATAAAGGAAAGGAAAGCTACCAAAGTACAATTCATGCATTCAGTGAATTCATAAAGGATTAATTAATCATCAAAAATAGAAGCAAATAAGCAGCCGCCAAACCTTCGGAGTCTCACTAACATGCAGCTTCACTAGTAGTTGCAGTGCAGTTTCTCACCCTTAATTCAATCTGGCAACAGACGCACAGCTTCACACCTAACACAAGGCGTCAAAACCCAGACTTGCTGAACCCTGATAACCTCATTTTTTACTGTTCCAACAGGACTTCCAGTGCATGAATCTTATAATAAAATGATTGCTAAAAGGATAATAAATAGGTTATTAAAAATAAACCATTACATGCTATAAGGGAAGTTCAAGGTTCAAAATAGGATATGCTCTATTGACAGTGTGCAACATGCCAACAGTGACTACAAACAGTCATTTCAGCTCATCTGTGTAGAGAGTGGCACTAGTATGAACTATAAAACACACAGTTACAAAATAAACAACATATCAGTTACCATATCAGGTAATTCCAATGTTAATATTAGAGATTTATTTATTTATTTATAAGTTGTGTCCATGAGATGCTCACATGGTACAAATGTCTAGCCATGTGACCTAAAAAGTGTTTAATATTTTTATTGAAATTAAAAAGTTCAATTTAATTTGACTAGATAACTTGGTTAGAATGAAACTTCCATCAACTGATAAAAAAAAACACACAATCCACAAGTTATCTATATTTATTTCCATATTTGTTTAGAACTCTTTTTGCTTGTAAACAGTGCTTGATCTGTGCATATTTCTCTCCTGATTCAGACTAGATGACTTTTTCATTGGCGAAAGCTATATTTTGAAGAGAGGACCTGTATTTATACTGGAAGCATTGGTTTGAAGTTAATGATGGATCTTTCTATTACAAACATGCAGCCTTTTACTTCATTTGGATTACTTATTGTGATGTTCTGATAAAGAAATAAACTACATTTTGGATGGGTGAGTACATTCTCAGCTAATTTTCAATTTGGGTGAACTTTTCTTTAATATTGTTGCAGCAAAAAAAAAAACTTGACTTCCAGTGTAACAGCATTACTGTACAGATTCAGGGTTGAGCAGTCATCAACAAAATGTCAAAGATGATGTGCATAGCAATGTTTTGATTAACAACATTCCAAGACACTATCGTTCATACAGGATGTGTTATTGTATTCAAGATAGATAGAGCGCAACGGAATGAAACAAACGTACAGGAGGGATCTCAAGATGTGCTTTTTTACAGTCAAACTACTTTTTATGCAACTTGGCATGGTACATTAAAAATGCTATGCTAAAAAAAACACTAGATCAACATCCTGACATGTACATTTACAAAAGGCAAAAGCTGACAAAAAGATATGAGCCATATAAAAAAATCATGACATGCTGATGGAGAAAAACAGAGCTACAAGAGCCTACTTATATATATATATATATATATATATATATATGTCCACGGAAAAAGTGTAAATCTGTCTGTTCTGTTCTTCATTTACTGCATTAGTGTTTTTATAGATCTCAAAACTCTTTGAACTTGGTTCTACCGACATATGAAACTGCTTCCTAAAAAATTATTTTTGTTCTGATGCAATACTCTTGTAAACTACATCACCTGCCAGATCAGTGACAGTTTATTAAACAAGTAAAAAACTAGCAAATCACTGGATGCAGCTCGCAAAAAAAAAAAACAATGAAGCAGCTCTTTTGCTAAAAAGCTTTGGCTGACTGATTTTTCCAGCTATTACAGTTTTTGGGCATAAAGTATAAAACTTCTTGTCTGACTGTGCAAACAAATGCAGCAAATCAAATCAAATGACAGGACAGCATTAAGCTTTTGTTCACAATTGCACATAAATTATTTTGCACTGTCATTGTATTATAAATGTACAACCAATGAAATCTGATTTATTTATTTGTTTATTTATTTATTTTCAGGCAATGTAGTCAATATCTGATTGAAAAAATCTGATCACTCAGATTAAAGTAATTGTAGATTAATTTCATTATTAATTTATTATCATTTATTAAACTGAAACTAAGACCATAAAAACAAAATTAAACATTAACTGAAATTAAATAAATTATATATATATATATATATATATATATTTATTTATATATTAGTGGTGGGCATAGATCTTTTTTTTTTATCTAGATTAATCTCACTGTAATCTTGGAATTAATCTGCATTAATCTAGATTAAAATGGCTCATTTGAATTCTGCCAAAGGCATTCAGAATATGTATGCTACCCACATAAAATAATGACTAAAAGTAACGTTAAGTCTTTGAGAATGGGTTTCTCAAGACAGGTGGTGCATTAGACCAGGGGCTCATCTCCTGTATCCAAAATGCATCACAAACTGCTTGAAAAAGCTGTAACTGAATTCCACATTGCAGAATGACCAGGTGCAAACAACCTTATGCCTGTTTCACACATACTCCGTCTGCAGTGTGTATGCATTGCGTTTTATTTTTTTTGCCCCCATGTTAACGGATTCCAGCGTTCACGCGGTTGCGGTCCGTCAGTGCGTTCCAGGAGCGTTGCGTCTGCAGCAGTGCAGCGATCGTTTACGTACTGAGTGGTGGACTACAAACGTGTCCTGTGTGAAAGCACAATGAGTATGAGTCCGTGCTGCTTCAGCACCACAAACGAAACGCCCACGGACTGCATACGCACTGCAGACGGAGTATGTGTGAAACAGGCGTGCGTCTTGTCGAGGTTTCCATTGGGAAGCTTCTGTAAAAAAAAAAATTCCCTGAAGCAAACCCGCCGGCATCAGCTGCATCCCTGTTAGCACATCACGTTTGATGTGGTAATTTCACAGTAGGCATACACACAGGTTCGAAGACTCGTTCTCGCCCCCTACAGATTCGGCTAGGTATACACCCGCGCTAAAATATCAAGGTGAAAGTCATCATATATATATACACAGGGTGCGATTTGCCGGGGGAGATGCGTGGGATTTCCCCCTTTCTGGTCAATGTATCCCTGCCTCTGCTGAATTATTTTTATCCCCGGTGGGGATAAAATTTATTTATTATTTTTATTATTATTATTTATTATTTATCCCCCCCTCAAAGTGATCAGTGCTACTACACTAGTGGCGAGACGGATCAAAAAACTTATCACGGATCCGTGGTTTGATTACAGTCAATTTTATTTTAAAATGCGCTACTTTGGCTGGCTCTGATATAGTTGCCGCTCAGCCTCTCTGTATTCACCACTCTGCAGACTTGCTCCATGTCCCGCCCACGGCGCTATCTGATTGGTTACACCTCACGAGTAATAGCCTATCAAAACTGGCGAGACAGTTGAAGCCGGTCCGCTGGGCAGTGGAGTTGCTAACTTGGCGACTTAGCTACTTTTTGGGCAATTATTATTTAAGTCTCTGAGACTCTCTGGTGCTGCCGTATGAGTGCGAGATCTCTCTTTCCCAGCGCGAGGCTCTCTCTATTCTTTTAACTAGGCCTATGTATTGGCAGAAGAACGGATGTCGTGCTAACAATCATAAACAACAGCACGTGGTGTCACAGGCGTTGGTCTTCAGAGTGCACCTGGAAAGACAATAATGGACGACACTCGTCTCATCGTGGAAGTTGAGAAATATCAAGTTCTTTATGATCCACACAATGTACTTTATAAAGACTTGCAGGAGAAGGAAAAAGCATGGGATGAAGTTGCAGCGGCTCTTATTGCAGATGGTAATTAATTTTATAGTGCTTTTGACGCTTTCGCTGGCACACGAGCAAACAACTCAATATTTGATTCAAAATTGATTCAATTGGAACCATTTATTTACAATTTCTAAATTACACATAAGCACACAAATAACAAAAGCAGGAGATACATGCATATATAATAAACAAGTAAATGCTGATTTCAAGATGAGCAGGAAGTCAAGGCTGTGAACCATTTACAATAGGCTACACATAATTTAAAACCGTTTATTAAATTGGTTTTCAGGGTGTTTTTTGGTAAATTTGATTGCAAACAAACCCAGTGACAAGATGGTAATATGCACCATGTTCTCTCCTACGTCGGTTAATGGGATGAACCCAAAGTCTGGGTCTTTTTAGTTTCCTTAATAACAAATATAGCGCGATGGCCTTTCTTCTATCAACAACACGTAGGCTACTGCACGGAAAACAAAGACAGCAAAACAAAGATCCAACAAAAGTAACAATTAAATTATTAATTAAAAAAGCTTCTTGCCTAGTCTTTTTATTTAAATGTATTTTAAATGGGAAATAAAGCAATGCGAACGTACCCATTATAGAGCACTCTGACCAAAATCTGCTGTTCAGTTGCGCGCTGCCTCCACTGCCGGTGTGAAAGCAAAATAGGCGCGCGCTGCTTCTGCTCTGCCTACCTGCTGCTAACGCGCTGCTTCTGCTCTGCTGAAACTTGCGGTGTGAACCCGGCCTTATTTATCAAAATTAATTTGACATGAACCAAGAGAAATGAATCAAGTTAAAACATTACCAATTACGCGTTATATGCTGCTCAGTGCTCCTGTTGTCTACATGGTAATGTTTTCTCTTGGTTCTTGGTTCTAAATAAATGCGACTTGTAGTCCAGTGCGACTTATATATGTTTTTTTCCTCATCATTATGTATTTTTGGACTGATGCGACTTATAGTCCGAAA
This sequence comes from Carassius gibelio, assembly GCF_023724105.1. Classification (NCBI taxonomy): domain Eukaryota; kingdom Metazoa; phylum Chordata; class Actinopteri; order Cypriniformes; family Cyprinidae; genus Carassius; species Carassius gibelio. Next base: position 17,149,525 of record NC_068407.1, on the reverse strand, counting down.
AATACGGTATATATGTAATGTGATTTAGGACTATACTGTAATAGACTAAAATATATATTTAATAATGATGAGAATAAAATTTAAATTGTTTGGCAAACTAAAATAGTATAAAATTAATGTAGATAGTAGCTCAGATCATTTGGTTTGAGGAGAATTGGATGAGAAATAGTTAAGAACTCATGTTGTTGAGAACTCTTCTGAAACTCTAGAAGAGACACATTAATTCACTGAAGAGTAAAGCAAAAACAACTGACTTTCATTCATGATTTTTATTTCAGTTACACGTTCCTCCAGGGTGTGGAGTGAGTGATCTGTGTTAAATGTTGGGTACACACCTCTTATCGTAACCTTGAACTCCATAAAATAACTAGAGCAACATATTGAACGTGCCTAGCTCAAAGCTTTACCTAACAGAGGAGGGCTGGGCTGTTTGCAGCTCCTCACTTGTCAAATTCCACACATTTCTATGTAGAATGTCACATCGCAGCTGCAAACTAACAAAATCCTGCATTATCCAGTAGTGAGAGTCAGGATTTTTGATCATACTTAACAAAAAACAACAAAAATCAAAAGATCCAAGGCAGATTTGAACTAAGCTCTAGAAGCACTGCACTGGGCTACAAGTATTTGAAGTGTGTGTGCAGCTAAAGCTCTGGAATCAATCATGGAGTGTCAAGCAAAGCTGTTAATCACGTAATTTGTTTTGACAAGTCAACTGCATGCCATTATACTTTGATAAGCAAAAATCCCAATGTCCTGTGCATGACTACACATGTCTTTGCTATCTGTCATTAGCAGTTCACCATCTCCCACAGTCCTCTGGGAACACAGGGAACATCAGAAACCTTTGATCTGTTTAATTACACTCTCACTTGTAACACAATTACCAACTTCTCACTACAAATATCTGTGCTGAGGATTAACTTTAATTATAAATCTCTAAGTATGCAACAGAACGAGTTAATACACCTGGAATATGCAGTCTTTTGTGAATAGAAAGATCAAAAGAACAGGGTTTATAAAAAAAAAATGGTACATTATAAATATCTTTAATGTCACTTTTGATCAATTTAATGTGTCGTTGTTAATTGCCTTTAAAAACAATCTTGCTTACCCTAAACTTTTGAAAGGTGGTTTTATGAACATTTTTCAACATTAATAATTATAAGAAATCTTTCGTGAGCCGCAAAACAGCATATTAGAAGGATTTCTGAAGCACCATGTGACACTGAAGAGTGGAGTAATGATACTGAAAATCACAGAAATAAATAATATTTTAAAATAGATTCAAATAGAAAACAGTTGTAATTGCAGTAATATTTTACGGTACTACTGTATAATAAAGAAATACAATTTCTAATACAATAATACAATATATTTTTATTTACTTATATAATACTTATATTACAATATAATACAATATAAAAAAAACTATATAACTGAATAACAAATAACATAGGCATGCATTATAAACCTAGACAAGTTGGAATTTTAACGTCTTTAATTCAATAGTAGATTAGCCTAAAGTTTTGTCCAAATTTCTATAATTCACTAAAAAAGCGCAGTGAACAATTTTATCCAAGACGGCTGACAAAGCAAAAGAAATGGCATCACTTGACTACATTCCACTTTCAGTTTTCTTACATTCTTATTAATATTTAACGTTTACATTTTTAACGTTTCACTTTATTAACAGATACTTAAAGTCTACATTCCACTGTTTATTTTTTATATTTATAATTCTATTAATGTTTAACTTTTTAATCTAAGAAGAACAACAGCATGTTTATTTTTGCAGGTGTAGAAATGAGAATTGTGAAATTTTATTATTATTATAACCCTAAGGTTTTTGGCTTTGTAGACATTGGATTAAAGCCACAGTGTTTGTGTAAGGTGTGTGAAAAAAAAAAAAAGACAGATAGAGATTGAATGAGAGTTGGTTCCCATGCTTCAAAAAGGACTTGATTTGGTTTTATATTCTGTTATTAATACCCTCAATTTGTATTAAGCAAGAGAACTTCCACAACATTAAACAACAGGATTTCAGAATGTCTTTGCAGCAGCCCAGGATATCAGAAAATGACATGCTGCACCATATATAATCAGATCAGACTGAAGGGAAGAGAATTTGATTTCACCGGCTGGCGCCGAGGAGAATCATGTGTCATACAAACTGCTTCAATCTTCTTCACATTAACTGATTTGCATTCATCAATCTACAGTGACTTATTATGTCTTCATGAATTATATTTAGCCTTTTATCTCATGACTAGCCAGATTTATACATTACAGCACAGTGAAAGATTTTGTGGTTCAGTAAAATCGGCAGAAAACGTACTGCACTTTCTGTACTAAATAAGTTAGTTCAATATAAATTCACTTAATCAATAAGAAACATTGTTGTCATTCAATTTAACGGAGCTAATTTTGGTTTTCCTAAGCATTTAAAAGGGGCAGTTTTATTGTTGTTGATGATTTTGTTGTGAGTCATAGTACATAAAATCTGTGTGTGTGTGTGTGTGTGTGTGTGTGTGTGTGTGTGTGTGTGTGTGTGTGTGTGTGTGTGTGTGTGTGTGTGTGTGTAAGAATTACATATCTGATGGATATCTCATATTGCAAAAAAAACAACCTGAAAGAGGGAAACAGAAAACAGTTTGTCAGTAGTATGTTTTATATTCAATACATTTCAAGTCAGGATTAAAACAGCTGAAAATTTGTGAAAAATGTGATTGGCCTATTTATAGCTGCAGTTTGAACTTTTTTGTGTTTATATTTTACTACATTTATATCATGTGAGTAAACCTACTGTATAATGAGTTTTTATAATTGGATTATTTTAGACTGGTTCTGGTAGGAACTGCTGTGGAGTAGCCCAGTGCGTGACTCATCAACCACATAAACCGAGAGAAGTAGCTCCAGCTACAATATTCTTCTGCAAGCCATGTGCAGTTGTTATTAACTGCTAGAGTACCAAAAGTTATGTGCCTGCAGCTTTCACTGTAAAACAGGATTTCCAATCATCTCTCAGAAATGTAATTGCACTTTGGAGCTGTAAAATGATATAGCAGCCATTATATTAAAGGTTATGACTTTTAAAACTTTTTTTAAACTGGCCGTCCCTCATCTTTTATCTCTGAAAGTGTTTCGAATGATACAGCAACATGATTCCATAACTGTGAGATTTACTCAATAGTCTGTGAGTAAAAAAAAAAAAAAAATATATATATATATATATATATATATATATATATATATATATATATATATAAATCTGAGTATACACAATCAGTCAAAGGTTTGGAATCATTAATATGATGATATACAATATTGATAAAAAAATGATATTAATGAGACAGTTTACTCCAAAATCAGTTACGCACCCCCAAGTTTTTCCAAACCTGTATGAAATTTTTTCAGCTGTTGAACACAAAAGGAGACATTTTAAAGAATGTCGGTAACCAAAAAGTTCATATAGCCATTAGCTATGTTTCCATTCCCCTCTTTTTATGCACATTTTTAAGCATCAAGTGATAGAAATGCCAGATTTAGAAGAGAAACCCCTTAATTTCTCAAAAAAAAATTATGCAAGCTTGAGGTAGTTTTTCACTTGTGTGAAAAAGGGTTACAAATAATGGGAGATGCAAATGTATTTTAACAATAAATTGAATTGCAATAATTTGCAATAAATTGCATGAGTGTTTAAAAAAGTCATGTGAACAGCATCTGAAATGTTGTTACGACCATTCTGAAATGCTTAAGCAAATCTGTCATAAAATTATTTCTCTATAATTGCCTCCCAGCACTCTCTTAACCGACTGCGTTCCCAAACAGCTGGCATTCACCACATTTATTGTTTTATCTGCTCCCTCTGAGGGCACAAGTAATTTATTATATTTAACAATTATTTTATTTAGTGGCTTCTCCTACTTTTCTCAGTGATATTTTATGCCAGTTTGTCAGAGAGTGAAGATTTCTTGGACTTGTTGGATGGAAACGCTACTTATACGGAAATGTTTTATACAATATTCCAATTTTGCACAACAACAACTACTAAGTTAGCAACTCAGGATACCAACCCGAATACAGACTTTCATAAAATGTGGAAAAAAACTATAGAAGTCAAAAGCTTCTGTCAGCATTTCAAAAGATTAAAAGTTTAACCACTGTGAATAATTGTTAAATTGGTGCTTGATGAAAGTAATAGCTTTAACGTTGACCAGCACTCAAGTATTGTTTTTCACTGTACAATGAACTATTCTGAAAAGAGGAAGAAATGTGGCACCACGTTTGAGTTTCAACAATGATGTTGTGGTACTGAGGTCATCAGTTCAGGCATTACTTCACGCATGACCTCATGATGTACAGCAAACCTCTGACATCGGTCGTGACATTTCTCATGTTGTCTCGATGATTTCACTACGGTCAAAGCAGTGATGTCACTGTATACCCTGCCTGTGGTGGGAAATAAAGAGTATGTACATCAACATACACAAGATGCAGTAATTCTGAGACTTCTAAAGACTTCATTTACCACAATAAAAATGGACATATAGACATACAACCTTTTTATAATTCAGAAAAGGATCAAAGTATTGCACAAGCAAACAGTCGCCTCACTGAAGGTGTGTCAGGTTTGTAATGTGCCTTCTAGCCATGTACTCATATGACTGTACATGTAGGCTGACCTCCGAAAAATGCACCTCTGTCCCCTGAGGTCACATCAAGCCCAGCCACACCACTGTTCAAGCCTTTGGCTTCCACTATCAACACCCTAATCTGCTTATTATGGCCACACCTCTGAGGTCTGGCCAGCTCTCACTGAAGCATGAAGATTTATGGGACAAGAGATTAGACGTGACGATTGGAAAGCTATATTGCACATGCTTTTTTAACACTTCAAAGTGTCAAGAAAAGGTTCTTAAGGCTAACGGTGCCGTCACACAAAATGTCTACAAGAGACATAATACAGTAATGATAAGAGACCTAATGCATTATAATTTCCATTAATTAAGCTACTTTTATAAAGACATAAATTAGGAACATATTAGTTATTGTTGATGTTTTTGAATATTCACAAAACACTTCAACACTGTTTCTTCCAAGCAAACTGAAACACCAGCTATAACTTAAGCATGAGTAAAAGCATCAATCAACAATGAATTAACATTTACAGCATTTTATTTGTGAAAATGTTATTCTGATATTAATATTTGATACATGTATATTTTTATTACTAAAATATGAATAAAATAACCCTTATGCAAGCTGATCCCAGCCGAAATGTAATCATTTAAATTATGTAAAAGTTTAAATATGATAATTCATATATACCACAAAATTATATACGATTCATGATTTTATGAATTTATTGAATTATGTTTGAAATCACAATCTTTATGAGTCCATGATTGTATTTATTTAAAAGCTGAGAGAGCACATGAATGTCACCACAATGTTGTACTGTTATTGTCGTAGCAGTGGGAAACACCAACATTTAGATTCTGTAATGTTAGTTAAAGCTTTGCTGTTTAAGCAAATTAGTCTTGGTCATGATTTAACACTGAATGTTGACTGTATACTTATTTGTATTTTATTAGTATATCATGAAAGTTTCTGAAGCAAAACTATATTTCTGGTTAAGAACCACTTTACCACAAGGTTTAAATATACTTACAATTATACTATTTAAATTAGTTTAATTTGTATAATTCATATTTTATTAATTTTAGGCATGAACACATTAGTTGCATTTGATCCATCCTTTGTGAATTCCAGTGAAGGCAGGATTGTGTAATGGAAGCAGGCTGTGAGTTATGAAAATGCTGTTTTATCATTAACACATCTGCCAGTAAATCTCCACCTCATTCTGCCTGCATGAACCTGTCCTTCCCAGCATGCCCAGCAATCAAAATAAACGCTCAAATGGTCTGACTTTCTGAAAGAATGATAACACAAATATTAAGTTTAGATCTAAAACCACTGTACAATAGAAACATAATTTCAAGACTTATGAAAACAAACGGTACTCAGCTAAATGAAAGTGTTTATGATCTGTTTATCTGAGGGGTTGTGTTGTAAAGTGCTTGAGTAGTAAACAGCATATCGTTAAAAAATACTGCTATTTTCACTTAGGCTACGTTTACACTAGTGCGTTTTCATTTTAAAACACATAACTTTTGCTACGGTTACGCCTGTCGTTTACACTACTCTGGCGTTTTTGACCCTTGAAAACGAAGACTTCTTAAAATGCTGCAGAACCCGTTTTAGTTTGAGACCTCCAGAGTTGTGTTTCAGTGTAAACGGACCAAAACTGAGACTTTTGAAAATGGTGACGTGGCTGCCCACATTCACTATGCATATCCTTGACGACCGTGTAAACAATAAAATCATGCTCATTGTTGTACCCATAGATATGTATACGTAGATTCCCCATTCAACCACTCTAAACACATAGACAGGCCCGTCATCTAATAATATGGCATCTACCTATACATATATTTGACCTGCATGAATGGTCATGTGACACGCGTTTCGGTTGTTTAGTGTGGACAGAGATGGTTTCTGAAAAATCTGAATGTGAAAACATGGAAGGCCCAACGATGGTTTCGATAATGATCTTAGCAGACGTGCCAAACTGCCCTCAACTCCACAAGCTGATGCGCACTGATGCAGGCACAACTGAAGCCATCACATCACAGACACAGTGTCTGTCAGATCTGCTCTCATCCCAGACCTTCACTGTCCAGTGCCAGCCGGATTCTTCCTGCTGACAGGAACGCTGATAGTGTAAATAAGTGCTAAAGACTCCAGCTCTGACTCACTTCAGCTCAAATGAGATCAGATCGCAGACTTAGACACCTGATCTGTGTTGCCCTGCGTGTCTTGGGAGCAGAGAAGCGTTTAACAGTGATTGTGAGTGTGTTACAGGCATGCATAACTAGAGAATGATACATCCAGGTCAAGTCCTTCCTTTTATGCAAAATATGGATAGATAAGAGAGTTTGCATTCAGGACAAACAGGATTCCAGGTCACAAACACTATTGGAAAGCAGCTGATAAGCTGTTGATCCTGTACACAGTAAGGCCACATACTGTACATTCATCAGCTTTCACATGAACTCTAGTGATACTGTACAAGTAACAAACTTCAGTACTCAAGGTTGCAGAGTTACCCACAAATATCTTGGCATTTAAACTATTCATGTTAAGGTAGCTAGCTATAAACATGTTGAAACTTTAATTAACATGCTCAGCAAGATTCAGATTTGCTCCAGGCTGATACCATGTGTGTTGCAAAATAAATCATTACTATTTCCATTTTTGTGGAATTCAATCTCTGTAAGATGTACAGAGGATTTGTTTAAATAAAGTAACTGCATATTTGCCTATTTAATATAATCACATTTTGAAATCTTTCTATATCTAAACCTATCTAGCGACTGCCCTTTTCTGAGACATTACAGCTATAACTTCACTGTGAAAAAAAAAGTTTTTTTCAGTTTTATTTTATTATGTTATTTATGTTTTGTCATAATTATTAAATAAAATTAATTTATATAAAATATATATTTATATATATATATATATATATATATATATATATATTTATATATATATATATATATATATATATTTTTTTTTTTTTTTATTTTTTTTTTTTTTTTTTTTTACTCAGATACTTGTAAATAACGGTCAATTGAGAAATATGCTTTCTGCAGCCAGATGTAGATTAAGATCTAACAGCCAACAGGGCCAAACCTTGACCCCTTTAACAAGTGTATTTGCACATATGTTCTTCTTCATATTATTTTTTGTATATTAAGCCTTAATGCAAATCTTTTGAATATTGATTACTCTGCAATATTCATGACTGTACCATTTATCAAAAGCAACAGCTGTGCATGTTTAGAAAACATGAAGGGATATTGACTTTGTCTTACATTATACTTCACAACTCTTCCTTTTTCATCCCAAACAAGTGTGAGAAACTCAGGAGATGCCAACAGCGCCCTGTCTGTGACTGCCTTGAGCAATGATGCAACCATTCTTCCCTAGAGCAGCTTATGACAGAAACACATTCCACACAATCTGACACATATGACGTGTTTTACTTTTGTTGTTTACATACTTGTCTGTTTGCTATATGTGGCAGTCCACTGGTAACTAGCCAAATATTTAAGCCATCCTGAGGTACGGTTATGTGAGGTATCAGATGTCAAGCAAACACTTTCTTTATGGGTGTTGTCAGTCCAGCAAATTAGAAACAAGTACGTGTTCACAAGACTCAAGGGCATGTCAAGTGTTCCTCTAATTTCATTCAGGTTTTTGTTTGAAAACAATATATATGTGTACACAGGATTTTTTAAAATGTTTTTCTTATTATAATGAAGTCTCTGAATGTTTTCTATTGTAATATATAAAAAAAATGTAACTTACTTATTTGATGCAAAGCAAAAAAAATGTCATCATTACTCCAGTCTTCAGTGTCACATGATCCTTTCACAAAATATTAAGTAGGATAAACTGGTTATAACATTTATTATTTATTATTAATAACCATTATTCTGAAGGATCACCGGAGACTGGAGTAATGCTGAGCAATTCAGCTTTGCATCGCAAGAATAAATTGCATTTTAAAATATATGCAAAAACAAAATAGTTATTTTCTAATTATAATATTATTTCACAATTTTGACATTGAGAAAACAAATTGCACATAAGATGGCTTGTCAATAAGTTCTAACTGGGATTTCTGCAGATGCTATGAGCTCAAATATCAGCAGGCCTTCATACCATTTACTGCTCTTGCTTGAATGCCAGGGGCACACTATGGAAGACAGTCCCCATGGTAACCAACACAACAGCCGGATTCTCCATGGCAACTAAAGCACCACAGGGATACAAATGTGAGGAGAAAACACAAAACTGAAGAACAAAGACTGTTTTTGTCTTCTACACATTAAACATTCAAACAAATCTGACAATTTTCATTGTTTACTGTAGACAAATAACAGTGCAAGAAGTCTCTTATGGTCACCCAGACTGCAGTTAGTTAATCAAAAATTCCATAAAACAGTAACATTGTGCAATCACAGCATATTAAAATGATTTCTAAAGGATTGTGTGACACTGTAATGATGCTGACAATTCAGCTTTGAATCACAGGAATTTACATTTTAAAATAGATTAAAATAGAAAACAGTTCTTTTAAATTGTAATAATAGGGCCTATTTCACAATATTATTGTATAAAAAATCTACTAAATGCAGTCTTTCTGCGCATAAGAGAATTATTTAAAAAACTTTTTTTTTTAAACTTACACAATTAAACTTTTTGAACAGTAAATATATATAAAAGTGAAGTATATAGGCCTAATAGTACATAAAGGTATAGTGATCATTAAGCTAAGATTATGGGGCCCTATTTTAATGATCTAAACACAAAGTTTAAAGTGAATGGCGCAGGTGCGCTCAAGGCGTGTGCGTGCAAATAGATAGCCTATTCTGATACATGCGATGTCTATCCATTATGACATGTAGGCATTTTTATATATATATATATATATATATATATATATATATATATATATAGCCTACAAAAAAAAATCTTATGTATTGCAATCCTTAATTTTTTTATATTTGCCATATTTAATAAGCAGTGAGTACGTTCTTTCAATAACAAAGATAAAACATTGCGCCAGATTTGAGCTAGTCTATGGCGCAGTCTATTTTCAGCTCATTAAAATAGCAATGCGCCAGCAATGCGCCTGAACACACCTCATTTTTAGACCAGCACGCCCATGGGCGCAAAATGCATTTGCTAATTAAGCTGCGTGGCGCTGGACGGGAAAATGTGAATGGCGCCAGACTGAAACTAGCAAACATACTTGCGCTTTGCCTTGCGTCGCATTGCGCTGGGTGTATTATAGGGCCCTATGACTTTATTCTGTATTTTTTTACATATTGCCATCATTACAGCATGTTTAAATTTTATTATAAAATTAAGGCAAACTGAATCCATGTTTCATGTTTAATTGTTATATTTGCGATAAGTGATTAATATTTTCTGTGGCATCAAATTGCAATATGAATGGCATAACTGTTTTCAAGCCCCAAACCTGTTGTTGTGTACTGTAAGTAAATGCCAAACACATAAAAAGTTTCCCCTTTTTAGTTGAATACAGTGTTGTGTAAACACTCCCTTTGAAGCCACAATATGTGAAGATTAATCAGCTTATCTTTACCATCTTCATGTTAATGCATGTCTTTAGTATTTTCAAACTACACCATCACAGCTGTTCCACACTGGCTGTAGAAATAAACAGGAGCATGCAACCAGTCTGAGCCACATACCGTGAGAACAGGAAGAAGAAGAAAATCAAAGACAACTAAACAGGATATACTATAAGAGACATACAGCTTAACTCACAGTTCCCTCACATAAATAACAACTACAACTCAGAAACAAAGACGAATGTGACACATCAGCACATAAAGAACTGCAGACCTAAAACATCATTTCAAAAGGCTGCTTTTTCTCTTCTAGAATTTATAGTCTCTGCTCTTGGCCCACAAAAGACATTTTTTAGCTTCTCAAATGGTTGCATAGCAAAAGTCGAGAGAGGATCATTGCCCTGTGGTCCTCTAGACTTAGTTTACCACCTTATATCATACTTTCCCCAAAGGGATGTTGCTTAGCTGTCATGCAAGTTGTTTGCAAAAAACTAAATGGTGTACAACACTTGGCTAACTTCAGGATACACTGACTGAGAAAATACAGCAAGAGGCTTGACATGTAGGGTTTGGAATCCATAATGAAGTTGTGCTATTTCTGGTGAATATATAAATCAAAATGAAACGCAGATTGTATGGCTCACTGTCACTGCATTGCAACATCATTTGAACAACATTCCAAGTACACCACAAATTGCTTCTTTTAAACAAACATAAAAATACTTCTAATCACTGACAGCAATTATTGAGTGACTACTTCATTTCCTGAAAATCTCATGGGAAGACCAGTGCTAAACACCGTACAGCCTAACAGGCAAAGGCAGTTTTGAAAAACTAATACCATTTTCAACAAAGTAAAAAATAAAAAAATAAAATCCTTACAGCTTGAATTTATGTGAGTGACACATTTTAATCATTTTAAAATTGTTTTTTCACAAGTTGATATGATTATTTTGGGTATTAATGAAAAGTCTGTAACATAGTGTGGTTAAAATTTCTCAAAAGTATAAAAGCAGTATAAAAAAAACAAAATTTCACTGTCAAAAACAACTCTTTTCAGAGCAAATTTTGTAGCATTTTCCTTTAAATGTTAATGAGCTCTGCTGACCCAACCCTTACTTCCGAGCCGCTCTCACTCAGAGAGACTGTTTACTTTAGTCGCATTCACTGTGTAACTTGCCAATTAGCACATTATTAGGAAAGGCGATTTGCAAAGATTTATTTAAAAAACCTTGTACTCATCCTCATACAGACATCCTGTTTGTAGACAATTTACATAGAAAAATTATATTGTAATGCCCTTCTCCTTCATTTTATTATCTTTTAATGAATTACAGCTCCCATAATCAATAGAAAATGTAGTACACAAACATCTCTTTAAAAAGCTTCTGTTTACTGTATCGCCTGCCTTCTATGGGTGGTAATAGCATGACGTTAATTACAGCAGGCAAATAGTACTGCCTTTTGTGATTACTGTACAATCTATTTTAAGCCTATTGTGCATAAAAATGAAGTGTGTTTGCAACCATGGAGCAAAAAGTGAATTCATACTTCAATACTGCAACGTCTTGTAAGCCAAGTCAGTTTCGGTTTATGCCACTGAAGGTCTTTCTGACAGCTTTTAAAAGCTCTTAACTCAGCTCCATAAACTTTTATGGATATTACCACAGTGACTCAAGTTACCAAGATGTAAGCAGACACAATATATTACTAGAGTCTAAAGGTAAACCCCTGCTCAGAAAGATTCCCTTTTTCGATCCTTTTAGACAAATTTAGTTTCAGTTTTGTCTTATTCTGTCTCCATTTATAACATGCTAACAGTCCTGGTTGTAAAACAAATAGTTTTCAAAACATGGCAATGCCTTGTGATTTAATATACCTTCTCAAATGCACTCTTAGTTTATTGTGCCAAGAAGCTGTTTGACACTCTTGACATATTAAGATTCCAAAAACGGACTGCATTTAATAAACTAGAGTTCATGCGTATTTCATCTGTCCTTTTTGTAACAGAAAGTTCTGTAATAATGTGTAAACAATACATAGGGCTTATTTTATTAGAAGACGATCTCTCATCCAACTGCATGATGCAAATGTCGGTCAGCCGGTCAGCCGGAGTCATCCGTACCTAAGGTAGCCTTTCTGTCACCCCCATCGCTCGGGGTCGCCGCTAAAAGAAAGTCTCATTCACCATCTCTGTATCATCCCCAGCTGTGTCAGTCAAACAAACCAACGGCCCATTGAGTCACGGGCCAGCACTTGTAACATTTGCATCATCAACGCATCACTAGCTCATTTGTTTATCTCCAGAAGAAGCCTGGAGAAAAGACAACTTGAATGTGCTGCATTCAGATCTTGCTTAGGGTTCAACTGAGCATGTAATAACTGTATCACACAGGCTTTGTTTTTGTTGTGGTGAACATGAAAGGTGGACGAGTGCCAATTGCATAAATAAAAATGCAAGTAAATGCTCACAAATGAATCAGATTAAGAAAGAAAGCAAAGATGGAAGACAGACTGCTGAACGAGGAACAGACACACATTTATCATTTAGGTTTACAGAGAAATGATCTCCATACATGGGATGGAAACAGTAAATGCATGTTGTTCAGCCTCTAAGGGGCAGGATTTCTCTATCCAACCCGCTCCGGACATCTGAATATCCCGCATTTCCTTGTTCTACATCATAGTTTGCCCAAACTGTAATAATAAACCATTAACTTTGTACTGCTGCCATACAGAAAATAACTGTTTCCAGCATATCAGCCATGTAGTCTGCACAAAACACAATAGTTACATGACCTAGTAATCAATCAATCACTGTGTAAAAACTGACAAACCACATAGGAATGCAACTTTGAATTTGAAAAAAAAAACAACCCTACAGTTATGTATTTCTTCACCACAACCATTTATGCGCTATGCACTACCGTTAAAACTTTTTTGTTTGCTTCCTGCTTTCTATTCATCAAAGAATTCTGAAAAAAAAAAAAATAATATATATATATATATATATATATATATATATATATATATATATGTGTGTGTGTGTGTGTGTGTGTGTGTGTGTGTGTATGTATATATATATATATATATATATATATATATATATATATATATATATATATATATATATATATATATATATATATAATAAAAAAGTATTAAGCGGCAACTGTTTTCAGCAATGATAATTCTAAATGTTTCTTGAGCAGCAAAGCAGCATATTAGATTGATTTCTGGAGGATCATGTGACACTGAAGTGAAGTGAAAAATTCAGCTTTGCCATTTCAGGAATAAATAACATTTTAAAACATTGAAAAACAGAAACTAATCATTTCAAATGATAATAATATTTCATTGTATTACTACTGTTATTAAACTACAAAATTTCACTTAGCCCAAATCGTAGAAGCATTTATTACTTTAATGTCAATGTAAGTAAGACTTTTCAATTGGGTTACATTTGATAACTACATTGTTTTATAGCATTATCCTCTATTTGTCCAATTAGTTCAATTTAAGCATGGCATAACTACTTGTAAATGAAAATTTCACATTTATATGTTCATATTTGAATGTATTGATGTTAAAGTACCATATAACTGGTTAGGTAATGTCTTAAATCCAATTAATGCATTATTAATGAAAGTGAACTTGTTGACTTTATTTGTTGGCTTGTTATTACAAGTTTAGCTTATTGTTAGTAATAAAAAATCTTCTGATTATGATAAGCATACTATTAATGATAAGAGCATCTCATTGATTTGGGGGTGAGATTTCGTGACAAGCTAAGCTGAACCTACAGTATCTAGCAACCAAAGACCTTAGCAAACACACTGAACCATCAACTTAGCAGCTACCCAGAACACCCTTGCAATGCCTTGAAAAAACATTTAAAACATCTTGACCAATATTAGTAACGTTAGGGTTGTCAGTGAGTTTTGAATGCACCATTCAGCTGTAGAGAAAATATAAAAATAGAGGTTTAATATGATTATTATACGGTGTTGTTCAATGTGTGTTTATGTGAGGGGGAAAAAACATCCATAACTGTCATCCAAAGCAACGAAAACATACTTCACAACTTGACAACAACAACATCAACACGCTCACAAACGCCTTCAAAACTAAAGGGTCAATCGCACAGCGCACGTCAGAAAATGCCCGCGAAATATGCAAACGCGCTCATCTTTTTAAAGATACACTTCAAGTTTATTTAGCTCAGATAAACCTGTTTGCGTAGAAACACACTTATGAAGACATTTGGCAAATAACAATATCGACACTGACAGACTAGATGAACCTAACGATGACTTTCACAGCTGTCACGCAGTCTATAAAGTAACAGAAGTGTTCACATCTGCAGCAGTCACGCTTTTTTTTTCAGAAGAAGAGAGTGGAGAGTGAAGAGAAGAAGGTCAGGTGTGATGTCCTCTCACCTGAGCTGGCTCGCTTTCACCTGTGTCGATGGTGGCCATGTTGAAGTAGGTCCCAAAGCAACTGTACACATTAAAAATATGTGCCCCACTGTGCAGCGACTTCCTGCTCTGTCCATTGGCTCTGGTCCTGAAAAATATGTATCCCAGCATTTAACAACTCTCAAAACAATTTTACTTTTAAGTATAGCGAATGCTTTCGAGAAACTTTATGGAGATATATTATAGGCTATAGAATTTAAGATATGGCAGAGTGTTAAAGTTGTAGCCTATTTATTTTACTTTATTATGTTCCGAAGCTCTGAATTGATGACTATGGCTATTGAAGTGCAATACATAATTTAACAGTGATACGAACCCTTCAATATAAAAACATTATCGTGAAGCACAATCTTACATCAGTAAACAGTTTTGTATTGACCATGACCAAACCAAGAGTCCACATTTGTTTCTTCTATAATGTTTTAGTTGTTGTGGGTTTTTTTTCATACTGAGAAGAGCATAATCCAATATCATCTACAAAATTAATTCTGTGGAATTATCGAATATGTTAATATGATGTAAATAGATGACTTTTTCAAAAATAATAAACTTTTTCGATTGATGTCAAGGGATTGGAGTTATCGTTGTTGCTTAAAGAACACTAGATGGCGCCATTGTTTTTGACATTACATTGACTCGTCTGCTGTATTAGTGTGGGGAGACTGGGGCAAGTTGTCACAAGCAATGCATCTCAGAAACTATGTGGTTTGAGTGTGTGTGTGTGTGTGTGTGTGTAGCAAAGGATAGTAAAACTTGACCTGTGGTCCCTAAAGAGGGAAAAAAATGATTAAAAATAGTAAATGATGTTTATCTGAAAGTGTAATAATGCACATATAAGGGGTAGGTTTAGGGATAGGATTTGGTTAGAGGATAGTAACACACACGTGTGTGTGTTTTATCGTACATTTTAAGTTTTGTAATATATTTAATATGGGTATAGTTCTTGGATATCAAAAACACAATGGACACATTAGCTTCAACTATTATGTAAAATGTACATTTCTGTTGTGTATTTAATGTGCAAATGAGAACACAATGGGGATCATTAGTTCAACTATTATGAAGGTATATTCTATATTGGGGCAAGTTGTCACAAGTTTTTTTTTTATGTTGTAGTATAGATTACTTACAAATTATTTAGGCTAAATAGTTTTTACATTGCTTTTTAGACATTTTTGATGTTGAATGAAGTTTGGTGTGTCCTTATTGGTTTTACAGTAGTAACTGGAGTTTCTGTTTACTGAGTGTTATAAGAAATTTATCAAATATAACTTAAACTTCAAATAAATAAAAGGTAAAGGGAAAAATCTGATCCTCTATTGGAATGGTGTTTGTTCTATAGCAAATTGTCTTTAAAATACCAGGAACATGTTCCAGCAATAGAAGACATTCATGGCAGCTCAGTCTTAAAGGTGTTGAATTACAGTGAAGCAGCCTTCATGTCTGTAGAGGAAACCAACCAAAACAACTGCAATCACCCTGACTCAATCCCCCAATATAAAAATGCTTGACATTCTCAACAACACTGTATATTTTGCATCATAAACATTACATTTTACTTATTAATATTAAGAAAACATGAATATCTCATCAAAGGCTATTTTCACCATGGAATTGAAAAATAATAAGAATAAAACGTAAAATAATTGAGATTTTACTTGAAATTGTGAAAAGTCATAATTTTGAGATATAAACTCAAAATTGTGAGGTGAGAAAAACATTAGATCTGTGATATAAATATTTTTAATAGCCTTCCATGGCAGGTTTAAAAAAAATCTGAATTGCGAGATGTAATTTTAGAATTTAAAGTCCATTGCAATTCTGTTTATATCTCACAAGTCAGATCTGAGACAAAAAAAAAAATTCAAATTGCAAGGATAAAGACAATATATATATATTTTTTTTATTCCACAAGTTTAAATGCTTAGACTGTTTACCCACGTTTCACTTAAACACATAACCGGTCTCACCTGCAGTACCTTCATTGACCTCCAGGGGTCTGCAGATACTGCAGAGAACACAGAATACATGAACAGAAATATGTATAACCAGACAATTTCCTAAAGTACAGTTGACAAGATTTTACTGAAAAAGATAAGTCAGCACAAAAATGATGAAAATGTCTAATCTTTCCAAAACCCCTTGCATTGCAAATGTCAAGCAAATCTCATGCACTTGCATAAACTGTTTAGTCACGTGCATTATGCCTTAATTGCACTTGATTCACATACAAACAAAATTACATTTTATTCATAAATAAACGTTATGACTTCATGTCATGATTTGTTTGTCTTACCTAGACTGCCATTTAAAGAGGAAGACACGCCAGTAAAAAGCCTGTCTTCTTGGGACACGTGGCTACTGTTGGCCACTGCCTAAGCCAAGGAATTATACATCCAGTATCCAGATGGGACTGCATGGAGTGTGAATACAGGATAAATCTAGGGAGGTTTGTAAACATGGCTACTTGCACATCAACCTTACGTAATACGTCTCTGGGAGGATTTTGCAGGGGCACAATCAAATGTGGCTTGGCTTTTGCCATCTGTTTACCCATTTGAAACTGATCATTGCTGTTTAAAGGCTGGTTGTATTCCACTAGAGCAGTCTATGTGTGAACAGAAGAGTGTATCAGTTTGTTACTTCTGAGACTGATGTTCCTAACTCTGAATTGATAATTTGGTTGAATTATGTCCAGTTCATTGAATGTTTAACAAATAAAAATGAATAATCATGAGGATGTAGATAACAGTCTGAGGGCATCAATCAGCATTCAATGACTGTGGCAACTTTAACATTTGAAATGATACTATGACTAAGTTATCGCTTTCCTTATTCAAACTGATTTTGATTTTATTTTTTCATGAATAAACGGTTGACCTGAAGAATGAAAGCTGTATCATACACTTGGAAAGTTATGAGCTATATCACTGCTTATCAACACTAGGGTTTTGACAATACACTCACTAGATAATGCAAAATACAGATTAGAACAAGTTAATATTTTAATACTATTCTGAGAAATTTCCATTGACAAAATATTTGTCTTTTAATCATAAAGAGTAGAACAATGCAGTTGTATTTTAAAATATTTTAACTAATCTAGAGCCGTAACTGATTATTTTGGTAATCAAGTAATCTACTGATTATTTTGACAATTGAGTAATCCAATTTTTTTTTAGTAAGAGTAAGACAAACAGACCTAAGTGAAAACCAGGCTTTAGTATGAATATATATAGCCTATATAAACTAACAATGAGGCAATAATAATTGGCTCAAATAAAATATCAAAACCAAGTAATTTCATGGTTTTATTGAACAACACTGTTAAAATACATAATTCAATATGCATAATATGAACATAACCAAATTACAAGTGCATTAAGTATTATAACAAATACTGCAGATGGTGCCAACGGCCTGGTGACATTTCATTGATTAAACAGTGTGATTAAACGACGTTGAAATGAATTTAAACATGTAAACTCAGAAACTTTTATTTTGAAATCGTGATTTACAATAAATGGTATATTTAGAAATAGGTTGATGTATTGTCCTGTGTTGGCAAAGGTTTATAAATGATTTACGTTACAAATCTGGGGAGATAATGCACAGTCTTCCCAGATGCATGTTAATTAAAATTCACAGCATATGCTGAGGAAGAGTTTAACCCCTTTCACACACAGTCTTTACTGGTAAATGACAAAAATCACGGTAAATTTGTTCTGGAAATCATATCGTTCTTATGGAGATGAAATGATTACTCTGAGCTGTTTACAAAGGTCATTTGCTTTTTAATAATTTTTTTCTATGTAAATATGCGCTAGATATACATCTTAGACCATTGCGCATCCTAGATTTTTGTTGCGCTTCTCCATTCATCTGGCCTGCGACTCTGCAAATGGATAGGCTAATGGCACTTATGCGCGTCCCATGTTTATAAGAGCAAAAAATAAATAAATACTTTTGATTTCTGAACCAATTATAAACCAGGAACCGATTTATAAAGTTAATTAAAATGATATTTTTGACAGCAGCAAACTAAAAATGTAAATTAATTAAATATATTAAAAGTGAAAATGTCTATAGATTTATGTAAATGAACATGAATAATAAAGTCGTACTCTGTTCACAAAATATATTTCATCAGTATAATGAAACATATACATTAAAATCAATTTAATACGCCCTTATCTTTAATGTGTGACACAGTTCTGTAACCATTTGAAATGATACTCAGTAACGTTAACTCGTTCGTCATCATCACACAGATCTCGCCAACACTAGTAGCCTATCATTCAAACTGTAATGGTCACGCATTACACAGCGGTATCATACTCATGTTAAACAGATATAGTTCCCCATATATAAATATAAATTTGCAGTTTGATTTTTTTGTCTTTGTAAGAATAATCACATTTTGAGGTACTTTTACCATCTACATTTAGATCGGTTGCCGAAATCATAAAACAGACGTTCTACCAAACTAACCATGAAAAAACTCATCTCGATTATTTTCCTCGTCCCAACAAGTTGTTTGACAACAAAAGACATAAAAAATGTTTAATGTCATGGAAATTGACTTTTCTATTTTTCACTTTTGTGAACACATACCTGAGTTAAAAAGGACAAGCACATTTTGATGCTTTCCTCAGTTGCAGCTCATTAGTAGTCTGAAGTAAACACAGTGTATCACTATGACAACCCACACTATCTGCTCCCCCATTGGCTGAAACTGCTTTGTTTCAAAACTTGCCCAAAATTGCATACTGTCTGAGTAGGTAACTGAATTTAATTGAATTAAAAATTGCGAATGTAAAAAAAAAAAAAAAAAAAATTGGAATGATAATTTGTAATAGTATAGAGCTCGGGCGTAGACGTCATGGAATGGTGCATTGTGGGTAACGGCGGCCATTTTAGAGGCATCGCAAAGCAGGTTTGTAATAAGATAATAGCAGGTCTCCAGAAAAAGTTAGAGAACGTGACAAAAAAAGTTGCCTATACCTATACGGACAAACTTAATAATGAAGCCAAACAACGCTACTTAAAAAAAAAAGAGGTTGTAGGCGGAATCGATCCCTATGAACACATGAAAGTTTACCAAGCCTCAGTTTCCCTGATAATTTATCCTACCGGGTCTGTGGAGTGAGCGCTTACACCTCCGATCAATTTAAAAATGTCACTTTCACTTTTTAAAAAGTCACTGGAGGCTCACCTGCAGATCATAAATGGATCTGCAAATTAAACGTGGAGAAAACAATCTTTTTCACTAAGGAAATGTTAACATTAACCAAGCATCAGTGGTGACACACACACACACACTTAGCAGATTCTGCGAGCTATGAAGCTTGTCTATGCGGGTTTGTTACACTTCAGGAGTAATTACTCACCTATCATACTTGCAAAAATCCACTGTTTTCCTCCGGTAGTTCTGTAATCCGGTATAATATTGAAGAACATTCACCTCAGACACAACCCACCATTCACCAAAACAAGACGCTTAACTTCCTATTTTTAAGTTCGTTCCAGTTTTTTTTTTTTTAAACAATTTGTTCAAATTTGTTAAATACAGTCAGCACAAAAATATCAAAAAGCAAATTAAGTTCAGGATTGGGTCAAAAGAAAATGTTTAAACAAAAAATACAGACACTAAACTGACTCCCTTACTGGCCAAAAACTAGAGAAAACGTAATGTGTTTGTGTCTGAGTTTGTGTGTGTGTATGTGTGAGAGAGAGAGAGACCATACACAACATGTCTCACCATAACTATGTATTATAATATTATCGAAGGTGATGGTTTCCCTCCGTACAGTGGCGACCCAAGCCATCTGACGCCTCTTGGTGATTTCAGACACCTTGTGTTTTTTTTCCAAGTACGAAAATGTTGAAAACGAATATGATTCACGAGGCGTTTGCCCTGTCGATCATGAAACCGATTACAGCAGTTCACAATACAGCAATACTGAACCATTTTCCAAAAAATAATCAAAATTAATGACCAAATGACCAACGTTACCTAATGCCTACTATACAGTACATCTACTTCTGTACCGCGATTCCCACAATGCATTGCGACGTGACGCAACGATCCCGACCTCTATGACATTCCTACATACTACATCCGCCATGTTGTTACTGTCACATGACCTACCTGCGTTGGTTCCGTTGCATCGCTGGACGAATTCCAAACAGCTTTTTTGTGCACTTGAAGGGCACTTTGGGAAGGGGACCCCATTTGTAAGGACGTTCCAAACTAAAGTGAAAAGATTATCCCTTCACGAAGGGCCCTTCCAGAAGTCTGTTAGCGAAGGAACCATGCGATGGTCTCTTCATGGAAGTGATTTCCATTTGTGATAATGTGATCTTCATTTAGGAGATCTTGCCATGCTTTTTAAAGCAAAGTTGGGGTTGATTTCGAGTTCACATACAAACAATAATAGAATAGGCTAATACATTTTTTATAAGCAATATTTATATTATACTTTCGAAATCACATCCCAGAGAGAGGGTCCCCCTCGGTCCATTCCATAATGTCACTGACGTCACCCATTGGTTTCCGAAGAGCGTTTTTGAAGCCAAAAGTGGGCGGAGGCGTCCGTCACTATTTCGGCAGTGCGTCACCGAGCATCAGTCCGGGATAATCGAAAATGGGTAAAAAGGCAATCCACCTGTCACTCAAGTGACCATGCCCTTAATCATGCAGAAATTTCAAGATTAAAATAATTTAAAAGGATGAATTATAAAAAAACATTCACCCTCCTCACAGTTGTCATGAAGGGCAAAATTAGCTATGTAGACCAAACCCACTTTTTGTACCAGGCGGTAAACATTTTTTTGTTTTCTGCAGTAAAGATAGGCATTTTAAAATAGGAGGTCTATGCGACTTAACTCCCTTTTGGAGCCAGCCTCTAGCGGCCAGTCGATGAATTGCAGTTTTAGTCACTTCCGTGTTGGTTCCACGAGAGAGACCAGAAGGTTGCCGCTTGTCTGGCATCCGTAAATCCTCACTCCGTGGCCTCATGAGATAGTAAAGTGCCCATCAAATGCGCGCTTCTGATTTCTACTGTTTTTCGAATGAATTCAGACATACTACTCATCTCACATACTGTGCTTTCACATACTCAAAAGTATGCGATTTCATACGCAGCATGAGTTAATATACTTCCATGTTGAGGTGAGAGAAAATCATATTCAAAAGCAGCTAAACTAGGGGAAATAAAATAAATAAATAAATACAAAAACATTTAAATATAATATTCTATAATAAGTAACAAAAAAGTGTAAATGTCTGTAAATGAGAATATTAATAAAATTATTAAAAATACTAAAATAAAATAAAAATAAACATAATGTAAAATATGCATAAAATCCACAGCTGCAGAACCATAGACTGTATAAAAACAGTGCAGAACCAGTGAATCTGATTATCCAATAAAACTCATATAATTAAATTAAAATATATAAAAATATTTAAACATTATGAGATAGATATAAAAAATATCATAATCATAATATCTTATATATTTTTTATATTATAAATCTTAAATTCATTCACATCTGCAGTTAATTTTTACTCTACACTCAAACTGTTATGCTGATCGAATAAATTACAGTTAAAAATAGAAATATATTAAATATTAAATGAGAAAATAATGCTAAAATAATCTTTTTCCAGCATTGTGATCCCAGACTTTTGGAGCCCACTGTATGCTTGATCACCTCTTAGAGCTGACATGAGTATAAACAATTACCAGACACACACACACACACACAAACACACACACACACACACACACACGGAGCAATTATTTTCAAAAGGATCCTTCTTCCTGGAGCCATAAACACAGACATCTAATTGTGCCACTGGCTAAAGGCTGATTAGCACACTCACCTGCCAACTCTGTCTGCATATCAACGGCTTTAGTAATGATTTCCACATCACTAGTCCTGCAATATTGATTAACCACAGGATCAAGATATGGAAAAAGGCTCCGCTTGGTCACGTATAGCGCCAAATTAAAATGTAAAATGAATTGTTGTTTTATGAAGCACAAAGTAAATTACCATATTGTTTATTGCAATTGTATTGAGACCACAAATTACTGTGATTTATTTGTGATGCTTGATATGTGCATTTTTAGAATATTTTAAAAAGTTTAAACCAGTTGTTATGTATCATTGACTAGCACAGAAAAAAAATTATATGTGTGTCTGACAGCTGGGTCATAGCAGGAATTAAACATGAACTGTTTTAATTAATTCAGAGGATTACAGATTACAAATTGGAAAATTTCACTTATATGTCACCTGACAAGCAGACATCAGGACTGAAGCTGAATAATCCTGTTTATAAGATGTGTCCTACTCAACTTTGCCTTCATTCATTTACTGCCTGCAGCAAACCAAGGGATCAGGCTCCTAGCAGTTATAAATACATCACACACTTCATGCATGATTCAAAAACATCCTCTGGGTTTATAGGCATGAGACGGGGCCCTGAAGTATTTCTTGATGTGTGTCTGGCTCCGCCGCCCTGATTTCATTCATAATTTGAGCTGTGTTTCTCCGAGCAAGTAAAAAGTCTAGGAAATCGCTAGAATTAGGCCGGTCGGTCTGTTCTTCTGCGTGATTCACAAGTCTGGTCAATTTTGCCATATACTGGGACTATGCTGTTATGAAACAAAACTATAAAGGTTTTTCTGCTATTCAGGTTTTTGCTCATCCAATATATGCAGAAGATAATATTGGAAATGAGTCAATGGTAATCTACTTATTTGGATTAAAATGATGTTGTTGACCACAGAGATGTCAGTCATTTAGCATCTAATCAGGGTGTAAGAAAATGAAGTGTGCACATCTGACTGTGCTTGTAACCGAAATTCATAAACATTTCAAAATGTACAGCATCGGTGTCTTGTTATACAGAATTAGTTCTTAAATGATTGACACTTATGCGGTCACATGTTAAGTCAAAGGAGTAATTACATTTCAAAACCTATCTTATTTTAAATGAACGCGTTTCTCTTTGGGTTTCACTGAAAATAAGCGTCCAAGAAGCTGACTGATGCTCTTCTATGGCTCACAGCACATATGAGGCACCTTGTTTTCCTGAATGAAATCGTACGCGCGCGCTATTAATAGCGCCGGCTCTATGACGTCACAATGGAAGCCGCATCTGACTCGCGGCAGATGATGATTCTCTCAAAGAGCCTCGCGATCTGGAAGGACACACTATACCCGCGTGTTTATCAGTCTGTACGCTTGCAGATATATAGGAATTAACTTTTTTTTGCACACAGACGGGGACGTATTGACGGTCAGGACATGGTTTTGCAGCATTTGCCCAGCTAGCGACGAGCATTTGTTCTTCCATCAGCAAGCTGCAGTCACTGTATACTGAGTTGACTTCTGACAACAATAAACACACACACATCTCAAAGACACGGTACGTATGCTTGTGTCCACTGTGTGATGGCTCTTGTTTGCAGGGTGGTGTCCTTATGTAATTCATCATGCACCCTTGTAGAACAGTTGATCAACTTCGTATAAAGAATTGTGTATAATGTTTGGTTTATTATGAAATTATTTTCCAAAGCCAAATTCGTGGGGTAATGTCAGTATTCTCTATGCATTACATCGGTGATAACTACATATATGTATGCAAGATAATACCCTGAAAGCTGAAAATATTTGATACATAATTCTGCTTCTTGTGGTAGTAATAACAGTATTAATAACAGTAATAACAATAATATAGAATCAACGTTTTGTAAGAATTAGAAGAAACAACTTTGCGTCAGATGAGCTAGAAGTAATGTCTTGCATGCATGCATAAATTTGTAGACTATGTTTACATTTCTTTTTATATGACTTATGCACTGTCATATCTCTGACTTAGTATGACTGTGCTGCAAGTTAAAACTTCAGTGCAATAGACAATCCAGAAGTATGCGCTCTAAATTAAAATCATTGTGTTATGACATAGCTTATCTTTATTTCTTAAAGTTCATTTTCCTTATTTATTTCTACTTGATTTTATGAGTTTCCACTTTGTTTCCACTTGGATTCATCTGTAATTGGAAGTGGCTGGAAAAAGTGCACTCAACCTTGGCACCACTTTGGTTTAAATCATTTAAGACAGCAATTAAGTTTCACATTTTAGTGAGTTTTGTGTGTGTGTGTGTGTGTGTGTGTGTGCGTGTGTGTGTGTGTGCATGTGTTGCTCAGGAAAAAAATGGAAAAAAATTCATTATTTGATTACAATGTCATAGAACTTCAGTTAAATTGGAACAGACACAAAAAAATGCCAATTATTCTGTCATTACAATGTGAAGAGATCGTAACATAAAAGATGAATGGATAAGACTGTGTGTTGGTTATAGAGTGCAGTCTAGAGATGTTGTGATGTTGCTCTAGTGTATAACCAGAAGTTTACATATAGCTCACATATGCTAATTAACATCACGTTGAAACTGAATTGTAAGGTTTAGAAATGTTGGTCTTAGTGTGTATTAAGATGATTTTTCAGATAATTTTTCACACCTCACCTTTAAAAAAAAAAAAGTTCCAGCTGAAGATGTATTGAAGGTGAAAACTATGATGACGCTGCACTTTTCATAATACCTTTTTTTGTGTCTTTATTGGAGTCATTAAAGGCCATATCTGTAATTTAATATTGTATTATGTAATAAAACCTTGAAGTTAAGGCATGAAAAATAATTGTATGATTTTAATATTAAGTAATACAATCACATGGATGACCTTTACTGTTTAGTGTTATTATTCTATGATTATATTAGATGCCAGGATTACAGCTAGAGCTGTTATCACACACACAACCATTTAGAAAAACTTTTTTTAAAAACATTTTATTTCCTTTACAATAAATGAATACATTAAAAAAAGACAAACTTATATATATATATATATATATATATATATATATATATATTTTTTTTTTTTTTTTTTTTTTTTTTTTTTGCAGTCATACACACTGGATCTGATAAGAACGTTATATGGGTTGGGTTCTGTCCAGCTCAGCAGGAACAAAATGTGGCTATAATATAGGGCACTTATTTTAGGAATGTGAAAACCAGAAGTCCTGTGTTATAGTGAGGCTTCATTGACCCACAGCAAGGTCAATGCTCTGTGCAGCTTCTGATTTAATAGATCTGAAATGAAATCCCTCCTTTGGTCAGTATGTACAATAACTCCTTTTGTCATAGGGTACTCAAATTCAATATGGATTACGAAAGACCGAATGTAGAAACCATCAAGTGTGTTGTTGTTGGAGACAATGCGGTGGGGAAGACTCGCCTTATTTGTGCCCGGGCCTGCAACACTACCCTGACCCAGTACCAGCTGTTGGCCACCCATGTGCCCACCGTCTGGGCCATCGACCAGTACAGAGTCTGTCAAGAGGTAAATCTTCCCTCAATTAAATTTACCTTGCCGTTATCATGGCATTACGTCAGACCCAAGGCAGTTTTGTTTCTGTCAGGATTCATTTCAATTTCAGCCGACGGAAGGAAAACAGATTACAGAAAAAGATCAAATACGCCTGTGGTCTTCTTTGACCGGGGGCAGAGGTGCTGCTTTAAAAGCCAAATTAATTTTATGACTCCTCACAGGTCTTAGAACGTTCCAGAGACGTTGTGGATGAAGTAAGTGTGTCCCTCCGGCTATGGGACACTTTTGGAGACCATCACAAAGACAGACGCTTCGCCTACGGGAGGTACGAACGGATTCTGTTTGTTTTGCAATCTCTGTGTAATAGTGGGGCAAGCTTAAAACAATAGTTCCCCCAAAAATGAAAAATTGGTTATTAATTCACCCTCTTGTCATTCCAAACCCGTAGGACTTTCTTCCAGGGAACTCGAAAAGAAAAGTGTAAAACAGAATGTTCAAGCAGCTCTTTTCCATATAATGGAAGTTATGGTGACCAGAGGTGACTAAGCTAAATGACACAATATAAGTCTTAAAAAGT
This sequence comes from Carassius gibelio, assembly GCF_023724105.1. Lineage (NCBI taxonomy): Eukaryota > Metazoa > Chordata > Actinopteri > Cypriniformes > Cyprinidae > Carassius > Carassius gibelio. The sequence goes on along the minus strand of NC_068407.1, from coordinate 17,122,829 downwards.
CTTACAACAATACAATTAAATTGTTCAGAAAATCAATATCAAATATATTGTTTTTAAACTTAATGCATCTTTTTCCATGTATGTCCTTGTATAGTCCATATATATTGCATTTACTGTTTTATTATTTAAAATTGAAAGCCTAAAATTGTGAAAATGTAATTTTTGATAAGAAGGAAGATTGACTGATTGACACACAAGATTGAACACAAAGTACACAGATCCTTCTTGTGTGTCACATGACCAATCAAAAACTTACTAATTTAAATATGTGCATTTGCAAAGCTAATGAATGACATCAGAAAACTTACTGCACATAAGTTGTATTGATTTTTATGATATTTTTGTTGGTCACCATTCACTTTCGTTGTATAGAAAAGAGGAGTGTGAATATTATTCTATCTTCGTTTGTGTTCCTCAAAAAATAAAAAAATGCAATTACATTTTTTGGGTGAACTATGCCTATAATTCCTTTTAAAATTAAATGAATTGCATGAGGGTGGCATTCCATATCATTGTGACTCAGATGTTAAAAATAACATAAATATAAGGTGATGCATGGGAAAATTTCACAGTGCTCTCTGGATAATATCTTATAGCAAATTCCCAGAGAAAATCTTAATTGCTTCTTCAGTTCACAAATGCCACCGCTTTACTGAACAGAAAGACAGGAAGCATCCTGCCATCAGATGCTTTCATCATCGCTCTGACATCAGACACTGAGCTATTTGCAACTGAATGCGGGCCGAACATGACAGCTGAACACTGTTATGTTAACTCATGGCCATTTTGTGTCAAGCACTTGGTTAATGAGGTCTTTCTTTGCGTTCATCACACACTCGCTGCTTTTATGCTTTCTTTTCTGACATTATTAGTGCAGGATAAACAAAATATTCTCATTCATTCAGTTTTTAGCGTCGGTAACATAATTAAAATCAATTATGTTATGTTCACAGATGTATTTACAAGAAATTAAGAATGCATAGCATGCAGCATTCATATTCATATTGTTGCTACTTCATTCAAGGTCATTTTATGTTTATCTGTTAATAAAGCATTCACTAGCCAGTTTTAAAGAAACAGTTTGCTTGGTGTTATCAGTCATACATAATAGGTCAAACCCAATTCAAGCTTTTATTAAAACATTTTTTTGTAATTTTTAGTGATTGATGGTAGAAACATCTTGATTTATAATGTTAAAAACCTAGGCTGTCTTAATCCACTCCCTACTACTCTAGTAGTGCACTGTCTGTGAATTATATTCAATAAAGTGCACATAATTGTTACTCCCTAAAAATGTGGCCAGAAATATTATCAGAAGAATATTGCTCATGGCTTCTTATAAAGAAATGTTTTTTTCTCGTGTCAAAGGTAATTTAGTCATCAGAGTTCCCATTCTTAAGGGATTGTTAGCATCCAAAAACATGTTCACGATTCGCACTAGATAGGGAGGGGAATGTGACAAACTCCGAGAATCCCTGTTTGAAGAAATTATATTCCTGCAGTGTCTTTTTAGAGTTCTTTAACAGATGGTGTTTGACAGCATAATTCCTCCCTCTGACAGTCTGAAAGGAGATTTTAGAAACATAAAGAAGGGTTGTCTGCATATTTACCCTACATGAGACAATATTTTGTGGTTTAGCGCTAGACAAGTCCCAATCCAGATGCACTAGACTATTTCAATCAGATACACCTGACTTGTCCGGAAAGCATGCCTTGCTCCTTGACTTTGGGCCAGTCTTGTTCAATAGAATTATATTTTTAGTCATCCCTGCTTTATTGCATCCTAAAAATAAAACCAGTGCACTGAGGTCTGGAGTAATAAAGCTTGGCTCGGATTCAAAGAATGACCTCTAAATAGCCGCCTTACTCAGGGCCTTGATGTGTGACTGGCATACTATATTGCCCTCAAAAGCAACCAATAAGAATACAGGAATGAGATTTCAACGTTACTGTGCCTCTCTGAACCAGTACTTACCAAATATAAGAGTAAGAAGTGTGTTTTCTGCTTTATGAGCATAGGCTAAGATTGTCTCATCCAGAGTTTAGAGTCAAATAGCCAAACCAAATAGGCAACTACTCTGCTTGAAGTATCCTAACAAACATCCCTGATTAAGTAGCTATTCCTCATCTTGGCTTGTTTGGGACAGTAGAATGCATATTTTAAAGCAGTCTGCAATCCTGCCCACTAATAGAAACACAACAGCAATATCTCTATCACTGAAACATACTCTGGCTGAGAGTGACTGGTTCATTTGGTGATGAACGAGAAGAAACAGCTCCGCAAAACAGAAGTCATAAATCTGGGTGATTAGCTGAGATTGTTGACGGTGACAAAATACAACGGTTACTGCAATCTGTCAATGTGAGTTTACCTAATGGAGACAAAGACTTTTTTGCATGGAGGTCGCAAGTTTACAAATGACTCCTTCAGATAGTGTGTTATGTTTAATTGCTAATTAATGACATGTTGAGTGTTCTACACCCTGGATTGATGTAAGGTTAATAAAGATAATTGCTTTTATATGCTCATTTATTCAGGTTGGGCGAGGTATTGTTGAGTCATTGAGAGGGCAAGTGAAACCACGCTGGCTCTTCAAGAGATTCTGAAGCCCAAATAAATGCTACATGTTTTACCAGAAAGTGCATTTATTCTGGCTTAACATCAAACAGGCTTTTCTCTAGAGCTCTAGGGTGAACTGCCAAGAGCCCCATTTTGACCAGAGATGTTTAGTTTTCAGCAAACCATTACTGAAGAGAGGATAGGCTTTAGCCTAGCATTTATCGGGACCATGCAGTGCCATATCAAAGCATATCTTTAACTTTAAAAGCTGTTTGATATTACTGTCCCTTTGGACTTATATTGTCATTATAGACTCTGGCTGTAATGTTGCTCTCTTTCAGATATATTTCCCTGAACTGTTGTTAAATAAAAAGGCAATTATTATGTAGCATTGTGCTGTGCCTCTTTTTGTTTTTAGGGCTCCTATGATCTTTATGCAAGCCCATGAAACATAAGAGAGACACTGTAAGTCCTCAAGCCTGCTAGCATCTCCATACTTTTCTGCATTGCCAACTGTGTGGTGTGGTAGCTGAGACCTTTGCTTGTCCAGTCAGCAAGAAATGCACGGTTCCTTACGCGGACGATAGCAAACAGGTGATCGTACATTATTCACTTACTCGTGTGGTGACGGGTGTTGCCCCCCTCCCCAGGATAGACTTTGTACTAATCTTGCTTCAGGAAGGTATGCCAACAGTGTGCCAGAATGTCTGCATGTCATGCTTTTTGTGCTTTTGTTTTGTTGATCATGTTTGTTCTAGTACTCACAGAGGCAGCCAAACAAAAAAGCATTGCCGAAGGAGTTTGTTGTCTCCGGCATAAGACTTGCGTAAACTAAAGGCAATCTTTTTGCGTGCTGTCATTGAGTCAATGTCAGGCTGGCATCGAGATTGCAGGTTTTGCATGTCTACCGAACAGTGAAGGACTGTGGTTTTGCTGCGGATACTGCTTGGCATCTCTCACATTCAACACTCTTGGCTTAAAATCCCGTTAGCATGGTTGTTACGTGCTGTCTTGCTCTGTGTTGTTAAACAAATGAGTTTTCATTGGATGGTTACTCTATTTACTATTTAACTTTTACTTTCAAAGGTCTGACGTCGTGGTTCTCTGCTTTTCCATTGCCAACCCCAACTCCCTACACCATGTTAAAACTATGTGGTACCTTGAGATCAAGCACTTCTGTCCTCGGACACCTGTCATCTTGGTCGGTTGCCAGTTGGACTTGCGCTACGCTGACCTGGAGGCAGTCAATCGTGCTAGGCGACCATTATCAAGGTACTGGGAACTAAAGGCCCTGTTCTTCTGAATCCAATAAGTTGGAACTTGGATATTCCTTGCCAATTCCCATGCAACAACTTCTCAGGAATTTGCATATGCTCTTTCCAGGAGCGCTGTCATATTACCGCTGTATTTATTTGTCTCTCACAGGCCTATTAAACCCGGAGATATTTTGCCTCCAGAGAGTGGAAGGGAGGTCGCCAAAGAGCTTGGCATCCCATACTACGAGACAAGTGTTTTCGATCAGTTTGGCATCAAGGATATCTTTGATAATGCCATCCGAGCAGCACTCATTTCCAGACGCCACCTACAATTCTGGAAGTCCCACCTGAGGAAGGTCCAAAAGCCACTGTTGCAGGCACCATTTTTGCCACCCAAAGCCCCTCCACCACTTATTAAGATTCCTGAGTGTCCAGCCAAAAACAGGGATGGCCCGAGGCAGCTTCTTGAGAGCCCACTGTGTGCTGATGTTATGTTCACCATTCAGGAACACATTCACTTGTTTGCCCACAGGATCTACCTGTCTACCTCATCTTCCAAATTCTACGACCTCTTTCAGATGGACTTCTCAGATGAGTCCCAGTGTTTGGTGGTAACTGCGCGTCATGGGCGGGATCAACTGATGCGCACACTAAGCCTGGACACGGAAGAGGACGTGACCGTTCTCCCCAATCTTTCACCGTGCTCGCTCAGGGCCTCCAAGAGTGACGGAACCCTCAAGATGATGAGTTTCAGTGGGATGCATCGACGCACCAAACTGTCCCTGGCATCTTGGAGCAAGGCCTTCCACAGCATCCACAAGGAGAACGTGATCAATCCGATCACAGGTGCACCAGCTCTTATGACTGTTGTCAAGATGGATCATTCCATCCACCATGGACCATTCAGCGCTGTCCTACGCTTCCTCTACACTGGTGAGCTGGATGAGAAGGAGAAGGACCTGATGAAGATCGCCCAGATCGCAGAGATCCTAGAAGTGTTTGATCTTAGGATGATGGTGGAGAACATCATGAACAATGAGGGCTTCATGAATCAAGAGATCACAAAAGCGTTCCATGTGAGAAAGGCCAACCGAATCAAAGAGTGTCTTGCCAAGAACAACTTCACAGGTATTGAGGAACCAAGATGTGTTTGTTTTATTTTTTGAATGAGAAAGAATTTGAAAGATATCTTTGTAAAATGCAGTTTCTCATCAGTTTTGGACTCTCTTTGCAGATGTGGTGTTTAGGTTGGATGATGGCACCATTAACGCCCACAAACCACTGCTGATCTCTAGCTGTGATTGGATGGCAGCATTATTTGGGGGCTCTTTCATGGAGAGTGCAAATGATGAGGTGAGTGTGAAGACAATGTTTAATGAGCTCCAGTTAGGGCACTGACAAACTAAAGAACATCTTTATTTCGTCCTAAGCATTAAGGAGTCTGCCAGTGCTCAAGCAGATGGTACAAGGTCACACCGCTCAGACATTTACATGCGCTTACATATTCAAATAGATGCGCAATGACACATTTTACAGACACTGGCTCGCCAACAAATTGCATCAAATTCTTGAATAACTAAAATAGTCTCATCCTTGTGTCTCTAAGTGAAGTTTTGAAAATCTATTTCTGCAGTGATGAATGATCTGTCAGTTCTCATGACATTTTTGGAGTGCATGGTGCTTTTGTCTTGCAAGATTGTTTATCCACAATATAGCAGGATTATTAAATTTTTGAAATGTCATTATTGTGTCATTCAATTGTGTTTTGTTTTGCACTGATTTTGTATTTCAGTTTAGCTGTAGTAATTGTTCATTCAGAACTTTATTTTGGGAATTTGGCAAACTGCTTTCATTTTTATTTTGTTTCAATATTGGATTTAGTTTCCACAAGTCATTTTTCTGATATTGAGATTTATGGCGTTTATAATCAATATTTTTGTGCACATTTATTCATTTTTGAAATATACATTTTTACATTTACTTAAATGTAAAAATTTACATTTTTACTATACTTAAAAAAATATTTTTTTCTTTGTAATCATTTTGATTAAATGTATAAATAATGAACTGAAAGCACAGTTAACCTCATACTTTTCCATTTATCGCTGTTTACATGCATAATTCATAATTGATGAGCTGAGATGCAGAATCGATTAAATTATGCTTTTTGCTCATTCCACAGTTGCCACATGCACACTTAATCCTGTTTCCACTGTCCAAATAGATGCTTTCATCTGTGGCACTGTTCATTTATTTCCTCCTTAACAGGTGGAATAAAGCAGACCGAGTTTCCTCCCCGAGGAGGAAAAGCAGACGTCATTCAGAGACAGTGATCTGTTTTCCTCTTTGGTTAATCTTTGCACCAGGGACTCAATACATGATGGCGGGATTTTTTTTTGCCTTACTGCCCAGTGTAACAATTGCGTCTAATATATTTTAGACAATATCCTACTTCTACTTCTCTTTTAGAGTGGTTAGACTACCCTGGCAAAACACAGCAATCTACCGTGCTTGCCCTTGAAGAGTATTATGTAATGAGTTACGTAGCAGCATCTATCTGCGTGTGCTGCCCAAATGTGCTTAGTAATGCTGGACTGCTGGTGAGCTGGCCATCAGTTTCATAGAGATTAAAGAACAAATAGTCTCATCTCCAGAGGTCAGCTGACTAGAGTCTGTTAAATACACAATATATATAATGGCTGAATTAAAATATATGATAATTAATAATTTGTTTTACACTTCTTTGGTATTCACCTATAAATCAGTCAACATTTTATCATCCGTGCTTGTTATTTAAACAAAAAACATTTACATGTGTAATTTTTCATTAAAAAAATAACTAAAACAGTTTAAATGAAAATAACTTCCTAAAATAAATGTACTCGTAAATGTAAATGTAATAACAACAATAATATGAGCATAAAATCTAAAAGTTCTGAATAATTTTCTTTTTTAAATGATTTAGATTTTATTACATTATGAATGTCTTTATAAATTATTGCTTAGTGATTTACTGTATCTTGAAGTGGCTTTAAAAATATGCAATAATTATTTAATTATTACCATATTAATTTGATTATTATTATATTAATACAAAAAAAAAAAACTTTGACCAAACTTTTGAATAAATCTGGTTTATTGAGGTCAGACTTTTATGTACAGTAGTCTGTCTAAATCAAGTAGTAAAAATTAATCTTTGGGGTAACATCTGCAGGTTACAACAGTTTTTTTTTTTTTTTTGGTGCAACTTTTAACTTGCTCTGCTTTTTAACCGACTTTACTTGTTGATAGATTTCCCAGTCCTCTTATTTTTTAACCACTCCAACAACCTGTCAATTAGAGGCGTCCATGAAATCAAACCCCGAAGGACAAAGTCAAGTCTTGTTCTATGTTTTATCCCAACGATTTCCTATTTCCCTCAGGATCTTCACATTTCAGAAGTAAATGGCTTATAAACACTATTTCACGCTGACTTAGCAGCACCAGATGGAATTGACCAGATTGATTGTTTGATGAATAATGACGTATGTACATGTGTGTTGCCAGGTCTCATTCCCCAACACCAGCAGGGTTTGTATGCAGGCAGTGCTGGAGTATCTTTACACCAATCAGCTGTCGCCCATGGCAGACCTGGACCCAATGGAGCTAATCGCCCTGGCCAACAGACTGTGCCTTCCACGGCTCATCGCCCTGACAGGTGAGCTCTCTGCCACACACTCCGACACACAAAACAACGCACACGTTCCTCAAGCACAGGGCAGAGCTGCTCGGCCACCTCGGATCTAAAGCAAACAGGCCTTTTAGCCCTTTCATTCTGTGTTGCCTAGCAACAAGCGATGTCAAGGTGCCAAATAAAAGAGAACGTCTCGGCGGAGCTTTGTGTGGCACACACTATAATCTGTCCGGCGGACGTCATCTAATGACGTGCTGGTGACAGGATGAAATTTATCTGGGACTCCAGATGCAGCTATTTACCTCAGGTTTTGCGTAGCCTGCGCCACCCCGGAGGAAATTTTTTTTTTTTTTTTTTGTGCATCAGTTTATTTACAGTCCTCAAGAGTAGGAAAACATCATGAAATATTATTCAGTGTAAATAACTTGCATTGGTTTTGTCGTTTGGAGTAAATAACACTAGAAAACCATTTAAGTATTTCTACTTTCTTTGCAATTAATTTGTGAAATTTACTATCCATTTCCAAGTCAAAATGGTTTCTAAATCAATTATTCAGCTCATCTAAATGTGCCTTTTGTTTAACAGATGTTTTCTCTCCTCAGAGCAATATGCTGCGAGCGAGTTAGTAAAAGCATCTAAAGAAGGACAGGATATCGATGGAGAGGTACTCACCTATCTGGAGCTTGCTCAGGTAAATCTATCTTTCGTTATTAAAGTGGAAAATTGATTGTGGATAAAAGTGTCATGAATCTGTAAATTTAAATATTAGTACTAATATTGTAATATAAATATTAGTGCCAATTGATCACGGAGGTTTGATTCGGTGAGTGGCGATTAACCGATCCTAACGTTACATCTTGTCGAATATCTCTACGAAATACGCAAATTAAATTACAATACAATACAAATGCATGTTATATCTTAATATTCCCTGGGACCAAACCGACCTAAATATGATGCTTCTGTTGCTTTGAATAATCTACAAATTAATATAAAACTACTTAATTTTAAGCATACTTCCATTATTGAACGAGTTCAAGGTACTTTTAACAGATTCTGTGCTTTATTGCCCTGGTAAATTGTTGTTGTGATTCATGAATGTGTTGTATTGTGTCTGATGTTGTAATATTTTCTTTATTTATGTCATTTGTTGCTGCCCTCTTGGCCAGGTCATGCTTGTAAAGGAGGTTTTTCAAAGAAATGAAATCAATTTGTGTCAGCACAAAGCAAATCTATTTGAATAATATTTTTAATGGCGTCTTTTTGCTGAGTAATGTCAAGAACTTTATGTCCAATATCAACAACTCTAGTAAACTTTTATTTTCAACAACACTGTTAGTAACAGCAGCCTTCAAAGATTTGACAGTAGGCGTGAGAATTCATAGTGAAATACAATATATCATTTCAGAATACAAGATGGCAGCCTTTGTTTACAGTGATCATATTCCCATATTTAGACTAAATACATACAAACGTTAACGCCATCTTCTTTATTCTCTTGTTTTGATGACAGTTCCATAATGCTAATCAACTGGCTGCCTGGTGTTTACACCACATCTGCACGCATTACAACAGGATATGTGCCAATTACCGCAAAGAGATCAAGTCGAAATCACTAGGTAAGAGCATTTGCTGAACAATTACGAGACAGAAGCAAATCGTCACCACTGAAACTGCCTGATTTAAAGCATCGGCAGTAACATTTAACTTTGCTTCCTTATGTAGAAGTAGCTGTGAGTACAAATGAGTGTCCTTTTGAAGAGAGAGTTCACCCTGAAATTAAATCAAGCAAATCCATAATAAATAAATAAATAACATGTACAAGCAAAAACTGCAAAAAATAAAGTGTATTAATAATACACACGCTCTATATTGTGATTAAAATATAACATAACGTCTTTTAAAAAGAAAAAATAATAAAACAAGGTTCCATATAAACAAAAAATAACCTACCCCTTGGTTAATAAACATCTTATTAATCTTAGTGAATGTTAATTTCAACATTTATTAATACATGACTAAAATCAAAAGTTGAATAAAGTTGTATTAAATAATGGTAATATTACTTAATGGTAATAGTAAAATGAATTAACATTAAACAGTTGAATTTTATTAACTAACATTAACAAAACGTAATAAATAATCAAATTACTTAAGTATCAAATGTACTGCTTGTTGTTAGTTAATGTTAGTTAATGCATTAACTACCATTAACTAATGGAAACTTGTTGTAACCAAATTGGTTATTGGTTGCCAAAATAAATAAATAAACTTTAACTAGTATTAAAGTGAAAGCAGAAAAAATATCTGTCTCTCTCTCTTTTTTTTTATTCTCATGCTGCTCTTTTATTAACATTTTGAATTATGACATTTCTGCTTTCACTTAAAATTTAATTTAGTTTTGTTTACATTTTATTCCTTTTTTATATATCTATTTAATATTAATATTTTAATTGTAATATAGTTTATATATTACACATAATATTTTATATTATATTTTAATACAGTGTTCATTATTAAGCTTTTTGTTGTTATTATTTAGTTATTTTAGTACTTCAAGTCAAATTAATGAGAAATGTTGCCTTAGCAAATAGCTGAAATAAAATCAATTCAGGTTTTTAGCTTTTTATTTTTACTTTACTTAACCTAATGGTTATTTCATATATCGATTTTTATTTTTATGATTTTGGTTTTACATCAAATTAGACCTGCTGTGATGTTATTCTTCCTTTTGTAAATACATAAAATCACATAATTTTACATTTTAGTTGAACAGTTCGTTTAAGAAGACACATTTTGCTTCATAAGCTCTATTGCCCATCACTCACCCTCGATATCATTCTGGGCTTGTGTTGTAATGTGAGCAGAAAACCAGGAATATTTTGAGAAGCACCGCTGGCCTCCGGTCTGGTATCTGAAAGAGGAAGATCACTATCAGCGGGTGAAGAAGGAGAGAGAGAAGGAGGATGTGGTATTGAATAAACATCACTCACGATGGCGCTGGTGTTTCTGGAGCACGTCCCCTGCTGTTGCTTGAGTCCGTACCCTCATGTTTTATTTTTAAAGCTCTTATTTTCCTTTTTTTATATTTTGTGAAGATAAAACAGACCACTCGAAATTAGCATTCTGTGTGAAGCACAATGTCCAATCAGTGCTGGCCTTCGAATCTATGGCCTGGTCCTTATTGTGTAATATTTGTTTTAATAATCGAGCTGCTGTGTTGGACTTGGTTCTGATCTGACTGTGTTAGAAGCATAAGAATCATAAAACACTAATAGGATTAAGGAGCGTTTTTTCTTGTCTTTCCGTTTTCACTTAGGTGCTATATACTGTATATTTGCATTAACACATTTTAAACTGTTTAATGAAATCATGTAAGTGCAAAATGCTCATTATGCCACTAATTCTGAGCACATCTTGCGAAATTTGCATAGTAAAATTCTGCATTCAAGCAAATCTGGGGTAATGTTGTAAGCCTGTTTATTGGACAACTTGTGACCAAAAACTAAGAGCACTTGAAGTTAGGAGTCGCTGTTGATTGTAATATTTAATGGATGTAGTTTGATCATTGTGATTGTAAGAGCTTACAGCATTCAGCCCTATGTGTGAACATCAGGGACAGGAACGCAGTAAATGGGTCATTCTTCTTATGCAGTACATTTGAACATTCTCAAAAATGAAGTATGTTCTGGTAATACCCGGGCACTTAAAGTGTATGAATTTTAAGAAGGTGATTTACACAACATCAAAAATCAGGAAATATGTTATAGGATGATATGGAACCTTTAATAAGTCATGTCAGAAAAAATATGAGATAAGAGCAAAATGCAGATTTCAAAGTTTTGCGTTCCCCCATGAAATACTGCATTTATTTGCAAAATGGTCCTTTGTACATTTGTTTGCTAAAACCCCAAAACAAATTCTTACATACACTAAAAAACTTAGAAATTTGTACTTTTCTTTTAGAAATTGCCAGTAAATTTTACAAATAATAAAAAAAAAAATTGTCAAGTAACTTTAAATGAACTGAATTAAATGTTAAATTAAACATGAAATAAAATGTAATTTAACAAGTAGGAAGACCTTTTTTGATTTTCTTGTAAAACATACAATTACAACTTACACAAACCAATTCTTTTTTTTTTTTTACAATGTTATAGTTAGTTATCTATGGAAGCACTTTTCTGCCACTAAATAAAATAAATAACTAAATAAATAAAACAAGGTGAGTTCATATGTCAAAATTCTGTCTTTATAACTCGTAAGATATGAACTCACAATTGTAAAAAAAAGCGTGCAATTATGACTTTATTTCTTAGAATTGTGAGTTATAAAGTCAGAATTGCGAGTTATAAACTCGCAATTGTGAGAAAAGAAAGTGATAATTGTCAGATAAAAAGTCGTAATTACCTTGTTTTATATTTTAGTCAGTGGCGGAAACGAGCTTCCATAGCTATTGCTTATTTTCAGAGAGGTTTTTTATTTTATTATTATTGTTGAAATGTTGATATGCTCATTTGTATAAGAGGGTGACAAACCAACTAACCAACAAAATACCACAGAAATAACAATTCGTCATTGCTTATGAATCCTTTTGCTGTACTGTTTGAATACTTTTTTCTCACCAAAATGATGTCGTCAACTACTTTCGTTAAAGGGAATTAAAATAAATAAATAAATAACTGAGTGGAATAGTGAGGACACAACAAAAACCCAAAATTGACTTTAAATTAAAACAACAATCACAATGAAAAATTTAATCAGAAATAATAATAATAATAACAAATTGCCTGTTTAATTTTGGAATTTATTACATGAAATCTTGAGAATGTGTGATCTTAATCATGATATACTTTTACTAGTGTCTTTCAATTTTTTTTTATCTAATATTAAATATGAAAAAAGCTTCATATGCATACTGCATAATAGGAATGATCCAGCTATGTCCAGATGGAGAATAATAATAATAATAATTCAGGAGCAGATAAACAAAATCACTTCCAGCTAGCAGTTACACATTATTTTTCTAGAGTATCTTCCATGTGTTGTAACATAATGTTAGCCTGTACTGACAAACTACAAATTCACTTATAATTAGAAGGGCTTAGAAACACGGCTTAGTTCAGGGCAAACCTTCACTAACAAAAAATAAATAATAATAATAATTTAACCACTACTCACATATAGTACTTATAATAGATGAATTCCACCATTGTTGTGCTAGAAGTTACATATGTACTGTAGTGGACTGTAACTTTCAAAAGATTGTCATAGTTGTGAAAGCTAAACGATTTCTTCAGCTGTGTCATGTGAGTAATTAATGTATGTAAATGTTTCATGGTAGGATTTTACAGGTAAAGAATGTACTGCGGCTTTATGTGTTGGTATGTTAAAGACGGTGAAGGGTTATACGTAACGAAACACAGGGTCGCTGCCGATATATCGTAAATGAAACCGGACGAACAATGTAACTGCCGACTGATAAAAGAGGAACGTTCATACTTGAAGAAAAATAATAGTGTTTAGTCATCATAGTGTAGATTATCTTTAGTTTACCAAAGCAATATATAGATGATCACATGCATAAGATACCATGGTTGTTCTTTTTCGGTGGTTTTAGCAAAGTTGTTAACTATTGTTAGCTGCTAAAAACCAAATGGCTGGTTCATTTGGTTCTTGCTGTCTAAATGCCTTTGATCTTGCTGGTCATTATCTTTAATGTTGGTTGTTTGTTTATTTATGTATTTCATTCATCTATTTTTAAAAAAATGGAAAATTGTTGAATAAATTATTGATTTTACTTGGTATCGAGTCATTGATTTTTCTTGTACAATTACATTAGTTTAACTCGATAAGATCATGAGTTGATAATTGAATAAGTGACTGGAAATTTCCAATGCATTCATTAATTAACCTGGTCATGAATCCAAATCCACTGATTAATAAATACTCATGCTTATCATTCAGAATCATACATGGACCCTTTTCACATTTCCAAAGTTTTCAGAAACTTGGGTCAAATTATATAGTAGCGATAGGATGCTGCAAAATCTATAATTGATGTGTTCCCATTTGCCCCAACCGCCAAAGAAAAAAAAAATCCACAAAAGCATTTCTATGACATCCCAAAGGAAATATCAATTACATCGTTCAGAAAAAAAATATGTCAAAATTGTGGTTACTCCCTCAGCTGTTATATTAGAAACACTTGCGCAAAACACAAAGTAGTTATAAATACAGAAACTATATTTTAAAAGGTTAATTTATTGGACATCTACTCACCCTTTGACCATCCAAGATGTAAATGAACTAGTTTCTTCACTGCAACAGATTTGTAGAAATTTACTGTTTAATTATATCACTTGCTCACCAGTGGATCCTCTGTAGTAAATGGGTGCCGTCAGAATGACAGTCCAATAAAAACATCACAATAAACCTTAACTAACCCACAAGAATCCAGTCAATTAATATCTTTGTTGTGTGTTCATAATAAATGAATCTGTCATGACGTCATGCAGTTTTAACTTCAAATCACTTACAGCTAAAATACGAGTGAAAGTTCAATATTACAGTGGAAAATAAGGAGACAAACATGCACTGATCAAGCAACATTAACAAACAAAAAACAAAACGGTTCTAAACAAATATGCTGTTGGATTTTGATGTGAGAGACAACAAGGAATGGACTTTTTTCCAAAGAAGGAAGCATTATAATGGATTACGGACTGATATTTGGGTCAGAAGTGATTCTGGCTGTAAAGACTTGTTTCTTACAAACACACAGCTTTTCACTTAAACAAGATGTTAACTGATAGAATGGAGCGGTGTGGATTATTGGGATGTTTTTATCAGCTGTTTGCAGAGGTGGACAGTAATGAAGTACATTTACTCAAGTATTGTACTTAAGTTCACATTTTGAGTATCTGTCCTTTACTTGACTATTATTTATTATTATTACTTGAGACTTTAACTTCGCTACATTTGAAAAACAAATATTATACTTTTCATTGCACTGCATTTCCATCAAGGTCCTTGATGAAGTCAGTCATGACTATAGCAGCTTTGAAAGTCAGTGGGTGATTTTTTCTTCTCTAAACATTTAATTTTGAATCACTCTTTTAGGGTTACATGAAGTGATTTTCCAGCAGTTTTTGAACACTGGCCAGTTGCAAATGTGATATTTAATTATAAAAATAAATTCAATAATAAGAAGATTAATATTGTGGTATATATTAAACACAATATCATGGTGATTTTGCAACTAAAATATTAAATTTAAAGAAACAGAACAACTGTTGTGTATCTCCTGTTTACCTGTGGACTTTGTCCTCCTCTGGCTGTTTGGACTCTCATTCTGACGGCACCCATTAACTGCAGAGGATCCATTGGTGAGCAAGTGATGCTACATTTTTTTCTGAATCTGAATCTGTCTCTCATCAACATCTTGGATGGCCCGAGGTGGACTGTCAACAATTTGTTTTGGGAGTTTCTTATATATATATATAATTTATTTATTTATTTTTTTTTTTTAATGAAAACAAAAAGTAATGTGACACTTCGATAGTTGTTCAACATTAGTGGCTCATGTCTTAGTAAATGTGATGAACTACACCGGTGGTTATTCTGCCGGGAAAAACACCTCAACACTTGTTGATTAAAAGTCAAGTTGCATGGAAAAACTGAAGGAAGTGAAGTGAAAACCACCAGGAAACATGTATTGCAGTATAATGTCTGCCCAAATAATATGCACAAGTAATATCACATAAAGCCCCAGAGCTGCTTCAATAATTCCTTAGAAAAAAAGTGACATCCTGTATAATGTGGCTCTTTGATCCCGACCTAATCCTCCTGCGACACTGGCGCGCTGGCGAGAGGGTAAAAATCTGCTTATATAACTTGACTTGTAGGGAAACGGCGTGCGTGCTTCCTGTGTCAGTTTAGGATTCAGTTAAACTGCAGACAGAGCTGTAATCACATGCTGCTGCGAGGGGTTGAGCTCAGGTCTCAGGAGCGGGTTACAGGTAAAGCGTGTGACAGCAGGACAGGACATGTTTCTGGAAGACTATGAGCACTTTAAGTCACACATACAGGGACTGTATATATTTTATATAACCAAAATAAAATTATATAATGCTGCATTAAAATAATGTTGAATTTAATGCTTAAATAATGAAAACGCTATTAATTTGAATGAGCGCATTGTTTGCATCAAATTGCAGTAATTTCTCAGAATTAAAAATTGACTTAATTGAACTTAAAGTAGAAAATGTGATCAGTAATTTTTATGTAACTATTAGAAAATACTGATATAGAAAATTATATAAAATACACAATTTAATCTAAAACAGCTTAAGTATTTGACAGCTTTTGTAAGTTGTTGACAGCTTTGCAGACTCAGGATTACAGTTAATCTTTCATCAGCGACAGGAAGCATGAGGATCTATAGAAACTACACAACAGAAATAGTTTGCACTGCTCATGTCTTCATCTTTTAGTCTGTGTTGTGTTGTCTTTTGTACTACATTGCTAACTGTATAAGTTTTAATGCAGGCAGTTTTACTTTTTTTTTCTTCACTAACCCAAACATGTCCAGTTACAGTCCAAATCCGTTTTTCAACTTTATATGGGTATGATTTTCCCACTGAACTGTACTCGATCTGACAGACCCATGCACTAAAATAACCTACAATTACTAAAATTATTTACATTTTTGTTTTAACTTTTAATTGTTGCTATTAGTTTATTACTGAATTCAAATGTAAAAAATAAATAAATACATAAATAAAATAAAACAGAACCTGTTTACAAAATTTTTAACATTTAAAAAAAAATTCATTTCAAATAGTTTATATTATATATATGGAATATTTAGTTACTGTCACACTGGGACAATCAATAGATACTTAAACTTCTGGCTATTCGTAGATAATGTTATATTCTCAGTTTCATGATATGTTCTCTTTGTTTCCATAGCTGCATTACATAATTTATTTCATTTTTATTATTCATGTATGCAGCCAGGCAGATTAGCCTAGATGATCCTGCAATCTGACATAAAAATAAAATGAATCTTTGCCAATCTGTTGCATGAAAACAAAAAAGAGTATTGACATTTTTTATTTTATTTTGTATTATTATTTCTTGGAACCATCAACACATAAATTAATTAGGAATTAGGGTATAAATATCTTCCGTTTAAAATTAAACTCAAATCAATCTAAAAAATGTGATCTTGTTTGTTGGATATTAATATTTTGCTCTTCCTGTTTATCTCATGATGCCCTCTGGTGGATATATGATGTTAGAGCCAAAAATAACAAGGAATCAAATACATACATGAAATTAAATATAAAATAGCAATTTCATCGATTGATTGATAATCAGGAATCAGATGTGAAGCAACATTCTAAAAGTATCTCCCTCTTACATGCCATTTTTGTTACATGTATTCATTCAAAATGAAAAAAAAAAAAAAATAGAACAGCTTTCAGTCAGAAGGAACAAAATAATGAGAAAAGACACAAAGGGAAGGAAATGAAGAACGTGATCACACATGACTTCCTCTCATCCAATTATCCTGGCAGGAGAAGACAGAACATAGATGAACACATCCACAGCTCACGCTCTCCATCCCAGCTACTGCCTGCTATGATTATACATGATGATGATTATACATATATGATTAGAACTGAGTCTGAACCATCTTTATCTAACCTGCATTCCTCTGGCAATTCATCGAGTTTAAAGAGGAAAGCACCAATCAGCTTATGTATCCGTTCATCAAGATTTGCAGTCATTTCTTGATATGAGGTCAGTATAAGGAAATCCTCAAATTCCATCCAAAACCCGACAAAAGGATCCTGTTCTTTCCTTGTTATGATATCCAAAAACATTGAAAGCCAAATAAAATAATGATATGATCATTTGACAGACACTTGGATTGTTTTAAAAACGCTCTGTCCTCGAAGGTCAAAGTGACATACTTTCATAATGTGTTTTATGCTGCTTGTGCTTTTAGCCTGACCCTTGCTTCGCCTACAGTACATAGAATAATAAAATGCCTCATGTTCTCTAAGGCTTAATTTAACTGATCAAAAATACAGGATAAACTAAAATATGGATTTGATAGAACTGCTCGTTGTAGTTAGGAATACAGAACATATTACATATTACATATTGCAAAGCATCTGTGGCAATATTGAGCTGCTACAGGGGTCAGTGTGCACAAACATGATCTGAAAGGAATGAGCCAGGAAACCAACCTCAGTATAAACGTCAGCATCATAATTTAACCCCACACTTAGATAAGCCACCAGCAAGTGTTGTGGTCTGATAAAGTAAGAAACTCGACTCTTTGGCCACAGTCACTAAAGGTATATTTGAAGAATACAGAAAAGCATGAGGAAGAAAAAACAAAACTGTTAAGTCGGATGGATGTATTTCGTGTTATGTATTATGTACTTTCATGTGTTCCTGTGGCTCAGTGGTAGAGTGTTGCATTAGCAGTGCGAAAGGTTGTGGGTTCGATTCCCAAGAAACACATACTGGTAAAATGTGTAGCCTGAATGCACTGTAAGTTGCTTTGGGTAAAAGCTTCTGATAAATGTAAATGAACTAAGCTCTGGGGTTGCAGATAAGTACTATAATGTATTCTGAAAGTTATAATATTTCACATCATATTGGATATTAGACTAAACAAAGACTCACGATTTGAATGTTTCAATACGTTTTCAAACGAACTGAAATATTACTGTACATTCAGTGTATCACTAGTGAATATGCTAATATTGAAGAAAGCAAACCTAAACTCAATTAAAATCTGTTAAAACACTTGTCAGCCAGTGTTTGTAGATTCAGCCCCTTCCCTCAAAAATGCACAGCTGTGGGAAGAAAGGAGCAATGATACAGTGTTCTGTGTTCTAGCTTCTTGTAGGAAATATTTGGGGAGGATGAAGTCCACATTGTCATCCACCAGGCTGCTGACGATACTCCAATCTATGAGGTGAAACCAGAGCAGAGCAAAGGCAGTTCGAGAGTATTGTTGGGTCAAAAAAAGGGGACTATTTAAAAGCTGGGACAAATTAAATGAATGAACATTTTTTTCTTGGAGCACCTGGGGGAACCGTCTAAATTGGACTATCTATTGCACATGAACTTGACTGTTTCTTGTATGAACTTCATCTTAGTGCCTTGATTCTGGGACTGTTGTTTGTGGCCTTAGCTCACTGAACTTGAATTCAGAAAAGCTGATAATCACCTAACAAGGACTGTCTGTAAAACAGGAACATGATGTGATTAGTGGATGTACCTGCAATAAATATACACACATATATTATCTGCACAAAAACCTTTATTGTGGTTGTGATTAATCGCGGTTATTCATTGCCCAGCACTATTAATGATATAACATATTGTACATGCATACATTATTTAATAAGCTGTCCTGTTACAATGAATCAAAATAATTAACACAATCAGACTTTTCACTGTGACTAGCACAGTGCCAGTTCTCAAAATAATGTTCACGTCTGCGAATCATCACTGCAGCTGAGTGACTGAACAAGATCCTGTTTGTACATGTCAAGGTTTGTTATCTTTCCAAATGGCCCACAGCCTGTAGATGTTAATCAACACTACTAGAAAGTTCTTAATGGTAAAGAAGACCAGCATTTGATGAAACTCAGAGAAAGAAATCATAACTGCAAGTCGGACAACAAAGAAGGGGCCATCTTGAAGAAAAATGGTTCCCGCGATGTCCCATATATCTGTCCTGAACTTGGTAATGAGAGAGTCATCCTGGCTTTCACAGTAATCCTCAGGTTTGGTGTTCACCACTTGAGAGATGCCAATGAAAAACAAGAAAGAACTTTACAACAATGACTACAATTATATTGGCGTTCTTTGTTATGGTTTTGCATTCTTCAGGCTCTATATTTATAATTTAATGTTGTATTTTACTTAATATTTTTGTGTATGAAACAACAATTACACAAGAGTACAGACCTGAGAAATGCAGAGGAAACTGGAGCATGCTCAATGTCCAGACCGCGAGAATAACGCACACAAACTGTATACTTTCCTCCCTAGAACAAGGAACAGAATAAAGTGAAATATGATTTATTGTAAAACTACACAAAAACTTTATTTCACCTATATTTGGAAATAAACTGAAAGGCTTAGATTTTATACAAAATTACAACTATAGCCTGACATATGAAGTAGTAAATCGATTTTATTATTTAATGAAAATGTAAAAAAATTATATAAAAAAAAAACATTTGTGATTTTTGTTTGACAACCGTATGGAGCTCAGATTTAAGAAAAAAAAACTATATTTTATTTAGAAACCCAAGCTGAGCAAAAATATGCAATTCGCTGCCATTGCTGATATTAATATGGCCAAAAGGAAAGGTGAACTCCTGATAGTGTAACGAGGAGTCAGAAGCATTCAGATCCATGTGCAGAACTTAATTTGGAGAATGGTCGGACATGCAGAAATCAGGAATGGCGTCAGGTATGTTAGGGGTAACCAGAATCGAAAACAGAACCAAGCAGAGATCAGGGCAGGCAGCAGAAAATCTGAGTCAAAATACACGATCCAAGATTAGACACAGGAATATCAAACACAGGGGAAAATGCTAGACAGGCTAAACAAGACTTTGCAGTGAGTGAAAGTGATTGTGGTGCTTATATGTGTGTGTAAATGAGGTGCAGGTGTAGCAAGGAAATTGTCTGATGAATGAGGTGCAGGTGTGGCAAGGAAATTGGCTGATGAATGAGGTGCAGGTGTGGCAATGTGATTGTGATGCAGTGACTCATGGGAGATGTAGTTCGGGTGTGGTGTAACAGTATGAGAGGTGCTAGTGTCCAACTGATGATATGGTGACATCTGGTGGTTGATGGGTGGAATGGTCCTGAGTGGAGTGCCCTCTACTGAAGTTCATGGGCACTCCAGCTAATGATCATGACAGATAACTGTAAATCAGTAAGATCCTAATGAGAGTAAAGCAGGATACTTACATTACACTATATCTCCCAATAATTTGTCTTATTAAGATGGCTTTAAATGCTTAGCTTGTGATCAAAGCTTGAGATGAAATACAATGATAACTGAGAGGTGAACATAAGCATTCTTCAAAAGCCTGATGTATTATATGATGCTCAAATTTTTAAATGATTATTCTTTAAAAATAAATCAATAAATACATACATAAATAAACCCAAAATAAAAATCAAATTATAGATTTCACAGCATTATGACATGCGCACCCCAATCTGAATGGGGACATTTTCAAATTATACTAAAAAGCCTTTAACTTGCTATAAACTATAAACTATCAATTAGACAGCAGAAAAACTATGTATCAAATATGATACAGGAGGATTTATAGGGTTAATAACTTAACAGAAACTCTGCTGAGAACTGGAATGTGACAATGAAGACTATGCAGTGCTTTTATTTTAGTCTCACACGACACTTACTCCACATCGGCGAGCGTCTCACTGATGAACTCGAGGATATCAGCAGCTGTGCCCACAAAGATGAGTAACAACTGCGATATTTCATCTCTGGTGACCCCTCCAGCGATTGGTAGCAGCCACTTCCCCACTATCAGCAGGATCAGGACGATTTGCTGAAGGGCCAGGATCCAGTCATTGGCACACACCGATGACAAAAACCTCAGAGGGTCCTAAAACACCACCACAAAGTGAGTATTCAGCTGTGAAGTGTTGCTCTCTGGAAGAGCTGAAGTCACACTTACATAAAGCGTGTCCTGTAAATCTCATACAGTATGTGAAGGTGTGGTAACTTCTGAAAAAATAACAGTATGCACGACCATGAACGCAGGTCTTGTTTGTACTGAGGGCTGAACCAACATTTGTATTTACAAATCGCCCTAGCTAGACGTTGTTTTTAGAGGAAAAACAGAGTGAATATATGTCTGAAAGGCTCGGGTCTTCTTTCAGAGATTACTGTAGTCTACTTCCATGGAAAATGTCTGTAACCAGTATGAATGACAAATAGGCAGTACCTTTTCACTCACGCTTCCATTGGTCAAATTTCTCCATTCGTCAATAAATGCTTGGATGCTTTTAGATGAATCCAGATTAGTACACTGCAATAATTAGCATATCATTTTTGTTATATGAGACATTGATTCTGAAATGTTATGCATTAGACACTGGCTTTGGGATTCACAGGTTTTAATTTGTCTAATGTTTTCAGGGCAGCATGAAATGTGTTTGCACAGAAGAGAGAATCTAAAATGTATTTACGAAAAGCAAATTAATCTACCATTACTTTCATTAACTATTACCTTAATATCACTTGATTTGTTTTTCTGATGGTGCAACTCAAGGATCCATATGGTTGGTATAATGCTGATGAGGAAAAACAATATCGCTGGAGAAAACCTGAAGATCAGAGTTTGAGTCACTTAGCATATCTTGCACTGCCAAATTTCACACAAGTAGGCTATTTAAGTAACACTAGATGATATTTTAGGATGTTGACCCCAGAGAAGGTTCAGCTTGGCTCTCGAAATTCTTATGTTTGCAAAAATAAATGTTGATGACTTACCATTTGTAATCCTTCCCTTTTCTTCTTCTCAGAGTTAAAATCATTTCAGCCACGAGAGGTAGATAGAGGATGGTCAGAAACCAGTATAAATTATTATTTTTAACCCATGTCACCCTCCATACACCAATGAGAGACACTAAAATAAACAACGCTCTAGTGACTACAGCGCAGATAAATTTGATAAGCATGATGTCTTTCAGAGCTTTAGGCTGATTAATGAAGCCAGGAAAGTTGTGGTTTTCACTCTGTGCCCCTCTCGAGACTGAATAAACGAAAGCTCATTTTACATTTTTTTTCTTCCCACCTTTCAGATCACTGGGGCGGGACTGCTATTCTGAATACCTAACCATGTTATTATTATTTATTCTTTTTCTCCTCTGGGAAAGAGAAATAAAAAGTATTCTGATCTATCCACAGGAATTGTTAAAATTATGTTTTGGTAGCATATAGGTTTCAGTGATTAGGGTATGTTTTGTTAAAGTGTAGGATACAACTTTTGACTGAAACTTTTATCAGTATTTTATTTTCATAAATCAATTGTGAGGTGCATTGAGGTCCAAATGGTTATCAGACAGATTTGAATGATTTGATCGAACCAAATTGTAAACCATGCTTTTATCAGCCATACTTCTGTTATGGAGTGATAGACTGAATCTGTGAGTGGTTGAAAACATGTTGAAACATATTGCTTTCCAATGCAACTCAGAACTGGCTTTTTCTAATTAAACGAATATGGGAAATGTAAACACCCGCCCCCCACACACACACACACACACTCACACAAAAACACAAACCTTGCATCACAAGAAGTGACTATCAAAACAATTTTTGGAGCTTAACTGAAAATTATTTTTATTAGGTTTACTGTCCAGATGGAAACTTTGGAATGATTTTCCCCCATCCCTAACATTTGAAAACATCATAGCCTAACAGCTTGCTTAATCTAGTAAGGTTTATTTAGAATTGTGAAAAAATATATAGAATTGTAAAGTACAAAATCTGAATAGCCTATGTGAGTTTTAATAATAAACGTTTTAATCAAAATTGAGCTCAAACTTATACCAAGCAATGTGTATTGTTGATCTTCTGTTAGATTTGATTGCTTCTCATCCTCATTTGTCGCTTTGGATAAAAGCGTCTGCTGAATAACTAAATGTAAATTTAATTACTGTAGTTAGCCTACTCTGTTCTGAAAATTCAAATCAATTCGTTTTTCCTATTTTGCTGTAACTAGTTGCTTGAATAAAAATATTTGAACTTAAAAATTACCTCACGTTAGCATCAGGTAGCTAGTTAGCTAGCCAGTTAGCATCAACCAAACCCTAACAATATTTTTCAAATAGGCTATTATTATTTTGTTATTCATAATTATTAATTATATTATTTTTATTTTAAACTAAAACTGCCTGTTCTCTGCAAATCATTGTGTAGCCTAAAGGCAGTCGCACACCGGACGAGAAGCGCCCCATCGTGCACATTCTATACCAGATGTGCCAAATCAAGTTGAATCAAACTTGATGCCAAATCAAGTTCTGAGCAGCAAGATGAATGAGTTTTAATTCATTTGTTATTATTATTTTTAATATATTATTTCAATAGCTGAGTTTTGAATGTTAATTAATGAAAATAATCTGTTATAATTTAGTCTAGATTATCACTAGCATTCTAGATTGCCATTTATCAACAGTTTTTTTATTATTATAAGCAATTTCAACATTTCTAATAGACTGGGGGTATTTCACCCAACCTGTGGGACAAAATGCCATCTTTGTAATTTAAGTTTTGTTAAATATGTAATAACATGAACACTTTGGGCATTTTTCATACTTTGTTTATAAAATAAGATAACTATTCCGAACACATTTAACTTTTTTTAATGATAAAATTTGCAATGAGTTAGGGAATCGGTTATTGGTATGCAATTAAATCTCAATCTCAAATGTTATTATTGACATCAGATCAAATACAGAAGTACCTATAAATATCCTAATGCAAAAGATATTATATATAACATATTTTATATAATTTACCAGTCCTGATGTGCAATTATACTATAAATTGTCACAATAGATTTATTAAATTAAAATTTATGCATTTAGCAGACGCTTTTATCTAAAGCAACTTACAGTGCATACAGGCTATCAATTTCTACATGTCATGTGTTCCCATGGAATCGAACCCCCAACCTTGCGCTTGCTAACGCAGTGCTCTACCAGTTGAGCTACAGGAACACTTTTCTTTGTATGATATGCCTATGATCATATATATGATTGATATGTTTATGTTTATAATGTCTATACAACTTGTTTTCAACAACACTCAGTGTCTGCAAAGCTACCAAGCACACAGCTATACTGTAAAATATTGTTAAAATGAATTATTATAAAATACCATTCAAATTAACTAAGGGATAAGATAGATATCTTTTTAATTTTAATTAAAGTAATGAAAGTGTATATTCTATTAATAATATTATCTCATATTCTAGGAAGTGAATATATCTTTTCTTCAGTGGGAACTTCTAAAGCAAGACCAATTATATATTCTTCTCAATCTGTCTGTGGACCAAGTGCAGTTATAAGTTTATGAAGAATTGGCTCTTTAAAAACATTAATCATATGCACATGTGTCACAGCAAAACAGCAACTGTTTGGTTATATTGTCATTATTAAATAATACACAATGTTTTTTTCATATCTAATTTACATATATAATGACTTTTATAATATATTGAATGTCTTGCTTTTTAAGACAGTTTGAGGATATACTGAATTTCAACACACACAATGCCTTTGCATTTTATTTCAGACAAACAGTTATCATTTCCTGATAATTTCAAGGCATTTACCCAAACAGTACTTGCCACCAGACAATCTCCATCAACGGATCCCAAAGCCAGCTTTTTATTCACCACCAATCAAATCAAAGCCATCACAGATTATTTCAAGTCCAAGTATGCCTCATAATGTCACATCGGTCCTTTAATTACATTCCTCATAAATACATATGATTATGCTCAAGTGCATGCTTAATTGTTGAATATGCATAAGGTCATTTTCAACCCATCGCACATTATTAATTGATGCAAGGTGCTGCTTTGCTATTAGACAGCCGGCAGCAAGCAACTAGAATCCTTTTATGCCCTTCATAATAAATGTTATGCATAATTCATATAGCAATGGATTGTGAAGCTTGCAGACTACTGTGGCGCATAACAAGCTGCATGGAAATCATCCGTCTTTTAGAAAGCAAAAGGAGAAAACACTGATGCACAGTGCTGAAAAATGACACACAGTATATGTATTATAGCTGAACACGATTGATTTCTCTGCTTAGCCCTTAGTAGCGCAGACTGCTTGTTAGTGCTTTAGTTTAATTCATCTTCAGTCTCCTTAACTTAGCATGTTCATTTGAAATATTAATATAAATGTTTTGCCTTTTTTTTTTAAAGAGTTATTATTCATGGAACAGCACGAAACACTGAATTTTAATGCGGTATTACCATTTGAGGCACAAATCACAGTAACATAAAAAGGGATTATAATCAAACATCTTCAGCAGTGACCATAATTACACTCTTGCAAATTGCTGGCACATCAAGGGTTTTAATGATATATTTTTGTAGGCCAAAACCCGGAAATTAGAATTGTAGTATTTCTGGTTCCATCATCCTGATTGTCCCTTGAAATACGGTCTTTGGTTATCATAAGCTCAAGATATTTTCTTGTTTATTCTATAACATAAAATGCATCAGTAATGCACCACTGGGATCTTTTTAAAGCTTGTCTTGAAAGAGGCGGTTGCTCACAAATGGCTAAATGGGACTGCAGAGGTTGTTTGGGACATTAATCATCATTACGCAAACAGATGAAGTCATCTCACTATTCCACTTTTGCATCCCCATTGATCATAATCCTTTGCAAACTATTCTGACTCAAACTTTCAAGGATTTCTTTCTCTTTTTTCAAACTGAAAGAGTTGTTGGAAGCTTAATGTGTTGACATAAAATTGTGTGTAGTTTGTTTATAACCTACGTTTCAATTTTTGCATTTAGGCTAAATGTTGTGAAGGTCATCAAAATAAGAATCATACACTTTTGTTGGCCACAGACCTTATTTTCTTAAATAATCCCAAATCTAGTCGAGAGATCCTATTGGGGTTTTGTTAGGTGATGCTAACTTCTGGGTTGGCCTACAAAAACATGTAATCACTGCACCGTTCAATATTGTCCACATCTGTGACATTATTACAGGTTCTCATGCATTCTTCATTCCATATAAACAGTCTTTTTCAGCTACATGAATTACTGTTCACTCATAGCAGAGAGAAGCAGCTCCTGAAAACAGAAGTAAGATTCAGATTTAACATGTCATTTCAAAATGTTTTGTCATTATTGTTGTGTTATGTTGTGAAAAATGTCAATAATTAGTAAATAACAAATATTGATCGGTTGTAAGTCGATCAATAGTTTCTGTGGCTTGGTGATAGAGTATTGCGTTAGCGGCGCAAAAGGTTGTGGCTTCAATTCCCAGGTAACACACATACTGGTTAAAATAAATAAATGTATAGCCTGAATGCACTGTAAGTTGCTTTGGATAAAAGCGTCTGCTAAATGCATAAAAATTTGAGTTGCTTTGCATAGAAGTCTTTGCTAAATGTGTAAATCTAAACTTAAATGTAATCTGAAAAACTTGAAAAATATCGCTTATTATGGACTACTATATGATTTTATTATACTTTCTGTCATTTTTGGAGCTCGGTAGGGTGTTAGGTAAACATGTTTTTAACGTTATACATGTTTTTCATTATATGGAAAACAAACATTTTACTATGTTTTTCAAGAAGAAAGGAAATTGAACAGGTTTGAAACACTGTGCGTGTAAGTAAATAATGATATAATAATATTTAATGTTTTTTTGTATTATGTCATTGCTCCTTGCCTAACAGTTGCATCGAGACAACGGTGATGTTAAATCAACATATCTGAGTGCATTGTTTAGTCTAAATCACTAGTTCAGTCATGTTATTCAGAGCTTGCTAAATTGTTTATACATTCCACAGTACAAATGCTGCATTCATAATCAGTCAACCGTGCAGTGCAGTGTTCACTGATCTTTTCATCAACTCCAAAACAGTACCTGTAGTATGGCTGTACACTGTGAAATATGATATAAGATAGGCGGGAAAATACTGGTTACACCAGTCAAACCATTTACTATGACATTTGCCCCAATAAACTCCAAAATTTTATGACTTGTTAATAATAAGGAAGGTAGCTGTTAAGTTTAGGTATTGTTTAGGATTAGAATTAGAATATTGTCATGTAGAATATGTGCTTTAAGTAGTTCTAATAAACAAACAATATGTTAGCATGCTAGCATGCTAATAAGCAACTAGTTAATAGTGTGAATTGGTCCCTATAATAAAGTGTTACCAAAATACTTAGATAAATAATTTGTTTTGCTCAGTTACTATTAAATAACTTTCAACATTCACAACACTATCTATTATGATATACTCAAACAAGCATATTCAAATAATTTTGATTACTACAGTTTTTTTTTTTTTCAGATAGGCCCTGTTTAAAGGGATATTTCACCATGATTTATTCACCTTCATGACAAGGGTTTGAAATGACCAATTTGGCTACCAAGTTATTCGCTAATTCAGAACATCTACTATCAAAAACAAACCAGGTGATCAAATCACTGCTTAAATTTATATATGATTATTATCAAAGCTGATTCGGATTTGTGGAATGGCTTTTATTTTTATGCCAGTGCACTGTTTGCAGGCTACATATATAAAAAATACATTAATGTGGTACTCTGGTTTCTATTCTTTGACTGAACGTCCATTCAACCAATAGGGTTGTGAAGTCATTGTAAAATGTGACCCCAGTGATGTAATCGCAATTTTATGAAATGATGGGAAAGCTTTTTTTTTTTTTTTTTTTTTTTACAAATTCTGTGAAACTCCACATCAGTTTCCTAATGATTTCCTCACAGGACTGTTCATGTCCATTCATGTCTCCTCTGTTGTGCTCCATTGAGGGAAACACTTATGCGGGTTGTCGGGTTGTTTTTCTCTGTGAATTTCAACTTGAGTGCAAAATCTGCCTCCCATCTGATTTGCTCATCCATAATTAACACGTAATGATCGTGCATGCTCTGAGTACACTTTTAAAACGTCAAAGCAGAGAAATATAACCAATCATTTGATTATGCATTTCTGCATGCAGGGTACATCTGTATATCTGTGATCTGTAAATGAAGAATATAAAGGCACAGATTTGTTTAGCGTCTGAATAGTGTTTTATGCTGTAGCATACAAATAATGTGAGCTGCAGTTGAGCATCATACAGTGAACAGAGATCAAAAACAAAATCTAGGTCACTGATACAATGGCACCGAACACCACGGAACAATATTTTATTTCTTTTGAAAGGAACTTCAAAGCGCATTTTGAATATTAACGTACTTGTTTTCCCCCCCCCCTTGAATTGGAACCAGTGTATTGCATCAAGATGTTTTATGAATTACACTAAAGCAAAACAGGACAATGAATTGCAGCAGGCGTTCTATTTTTACTCCTATTAAAATGATACTGTTGTCATTAATTTGTTTATTGCTTGAGATGGAACACGCATGAATCATGTCATTGGGAATAATGGGAAACAATGCAGTAATGAAAAAGAATTGTTCTACTCTCCTGCTTCAATTTGGCTTTGTAATTATGTTCGGCACACAAACCGCAAGACTCTTTGTTTTTGTTAGTGTACTAGTTTTGGATTCTGGGTTAAGGGTCTCCTGCCAAATGAACAGGAAAATGATCAGATACACCACACAAAATAAAGACACAAGAAAGCTGCAGTGCTCTCTGAAGTACTTGTTT
This sequence comes from Carassius gibelio, assembly GCF_023724105.1. Lineage (NCBI taxonomy): Eukaryota > Metazoa > Chordata > Actinopteri > Cypriniformes > Cyprinidae > Carassius > Carassius gibelio. Next base: position 17,093,865 of record NC_068407.1, on the reverse strand, counting down.
TATTTTTACATAATGACTTCCTGAATATACACTATACCACAATTATAAGACTACTCACCAAATAAATGGTAAAATAGAATAAAAAAATAGGTAAAATATCGATGACATTGATATCTGTGTTAGGCCTTGAAACAGTTTTAATATTTATGGTTTCACGAGTTCACCCTTACATCTAATCTGAAGGCAAATGGTAGGCATATTTTGGCGTGCTGTCCTGGGGGAGGGGTCCGGGCCCGGAGCATAGCCCGAACCCAAATAACTCCCCCTATCCCAATTTGGGATAAATAGATTAGAAGTGAGGAGTTGGGGTGGAGGAGGGTTGCCGAAAAACTGTCGTGGGACAGGAGGTAGGAAGACTGGATATATATACGCGTGCGTGCTATAAGATGATTAGCTAAACGAGATGCACCTGTACCAAATTGGATGATTATCTGATCGTGCTTCTCCCGAACTTTGTTAATAAAACCACATTTCACGAGTTCACCCTTACATCTAATCTGAAGGCAAATGGTAGGCATATTTTGGCGTGCTGTCCTGGGGGAGGGGTCCGGGCCCGGAGCATAGCCCGAACCCAAATAACTCCCCAAAAGAAGCTTAAAGCCATAGGACAGCAGCCAGAGAGATAAAATTTAGTTGCCCCCCAAAATATGCGTGTTGGGAAGAAAATGCAGAGCGACCTGGAGAGCCCGTGCAGTGTTCGACGAGAGCTGCGGCTCGCAACGTCTTACCAGCGAGCCCTCCATGCCGCTTATGGGAGGAGCACAATGCCAGATATCAAGAAATGAGGGACTCTTGCTGCCTCCGAAGGGAGCTGCGGCTCTGCTGCACCGGAAGGGAGAGTCCCTCTTGCGGCTGAGTACGAGGCGCGGTTTGTTGCATCTGATGGAGGGCTCTCACTGCGACTGAAGGGAGCCAGCGACTGTATCCCATCGGGAGGGAGATCCCTGGCCGCCATAGAGTATGCAACATAACTCGGACGGGGGGTTCACACTGCGACCGAAGGGAGCCGTGGGTCTGCTGCACCAGAAGGGAGAGCCCCATCAGATGCTAAATAGGCAATGAGATTGGAGCCGCGGTTTGGCGCGTCGGATGAAGGGCTCCTAATGCAACCGAAGGGAGCCAGCGGCTGTACCCCATCGGGAGGGAGATCCCTAGCCATCGTGGAGCATGCAACATAACTCAGATGGGGGGTTCACACTGCGACCGAAGGGAGCTGTGGGTCTGCTGCACCGGAAGAGGAGCCCTAGTCCGATGCGGAGAAGGCAAAGAGACGCGACTGTTGGAGGGACTCCCGCTGCATCCGAAGGGAGCTGCGGCTCTGCTGCACCGGAAGGGGGAGTCCCCCATTGCGGGTTTATGGAGGCACGGTTTTTTTGCCTCTGAGGGTTCTCCCAGCCTCCGTAGGGGGTTCGCAACTCTGCAGCAGGAGTGCTGCCCCGGAGGGGAGAGCCCTGATTGACGCTAACTAGAATACGACTGTTGGAGGGACTTTTGCTGCGTCCGAAGGGAGCTGCGGCTCTGCTGCACCGGAAAGGCGAGTCCCCCTTGCGAAGCGAGGCATGGCTTGATGCGTCTGATGGAGGGCTCTCACTGCGACCGAAGGGAGCCAGCAGCTCTATTCCCCCGGGAGGGAGAACCCTATCCGCCCTTGAGCATGCAACATAACTCAGACGGGGGGTTCACCCTGCGACCGAAGGGAGCCGTGGGTCTGCTGCACCGGAAGGGAGAGCCCCATCAGATGCAGAATAGGCAAGAAGATTCGAGGAACGGTTTGATGCATCGGATGGAGGGCTCCTGCTGCGACCGAAGGGAGCCAGCGGCTGTGTTCCCCCGGGAGGGAGATCCCGGTCCGCCCTTGAGCATGCAACATAACTCAGACGGGGGGTTCACCCTGCGACCGAAGGGAGCCGTGGGTCTGCTGCACCGGTAGGGGAGCCCCGTCCGATACGGAGTAGGCAAGAAAACGCGACTGATGGAGGGACTCTCGCTGCGTCCGAAGGGAGCTGCGGCTCTGCTGCACCGGAAGGGAGAGTCCCCCTTGCGACTGTATAAGCGGCTTAATTTGATGCATCGGATGGAGGGCTGTCACAACGACCGAAGGGGGCCTGTGGCTCTGCTGCACCGGGAGGGATACCCCCATCTGCCGCTGAGCGCGCAGCGCAACTCAATGACAGATGAAAGGCTCACACTGCGACCGAAGGGAGCCACTGCCCAGCTGCACCGGAAGGGAGAGCCCTGTCCGATGCTGAAATAGGCAAGGAGATTGTAACGATGGCTGGAGGGCCCTTACTTTGGCCGAAGAAACGATAACTGAGAGGCTTCTATTATTCAAGTACACAACATGATTTAAGGAGGAATATATAAATTTTTTTTTTTTTTTTTTTTTTTTTTTTAAATGTCTGATGAACAACAACCGAGGGCATCTATCGGATTATGTGAGAGGCCCCTTTTGAGCTGCTTAAGATTAGGGCTGAAACGATTCCTCGAGTAACGCGATTACAAAAAATGATGTAGGCAAATTCCTCTGCTTCGAAGCCTCTTTTAATTTATTCTAAATCTCACGTCGGGTTCTTTCGCAATTAATTTTTTTTTTTTTTTTTTTTTTTTTTTGAATGAATTAATCAAAATAGGTAATTGCACTTACATCCGATTCACGAATTAATATCTCTAAATATTAAGACGGAACAGTGTTTAAATGTAAATCCTGCATGTTCTGTGTGTCTCTGTTAATGAATGGAGCAGGAGCGCGACTTCCTTTTTCACACACACACTGAAGCGCGCATTACTCTCAAGGTAATTTCTGCGTCTGCTGTCTCACTAAATGAGGACTTGAACACATGAACAACATCTCCAGAACTGCTCTGACAGTCAGTTCATGAGCATTTGACTTTAAGTAAAACTAGCGTCACATCACATACACAGAACTGAAAAGGTACGTCAACCCGACTAAATAAAGGTCCGGGGTCCTGACATTTTATCCTACCCATCAGATTTACTGTGCATGCGCACATCAGTATAATTAAGCAACAACACATTTTGTTACTCGATTAATTTTTTTTTTTTTTTTTTTTTTTTATACCAGAGTCGTTGATGAAATGAGGGTCCATCGTGAATTTAGATTGGGCGTTCCGGAGTTAGACAAAAGCGAGCCTGATGAGGTTGAATTGGAGAATGGACATAAAATATATATTTTTATTTATTTATTTATTTATTTATTTATTTATTTATTTATTTATTTTTGAGGCTCTTGCGGCAGCGAGAATTGCGGCAGTAGGGAAGGATGGAAAGGGCTCCTGCGGGAGCAGACACTGCTATGGCAGTGGTGAAATATAGGTAGAGGCTCCTGCGGGAGCAGACACTGCTGCGGCAGTGGTGAAATATAGGTAGAGGCTCCTGCGGGAGCAGACACTGCTGCGGCAGTGGTGAAATATAGGTAGAGGCTCCTGCGGGAGCAGACACTGCTGCGGCAGTGGTGAAATATAGGTAGAGGCTCCTGCGGGAGCAGACACTGCTGCGGCAGTGGTGAAATATAGGTAGAGGCTCCTGCGGAAGCGGAGACTGCTGCGGCAGTGAGGAAAAAACAGAAAAGGCTCCTGCAGGAGCGGAGACTGCTGCGGCAGTGAGGAAAAAACAGAAAAGGCTCCTGCGGGAGCGGTCAATGCTGCGGCGGTGGGGAGATACAGAGAAAGCTCCTGCGGAAGGATGGCTGAAGTGAGGATTGACCATTACAGATAGATAGGGCATGTAAGGAGAGTTAGCTATGGTAGATTAGGAGTTTTAGTGAAAGGGGATGAGCTGGCGTTAGAGGGGTTGGCTGAAGAGGGTTCGAGATAGATATATAAATAAATAAAATAATCGGCCTGACCAATAATAGGTCTTGGTACCCTCTGCCTTCTGGCAAATCTGGAGCTGGAGGCCACTGAACAGAAAAATGGTTAGTAGCATGAGGGAGCGGAAGAGTTGAGGGCGCGTTTACGAATGGAGGCGGCCTCACGTTTGCTTCAGCTGCTGTAGCTGTGGGTCGTGGGAAGGGGCTGGGGTGTGTGATGTCTTGAAGAACCTGTGTAGCCTGCACTGCTAGCAGAAGTAACAGGATGGAAATACTGAGATGTGCAGGCCCGTGTTGCAAGTAAAAGTAGCTTCATGCTTGCTTTGGCTGCTGTAGTTGTTGGCTGATTTGACAATTGCTCAAACCTTGTCTGAATTAATACAGTCCTGTTGGAAAAGCATCTTTTCCTCTTGTTTTGGCCTTTGGGCCCTTTTAAACAGCCTCCGGAGCAGATAAATTTGGGATGCTGTTTTCCTGTTGTAGTATGGACTGTGAAAATAGAGGCTTTGAAACAATGTAGCATGTTTAGTTTTATAAACCATTGTACCAATAGACATGTCTATAGCAGTAACGTTAATTGCAGTAATTCAAATTCAAGCCGTTTCTAAAGACATTTACTTTGCATGCTTTTCATATAACAGTCCTAAAAAGACGATAGAAAATTTACTCACACTTGTTGTTCTGCAGCCAAACACGAGGCAGTAGCGTGAAAAATTCTGAATAATCATGCCAGTAAATGGTGAAATGTCCTTAAATAATTGATCCTGCCGGAATAATTGCATGAAACTTATGTCTGTATCATCTCAGTGAGGTTTAAACATGCACAGTAAAGCAAATGTAATGTCTTTAGACATTTCGGTGTGGATGACAACTCTGCAAAAAGCCTTTGCTTCGTGGTTAAAAAGTGGCATCGTCATCGGACAAAGTTAAGTCATAACGCCGTTTAACAAATTTTGGCGTCTTCATAAGCGCATTCTATATATAACGTCTATTTAAATTGTTCAGATGAGCAAATCACGAGGTTTTCTTGCATGATTAGCATTTTAATTGTTTGGTCAGACGGTTCATATATTGATCTATATATTCACGTTCATAAATCGGGGATTAAACGTGGAATTTATCTTTTGTATGCTAAATATGTAAACAATATGTGCACAGTACCTATAACTGCGCTTTACATTTTGCAAGATTGACATGCTAAATGGCTAACTGACCCGGTTTACTCTCATCTTAACAAAATTGATAAGAGTTCCTTGCGTTTACGAACGACATGTATCTGTTTAATCAACTCGACATGTATACCGGTTTAGTCCTTTCGTTCACGAATGAGAGCTCTCGATCTCTGAGACTCATATGAAACTCGCTCATTGTGGATGACAACTCTGAAAAAATTCTTCATGAATGAGTGTAAACCGAGAACGATTCGTTCGCCTAGAAGATTCATTCGAAAAAACGATTCTTTCACGAACGACATGCCACTACAACAACGCACGGTCTTCGCCGCTAGTGGAGGCAGCATCGAACTGCGCCACGGCTGAAAAAGCGAGAGAGGTTTACTGCGCTGAGAACTGGAGCACGGCTGCGATCCAGCATTATAATAGAGCCCGGTCCTGGCGAGAAAATCGTGTTGCCGAGTGAGGCGAGCTCAAGGATTTGCACGAGCTTTTGGCCACAACGTGTGGCTTGGCGAGAAGAGCAGCTGACGCGATGACGCTTGTTGGTGTTCGGCGGATAGATATCTTCGTCGGAAGGAAGATTGGGCCTGTGATAAGATGACGGACAGCGCGAACCGAATGCTGACAGAGCGAACCGAATGCTGACAGACGGTCTATGCCGAAAAACTGTCGTGGGACAGGAGGTAGGAAGACTGGATATATATACGCGTGCGTGCTATAAGATGATTAGCTAAACGAGATGCACCTGTACCAAATTGGATGATTATCTGATCGTGCTTCTCCCGAACTTTGTTAATAAAACCACATATAGTTGACCACTCATCTCAAAATAAGTCAACAAGAACACCCTGCTTTAGGGCTACGATTGATGTTGGGTATAATGCATTACTAAGTTATTAATTACTGTGATTTAAATATTTTTCCTTAAACTGTAGAAGCAAGGAATTATTCTTATTTTTCTCTCTAATTTAATTACATTTAATACTGTATAGTCTTTAGAACAGTTCTATATAAAACAGTGGATTTAATTTAACCATAAAAGAACACCCAATGTAAAAATGCATGTTTTTAAAGTAACCTTCTCTCTTTAAATACTTTGTTCAAGAATATTTTATTACATTTTTAGAATAACTATTTGAAAGTATTAAAAGAATAGTTTCATGTCTATTCTTGTATGTTGATGGCGGTGCGTCCACACGGAGTGGCTTCTCTGTCCTGTCAGTTTTTTTTGTCTTGTGAGTCACAGGGCCCTATTTTAACGATCTGAAACGCAAGTGTCAAAGCGCGAAGCGCAAGTAACTTTGTGGGCGGGTCACGGCGCTGTTGCTATTTTCCCGGCGGGATAAATGGCTCTTGCGCCCGGCGCAAATCTAAAATGGGTTGGTCTGAAGTAGCTTCATTATTCATAGGTGTGGTTTGGGCGTAACGTGAAATAAACCAATCAGAGCGTCATCCAACATTCCCTTTAAAAGCAGGTGCGCAAGTTCCATCATGGCGTATTTACCAGGCGCACGCCAGGAGCGGTTCACAGCCGAGGAGACTGATGTTCTTGTAAGAGCAGTGAAAGACAGAGAAGTTGTGTTGTATGGGGATGGGAGAATAATTAGCCTGAATAATTTGTAAGCTAGATTTATGCCTATTTTGTTCACATCTTCGTGGCACACCACAATGATTTCCGTCATTTCATTTGTTAATATTTTTTTAGTGTAACAATTTATGATTTGCAAAAATAACTGTTGCATCTGTGTAGATTACATGAGCAAAGTGTATGCGCGTTGTGCACGCTATACATTATGGTCAAGCATGCGCCCTTAAAATAGCATAATGAACAACGCGCAACGCGCCACTGACTTTAGACTAGGTTTTTTCTGGTCAGTGGCGCAATTGTTTAATGGAACAGCAAAATAGCACCAGGGATTGTTTGCGCCGGAACACGCCTTCTTTTTTGCGCTGAACCGCCCAGGGAGCGCAAGTTCATTCACTAGTTTAGCGACGTGCCTCTGTGGAGGGAAAAGCGCGCTTTGCGCGGGTGCAAAATAGGAATGACACATGCGTCGGTGTACAAAGTCAATTGCGCTGGGTGCAAGATAGGGCCCACAGTGTTTTTGTACGTCGTCGTCGCGTCTTCCTGTCTGTAAACGCAAATACAATCGCAAGTTTTTGCTCGATGTCAAATGAATAGGAAAACAAAGTAACGTGTGTTACTTACTTGAAAAAGTAATTATGATATTTCATTTAAAATTTTAAAGTAATGCCCTTCTTTACCAGTTACTTGAAAAATTTATCTACTGTAGTTACATAACTTGCGTTACTTGTAATGTGTTACCCCATCCTGATCTCACGGCAATTCATACATATTTAAGAGGTGGCTAATTCGTATGAATTTGTACGAATGACCTACACCTAACCCCTACACCTAATGTATATATTTATATTATATAAACATTTATTTAATATACAAATATAACATATTTTTCATAAATATATATATATATATGCATGTGTGTGTATTTATATATACATAATAAATATACACTGTACACACACATATATTATGTAAACACAAACTTTTATTTTGGCAGCGATTAATCACGATTAATCATTTGACACAAAAAAATAAATAAAAAAATAGAACTAAAAAGCGTGTACAATCTGAACATATTATATTTATACTTCATAACTGTACATGTATAAACTTGTTAAATCATCTAAACCAACAACATGTATGTTAGACCCTATACCATCTAAGCTCCTAAAAGAGGTGCTTCCAGAAGTCAAAGATCCTCTTATGACTATTATTAATTCCTCATTGTCATTGCTATATGTCCCCGAAACCTTCAAACTGGCTGTTATTATGTATCATCAAAAAACCACAACTTGACCCCAAAGAACTAGTTAATTATAGACCAATCTCGAATCTCCCTTTTGTGTCCAAGATACTAGAGCAGGTGGTATCCTCACAATTATATTCCTTCTTAGAGAAAAATGGTATATGTGAGGATTTCCAGTCAGGATTTAAACCGTATCATAGTACTGAGACTGCTCTCCTTAGAGTTACAAATGATCTGCTCTTATCATCTGATAGTGGGTGTATCTCTCTATTAGTGTTATTGGATCTTAGTGCTGCGTTTGACACAATTGACCACAACATTCTTTTGCATAGACTTGAACACTTTGATGGCATTAATGGAAGTGCATTAGCATGGTTTAAATCGTACTTAAATGACCGCCATCAGTTCGTAGCAGTGAATGAAGATGTATCATATCGATCACAAGTGCAGTATGGAGTACCTCAAGGCTCAGTACTAGGGCCGCTACTCTTCACGCTTTATATGTTACCCTTGGGAGATATCATCAGGAAACATGGTGTTAGCTTTCACTGTTATGCTGATGATACTCAGCTCTATATTTCTTCGCGGCCCGGTAAAACACACCAATTTGAAGAACTTATGGAATGCATAGTCGATATAAAAACTTTATGATGAGTAATTTCTTACTGCTAAATTCTGAAAAAACAGAGGTGTTAATCATAGGGCCTAAAAACTCTACTTGTAATAACCTAGAACACTGTCTAAGACTTGATGCTTGCTCTGTCAATTCTTCATCATCAGTTAGGAACCTAGGTGTGCTATTTGATCACAATCTTTTCTTAGAAAGCCACGTTTCTAGCATTTGTAAAACTGCATTTTTCCATCTCAAAAATATATATAAATTATGGCCTATGCTCTCAATGTCAAATGCAGAAATGTTAATCCATGCATTTATGACCTCAAGGTTAGATTATTGTAATGCTTTATTGGGTGGTTGTTCTGCACGCTTAGTAAACAAACTACAGCTAGTCCAAAATGCAGCAGCAAGAGTTCTTACTTGAACCAGGAAGTATGACCATATTAGCCCGGTCCTGTCCACACTGCACTGGCTCCCTACCAAACATCGTATAGATTTTAAAATATTGCTTATTACTTATAAACAGTGTTGGGCAAATTACTTTTAAAAAGTAATTAGTTACAGTTACTAGTTACTTCTTCCAAAAAGTAACTAAATTAGTAACTCAGTTACAAATTTTTAAAGTAACTAGTTACTTAAGAAAGTAACTATTGCGTTACTTTCAAGTAAAATTAAATTTTAAATGCTCAAACGTGACCCCACCTCTACCCCTCTTTAAAGGAACTTAAAATACATGTGCATGTTCAATTATTTATGATAAATCTGAATATTATAATGAAATGGACACTTAATACAATACATTATTAACAGAAACATGAAACATTGTACACCATACCTGTCAAGTATCCCGTTTTGGCCGGGAAAGTCACGTATTTTACCCTTCTTTCCCGCCGTCCTCCCGTATTAGTATTTTCCCGTAAATCTCCCGTATTTTTTTTTTTTTTACCTGCGTTATTAATAAAATAATAATAATAAAAACGTTCCCAATCTGAGCTCTGTCACTAGTCTCGCTATAACTCCCACCTGTAGTAGCCTGTCGCGAGGGGTGTGTGAGGTCAGATGACATGAGTTATAACGTGGGAAAAACAACAACAACAAAAGAAAAAACAGAGACGGATGATGGATGCTACAATAGAGAGTGAAGTCACACCTGCCAAAAAACCAAAACCCATGTGTAAATACCGTGATAAATGGGACAGCGAATTTACTTTTTTTAAAGAATGCAAAGTCTGCAACAAATTGGTACAACAACTAACTAAAAGAGTAAAAGAAAAGTTATGTGAAATGAAAAGAAAAACTGTTAAAGAAAAGCAATATGAAAATATAGCTGCAAGCAGCAATCACGGGGCCAAGCATTCCAGCGGCAACATCAGGAGCTAAGCATATGTAGCATCAAACCAAATGCAACAATGAATAATGAAATTAATAATTGCATGACTGTAATTGAAATGGCTGAAAATCGTTAATAAAAGTTCCACAGCGAGGAGCTAAGCATGGCATGGAGCATCAGACCAAATGCAACGAGTAAGAAAAGCAATTATTGGAAGAGTGTAATTGAAACAGCCAGTAAAACTCCAGTAAAATGATGCATTATCATTTTTGGAAAATAGGTGGCGCTGTAATCAAATCGCTTTGTTGTGTTCTGTGGGAGGTGACAATGTTGTGGGCAATTTCTTTCAAAATACTTACAGACCTTTAGGGTAATGAGTCGAACATGCCCACCGAGTTTCGTTCCGATCGACTTCCATTAACCTTGTCAAATAGGTGCTTAAAGTTGTTTGGCCAATGGCGGCCATGTTTTTTAAGATAAGTGAAATACCTCATAGAGCACTTGTGCCACATTGGGCCATATCAATTTTCAAGTTGATTGGATCAACGGTTGCTTAGTTATAGCCATTTGATTTTTTTTCATCCTGTAGCGCCACCAAGTGGCAGATATGGAAAAAAAATAATAATTTGACTAAAGGTTTTGTTCATGCATATGAGTTCTGAGTTTGGTGAAGATATCTCATTTTGTTCCCGAGTTATAGCCTTTTTCATAAAATTGGTCCACGAATTTGAATGTTTTGGGTCACCTGGTTTTTTGTTCAGTCTTGATCAAACCACTGCAATAATATTCTCTGGACTCTCTAGATCAATAACTTTGAAAAAATATGTTGTATTTTGTCCTTTGGTTAGATAACATTTAAACAGGCCTAAAAAACAAAAGATTTCTGTTATGAATGGCATTAAACTGCAAAAAAAAAGGGGTAATATAATCACACATGCATTAGATCTGTATTTTTTCTAAACAATCATGCAAAATTTAACAGAGATTAGGTAAAAAAGAACACTGTAATATTTATAAAGCTTCAAAACCCAGTGTTGAATAAAAAATTGCAATTATAACCACTAGATGTCACCGGAAGACCACTAATGAGCTCACTAAAGACTAAAACATTACAGTTTATGGGCTTGTTGAGGGATTCATCTAGAAAAAATGTATATTACTATTATTTAATATTACTGTTCAAGCATTTCAGATCACATTGAGTCAAAGTTTACCAATTTATTCATACAGATATATCTAATGTTTATAATTATGCCAGATTATGATTGCAATGAAACCTGAAAAATGACATAGAAGCCCATAAAAACAGAAGACTTGCAATAGGTTTTATCACCCATCATTTATTTTAATTATCTATATATATATAACAAAATGTGTGCATCTGTGTGTGGGTTTAAGCATGCTTATTGAGTATTAATATACTAGTTTAAACATTTCATGTTTGTGTGTGTCTGTAATTCGGTTCTATTCTTTTACTGTCAGCCATATCTAGGTTATTTAAAATCAGTGCAGTACTATTATCTAGACTGTGAAATTATACATAAATTGCGTATGCTTCTTTGGAATGAAATTAAGACAACATATAACAGTTATAAAGGTTAAAGAGACAGTGTTGTATGATAAATTGCATTTACGACCACTAGATGTCACTGGAAGACCACTAATGGGCTTTGCAGAGATATAGCCTCAGACTCATTTTGTGAAGATGCCTGACATCTGAAGCAGCGCTGTACAAAAACGGTTTCGTCTATTGACACGAAATCCATAACTTTTTGTCAGCACGGTCTGAAGATGATCTGATTCAATTTTGGTGAAAATCAGACAAACGGTTGAGGATGAGTTTAAAAAAAAAGGTTTTCAACATGAATCAAAATGGCGGACAGGAAGTTTTGCTTAATATGACATAATTGGTATGTATGTTGTCTGCATGTCCCAAGGAACATTTTGAGACATGTTTCATGATAATAGGCTAATGCAATCAAAAGTTATTAGCATTATTGGAAATGTAATAATTAGCGGTTATTGATTGGTTTATTACTCTTGACCAATAGGTGGCGCTGTGACCAAAATGATGTGGCGTGGTCAATGTGATGTGACAATGTCACATATTAAGTTTTGTGTAAATATCTCCAACCTTTGCAGAGATACAGCCTCAGATGCAGTTTGGCATCTTTCCAGCAAATTCGTTGGTACGCTAATTGAAAACGGTTACGTGTATCGACACAAATTCCATAACTTTATGCCAGCATGGTCTGAAGATGATCCAAATCAAATTTGGTGAAAATCTGAGCAACGGTCTAGGAGGAGTTCGAAAAAGTAGGTTTTCAACATGAATCAAAATGGCGGACAGGAAATTTTGCCAAAATTGACAAATGGGGTATCGGTGTTCTCGGCATGACCCAAGGAATCTATCAACATCAGCTTTGTTACAATAGGCTAATGTATGCAAAAGTTATTAGCATTTTTCGAAAAATCGTTATAACTATTGACCACAAGGTGGCGCTGCCCCCAATTTTTTTGTGTACATTCAGGGCATGGAGCCGGACATTTTTGTAATTATTTGCGAAACGATACGGAACTTCATTCTTAAGATACAGCAATTTACAACTAAATTCAAAATGGCCGACGCCCAAAATGGCCGAATTGGGAAAATTCGGTATCATTCGACTCGGAATGATGCACTGAATCTAAAGACACCACTTTTGCCGAAACACTGCAGGTAGTCCCAGGGAATGGTTGTTATAAGACCCACCAAGATTGGTCTCAATAGGCCAAACCGTTGCGGAGATATAGCCTCACGTTCACGTTTGCGTGCTTTTCGAAGAATTCGTTCATGAGCTATTCGGAAACGGTTTGAGAAATCAACTTGAATTCCATAACTTTTTGCCAGCATGGTCTGAAGATTATCTGATTCAATTTTCGTGACAATCGGTGCAACGGCCTAGGACGAGTTCGAAAAAGTAGGTTTTATGAACAATTGACGATAGCGAAAAAACTAAGCCTTGCGATTTTTGAATTTCGGTGTCCATTCGACTCGGCATGAGCCAAGGAATCACAGGAAAAAAGAATTTTCACTTTGTGGCTTACGGTTCAAGAGTTATTAGCATCAAGTTTTTGAAAGTTTAGACAATTGGTGGCGCTAGAGAGTTTGAGATAGAGACTTCAAATTTGCTACGGTTAATGTTCAGACAGTCCTCTATTAGTGTGCCAAATTATACAACTTTCCCGCAATCGGTTCTATGGGCTACCATAGACTTGGGGTGGAAGAAGAGGAAGAATAATAATAATAAATATAGCTGCAAGCAGCAATTACGGGGCCAAGCACTCCAACGGCAAATGTAGGAGCTAAGCATCGCATGAAGCATCACACCAAATACATTAATGAGTAATAACTGCAATTTTGGAATTATTGTATTTGAAATGGCAAAAAAAAAAAAAAAAAACAATACCACCTCCAGTAGCATGATTACTTGGTTTATCAAGCTTGACCAATAGGTGGCACTGTTATAAAATCAATTTGGTGTACTCTGTGTGACTTTTCAATGACACACACAAAGTTTGGTGTCAATATGCCAAAGCATTCCAGGGATACAGCCTCAAGTGTCATTTTCTCATTGTGCCTCAAATTCGTCGATGTGGTATGCGAAAACGGTTTTGTCTATAGACTCAAAATCCATAACTTTGAATCAGTATAGTCTGAAGATCATTTGATTCGAATTTGGTGAAAATCGGACATACGGTTGATGAGGAGTTCGACAAAGTATGTTTTCAACATAAATCAAAATGGCGGACCGGAAGTTCAGCTTACTGTGGTATATTTGGTATCTATGTTATCGGCATAAGCCAGGGAATATTTTGAGCCCAGTTTCCTTCAAATAGGCTAATGCAATAAAAAGTTATTAGCATTTTAAAAAGTGTAATTACTCATGGTTAATGAATGGTTTATTACTCTTGACCAATAGGTGGCGCTGTTACCAAATTTCTGTGGCATGGTCAGTGTGAGGTGGCGATGACACATACAAAGTTTGGTGCAAATATGTCAAAGTGTTGCAGAGATACAGCCTCAAATGCATTTTGGCACCCTTCCAGCAAATTCGTTGATGCGCTAAATGAGAACCGTTACGTATATCGACACAAAATCCATAACTTTTTGCCAGCATGGTCTGAAGATGATGCACGTCAAATTTGGTGAAAATTGGGCTAACGGTCTAGGAGGAGTTCGAAAAAGTAGGTTTTCAACATTAAGCAAAATGGCGGACAGGAAGTAAGGCCAATTTTCACATTATTGGTATCAATACTCTCGGCATGACCCACAGAATATAGCGAGACCATTTTAATTTTAATAGACTAATTTATTCAAAAGTTATTAGCATTTATGTGATATTTCATTATAACTATTGGCCACAAGGTGGCGCTGCCACCAAACTTTTTGAGTACCTTCAGGGCATGGAGCCGAATATTTTTGTAATTATTTGCGAAACGATACGATGCTGCGTTCAAAAAATACAGCATTTTAAATCATAATTCAAAATGGCCGACGCCTAAAATGGCCGACACAGGAAAATTGGATATCATTTGACTCGACATGACTCACTGAATCTAAAGAGACCAGTTGTGTGATTTTTGGCCAAACCATTCAGTAGTTATAAGCCAAAATATGCATTTTTCATATCTCCTGACCACTAGGTGGCGCTGTGTCGAAACACTGCAGGTAGTCTCAGTTCATGCTTGTTATAACACACGCCAAGTTTGGTCTCAATATGACAAACCGTTGCCGGGATATAGCCTCACGTGCATGTTTGCGTGCTTTTCGTCAAATTTGTTTACGTGTCATTCAACAACAGTTGGACGAATCAACTTGAATTCCATAACTTTTTGCCAGCATGGTCTGAAGATGATCTGAGCCAATTTTCGTGGCAATCGGACTAACCGTCTAGGACGAGTTCGAAAAAGTAGGTTTTTCGAATAATTGAAAATAGCGAAAAAACAAAACCTTGCGATTTTTGAATTTTAGGGTTCATTCGACTTGGCCTGAGCCAAGGATTCAGAGGAAAAAAGAATTTCCATTTTCTGGCTTACGGTTCAAAAGTTATTAGCATACAAACATTGAAAGTTTGGACAAGTGGTGGCGCTAGAGAGTAGGAGTTAGAGGCTTCAAATTTGCTATAGTTAATGTTGGGACTGTCCTCTATCAGTGTGCCAAATTATACAACTTTCCCGCAAACGGTTCTATGGGCTGCCATAGACTTGCGGCGGAAGAAGAAGAAGAAGAATAATAATAACGCCAACGAAAACAATAGGTGCCTACGCACCTTCGGTGCTTGGCCCCTAATAATAATAATAATAAGAACCGGAACAAAAACAATAGGTGCCTCGCACCTTCGGTGCTTGGCCCCTAAATATAGCTGCAAGCAGCAATTACGGGGCCAAGCACTCCAACGGCAAATGTAGGAGCTAAGCATGGCACGGAGCATCACACCAAATGCATTAATGAGCAATAACAGCAATTTTAGGATTATTGTAATTAAAATGGCTAAAAAAATCATAAATACCACCTCTAGTAGCATGATTACTTGGCCTATCAAGTTTGACCAATAGGTGGCACTGTTATAAAATCAATTTGGAGTACTCTGTGTGACTTTTCAATGACACACACAAAGTTTGGTGTTAATATGCCAAAGCATTCCAGAGATGCAGCCTCAAGTGTCATTTTGTCATTGTGCCTCAACTTCGTCACTTTGGTATTCGAAAACGGTTTTGTCTATCGACACAAAATCCATAACTTTGTGTCAGCACAGTCTGAAGATCATCTGATTCGAATTTGGTGAAAATCGAACCTACGGTTGATGAGGAGTTCAAAAAAGTATGTTTTCAACATAAATCAATATGGCGGACCGGAAGTTCAGCTTACTCTGGCATATTTGGTATCTATGTTATCGGCATAAGCCAGGGAATATTTTGAGCCCATTTTCATTCAAATAGGCTAATGCAATAAAAAGTTATTAGCATTTTTTAAAGTGTAATTATACATGGTTAATTAATGATTTATTACTCTTGACCAATAGGTGGCGCTGTCACCAAATTTATGTGGCATGGTCAGTGTGAGGTGACGATGACACATACAAAGTTTGGTGCAAATATGTCAAAGCGTTGCAGAGATAGAGCCTCAAATGCATTTTGGCACCCTTCCAGCAAATTCGTTGATGCGCTAAATGAGAATCGTTTCGTATATCGACACCAAATCCATAACTTTTTGCCAACATGGTCTGAAGATGATTCACGTCAAATTTGGTGAAAATCGGACTAACGGTCTAGGAGGAGTTCGAAAAAGTAGGTTTTCAACATTAATCAAAATGGCGGACAGGAAGTATGGCCAATTTTCGCATAATCGGTATCTATGTTCTCGGCATGACCCATAGAATACGGGGAGACCATTTGCATTTCAATTGTCTAATTTACTCAAAAGTTATTAGCATTTTTGTGATAATTCATTATAACTCTTGACCACAAGGTGGCGCTGCCACCAAACTTTTTGAGTACCTTCAGGGCATGGAGCCGAATATTTTTGTAATTATTTGCGAAACGATACAATGCTGCGTTCAAAAAATACAGCATTTTAAAACATAATTCAAAATGGCCGACGCCTAAAATGGCCGACACAGGAAAATTGGATATCATTCGACTCGCCATGAAGCACTGAATCTAAAGAGACCAGTTTTGTGATTTTTGACCAAACCATTCAGAAGTTATAAGCCAAAATATGTATTTTTCATATCTCCTGACCACTAGGTGGCGCTGTGTCGAAACACTGCAGGTAGTCTCAGGTCATGGTTATTATAACACACACCAAGTTTGGTCTCAATATGCCAAACCGTTGCCGAGATATAGCCTCACATGCATTTTTGCGTGCTTTTCGTCAAATTTGTTCACATGTCATTCGACAACGGTTGGACAAATCAACTTGAATTCCATAACTTTTAGCCAGCATGGTCTGAAGATGATCTGAGCCAATTTTGGTGAAAATCGGACAAACCGTCTAGGATGAGTTCGAAAAAGTAGGTTTTTCGAAAAATTGAAAATAGCGAAAAAACTAAACCTTGCGATTTTTGAATTTCGGGATTCATTCGACTTGGCTTGAGCCAAGGATTCAAAGGAAAAAAGAATTTCCATTTTCTGGCTTACGGTTCAAAAGTTATTAGCATACAAACATTGAAAGTTTGGACAAGTGGTGGCGCTAGAGAGTTGGAGTTAGAGACTTAAAATTTGCTATAGTTAATGTTGGGACTGTCCTCTATCAGTGTGCCAATTTATACAACTTTCCCGCAATCGGTTCTATGGGCTGCCATAGACTTGCGGCGGAAGAAGAAGAAGAAGAAGAAGAAGAAGAAGCAGAATAATAATAACGCCAACGATTACAATAGGTGCCTACGCACCTTCGGTGCTTGGCCCCTAATAACGCCAACGAACACAATAGGTGCCTTCGCACCTTCGGTGCTTGGCCCCTAATGAAAAGAATGTGTGGAATTAAAATAAAATGTAAATGTAAAGACATCAATGTTAAATTAACAGAAAATATGCAAATAAGCCTTTAAATAAATGCTCTTCATATATACCCTTTTGTGTTTTAATTTGGGCTATAACACCTGTCTTAAAATGTAAGGGATACTGGAGCTTTGTTGGGGTGGTGGGACTGCTCGCAATGGGCGCTGGAAAATTTCCCTTATTTTCAAATCCAAAACTTGACAGGTATGTTGTACACACATCTAAAAAAAAAAGTTGTTGTGGGACAAATTGAGACTAGCCTCCAATCAAATGGCATGTATGTAGATATTATGTTTATATAGTGGATCAATGCAAATAACACGATAGATTTTTGGGAACTTTTGATATTTCCTTTTATTGTTTCTTTAATTTCTTGAAGGAAAAAGTAATGTTACTTTTGGATTATTTGGGCTCGTCGCCATACCTGTCTCTCGTTGACTGACTGGCTTGTGTTGTTCGTTGTGTGTCCTGTCCTGTCCGATGATGGGTCGTTCGCGAATGAGCGTTATTGATGATGGATCGACTCGTTCGCGAATGAGCTTTTGATGAGTCGTTCGCGATTCGCGAATGAGCCGACTCTAAGAGCCGGCTTTTTTAGTTGAACTTCGGGAGCTGGCTCGCATATCTGAAGAGCCAACTCTATTTTTTCAAATTTAGCCTATAGAAATTAAATAATTATGTAATAAAAATTGAAATATTATAGTCAAAGTCATTTAAAGAGCCGTTTGTGAGCCAAAGAGCCGGCTCTTTTCAGTGAGCTGAATCAAAAGAGCCGAATTCCCATCACTACTATGCGTGCTTTCGAAAACCCGCCCAACTCTACCTCTGATTGGCTTACAATGAAATTTTACTCTACCTCAGCCAATCGTCAGCATTTATGCGCTTGTCTCGTGCTCTGCCCACTAACCAAGGAAGAACAGTAAAAAAAAGTATTTGCCTCTCGCTCAGAGATCTAGTTGGTCTGATGACAAAAAAAACAGCTTCATCATCAGTTATAGTAACGCGCCGCATTTTTTGGCAGTAACGGTAACGGCGTTATTAAGATGAGAAGAGTAATCAATTAGATTACTCGTTACTGGAAAAATTAATGCCGTTAGTAACGCCGTTATTTATAACGCCGTTATTCCCATCACTGCTTATAAAGCCCTGAATGGTTTAGCAACTCAGTATTTGAATGAGCTCCTTTTACATTATACTCCTCTACGTCCGCTACGTTCTCAAAACTCAGGCAATTTGATAATACCTAGAATATCAAAATCAACTGCTGGTGGCAGATCCTTTTTGGCGCCTAAACTCTGGAATAACCTACCTAACATTGTTCGGGAGGCAGACACACTCTTGCTGTTTAAATCTAGATTAAAGACCCATCTCTTTAACCTGGCATACACATAACATAATAATCTGCTTTTAATATCCAAATCCGTTGAAGGATTTTTAGGCTGCATTAATTAGGTAAACCGGAACCGGAAACACTTCCCATAACACCCTATGTACTTGCTACATCATTAGAAGAATGGCATCTACGCTAATATTTGTCTGTTTCTCTCTTATTCCGAGGTCACCGTAGCCACCAGATCCAGTCTGTATCCAGATCAGAGGGTCACTGGAGTCACCCGGATCCAGTACGTATCCAGACCAGATGGTGGTTCAGCACCTAGAAAGGACCTCTACATCCCTGAAAGACAGCGGAGACCAGGACAACTAGAGCCCCAGATACAGATCCCCTGTAAAGACCTTGTCTCAGAGGAACACCAGGACAAGACCACAGGAAACCAATGATTCTTCTGCACAATCTGACTTTGCTGCAGCCTGGAATTGAACTGCTGGTTTCGTCTGGTCAGAGGAGAACTGGCCCCCCAACTGAGCCTGGTTTCTCCCAAGGTATTTTTCTGCATTCTGTCACCGATGGAGTTTCGGTTCCTTGCCGCTGTCGCCTCTGGCTTGCTTAGTTGGGTTCACATAATTTACAGCGATATCATTGACTTGGTTGCAAATGATTGCACAGACACTATTTAAACTGAACTGAGATGATGAAATCACTGAATTCAATGATGAACTGCCTTTAACTATCATTTTGCATTATTGACATACTGTTTTCCTAATGAATGTTGTCCAGTTGCTTTGACCCAATGTATTTTGTTTAAAGCGCTATATAAATAAAGGTGACTTGACTTGACTTGACTTCATTACATAAGTCCCTTTACTGACACTGCTTCAATAAAAAATACAATTACTTGTGTAACATTTAGCATCTTATACTTGTTCTAAGAAAAATGTGCTCGTTCACTGAAGTCTGTGTGAAGTTTAACTGAAAAAATCCTTGCTCAGGACAAGTTTGGTGACGAACTCTGTATCCTCCACTGTTTTGGAGATGGATTTTGTCCATAGAAATACATTATTCACTATAAATATTATCACCACTCACTACAATGAAGCGACGTGACTGAAGAATGTTTTCGATATCATGCTGCTGCAGATCTACTCTGCTTCCTATCAGGACCCTGTTGGTTTTATTTTTAAATCATTCAAATAATGTTACAGGAAATAATCTTCAGTGAGATGGGTCTTTTGTTACAGACATGCATCGAGGTGATCGACCCCGCTGAGTTTAGAAGGCATACCTGCTGATCTGTACTTCCATTACATGGCTCCCCCACGTGTTCAAACGCCTGAGCAGGTAAAATGTTTCCTTTCCCTTCCAGCCCAGTACTTGCTGTAATAATGGCTGATCTATCCAAAACCGTTCTAAAGTGTTTGGCTCGCAGTAAACTATTGTATTCTTTTTGTGGTTCAGACTGTGCTTGGAAATACCCTTTCAGGGAAGATGCGTTTCACATGTGTCTCATTTTCAGAGGAAACACAAATCTGCTTCCAAGTATGACTAACACTTTTCCTTAACAGACACTGCACTGTACAGCTGGTGAACATAGACTGTACTGAGCAGAGGGAATCGTATCTTCTAGTATATTATGTAAGGATTACATCACAGTGCACTTTCTATCTTTACATTTTGTTTTCAGTTCCTGCATTCAATTTGTGCGTTCATGTATTTTAATGATTTATTTGTTGAGGGCAGGAAAAAAATGAATGTAGTATAAATACTGTATATAAAAATGTCTACACATTTCACATTAAAAGAGATGTATCGGTTCAACTTTCCCACACATTTTCTAGTGGAAAATCTTGAAATATTGCAAAAAAAACTCATTAAAAAAAGAATCAGATCCTTAAAAGTTCCTGTGTCAATATACATTTCTCTAGTTCCCAGCATTAAAGTCAACAGATCATCAAAACTGACCCTGCTTTGCACAGTTCATCGGTGCATATTATTGCAAAGAAAAAAAAAAAGTAATAACTTCCAGCTTCTAAAAACAGACTTTCTTATTCCAGGGGCATCACAAATCCCTCTCCCATCCAATATGTAATGCCCAGTTTTCATGATTCAGTCCATTCCTGGTGTTTAAATCAAGTTCCATCCAGCATATTATTTTGTTAAATATTCTGTTTTAACTTGACATAGTCAAATTGGTCTAAAACTCTGTATTGCATATTTTATGATATGTTAAGCTTAGAGTTGCATTTTGCATTCTTTATAAAATTAGATTTTTAAATCCATAACCTTGGAAAATACATCAATATGCATTGGTCAAAATGCATGGGAATCCTGTCTGCTGCAGAATCTCATTAGAATGCACAGTGTATCATATCCAGGAGGTGTGTGCTGTTCAGAAAAAGGCCACATGCAGGCGCTGTGCCACTATTTATGTTTTTATGAATGAGATTTCTCACACAAGAGACTCTGTTCTGCCTCCCCACACGAATGCTTATTAAATAACCCCTTAAGTTCTTTGATGCAATGTTACATTAAAAGCTTAGCAAAATAAATCACGTCAGAGCAGATTTAGCTTTTAATGTGAATAATAGGCTTGTATTCAATGAATCATGCCATGACATATTTTAAAATAAGGCAAAAGCCTAGACTCCAAAAAGAGGTATTCATCGTACGCATTCATTTTGTCTTTTCACTTAGAATTTTTTAATAAATGAAATAAATAATTACTAAGAAATGGCACACTACAAATTGAACAAAAACTTATTTTGGATGCGATTAATCACTATTAAGTGTTTGACTAAATATATATATATATATATATATATATATATATATATATATATATATATATATATATATATATATATTTCACATATATGTTTCACATCCAAAATAAGTTTTTGTTTACATAATATATTTATAAATACACACTCATGCATTTATATATTTAAGAAAAAATTTATGTTTATATATATTGTGTGTGTGTGTGTGTGTGTGTGTGTGTGTGTATATATATATATATATATATATATATATATATATATATATATATATATAAATTTGTACATGTAAATATATGCAAGTGTATTTAAAATATAAAGTGTATGTGTGTGTATTTATATATGCATTATGAATATACACTGTGGACATATATTATGTAAACAAAAACTTTTATTTTAGATGTAATTGATCGGGATTAATCATTTAATACACGCTCACAGGCTCACACACATACGTATATATATATATATATATATATATATATATACACACAATATGGCCCTTTTCCATACAATTATGACAATATGTATATAAAAAATAATAATAATGTGTGTGAGCATAATGAATTCTGTGAATGAAATAACGTTTGAAATGATATGAAGGTGAATAAATAATGATTTTTTTATAATTTTTATCTTTGTCTGAACCTCTCTTTAAATGGCTCTAGACCATGCAGGAATCTCTCGAGGAGAATGTGAAAGAGCCAAAAGCTGAACTGGAAGAAAGTCCCGGGAATCACGTGGGCTTCAGTGTAGAAGATGTTGGAGAGGCGCTGGAGGAAATGACCCAGGAGATGTTAGCAAAACTGCAGGTATACACCCTTGAGCAAATAACAAGCCTTCCCAGTTGCCTTATATAAAGACGGCCTGTTTATAAGAAACATCATGCTAATTACTACCAACAGAGAGAGCGAAAGAGAGAAAAAACATTTTTATTTGCTCCAGCCAGTTTCTACAAGAATAACATTCAAGGCTCGAGGGCAGGAATATTGCAGATAACATTAATAAAACATCTTATAAGGCAAAAAATGAATAACAGACTATGTATCAGAACCGTATTTCTGGAAATATCAGTGTTCCGCTCATATTCTCCCACAAACCTTCACCCACGGCGTGATTATGCCAAGAAAAAAAGAATCCAATATTAAAACTTGAATAACGCTCTCCTGCTTAATATCGTTGGTATTCTCTGCATAACATAAAGTACATTCGACAGGTGCTGGCAGATATCCTGATTAATTTTATGCTAGACTTAAGGTGGAATTGAATTACTGTGACTGCCGCGATTGCACAAAACAACCAGGCCGATTGCTAAATTGTGTCATCTCTATCACAAGTTTTTACACGCCGAATGTTTTAGAGGTTTGAGACGGCAAAGGTTGCCGAGGGCCGTGCCGACGAGACCTGAATGGACGTGGCTAGAAAGACACGAGTCGTCTTTCACTTTGATGGGATTAATGATTATGGGGGTCATTCAATTCTCCTGCCATGTTCCATGAAGACCTTTGTCGTCTGTGTGACAAGCCTTTATTTCAAATGGCAGACGCTCTGTAATTTGAGAGCTCGTTTGTTGTGGCTTGTGTGTGCATCTTGTATGTGAGTGATACGCCGCTATTTCCAACAATTCTCCTGGGCTTTTCCTCTCTTTTAATGTCAGAGGAAGGTCAGTTACATATATTACTTTACTAAATATAACCTCATGCAAAATGTTTGGTAAAAACCTTGTCGTCTCAAAATATTCTGTTGAGTTGTTGTTGTTGTTGTTGTTTTTTCTATGCTAATTGTAACCCGTGTGGCTCAGGGAGCGTGTGAAGTCACTGTGAAGCCTGTTTAATATCACAGTCATCCGCGTTCAGCTTTGAAGTGTTTGCTACATCCATATTTATTCTTCTCTGTTTCCTTACTTCCTTGAACATTATGCTAGTTTCAGAAGTTCCCAGGAATGCCATAACTCTGTGGATCTCATCATACCTAATATGGTAGAAACACTGAAAATTACAAATGCTGGAATTACTGAGAATGACTTCCTTACCAATAACATTACCATTCCAGATGTGGACCAGAGGCACTCAGTATGCTCTTGTGTTGTTCGGGGGACTTCTCTGCACACATTTAAAGCTGGAACATTGTGTGCGAATATGTGCAAATACAGTACATTGTTTTATAGTGAGTCAATGATTGAAGACAAAGTCAGAGAGGAAAAATAAGTGGAATTTAGCATAAAAACAATCAAGCCTATTTTCTAGGACAAATATTATAAATATTTAATGTTTGTTTTTTTACATTATGCATCCTGTAATATTTTCGGGGCATTATATTCATGCGAGTTACTTTTTTTGTTTTGTAATTTCCATTATTCTCAAAGTTGAATCTCATTACTTTAAAGGGGACCTATTATGCCCATTTTCACAAGATATAAAATACGTTTCTGATGTCCCCAGAGTGTATATGTGAAGTTTTAATCAAAATACCTGACATATTTTATATAGCTTGTTAAAATTGCCACTTTTAGGATATGAGACAAAACGCGCCATTTTTGTGTCTTTCCCTTTAAATACAAATGAGCTGGAGCTCGGGGGGAAGAGGGCGGAGCTTCAAGAGCTCAAACTCCGGCAATACTAGCCTTAGCAAATAAACACTCAACACACAACTTGCTGTGAACTCCCTCAGGGCGTTTCTATGTATAAAGGGCAGTGTCTGTCAACTTTCATGGGCGGGGCCTGTGGCTACTGTGACATCACATTAGCAGCAATGCTGAAAACAGCTCGTTGGGAGACACTGCTTATTATTTATGGGGATTAAAAAAAAGGAGTGAGTGGATTTTTATCATTATAAGGGTGGTGGTGTACACACATTGCCAACACACATTTATGTCCAAACAACATGTGAAAGTGAATTTTTCATAATAGGTCCCCTTTAATAAAGTAGGCTATATTTACATAACAATTATATATATATATATATATATATATATATATATATATATATAATTTTATTTTTATTTTTTTATTATTATTATAATTATTCTGACTGTAAGTTCTAAAATGTTTTCTGGGTTTTATATATATACATATATATATATACAAAATAAACCCTTGTGAACCTTCATGAATAAAATGCCCAGAAAACATTACAGAAATTACAATACATAGAAAAAATAAAAAATAAAAAATATTTCTTAAAAAAGCATAATTGCCCTAAAATAAACTATTCTGATAATACTGTAATTTATTGTATTATTATGTAATTCCCATTATAGTCAAAGGTAAATCTCATTACTTTAAAACAATAAGTACAGTACTCTCCACTTCGCGTAGGGTGTTTTTCTTTTGCTTTTGGACTGAAATATGACCCCCGGCCTGAGATTCACTCATCCAACTGCAATTTCCACCCTGGATCAGTTTGGCATTTTTATGGATGTACAAATTCTTGTGTGTTCAACAGGCCGACTTCACAGAGAAGCTGCGAGTTCATGAGGAGACCTACATCTCGAGGTCAGAACGACTTCAAAAAGCCTCTTCCATATAGCACTGATGAGATGCCAAGAGGATTTCCCACCAGTATTTACTAATTCAATCAGAACGGGTCTGAAAATAACACCCAATATGGCACGGGTGGTTTATACACACAGATACTACTAATTTACTGAACATTTTATTCACTGCGGGTGCACTTATGTCAAGCAAAACGACTTCTTCAGTTTGTTACGCTGTTGGTAAAAGAAATAAACGACTTTCTGGTGACATTCTTGATTTATTCAGTAAGATAAAATGATGCAGATAAAATTCGGGATCATATTCGTGGACGTCAAGGAGGGAATAGAATATCTAATTAAGTTGTTTGTATAAGGTTTTTGTGGCACATTGTCCCACAAGCCATTAGTTGTCTGAAAGTAGCCCAGCGCTATGGCAGCGCTGTGTAACTCAGCCTAAATAGCTGAGTTGCCATATAAAGTGATGTATTATTAAAGCTGAATAGTGACTTTCCCACTGCATTTGAGACAGCCCACATATAACTATAAATATCCCCCGCAGTACATATGAAATATCTTCTTTTTTTCTTTTTAACTCCAAGCTCTTATTTTCCATTTACAGAGCACATTATTTAACATCACATGGCACATTCTGCATTCGGAATACCATCAAAGATTATTATTGTTATTATAAAGATGAATTATTAATTTAGCTTGTGTCATTCAGCTCTCACTGCACATTTAATACTTAACCAGATTATGATTGATGGGTGAAACAGGTCCACTTAATCAGCGCAATATCAAATTACGGCAATATTCCTCCATGCCTCTGTGTTGTTTTATGGCCTGTTGATTTAGCTCTTCATTAGCCTTTCCACCCCCGTGTTGACATGTGACCGTGAAGTTAGCTGCTTACCCGGGAACATGTTCAAACAGTTTGAGGGTTGTTTAGGAGCTGTCCTTTTTATTTCCAAACTAATTGAAAGAGTCATTCCTGAGCCAAGAGCTGGATGACCTTTTGGCTCATGCACAACAACAGTCCCTCTGCTGGCCAATGGAGTACATTAAAGAATGACTTCCTGCTTACTGGAGTACTGTGAATAGGTTTTAAAGAGCCCATTGTGGATTTCAGTTCATGTTTATGGATGCTAGTGCACATTTAAAGGTTAACAAATATTCCAAACCTTTAGCAGATACATTTAAAATATGTATTTAAAATGCACAAATGTTCAAACCTGGAGAAAATTCACCATTAAAAGGCATATGTGAATTTTTGTCCAATCAAATTCTGTTTAGAATAAGATTGTCCCTCCACCTGATAGCACATGAGATGTACAGGAACTGCAAGTAACAGGTCAAGGCTATCATGTAAATTAAATATGACTTAAAAAAATAAAAAAAGTACATAAAAAATAATTTTGACATTTTATCTGCATTTCTGACTTTTTTTTCTCACAGTTACAAGATTTGTGAGACTAAGAATTCTGAGAGTTTTATTTATTTTTTTATCCTGTGTCTGTAGTTTTATGAGGTCTTTAACTAATAAATTGCTTTAGAAACTTTATTTACTGTGACTATTTATTGATTTTTGTTTTAAATGAAAACATTTATTTTAAATTTATTTTATTTTAAATGAAAGTTGGAATTTATTTATTTTTTATTCTGTGATGTAAAAAAAACAGAAATGTTTGATAAAAAACTTGTGAGACGTTATATTGTGAGATGTAAACGTGTAATTTGTCAGAAAAAAAGTTTATAGCTCGCAATTCTGAATTGTGAACTCAAAAGTGCAAGAATAAAAAGTCAGAACTGTGAGATAAAAGTTGCAAATACATTTTATTGTATTTATTTTCTTTTTAATCCTTGTTCCAGAAACATCCTTTTTTATCAGGTCTTTCACTAATAATTAGCTTTAGAGACTTCATTTGTGATTATTTACTAATTTACTATATTTATTTATTTTTACATTTTAGAAGTAATTTATTATTTAATCAGCAATAAACACTAATATAATAAAAACATGAATACTTATTAAATATTATTTTATGATGACTAAAAAGATGTTAATTATTGGATATTTTTGGGAGCGTGGCACTTTTTTTACAGTCATTAATGAACTATTTCAGAACTTTCCTAATGAGACATGCATGACTGCACTTTTTGCTTCACTTATCTTGGGTATGATGTCACTTTAAATAAGAAGTAATAATGCCTATGTCTGTGTTACAAGAAGGGTTTGCCTTTTAAAATGCATTTTTGGTTTTTTTTTTTTCTTCGGCAGATGCCGGCAACAATCATGTTTTCATTTGCAATCCGTGCGAGATCTAAATTTGTCCAAAAACAAGCTTAATAGAAATGAGGATACAGTTGCTGCCAAACGATTGTGTATCTTTGCTGAGTGATTAAAAACATTCTTGAAAATTTGATGACATGATGATTTATAGCTTTAATCATCCCCAAAATAGCTGGAAGGAGTCTGATGTACTGGCAGTCTATAGTTAGACTTATTTCACAACAACCCCACTTGGAGAATAAGAAAGCGTTCCTGTTGACACATCGCGACGCAGCCCATGATGCTTTGCTTTTTATTAAGTTAAGCAGAACATAAATGGAGGACAATAACAAGGGCAGATGGGCTCTTGGCTTCCAGTTGTTCATCTTGTTTTGCTCACTATTGAATTTGTCGTGCTGTGGCAGAACCAAAACACTTTTCCTACATCTGCTGAAATCCAGATTTCCCCCCTTTGCTTTTCCAGGCTGATCTCATTGGGAGTGCTTTTAATTGAGATCAAATGCTTTTCCGAACACTCTCTTTGCACAAGGCTGCATATCTGTGGTGCCCTGTGTAACCTAATCGGCCTGTTTCTCAAGCACTCAGACGTGACACAGTCAGAATGACAGGCTCAGGTTTGCCTAGAATGAGGCGTCATAAAAAGAGAAATGTAGATGTACCGCATATATACTATCTTCTGTATCATCCGAAGAAAAGGAATGTAATAAAGTGTCATGAAGAAAAAATATATATCATGTTATGAGGCACTTACGGAGAAAGTGAATGGGGACCGTTTTTAATTTTATAAAAACATTAACATTCATTCGTCTGTATTAATTGAATCATATTAAGGTTTTAAGCATTATGTTGTCATGGCAACAACATTTCATCTGCCTCACTGTAACCCAGAGTTTTATCCGAAATGAATTAGCCTACTTGGTAATTATGCCACAAGTGCTTAATTTGTATGGAACCTGAATTATTCTCTTGAAGGAATAATTCATGCATAAAAACGAAATTTGCTGTACATTTTCCAAACCCCATCCAAATTAATCAGAACAGATTTGGAGAAATTCAGCATTGCATCAGTTGCTCGGTGATTGATCTTCTGCTGTGAATGGGTGCCGTCAGAATGAGAGTATTTAAACGGCTGATGAAAGCTGTAAATACCGTATTTTCCGGACTATAAGTCGCACTTTTTTTTCATAGTTTGGCTGGTCCTGCGACTTATAGTCAGGTGCGACTTATTTGTCAAAATTAATTTGACATGAACCAAGAAAAATGAACTAAGAGAAAAGATTACCTTCTCCAGCCACGAGAGGGCGCTCTATGCTGCTCAGTGCTCCTGTAGTCTACACTGAACACATAGAGCGCCCTCTCGCGGCTGTAATTGGTAATGTTTTCTCTTGGTTCTTGGTTCTGAATAAATGCGACTTATAGTCCAGTGCGACTTATATATGTTTTTTTCTCATCATGACGTATTTTTGGACTGATGCTACTTATACTCAGGTGCGACTTATAGTCCGAAAAATACGGTAGTACTTGTCTTTGCTGTTATGGAAACGACTCGCCAATCGCTTGTCATTAGTCAGCTGTCAAAAAGGCTCTTGATGTAGGGCGTTTTTTTTTTTAAGAAAATGAACTTTTTTTCAACTTGATAGATTTAAGATTTTATGTTTTTTACATACGTGCAACTTTTCAATTCACAAGATTTTAAATGATGGACTGGAGTGGTGTGGATTACATGTTGTTTTTTTTTTTTAATTTAAATTGTATTCTTTTGTGATGTTTTTATCAGCTGTTTGGACTCTCCTTCTGACGGCACCCATTCACTGCAGGGGATCCATTGGTGAGCAAGTGATGTAATGCCAAATTATAATGTCTTGGATGGCCTGAGCATGACTGAATTCTCAGTTTTGGGTGAACAATTCTTTTAAAGTGTTGAAAATGTTGTCATGCTTCAAGATGAAATTTTGAAGAATCTTCATGTAGCACTTTTCCACAGCAGTTTATAGCCTAATTCATCGGAGCACTATGGAGCTTCATTAAAGTTGCCTATGACTTGAGCACTATGTTTAAAACCTATATATAAAAAAGTAATATGTCAGTATTAACTGACAAGCAGACAGAAAGTTGTTTTTCTTCCATCTATTCAGTCAGGTTTGGTCACGTCACATCGGCGCCATGAAATCAATGTTGTGAAACTGGAAGTGATGGGGAAAATTAGATTACAAGTGTGACGTGATAGTTAGCAAATAGGGACATTTTTGGGTAAACAATTCCTTTCCCAAAAAGGAAGTATCTTAAAAGAGGTGGAAATACTGCAATTCCCATCTCGAGGCTTTTCTTTTTTTTCCTGTTAGATGATTTCAATTATCTGTCAATCTCAATATAATACGGCCCTGAGAACTAAATTGAAATTTTTCCCTTCCCTTTGCCACAGAAATTCTGTGAGAAGTGAAAAAGCCAAGCAGTGTGTTGAAGGCAGCTGTCATTATCCTTTTTCGCTCTGCTGTCATGGAAGGCTAGTTTTGGCATAAAACTCTTCAGGCGATGTAATATGCGTAGCAATTTTGCTGCATTACGGAGAAAAGAGACAAAGTAAAACATTTTTACAAGTTAAAAGGATAAATTAGGATGGAAATGATTTAAGAGCTAACATTTGGTCTTAGTCCTGGGACCAGATGTTAGATTTTCCTCCAGTGGAAGAAAGTTATGGAGGTTATCCAGAATGCTTGACTGGTAGCCTCTTGGCTTTCCGCACATTCCAAAATTGCCATGTAATTTAAGACCTTGTTTTCATTGCAAAATAGCGCGGTGCGTTCAATTCGGTGCGGTTACAGTCGTGTTACAGAACACAAAAATAATGTTTGCATTGTTCGAGGAAGCCAGGCGCAATTGCTGTTCTGTGCGGGTAATAAATGTGGTGGATAGCTCTGTTGTGCAGTAAAATTCTTTTAAAGCACACAGGTTTAGTGCTTTGCCTAGATTGTTTTGTCAGCTCTTTACCCATGCAAATGTTTAAGAGCGCTCGGCCTTGTTTGCATTAAGCTCATGACATTTCAACCGCTTTTCCCCGTATCATTTACATAAGAATCGTTCCTCTTTAGAAACCTGAGACTTAAACATGAACAATATGGTTCCCCTTTGTTTCAACAGAACTCAATAATAACAGCCCATTATCTTCAAGCGTAGTTTAGATTCATTTGGAGTCCTGGTGAGCACCATTAATGCTGCTTACATAATGAAATTCATCCAGTCTTTTGGGCTCCTTGTATAAATCATTAATTTCCCGCCGTCGCACAAGTAAAAGTGGGCCTAAATCAACCCCACCCTGTTGTTTCATTTGAAAAGAATCATTCTGTTGCTTTAGAGTCGTCTTATCTGGATCTGATACTGTGGGTTTGCCTGCGCTGGTTTCAAGTGAAATAAGAAAAAGAAAGAGAATAGTTGCAAAGGTCAGGTTTTATTGACAGAACTATCACAGGAATGTACCGTCCGTGTCACACACGATGTGAAATGCACCGGTGAAACACATATAAAATGTCATGTTCCTGACTGTTGTTCTGAAATTTCTGCTGTGTGAATTGTTTGATTTGATTACATTTTTTTCTGTTTGTATCAAATGGATGTTCGGGATCTTGTGAGCTGCACTTATCTCACAGATAAGATCAAATAAACCCATTGTGTTTGAATTTGTCCAATAGATGTGCTGTCTTTATCTAAGACTAGCTTGTACACTTAACACTTTATGTTTCCTGTCAATAAAGCCGAGACCTATAAAAAAGGTCACTGTAGCACGATTCTGGTGCTTTACGAGAGCTGCGTCACGGCCGCACTGCTGTGTCACACATCATTCCACTCTGACTGCAAACAAGTACAGCCAGGCTGTTGTGACGTTGTTATATCAGACGGACATTCATACAAAACAATATAAATGATGAGGTAAGTTGTCAGTTAAAAGCCTGGTTTTCAAAATGTAAATAATAAAAAAAGAAATATAAATGTAAATACACCCATAATAATAATAATAATAATAATAATAATACATATTTAATATATTAACAATGACTAAATAAAATGATTCATATTTAAATAATAATAAAATTATTATTATTACAATAAACAATAAAACAATAAATATCTAATACAGAATTGCACTACTACAACTACTACTACTACTATTTAATTTAATAACAATGACTAATAAGACCAATCAGTATATAAGTAATAATTTATTATTATTATTATTATGTCAATAATAGAACAATCAGTTACATAATAAAATTATTGTACTACTACTACTACTAATAATAAAATCCCAATAAAAGTATTATAGCTACATTATTAATCAGTGCATTATTTTTTCAATATTATGTAAATTAAAAAAATGTACAATCAGTTATATAATAACATATTATTGCATGTGTGCTAGGTTTATTATGAAAACGAAACAAATAATAATAGTAAAAATAATATTAACTTAAGAGACAAAATAATCTTAAATAAAAAATAAACTGGCAATGTTATTTTATTTTTTATTTTATTTAATTTTGTTTTCAATGTATAAATATTTGAAAAAATATATTTTAAACAAAATAAAATTTGCTAAATATGATTAAAAAATATAATAGTAGCACTAACATGACACTGGTGTGTGCGCATACTGATAGAGAAAGATGTAATTGTAAAAATGGTACAAAATTTAAAATAAAATGTATGTATAAAATAAGTGTTTAAAATAAAACAAAAATACAATTCAGAAAAAAAAAAAAATAACAATCAATAAAATAAACACACAAACTGTAATTTTACTTACTCAAAAACTATTTAATACAAAATCACAGCTAGAGATAAACACGCTTTCATGAAATTGGATTCAAAACCTATATAATAGCTGTTGAGGTACAGGCCATAAACAAACTAGCCCCGGCCTGTATTCATGTGTTGCAAATGTACTGTTCATGTTCTAATCAGCGTTACGATCAGTCCCAGAATCACACCGTCGGCTGCCGGCAGAGACTCAGGAGAGCGGTTTGAAGCCTTTTCATGCGTGTTGCAACCATAGACTATGCATGTGAGTGGGTGTTTGTTCATGTCACAACCAGCGACGATAATGAGAAATATTTGCCTTTATCCAAACTGGTATTAGCAGCACCTCAAACGGACGAGGATAGACTGACATGAAACACGATAAGTACATGCAGTTCAATTGAATGTGAAATTTTACACTGCCTTTGATAACAAGTCCCAGCTCTGCTGGTTCCTCTGCTGTTTCAAGGCTCCCACATTTTGTTTAATCCATTCTGGGTGTGATAATGTTAAGGTTCCTATAATGCAAAGCAGCGTTTTGCCTCGGTGACAGATGAAACGCGTTGTATAACAGGCTGAATAATACATTTTTAATATCACTCCTTAAAGCATAGAAGCTCCATTGTAATGAGTTGCATTATTATATGCAGGAGTGTGAATTATGCAGAACCTTCAGTATTATTTGAACTGTATGGTAATGGCTGTATCCAGTGGCCTCAAGATTAGTGCATTCACCTTGTGCTCAGAACATGATAGTACTCGATCATTTGCAGCCGTATATTAAAAAATAAAACAACGCCTCCAATTAAGTTGCGTTTCAAAGCCTGGGCCTTAATGCAGTAATGCAGTAAAAGTCATTATGTGCCTGGATGATAGAAGGAAAGTGCTGCAGGAGGAACAGACATGGATATTGATCTAATATTATCAGCCCAGTGTCATATTCCCTAAGGCACAAATTGATGCTTGCCAGCAAACAGATTTCTTTTTTTTCAGAGTTGCACAGTGAACTCTGTGTTGAATGAAGGAGACTAGTATTTCAGAGATGTTTGTTCTTTGATTGATTGCTCTTACAGAAACAATTCACCAAAAATAAAGGTCATGCTTTCATTTCATTCCAAACTTGTAAGACCAATTCATTCAGTGGAGCACAAAAGGAGTCATTTTTGGGGGGCCATCAGTTGCTAAAAATTGACTACAAATACCATGAAGTGACTATTAAAAATGGTTATATGACTATATTTCATGCCTTCTCAAGTCATATGATGGTTGTGTTGTTGCTGAGATGTATTTTTCTGAAAGCTTTCCTGTTGTCACATAGCTCTCAAATCTCACGAAGGCTCAAGAATTTTCCCACTGGTTTTGACAACATTGGTTCTTGCACGTCTTGCGACTGATCGTGATGTGCAGTGTTTGAATGAATTGAATGCAAGCGTGAATACGATTTAAGAGATCTGAGATCTTATTCTCCACAGGGGAACAGTTGAATAACGGCTTACATTTTGGCCTGTTCCTCACTCAAAACTACTGTACTACTGGTTTTAGAAAACTAAAGGTGCAGCCACATTAGCAAAATTTCAGTCCATTGTCTGATATTCTCCACCAATAATTAGAAGTGGCCAAATTGTCTGCCCCTCAATATTTGACATTCCTGTTGCTGTTTGTTATGCTCCATTACCCCAGGTGTCACGGTTGACGCCGGACAGAGGGCGTGTCTGAAACTTGCCCTGACGCGACCATCATAGTGACGACAGACAACAACATCTAGTCCCTCTATTCTCTGGTGTTGCATGAATTTGATTGGCTAGCGTCTGTACTAGTGTATTTGCATAAGGTGAACTGATTGGCTGAAGCCTGCATAGGCGCTTGAAAATGTAAAAAGTTTTCGACTTATGTCACGAGCCACGCCATTTACGTGATGCAACGGACCCACAATTCAATTTGGCAACCCGTGACGTCACTCCATTCAAAGAAAAGTTAATGGTCAATCAAATAAAAAAGCGGGCTTTAATGGTTTCACCATTTTAACTGTGAAAATGCAAAGATGTAAGTAGCAAAACACTTTTGTTTTGTTTTTTGATGACTGTTTTACGATAGAAATGTTTAAGCGACAGACAATAATGTTTAGTGATGCAAACTACCCAACTTTTTTCTAGTTTTGAATTTACAATATAAGCTGTTATTTATGTAATTCATAGCTGAATTTGACAACATAATAAACATTAACACAGCATGTTCTACAGTTATACAAAAGTTTATATTATATCTATATTTTAAAAATAAAAAAATATTTTTGCAAATAGGTCAAATTGATTACAATGAGTTCTACATTGAAATAGTAACATTTCAATTAGCTAGTTTTATTAAATTAAAAATATTATCGAACATCACTGAACCCAGTGTTTAAGATATGAATCTGTGTGGCCAAATCTTTCTCTCACAAAATTCTAGATCGCATGAAATTCTATTGAAATGACTGGATTTTGCCCATGAAAAGGGTAATTAAGGGTAATTCACTTTAATGAATTTAATGCGGAAAAGAGCAGCATAAACATTCTGCTAAATTGCTCCTTTTGTTCTCAATGTAAAATTACATGGTGAAAAAATGATCAGGTTTGTAGTATCATGGGGATTACTAAATTATATTTATTTCTGGTTCCAAATATCTTCTTTACAAATAATTACCCCTCATTTTTTCCCAAATAGTTACAGCTTGCTAATATACAGTAGGTGCTATTAAACAACAGTGCATATTATAAAGCAAAACCTGAAAGGTGAATCCTCAAGAGCATATCTATGTGTTGTCAGTTCCGTTCAGTTACCGTGTGGCTCTATGCTGCTTTTGCACAATTCCCACTTTCCTAATTCAATGATTAAATGACTCATATAGTCACTGTTTTAATTTGTTGTCATGGTGAAATCTTCTCTAGGCCACTACATACAATACCAAAGGCATCATAGGAAAGTGGAAAAGGATTTGGCAATGACACAATTCAAATAACGGACATAAACATCTAAGAATAAAAAAGCCACAGTGCTTTTCTGAGAATCCCCCTTGTTGTTCTGCAAATTAAAGCCATTCATTCTCATGTTAATGATAGCCCTCTGTCAAGCTGAGCTGATGACTATTAGTTTCCACAGCCTTGCACCATTAACGAGAAAATATGTATGCTGCATTTTTGTATGTTTGCATTTGCCGGTCAGGTTCACACATTTGCTCAAGCAGGAGTAACCAGCTATGGTTTCTGAGAAACATGCAAATCAAATTATTTTTGAGCGCAGATGCAATCAGTGTTTGTGACATCCTATGGGAGATATTGCTTTGTTTTCCTGACAAAAGACACAGTGTAAAGGGAGCATGTGTTTTCCATTTTTACTGAATAAAGCTATAGTGTGCTTTCATCTAGCGAAGCACAATACACAAGCCATCAAAAATGTATGTTGTGATCTATCATGTGAAATTAGGCAAGGGTTTATGTGCTGAAACAATGCAGTTTTACTTAAAGGTGAAGTGTGATGTTTTTATTTATTTATTTATTTATTTTTTAAATACCTTCTGTCCAGACAGATATAAGTAAGCGATTCATAGGTTGATTCCCCTGAATAGTGTAAACACTGTGATTAACATGTCGCTTTGTTTGAGCTCCATAGCAACACATCAGATTGGCTCAACCAATAGCATAACTTTGGGGTGGGGCTAT
The DNA here is from genome assembly GCF_023724105.1 of Carassius gibelio. NCBI lineage: Eukaryota > Metazoa > Chordata > Actinopteri > Cypriniformes > Cyprinidae > Carassius > Carassius gibelio. The sequence continues at coordinate 17,058,175 of NC_068407.1, read as the reverse complement.
CCGTCTATTTGTCCAATGGCAGAGTTTGGAAACCTGTTTGAAAATGCTCATTTTTGCATTTGCATGTGGTGACTTTAGTGGCACTGAATGACACACTTTAGCTTTAACAAACAAGACATGGTTTTAAAAATTATAATTAAAGGAATAGTTCAACCCAAAATGAATATTTTATGAAAATTTTCCTCGGGCCATCCAGTATGTAAATGAAATTGTTTCCTCATCGGAACAGATTTGGATAAATTTAGCATTACATCACATGCTCATCAATGGATCATCTGAAGTGAAAAGTTCAGATGAGATGACTTTTTCACTGGAAAAAGCTATATTATGGATTGTGGCCGGAAGCAACAGTTTGAAGTTAAAATGCTTTAATGATTTGTTTGTTTGTTACAAACATGCAGCTTTTCGCTTCACAAGATGTTGATGGAATGGTGTGCATTACTTGTGGATTATTGTGATATTTTTATCAGTTTTTTGGACTTTCATTCTGACGGCACCCATTCACTTTATTGGATCCATGGCGAGAGAGTGATATAATGTGTAATTTATACAAACAAACAAATCTACTACATCTACTCATCATGGACGGCTTAAAGGTGAGTACATTTTCCTTTATACCAAAGCATAACCAAAAGTAGACTTCAGTTTGACTTAAATATAAAAAATGTTGGTTGCATTTGTAGAGGACAGGGATATTATTTGGAGTGAAATTGGGAGGGGGGGTGGGGTATCAGTTTAAATCTGAGCAAGAGGTGTTGGAAGAACGCAGCAATATTTGCTATTTTTAGGTGGGAACTCATATGTTGCTTTGTCTGGCTGGTGTCATCATCTCTGCCAGTTTCATATATCATCCTATTTACTGCTCGGTGTCTATGCATCCGAACAAGAGGGAGCAGATGGACCTGTAAAGATGACTGATAAACATTCCCTTTAACTGGAAATTGGTGCAATGAGATATTAGAGATATTCTGAATAAATAATAAGCATGACAAAAGCAAGCAGTTCGTTTGGTGATTATTTTAGTCTTTGATATCCCTGCACGTCATTCAGAACATGTGCTTTAAACATATGCTCATCTGTTTTTCAAGCCAGCATGTTGCAGCACACCTGATCACCTGTCTTTCTAAAACAGTATATGCTGTTGTCGAGGACAAAATATGGTTGGGATAATGTAATAATCCTGTGCTAGCTCTATTTTGATAATCTATAATGAATAAAAGTATTTGTGAATGAGTGTTTGTTAAGAAAATATAAAGTATCGCTAACTTTGTCAATTCTTTCATAGTTATTCTTTTTTTTCTTTTTACTGAACATACATGGGAAAAATTAAGACAAAAATAAATCTTAATAATATATAAATGGTATGAGAGAGATTTATCTTAATAGTTAGACACTTATTTTCGTATAGTGTTATTTATTTAATAAGAAATCATAATTAGCATATTTTTTTCCCCATGACTTGTTGGGCAATTTCAATACAAATTTAGTAAATCAGACAAACTCCGCTGTCATCTGTTCAAAACTGCTGAAAATTATACCATGGTAGTTATTAAAATATTTATATTTAATTTTGAACGTCAAAGGTGAAAGAAATTCAAGAATAATTTTGATACAAATAATACAAATAATTTGATACAAAAAATTTGATATAAATAAAACATGTTTTTTAAACAAACAAAAACAATCAATAAAATTAACTATATTCATTAAGATGTTTTTTTTACTATGTGGATACTATTTTTAAGGCATCATTTTTATTATATTTTATTTCAGCACAACTCTCTTAGGATCTCCTTACTTCTGATCGTCTTCTTATTCTTGCTTTACAATGGATCGCAGACTTATTAGTGCATTTTCGCCACCTATCTCTCAAGTGGGATAGGTGGCGGTAATGCACTTATAAATCTGCGATCTGCCGTAAAGCAAGAAGAAGAAGAAGACGTGTCACACACAGGCTGAAGAAAAAGCGCGAACACGCTTAGGACAGTTCTAACATTGTGGTGAATCAGAGGTAAGAAAACTACATAAATACTGTTTAGTTTCTTGCACAGACCGATTGTTTCATGTCTTTACACATCAATGTATCGTCCCAAGCCGCAGGGTTTAATTTGGCTATGTTTGTGTGTGTTTTTTTTTAGTCTCAAAGCCGTGATTCCGATTCACTTCCATTATGACTGACAGACTGCAACGGTTTGAATTAAAAATCTTTGTTTGAGTTCAACTGAAGAAACAAAGTCACCTACATTTTGGATGCCTTGGGGGTAAACAGATAAACATCTAATTTTCATTTTTGGATGAACTATCCCTTTAATAAATATAATTTAGGGGTGTCACGCCAAATGAAAACTTTTGCAGTGCTTCCAAAAAAAGTTAGATATTTGAACAATTCTGAGACAAAATATATCAAGTTTCTATATATGGATGAAAACAATTATTGCTGTTTACTCAAATAGACACTCAAATAGTACATATATGCCGGTTGTATTTATTAAAATTTGTATAATTTTATTTTGAATTTATAAAATTATGGGTGAGGTGAGCTCAATTCGTTTACTTCAATGGGCTGCAGTGTGTGATTTCTGCCACTGACAGCAGTCTTGAGTTTGTAGCAATTTGTCATTAATTTATATCTTGTCTCTAAAGGGAGGAAAAAAAGTGCTGATGCTGTTTTTGCTGCCCATCCTCCAAATTACTGACGGTAAGGTGAACAGCATTTCAATGCCTCGGAGCGATACTCGGAAATTACTATGCTTCTTATTCAAAACAGGTTCTGAAACCAAAGAGGATAATATATAATTACAGGCAATTTACTAAGAAGAACACTAGTGCATTTAGGAGTGAGTGAATGGCAAGGCATCTAAGTTGTCAGTTGTATTCAAATGTAGCTTGGAAGAACTGAAAATGAAATATATTTTCTGTCACATTGTTCTGAAAACAAATATGGGGATTAATACAGTGCTGAAGAGCGCATAGTCATGCAAAAATCTATTGACAGGCGAAGCAGCACATTGAGTCTCACAGTGCGAGAAATAGTGAATTCAATTTTTCCACAAGCTTTCAAACTGTAAATGTTCCTTGCAGCTCTGAGAGAAAGATTAGGCTATCAATCTGCTCTACTCATACTGTCAGCAAGCACGGGAAATCTATGCTGCAAAGCAGATACTGAAACACACAATCTGTGAGGCAAATTATTCTTAACATCCTAATCATCATTTATTACTACTGGGGCAATCAGGAAAGAGAACAGTATTTGAAAATAGCTTATAAAGAGTGAAATGACTATCCAAGATGGTAAACAGCTAAGAAAAGCAGAGACTGGGCTAAAATAACAAATAGGACACATACAGGCAGTATAAAAAACATATGTTTGGGCTTGACAGGAACTTGGTGAATCATTTAGTATTTAATCCATTTAGCAAAAAAAAAAAACACCCCTGTATTATGTTGTCTGTTATGGCTCTTATCCATGTTCTTTTATCTGATTGCGATCTGTGTTTGTACAGAGGCTGTCTTCGCCTCTCATGTCAATGTGTGTCACAGTGCAGTGGGATGATTGATGGTGTGCTTGAATGCACTTGCTATTACTGCTCACCATCTCAAATAAAGGAGTTTAATCATAGGCTGACATCACGTTTACAGCGCCGCTCTCCTCCAATCACAAGGAAGGTCGCATACTATCACACAGCTGCAATAAAATCTGCAGAGTAGAATGACTTTAATGCTGGCTGACGACCAATATCTCACTCATTCTAATCTAAGAGATTTAAGATGATGACAACATTTAACATAACCTTGATTACCAAGATGTGCAAATATATTATGTAATGATTAATAATTAATAATGTCATGAAACTTTGATTCGTGTTTAAAATTATATATATATATATATATATATATATATATATATATATATATATATATATATATATATACATACATACATATACACATATATATACATATATATATATATATATATATATTATACTCTTATTATATACACTTTCTAAAAAAAATAATTAATAAAATGACCAAACAATATTGTATTACACAATACCTATAATTCTACAATTATATAAGATATCTTTATATATCTACATACTAGACCAGCAAAATATTATTCTATTAGCCAGCAATATATATATGTATGTATGTGTGTGTGTGTGTGTGTAATTAATTATTAATGTGTATCTAATTATGCCTTAATTATTTACAATTAATTATTCATTGTTATCATTATTAATTTATTTATAATATATTTATAATTATTAACAACATTTAATAATTTTTCTAAATTATCAGCTATTTGCGTGGCCATACATTAAAATCATTTATCAAAATCCTGGGCACCTATATGTATTCTATTCATAGTTTCATCCAGTTCTGCAGAATAATAACCCCGCCCCCAAAACAAAATAATGTCTCATGATTCAGATTTACCAAATCACATTCGCCGCACATTGTCTACTCAGTTCATTTGGGTTAGGCTGTCATAAGAAGCATGAATGTGATCACATCCATAATCACCAGCTGCCCCTCGTGACTGAAGATAAAACATTGCATAAGACATAAAAATAGCTGACGTAAATGTTACATCCTGTAATTTAGGCCATATGCTACAACTTTTAAGGGCACAGCCATACATTATGAAATGAGGCAAATAACTACATGAGCAAAAACTCACGGGCACGTACATTAATGTTCATAAATAATATTCGGGTTTTTATCTGTATGACAGATCTAGCTTATATTTGCCTCCACGGTGTAAAAACTCGACAGCAATATCAAATCATCTCGATAAAAACAAACATTAGCGCGACTGAGCACTCCATCAAGAATCTGGTCGCTTTGTAAGACATTTGATTTCTCTTGGCAAACAATCGCGTTTCTTACCATGACATTTACTCGCCTAAAGCACACGACATGGGCGTAGTAAAGTTTTTTCGCACTACCCGTGAACGTGCTCAGATCACAGCGGCCATAATGGCAACAATTCAAAGGACGATTTGAGAATGTTTCCATTAGTCGCGTTTACACGCGCTTGATACATTTCAACAGCGTTTGGGATCATAGAAGACGCTTCTGGATCGTAACAATCCCGATCACATCCCGCCATACCCAGACTCTTTAACGCGCGTTAATGTTTCTGCATTATTAAAATGATTATATTAAATGATTATACAGTAAACGCATTAGAGATATAAAACGAAGAATCTCTGCAGGAAATGTTTCGGTACACTCATACAAACCTCCTTTACTCAGGTCCTGACAGATGCGGACCGGCGTTATCGCGCATATTCTCAAATACCGCCGTTTGTTTTGAGTCTAAAAAAAACGGTTAGTCTATAATCCGTGTTTGCATTTAGTGCATTTTCATAACCAGCGCCAGGTTTTGTCGAAAGAGGAGGTGGGATTTTATAAATCGACTTCGAGCGGCTGACATGCTGCACATGCACGAGGCTCGATTCGCATTCACGAATTTAATATGAATACGCGGTGGCCAAAAATGTAGGAAAATTATCGTAAGCGAAACAATAGAGGATGAAAAAATATTAGACATCAATCGCGGACATTTTAAGTGAGTTGATTTCGCACCGCGTCGGTTTCATATTGAAGGTCGTCGCGTTGATGCGTGCGTTGATATTTTGCTCTTCCAGGACCTGTGCCGATCCATTCAAGCCAACAAGTTTGGAGAGAATGTTTGAGTTTAATCAATTCAGAGCGACGAGATGGAGCCCAACTCACTCCTGGTAATATCAGCCACTCCGCTTTCATTTCTGCCTCTAATTAATTTATTGCGCGCGCGCATCTAGGCATACGATACGATAAGGAACCAATGGAAGAAACTTTAGGACTAAAGTTAATATTTTATTATTCATATTTCCATCTAAAGTGATTTATCATGTGATCAGCTGGAATTCGCTGCTCGCGTCTCCGATCCTGCGTTATATCAAATGTGTCTGTGTGTTGCTGAATATAAATATGGCATGTCTATTTGTGTTTCCGCAGTGGGTAGGCTCACCTTGTGGTTTACACGGACCTTACATTTTCTACAAGGCGTTTAGATTTCACCTTGAAGGCAAAGCGAGGATTCTGTCCCTGGGTGATTTTTTCTTGGTCAGATGTAAAGCAGGGGAACCCGTCTGCATAGCAGAGCTACAGCTCTTATGGGAGGAAAGGACAACCAAGCAACTTCTATCCAGCTCCAAACTTTATTTTCTCCCAGAAGATACCCCCCAGGGCAGAATTGTCACTCACGGAGAGGTAATTTCTCGTTTTCCTGCTTTCCACGAATGTTTATTGTGGTATGGATGAAATATGTGCTGTGAGCGGCTGTGCATCGCATTGCATCTATTCCGCTGTGTGATCACAAGACATCTAATGCATCCCGTTTAATAATAGACGTGCAGTCATAGTGGACCCTTGTGTTAATTTCGCCTCGGCTCATTTGCATACGAGCGTTTAGCGGTTGCATTCTAAACAGCGTGCGATGATGAGAATGATGCCATTGTGTGAAGTTGTCACATCAGTGTTTTGCTTGTTTCATCTGATATATACAATGGGCTAGTGCGGAAACTGATCGAGACAACTGAAGCGCCTCGCTGTGGCGTCGCGATCTGCTGATTGTTGATAAATATAGTGCTGCTTTTGATGAGACGCGTGGCTCAAGGCAAATATACACGCGAACGATCGATGTGAAGTGTACTGTTGCTGATCGTCGCTGATGATATACGGTGTATGCTGGAGAATATGGAAGCCAGACGTTTGAAGTGCGCGATGCGAACTATTATCAATAGGAATTGATTAATAACGGCGCGCTGATCGAGCAGCTGCGATGCCTTAAAGGGAGCGCGTGACATTTATGAAGGTTATTATGTCAAAGTGCTGCAGCCTCATTCCACATTACACACAAGCTGAAGATGTGTTTGCCCGATTAAAAAAAAAAAAAAAAAAAAAAAACCTTCTTTCTGGGGATTTAACCCTTTGATGTACTGAAACATTGTTCCTGTGTTTGTTTGTGCTGCTGTGCGTTTATGTACTAAGTAAGGTTTAAATGATTTTTGATTACTCCTATATCGTGTTATGTTGTAAAGCTGATTGTAACTACTTTGTAATACATTATTATATTAAAATTATATATAATTACGTCTGATGATACTATATAATTATTAATAATAAAATAATAATAATTATATATGATATCTGTAGGATGATCTCTTTATATAGCTATTTCTAACAGATCTGACCATTAAAATGATTTTGTTGGTTTGAAAGCTAATGTAGTCAGGTTGAGTCAGTCATAAATATTATAGATTTTTTTTTTTTACTGATGTTTTTTCAGTAGCTAATATTCAAAACCAATTGACATTTTTACTGACTTAAATTTTTTATATAATAAATGTTAATATTATAATAATAATAAAATGTGATATTGCAGGGTGTAATTTTTATATATACCTCATCTGACCATTAAAATGATTTTGTTTGTGAAATTTAATGTAGACAGGTTGAGTCAGTGATAAAAATTACAGATTGTTTTTTTTTATGATAATGATAACTATTTTAATATTTGTATGTGTCCAGTAGCTAATATTCATAACCGACAGTTTTACCGACATTCACTAAATGATTTATGCAAACAACACAATAAAGCAATTAAAATCTATTTTACCATTGAACATAGTAATTTTCTGTTAAACACAGTGGTGCTGATCTTGTAGTTGATTTATTTCTGTGCTTTTATTTTCTTTACAGTGTAGAGAGTGTAAAGCATTCCCATCCATTGTGCTCTAGCAGTTGTGTTGCAATTGCTGTTTTAACAAAGCAGCACAGCTGCGGTCTTACATGGGTAATGTAACAAGGTCTGTACCTGTTTTATCTTGCACTGCTCATGTAATCACCGATCCCAAATACAAAAAGACAATCTGCTGTATGTGAACCTCCACTGTTCTACTGTCCTCCCCCCGGGGAGTGGAGGATCAAATAGCCTTTTCAAAATAATCAACAGGTTCTGTGTGAAGCCCTGTCGAAATGTCAAGGTTACTTTGCCGAATTATTATCAATATTAGGTGGAAACATAAACTGTTGCCAGCATTGACCTTGAAAACCTGTTGTTTACACAGTGTAACGAGGTGTTATTGAGGAAAAGCATTAGTCTTAATGCACTGTTTGTTCAGTTGATCAGAGCGCTGTCCTCTTTCCAACGTGCCACCGGCCTCCCTCCCTTCCCCCACTCAGCAGCAATGCCAATTATTTGCTTTTCAAATTTATTACGCATTCATGACTGCTGATCTTGAAACGGCCTGGGAGATAGGATTACCAGCTAAGAACAATGCTCTGCTCTTAGGCATACTTTCCAGTTTTGAGAATATGGGCCATTTTCTTTGCTGTTAGTCATTTTTGGGAGCTATTTTTAGGAGTAATAACATTATCATTATTAGTAGTACATATTTCTAAGTACTAACAGGTGCATAGTTTATCCAAGAATGAAAATTCTATTGGAATTTAATGGAAGTCAATAGCTGCCCTCAACTGTTTGGTTACAGACAGTAAAATATCTTCATTTGTGTTCAACAGAAGAGTAAAACCTACGCAGGTCTGCAAAAGAAGATATTTGGAAGAATGTTGGTAACCAACATTTCTGGTAGCAATTGACTTCCATAGTATGGAAAAAAAATACTATGAAAGTCAATGGCTACCATCGCCTTTTTGGTTGCCAACAATCTTCAGAATATTTTCTTTCATGTTCACACTAAAGAAAGAAATGCACACAGGTTTTAATTTGAGTGATGACAGTATTTTAATTTGTGGGTGAACTGTCCGTCTACATTGTGCCTAATTGGCTAATTAACAGAACTATATCAGTTCAAATATATCCAGCATTGCAAGAGAATAGTGTTATTTTTCTATATTCGGTTGCAAAATAATGTTTTGTAAAAGTGTTCATAAAAATTCTGCAATGTTGTTTGATTTTTATTTGCTTTAATATGGAGTGTACTTGTTTTACACATGTCCTAACAAGTATTGTGCAAAAAGACTGTGAAGAATGTCCGCCACTCTTTTGTGCATTCCAAGTGTAGTTGCTAAATGAGTCATGGTGAATTTAAATAACAATGTGATTAAGTGTCAGCCAAAGCACCTGCAGTAATGTGAGCTTCACAACTCCACAGCCTCAGATGCACTCAGCAGATTGTCCAATTAAATTACATTTGCATTTGCAGCGAATAACCCGAGTGACCGCTGATAAAGTTAATCAGCTATCAAAGAAACTGCCATGCATTTGCAGAGGTTGCAGTATGCTGTGTTAATGGTGCAATAATAGACATGTGTTCTGTTCACAAGAAGAGAGTCGATTTCAGTGGTTCTCAATTGTTGGGTCATGACCCAGAAATGGGTCACAGTTCTTTTCTTATAGGGTTGCAAAGAGTGTGCAAAAGCTTTATAAATGCACATGATAAAACACAACTTAGCATTTCATTGTGTGTAATTAGTTTAGAAAAGTAAATAAACTCATAATTTTTTAAAGGTCAGAGAAAATGCTTCCCATATATATATATATATATATATATATATATATATATATATATATATATATATATATATATATATATATATATATATATTCTCTCTCAATGCAGTGTATTCAAATTCATCTTTCATCAATGAAGCTAGCCAAATTAGACAGTTTCAAGGGTTGCATCTGGGAAAGCTACAAAAAGAAAATATGACCCAGACTGCACTGGTGTGTGCTGTTATTATTAGCTAGTTTGATGTAAAAAAAAAAAAAAAAAAAACATTCTTATGTAAATATTTTTATAGTTTATTTTTTATATTATTGTAGAATACTGTAGTATATGAAATTACAAGACTTTATTCTAAATTAAACAATATACAAATATTTATATAATTATTTAATTATATTTAATGTAAAAAATTATCAAGTTTTAAATTAAGCAATCTAAAATATTTATATTATTATATTATTTTGATATTGTTTATTATTATTATTATTATTATTTATATTATTAAACATTTTATATTGTTTTATATATATAAATATTTCTATAAATGCTGTCAAACAATTTATCGTCATTGATTGCATCAAAAATAAAAAATAGTTTGCATAATATTTATATATCATTTATATATCTATCTATCTATATCTATCTATATCTATCTATCTATCTATCTATCTATATATATATATATATATATATATATATATATATATATATATGTTAAATACTATTACAATAAAATATATAAAAAATAACAAATAATTCATTTCTCTTGTAATCATTAATTTATTATTAAATAATCTAATATTATATGAATACATACATACGTACATACATATGTAAGTAAATAAATAAAAATTGCAGTCTGACATTGTTTATGCTAAACAGCTTTGGTACTGTTGGGCCGCCGTTTGATGTTTATTTAAGCCCGAAGCAAAAGCATTGGAGAGCCACTGATCTGACAAGTTCCTCTGAATCTAAACCGTTTGAACTTTTGATCAACATTCAGTCTTATTTGAACGCTCACCAACAAAGACTTTTACATAACACGAGTGGCAATGTGCTAATGTTTAGCGAGCGCATGTATGCAAACAGGAAGGTGTGCGAGTATGCTTGTGTGATAAAACAGGGCCACTCTGCAGTTGCCTTTTTCTTTCTACACCCAGGTGATGTAATTTCCCTTCTGGCTGGAGTTAGTCATTCATTAGAAGGATAGCAATGGCTGAAACGGCAACAGGCCTGCAGTGATCTAGCCGATAAAATTTAACACTTAGAGTTTGTGCCTAGAGAGGGCAACATAACACTCCTGTGAAGACGTGTAGTTTTTGCTTTTTTGAATCGATTTTTTTTTTTTTGCACTCTTGGGCCAACAAATTCTTGGGAGTACAGTCTTACTGTACTCCGCTGCACTGGTGCTTGACTCGGCTTCACGCGGATCTGTCGTTCATCCCATTTAATCTGTCCTTAAGCAGAAAAACTGCTTTCTTTTTTTCAGAAATAAAGATACAGAATACTCCCTAGCACAGCCAATATTTCATCAGTGATTGTATTTCACAGAAAATATGTGTCACTTTTAAGGGAGGAATTGTTTTGGCAAGAGCTCAGCACTGCTCTCACAGTTTTTCAGTCTTTAATTGGACCCAGTTGTTCTAGAGTCCCTTAGCTCATAATATCATTGTTTTAGTGTGTGTGTGTGAGAGAGAGAGACAGAAGGCTTTTAACGCTGTGTCGACAGACTCGGCATTGGTGATACTCTTGAATAGCATTTATGTGACATAAGAACAGAACTAAATGAGGTTGGTGCTTTATAAATAGATTGCATATCAGATTCCAGCAAGCACTGTACACTTTGTCTAACAGGCATAGTTTGCATATCCATACGAAACCTCCAGCACTGTGCATTTTAAACCATGTGTAAGAAAAGATAATGGCTGCGTGTGCAAATATGCTTGCAAATTTCCTCTTTTTGAGTGCCAGGAACTTCAAAGGATCCCGGGAAGGGCGCTAATGTCTTATTAGTTGCTTCTTTCAGCTGTTATTTGAATCACAAACCTGGAGATTCAGAGTTGTGCAGGAAGCGTGTGGCATTGATCCAGACTCATCTCTGCTGCCTGGCATCAGTCCATGTTTGTGTTTGAACCCCGAAGACATATTTATAGTTCAAATGAAATCAGCACTCCTCTTATAGGTAACATTTCCTAGCGTGTTATTTACTTTCCCTTGGCGGTTCACGTTGGGGATGTGCAAAGCTACATATTTTCGTGATTGACTAGGCAGTGACTAGTAAGTCTTGAAGAGATACTTCACCTATGTATATAACTTCTGTTATTATGTACTAATCTTTAGGACTTTATTTCTTGCTTGGAACATATACTAGCACTCAGAAGTTTCACGTTTTGAATAGAAGTCTCCTATGCTCAGTGGTGCTCACCTAGGCTGTGTTTATTTGATCAAAAATACAGTAAAACAGTAATACTGCGAAATATTATTGCAAATTAAAATGTCTTCTGTGTACGACAGCTGGATTTTTCAGTGCCACATGATTCTTCAGTTCTGATGTGCTTATTTGTTGTTCAATAATAAGCAATAAGTCACTCTGCTTATTTTTATGTGAAGTTCAAAAGAAAAGTATTTATTTGAAATAGAACTTTCTAAATGTCTTCAGCACACTTTTGATCAGTTGAATGCATAAATAGGTATTGTAATAGGTATTAGTTATCTTTTTTAAATCTTGCTAATGTTTTAGTATGCACATTAGAATAATTTCTGAAGGATCATGTGGCACAGAAGACTGGAATTAATAATAGATTTGGAATTAGAAATATAATTAATAATAGTAATAGTTTAGCCATCACAGTGGGGGGTAAAAAAAAATCATAATATTTCTAGGGCTGTCAAATGATTAATCGCACCCAAAATAAGTTTTTGTTTACATAATATACTGTATGTCTGTGTGTTGAGTATATTTATGTATATATAAATACACACACATACAGTAAATATTTTGAAAATATTTTCATGTGTATATACTTATATTCATATAATTTATTTTATATGTATACATATATATATATATATATATATATATATATATATATATATATATATATATATATATATATATATATATATATATAATATATATATAATAAATAATATATATAATAAATACATATATATATATAATTAATAAGCAGCATTTATTGCTTGAAATATATCATAGAATATGGTGGAATTTTACTTTTGTTAGCTATGGAGACAGTTCTGTAAATGGTTTGAATTTAGAAACACAACTTCTTGGAGACTTAACTGTGTTGACATACTTCACAAAGTCTCTTTTCATCTCTAAATGTATCCTCTTCAAAGAACTGCTGCCCAAAATATGAAATTGAAAAATTCAAGCTAAAACGGTCAACCTTGGTTAATGGGCGACTAGTCATTTTTAAATACCACATCTAAATAATCAAGTCACTTGTTTGTTAAATCCTGATTATTTAACCCTCAATGTGTGGATGACATTGATATTTCTAGTTTTTCTTTTTCCTTCATATGAGCGTTACGAGCAAACATTTGCATTGTCTCTCAAAGCTCTCATGTTTCATGACAAATGGGTTTAATTTTGTAAAGCAGTGTCATCATATTTCAGAGCGTCCCATTCTGCACATCCACGTCCAATCAGTGTGAGCGCATACAAACGGCTGTTGTTGGCGTGCTGTAAAAGGAACTGAATTAGATTCAGGAGAGATTTCAGTTGCACATCTGCAAGTTATTTCTGAATCAGTTCATGCCTCTTTGACAGCGAGTGTGCTAATTGCAGCAGGATGGAGCCGCGGGTCTCGTCTTCAGTGTGAATGTGCAAAACAGACGTTTAATGCAACACTGGAGTTGCTGGAGTTTTGAGATGGGAAAATAAACTGTGTCAATTTGGGTCTAAACTTGGGAATGTATGACGTCAATGAGGTTGTTAAGTTAAGAAAGTTTACCTAAAGAGAGTGATCACATTTATTCATTGATCATGCTAGCCAAGTCTGGAATATTCACTCTATAAATAAAGAAAATAATCAAAATGGATAACATGGTGTTCATTTGTGATGTATTTATTTCACTAGATTATTCAAAAATAGGTTTTAGTGTATAACTAATTTGTGTTGAGTTGAAAATTGGATTATTATGATTGCATTCTTTTAGCATGATATAAAATTAAGAATTTATAAAGACTATAAGATGTTCGTACCATTAACTCCAAGGTTTAAGTGTGCTTCGATTCTGATGGAAATATTAGTGAATGTACACAAGTTTGTACAACACATATATTTACTTGCAAAGTAATTAGGGACATCTAATATTAAGGGGTCTTTAGAGAATCTCTGTTTGTTTTCATAAGCGGAGGAATGGAGTAACACAGATTGAATTGTAGTCTTTGATTTATATTTTAATACTCTCATTTTAATCTGCAGTCGAGTGCCGCTTTCTTATAGTCTCCAATGCTAGGTATACCAAATATGAGCTTTGATAGATGAGATATTTTTTAGAGTTGCAGTATATTATTCTGATGTCGATCATTTATTTGGTTAAGTTTCTTAAAGAGTGTGTCAGTAATTTGTATGCGAGTATGAAAAAAATGTAGACAAGGATGGTTTAATAGCATTTCAAATTTGACTTTTAATGTTGGATTTGTTTCAAACTTTTCAACGAGACGCGTTAAACCATTTATTTATTGACTGATTTGCATCATGCCATTTATTTATTTATTGAAATGTTGTGGTGAAAATATGTTGGTAAATATAGAAAATTATACTGGGTATTTTTAATGTGCATATTAAAAGGAAAATAATTTTAATATATTGAATTTTTTTTTTTTTAAATATAAAAAAAGTGTATGATTGCCATTTCTTATAGTTGAGTGCTTTATATCATACCATTTGGTATATGTCTGTGGGTACATATCCATGTTTATACTGTGTAGTGTTAATATGCATATAAATAGACATAATTAAATTAATAATTAATAATTAAATTAAATTCGTGTTTAGTAAATTTTTTCCCCCCTGAAATTAATTTGGTTAAAATAATCCGCCTTAAAAATACCCAAGTATAACTTTTTAGAAGATGCATTGTCCAGTAGTTACTTGTCTGAGCTCGGAGTGAGATCAATTGTTCAGGCTGAACTCTCGATTTAACTTTTAACTAGACTTTGAAAGACTTCCTAAGGATCTGCAAGGCCCCCTTTTCACGTTAGCAGGTCAATAATTAAATCGGCATGCAAGCAGGTGTACAAATCTGTGGTGACCTGGGGAATTCTTGAGCTGACCCTGAATCAGCGGTGTGAGACGGGCTCAGCTTGACTCTGGTTCAGGGGCTTCGGCGTCTACAACCCTTCACTCTACTTCTGAGAGACCCTTAAAGGGTAATAAAAAGGAGGCGAGTGTAAATCCAAAAGTAAACCAAGGGCATCTGTAAAAGCCTTTGATTGATCTTTCTCATAACATCACTTAATAATAGAAGGGAAATACAATCTGTTCAGTGTTTTTCTTTTTATTGTTTTATTTGTTTCCTCCTAAACGAATTTACACAATGAAGCAATATTTCAATCAAAGCAGTGAGGCGCAGTCAGAGCTTCAAAGCGGCGGAGCGGGGCACATGATCTCATAGTAAAGTTTGCTTTGTCGCCGTCAGGATTAACAGTGTTTGACCCACTTAGCTTTATATACGCGTGAAAACAGATGCCGCTGTGCTCAAATGGTCATTATGGAGAGGCTAGATTCATTTTTCTGCCACAAACATTTGGAGGTGTGCAGCCGTTTTCCATTTACAGCCGCAAAAAAGGAAAAAAGGTCATTTAAATTAATGGTTCTCAAATAGTATTTCTTTAAATGGGAGTTGACATCTAACACTGTAATAAAATGAAAAGTAAACCAAATATATATGGAGTGTTTAATTGGCTTTAATTCTTTTATTTAATTATTTTATCTTATTTTTAAACGTATTTAAATTTACATTTATTATTTAATTGTATTATTTCTGTTCTTATTTAATTTTAATTTTAATATTTTTTTAATATTTTATTTATTTTTATTAATGTATTTTAGTTTTGTATTTTAATGTATTAATGTATTATTTTTACTTATATTTTTTATTTATTTAGAATTCATTTTGTATGTATTTTAAATGTATTTATTGTTCACATTTTATTTTTTGTTTTTATTTTACTAATTTATATATTTTTTTCTTTTTGAAATGAATTTATTGATTTGTTTATTATTTTATTTAAATGTTTAATTTCATTAAATTTTATTTGGTCTTTTTATGTTTTTTTTGTTCTTCATTCATTTTATTTTTAATTGTATCATTTTATTTTTGTTTTTATTATTTTATTATTTTATTAATGCAACTAAAAATGGTGCATAGTTAGGAAAGCAAAAAAAAAATATATATATATATTTATACATTTCTTCAATTAATCAGTTATATATAATTTTTTTTTAATAACTTTTAAGTTTGAGGTTCCACTGGTCTTAACTGCAGTATTGTACATTGCATGGAAATGCTATATAAGCCCAGAGGAATGCATACATAACCCAGTGCAAAGGAAATCATAGATAACGCATCCATATCCTTTTATTAAGGCCAAACCCCCTTGACTTTGTACCTCTTGGAAACTTTATAAACCTTTTCATATGGTGCAGTTAAGTACACTGAAGTAAAGTTCCATTACTCTGTTTGTGTGAGAGATAAATTGTTTGCTTGACAGCATTACAATGGGACCTATTCTATGGAACCAAGAAAAAACTTTCTGAAACCTAAAAAGAAACAGCCCTACTTAAAGAGGACGTAATTAGACACGGCCTGTTCAGCTGAAAGTTGGTGCTGCCTGCAGATTCCAACAGAATAAAGCACTGAACGGAGAAGAAACAAAGAAATGAACTATATTAAAGTGTCGCAGAGCAGGTATTCCCTCTGATCTATGCTCGCTGTTATTGGGTCACACTTGGGAAGCGTTGCCAAACAATGCGGAGGAAGCATTCAGTGAATTTTCTCAGCGTGCTGAACAGTGCAGTGGAGTCAGTCAAAAGTGCATGATCCAGTGCTCTGCCAAATCCGAACGCATCTGTTCCCCAGATTCCCTTTATAACCGGGACCGCTCTGTTATCCCGTGCCAGGTCACAAGCAAAGCTCTTGCTTAACTTTTATAAACGAATAAACCAAGCAAGACTGCTTGGCGAAGTCATTGTAATGCCTTAGTAATGCATTAGAATGGAATTGTACTCGAAATCACAACATTATGAATCACAACCTGAGCAAATACATATTAGAAGAAAAAATGTGTCTTGTTGTCTTGTCTTAGGCTGTGTACATTGAACCCAGTTCCTATTTATTTTTCAAATCTGATCTTAAGGACTGTTCACACTCTTATTTTGCAAATAATGTAATCAGATTAGTTTTGTGGAGTCAAATATTTGGTAATGGGGTCATTATGTTAGGGTCAAGTTAAAATTTTTATTGAAAATGAAAGCTCTTTTTGCTGCTTAATATTTTTTTATAAAAAAACAAACAGTATTTATTTTATAATTTTCAAACTAGAATTTTTTTTTTGTAACATTGTAAATGTCTTTGCTGTCACTGATAATCTTAATACGTCCTTAAATAAAAGTATTTTTCAATTGGATTTAAATTTATTTTATGTATATACTTATTTATATACGTATTTATATAAAATAATTTACAATAATTTATTTTATTATAATAATAATAAATTATTATAATTTGTAATTTTATTTATTTGATTTGATTTTATATTATTTAAATCTTTTTTTAACTTATATTTTTCATTTTTGAAAATGTATTTAAATGTATTTTTATTTATAATTTTATTATATTTGAACTTGTTTTTTATTTTTATTTTATTATTTTATTTGTTTATTTTAATAAATATAGCTTATTTTGGGCTACCACACTGTCAAATTATCTGGTATTTTAAGAGACCTACTAACCTTAGGGGATAATTGAGAAAATAGTGAATATTTTCATTAAATTGGCAATTTAAGAGTGTTTTGCCTGGTTTTGCCACTACACCTTTGCCCTTCCTCATTTTGCGTACTCCTCTCGACAGGATGAAGTGATCGCTGTCTCTGAGAAAGTCATAGTGAAGTTGGACGATCTGGTGAAATGGATGGTGGCGGACGTGTCGAGTTGGGACAAGGGTCTGCGGGCTGTACCCCTGAAACCCACCGTGCTGAAGGAGCTCGGCAAGAACGGCCAGAGAGAAGCGCTCCACAAATACAGAGAGTCCACGCTCAACAGCGGCCTCAACTTCAAGGACATCCTCAAAGAGAAGGCTGAGCTCGGTATGCAGCATGATTTCTTATTTTCACACGAGTCATACAGTAAGACTGGATTATGAATGATGATTTGATTGCGGCAGTATTCTGTATGACAATCATTTCCTGTGTAAAGAACATGAGGAAAGACACCCGAAAGCGTTTAATTGCATAGATCTCAGTAAGTAACATTCAAGAAAATATGTCACGACTAACCTCCTGCAGCCCTTGATAATAACATGGTTTGAATGTTTCTCTTTATGAGCGTCAAACCTATTTTTTACCGTGAGTAGACACTTAAGTGATTGTACAAGACACAACAAGAAAGTGTTTGAGTACGACACTTGTTTAAACAGGCAGGGTGTCGCCGCAGCATTAATCTCCCTCTGCGCTTTTTCCTTCTTCGGTTGTTTGTGTCTCTCATTATCTGGGAACAATATGGTGTGTAAATGCTCATTAATGTGCAGACGGATCACACCCAGTGTGATTACACTTCCTGTGTGATTGCTCAGTAAGGATCTGATTTATCAAAGCATTATATGTTTAGTTTTGTAGCTTCGGCGAAATCAAAACATTTGCTAATACTTATACTAATATCTTTTGCGTATTTTAAACCGAAATAATGGTGTGCGTGATAACAAAACGGGGTCAAACTCCATTTTGTGTTATGGTACAAGAAATGGCATCTGTTTCTTTTATTAGCGGTTGACAGTTATCACATGAGCTGTTATATTTGTAACCTTTGTAATGCAAGAGTGCTTTACTGGTGTGTGTGTGTGTGTGTGTGTGTGTGTGTGTATAATGCACTGTGTGCATTAACAACCTTCTAGATGGTTCATTTTGGCTGCTTTCCTGTTTTGCAAATATCTGCTGGCTTGGACTGGGTGATAACGAATACTTCCGATCAATTTGTTGGCGATTTTAAGATTAGGCTCAACTGTGAATGTTACACATGTTAATGTGCTTTTAATTTAGTGTCTTTAGGAATTCTTAATTGTCTTGTTAGAATGAGAGTGTTAAGAAATGGCTAGAGGTGCTTTGTTTTTGTTTTTTTCTTCTCTGTTTTCTTTTCATGGTGAAGCAGGACATTTTGGTAGGACATGTTTAAGGACTAGGTCATTTTGTTTAAATAGCCAATAGGCTTTAGTTTATCAAATCAAATTTGTAAACATGATGTTACTTGGTAACACTAGTCAGAAGCAGGATGAGTCATTAATGTTTTCAATAAATTAATAAATCATTTTAAATCTATAAAAAACGACTTGCTTTAAAAGTTTTTTTGTACATATATATATATATTCAAAATGGAAATAAGCCTTGTTAGGCTATATATATGTTTATGTATGTGTGTGTATTAATAATAATTTTTTGCCTAACATCTTCCAGTTTGAATATACTTGGTTACAATGGAAACAATTGAAAATTGAAATGATTTCTGTAACTAAAAGTGCAAATGCATAAGTAGCCATAGATATAGCCTATAGATTATCATGTAAAGGCAGGAGAATATAAAGATAATTGTTTTATCTATATCAGCTAGCCTAAGCAGTCAAAAAGGCCATTTGGGAATTTCAACGATTCTGCAGACTCGGGCAGAATCCGATTGCAGAATCCCCAAAAATCCATATTCAGTGCATAGCATTTGAATCCGTTCTCACGCAGGTTAAAAGCCGTTGAAAAGCTAAATATACAGATCACCCCCTTCAATTTGGTGGATATAATAATTATGCAGCACTAGTGGATGGATCTTTTTGCATTTGCCAGTTACTGGAATTTGCATACGGCTTTGTCTGGAAGCGTGGAGGCGAACGTGCTCTCAAGTGGCCTGATGTATGAGGTTCCTATGAGATAGAAGAATCAATAATGGATGCTTTGTCACTGTAGCTTATGTGCAGGCTACAGCTGCGAATGACAATCAATAGCTGCACAAAAAGATCTGTGATTTATTCGCTGTCAGTCCTGCAACCTTATTATTTCTTTGTGTATTGTGAGTGTGCACATTTTTGTAATGTTAATAAGTCGCTTTTTAATGACTCCATATGAGAGTGTTTGTGTTGTCAGGATGCTAAATGGATTTACACAGAGTACATCGAGATCCACTTGGTAAGCGAAATATTCTGGCATAGAACCATACTGGATTGGATTATTCGGAAGGGCAGTTCTATCAATATTAGACTTGGTCTGTTTATTACAAATAAAGTATTTTCATTATTTACTCACTGTCATATTGTTTCAACCCCATATGATTTGCTTTAAAAACAAAAAGCGATATTTTGAAGACGGTACCAGCTGATCTTTTCCATGAATAGGAAAATGAGCTCTTAAGTTGTAAAAGAACACAAAAGCATCATAAAACTAGTCCATACAACTTGTGCACTATATTTGGCCCTCATGCTGTTCCAAACCTGTATGAGCTTCTCGTTTTGAAGAATGTTGGTAACCAAACAGTTAACGGAGGCTATTGACTTCCATAGTATTTTTTTTCCTCCATACTATGAAAATCAGTTGCTGTTTGGATATCAACATTGTTCCAAATGTCATGTTTAGTGTTCAACAGAATAAAGAAACTCATATAGGTTTTGAACAACATTAAACTGTCGCTTTAAATCATAAGATAGATTTGTTTGAAAAACGAAATGAAGTCATTATTCAATGATAATAACCACCAATGTTTTATGAATAGGTGTGGCTGAATTATTGTGTTAAATCTGATCACTCCAATCTGAACCGAATCAGTCCAAGCTTCGTTCACTGCAGTTCAGTGGAAAAGAGCAAATAGTACATTCTTCGAAATTTCTCCTTTTGTGTTCCACAGAAGAACAAAGGTGAAACGGGTTTGGAAGGACCTGAAGGTGAGCAGATAATCACAGAATACCATTTTCGAGTGAACTGTACCTTTAACTGAAACTTTTTTTTTATTGTCCACATTTGACCTTTGTACATCAGTTTATTATTGAAAAGTTTAATACATAATCATGAATTAAGGCATCACAGAGTAAACTCTTTGCTTTTAAATATGAGATCAGAGGTGGTTATGAAATTAATTTGGGCTGAGGAGAATGATTCACCATCATGTTTTGCTTTAAAATTTTTGACCTGGAGCATTTTAGCGCACCCTTTCTCAGGTTTAGAAGAAAGGCTGTCTGTAGGTGATATGAAAATTGTGTCTGTCACTTTTGAAACAGCACTGTAAAATAAAAAGGCATAATTGCTGCTGTATAAGAAGCTGACCGTTCACCTGCACAAATAGGGAGTGTATTAATAATTAAAACAGGGTTTTTTTCACCGTCTGGTATGTGGACGAAAGCCAGTAAAAGACTGCCAAGAAAACTGTGAGGAGATGTAAAAAAAAAAAAAAGAAAATGCAGTGTGTAATCAATTGAAAACATTGTTTATCGCCTATATTGCAATATATTTTGCCAACAGGGAAGAGCTTAGTGTCTAGAAAGCTGACATAAACTTCACGCTCTGATTTGTGAAGTCTGCAATAATTAGATTTTAAAAGGTCCTGCTTTCGATAGAGGGACTGCAATAATTTTAGCCACGTCTTGAGGGAACGAGAAGATACCTATAAGGATTTTGCCATATTAGGCTCCTGTCAGAGTGCTCTGGGACGCTGCATAATAATAATGCAGATCTTTGAACTGCCCTTGAAAGTGCTGTAGATTTAATGATGTTCCGTTTTGGTTCCGCCCTCTCCAGCGAAATGCTTTTTGTGGCTTTCAAAAATATCACTTTCGCTGCAGTGTGTGCAAGGATCCGTTTTAATGGGAAAGAATTTTGGAATAAGTTTGCAGAAGCACCCAATAAGTGCCTAACATCTTGTAATATATCAGTCTTGTAGCAAGTGCAGATTTAGGTAGCCAAACAAGTGTCGAGTGACAGCAATTAGTTTTGAAGTCACCATCCACTTCACCAGTAACAAACTCGAGCAGATTTGCTCATGCTTTCTCATATTCATCTGCCAAGTTAGTGTCTTAGATGGAGGGAAAAAAGGTTTAATGGATCTCTCTGAAGCTGAAATGAGGGGGAAAAAAAGGAAAAGAAAAACAAGTTGAAATTGACTTGATGCATTCTTAATCTCGTAATTAACATATCTCCCCTCTGGCCTTGTTACACAGTGTGATGAAGTTTGACTTAGGGATATATTGCTCAAATTAATTCTCATGATGCTACCGATACCTCATCTAATTTCTGCTTTGGCTGCAGTCATAAAAACCCATTCAGGTCACAGGAAGGATGGTGCTGGCTATTTGTATGTTTACCTGTCTGAAAGTCTGCACTTGTGTTACTGGGTTCAGTTTAGGTTCTCCGACTAATATGATATATATGATATATAAGAAGAGCGCTGAAGAGTCGTTGTCTTTGAACAATGGCTGGGTGTTATCAGAACCCCACCCTGCTGTGCTATCTGTGTATGATATGGGACATAATGAGCATACAGTAACTCAATGCCGGATGGGGAATCTTTAAGATGATCGGGTGTTGATTTGCGGGGAGCGTGAGAAGTGGAAATATCTCGTAATTTCAGTGGCGTTTGAGAGATTGTTTGTGCAGCACCCGGAGGGTGGTGATATAATCACAAATTACTTCTCTTTCATTGTGGATGTGATGTACCTGCACAATTATAGCCACCGTAAAATGAATATTAGAGCCTAACAACACCTGACAGAATGAATCCTATATAAAACAGATTTGTTTATCTCTGTGTCTCTCTATCTATCTGTCTGCCTGTCGTATTGTCTGTCTGTCTGTCTGTCATATTGTCTGTCTGTCTGTCTTTCTGTCATATTGTCTTGTCTGTCTGTCTGTCTGTCATATTGTCTGTCTGTCTGTCTGTCATATTGTCTGTCTGTCTGTCTCTCTGTCATATTGTCTGTCTGTCTGTCTGCCTGTAATATTGTCTGTCTGTATGTCTGCCTGTCATATTGTATGTCTGTCTCTGTCTGTCTGTCTGTCATATTGTCTGTCTGTCTGTCATATTGTCTGTCTGTCTGTCATATTGTCTGTCTGTCTGTCTGTCATATTGTCTGTCTGTCTGTCATATTGTCTGTCTGTCTGTCATATTTTCTGTCTGTCTGTCATATTGTCTGTCTGTCTGTCATATTGTCTGTCTGTCTGTCATATTGTCTGTCTGCCTGTCATATTGTCTGTCTGCCTGTCATATTGTCTGTCTGTCTGTCTGCCTGTCATATTGTCTGTCTGTCATATTGTCTGTCTGTCTCTCTGTCATATTGTCTGTCTGTCTGTCTGTCTGTCTGCCTGTAATATTGTCTGTCTGTATGTCTGCCTGTCATATTGTATGTCTGTCTCTGTCTGTCTGTCTGTCATATTGTCTGTCTGTCTGTCATATTGTCTGTCTGTCTGTCATATTGTCTGTCTGTCTGTCTGTCATATTGTCTGTCTGTCTGTCATATTGTCTGTCTGCCTGTCATATTGTCTGTCTGCCTGTCATATTGTCTGTCTGTCTGTCTGCCTGTCATATTGTCTGTCTGTCATATTGTCTGTCTGTCTGTCTGTCATATTGTCTGTCTGTCATATTGTCTGTCAGTCTGTCTCTGTCATATTGTCTGTCTGTCTGTCATTTTGTTTGATTATCCATTGTCTGTATTTGTCTTTCTTTGTAATTTCGTTTGATTATGTATTGTCTATCTGCAAGTCAGTTGTTTTGTTTGATCTATCTATCTATCTATCTATCTATCTATCTATCTATCTATCTATCTATCTATCTATCTATCTATCTATCTATCTGTATTTGTCTGTTTCTCTGTCATTTCGTTTTATTATGTATTGTGTGTCTGTCTCTTTTTGTCAGTATCTGTCTTGTCTGTCTGTCTGTCTGTCTGTCTGTCATTGAGTTTGAATATTTAATGTCTATCTGTAAGTCGGTTGTTTTGTTTGGTCTGTCTGTTCTGTCTGTATTTATTTTACTATAAATAACTGTTATATGTATTTCTGACTATCCAGTTATTCCTATATATCCCTCCTTTTGATTCTTTCCTACTATCATGGAGTAGTAAAAGTGGCATTTTTATTATGTTCAGACTGTATTTGTATGTGGAGGCTTTCTGGGATCTCTGTTAGAGACAGCTTTCAGCTCGTTGCATGCTGGGGTTATTGGCTAGAATCTGTCTGCCTAAATGACATTCATGTCAAAAACATTAATGCTGCAGTTGATTTGTGACAAGAATCTATGCGACTTTCATTTTCATGTCCTGAAAAAGGCAATCCACGTTGTGCTGACACTGGCAGGGAGAGTGAGGCTAATGCGCAGGAGAGTAAAACAGATGATACGTTAGCTTTCACAGCCAGGGTAATATATTCCAGGCTAAATACAAATGGTGTTGCAAACATGGAGATTCTGGGCATGAAATTGTGTCCTATATTTGAGACGCGTATAACAAAATGCATTATTATGTATGTAGAGCATATTCCTGTGTACATTATTGTAGACAGAGCGCTGAAAAAAAAGGGGTTTGTTTCAGCATTTGCTTTACATTTTCCAGAATTTAGATGATATTTATAAAAAGACATCATCACCATCCTGCAAAAGCAAATGAAAAGGAGCTTAGATTTTTAAAAATAATGCTTATTACAGAAACTAACGCCTGTGCTTCGCTCTCTTTATACTGATTTGGATTTTGTTTTTGTTCTGCTCTCAATCCAGGGGATTATTCCATTTTTTGTTTTTTTTCTAACCGTCATGTTTTTCTTATTGGCAAGCCTGCTGGAAGTTTACAGGGCTTATTGTCCATTAGAGCCCTCTGATCTTCTTATATCGCTGTTCTCTGACTGAATCCAGGCACCGGAGCCGGCGTTTCCAAAACTGTGGAGTGGGAATTGAAATGGAAAAAGCCTGTTGGTTCCCTAATAATGGAACAGTCATTTTTTAAAACACAAACCAGGGCAAGGAGCCGTAATCATTACCTAAACATATATATTTTTTGTTACTTGGCCCCGTTTTTGTCATTTCCACAAGGCAAGACTCCCTGAGCTGAAGTATGCGAGGTGAGATAGCATCCGTGCCAGCAGACAGTCCGACATTGTGTATCTCTCCCAGGCCTGACCTTTGAGGAAATGAATCATTTTATTGTCTGTCCATTACAGAGCCTGAAACAACAGTCGAGTTATTAACATTACCTCTCTTATAAGAGGAAAAATATAGTAAGAGTTGCTAACAACAGATGGAAAATAAGCCTCGATTTGTATTTGAGGAGCGTTGTTGCATTATATGTTCTAAAAAACAGCTGCATTTGTTCCTGCAAAGGAAATTCAAATAAATGTTAATGCAGTGAGCTGATCTTTTCTGAAGATCGTCACCCCCTCCGGGCAGCTATTGTGGAATCTTATATTTTAAAGTGAGGGGGCCGGCTGCGTTTGTCAGGAAACACAATGTGGCTTATTGTGGTGTCTGGTGCCAAGCCCCAGTCACTCACGATGACTAATCTGTTATTATCGTCAGCCAATCATTTCGTGTCTAGTAAGCTTGGGGGGAGTTGCGAAATTCAAGAAGGCCTTCCTTAAATATTAAACATCTCGGACTTTGTGCGGTTTGCATCTCTTCGGCTAATTAACGGCCTTTTTGCCAGCAGTGTCTGCTTGCCTTTAAGAGTGTTCATTCATTTGGCTTCGTCACATGGCTCTGAATATTGTGTGCATGAGGGGTTTAATTATTTGCTCATCAAATTTATTCCACTCTATGTAAAGCCTACTTTATCTACTTTATATTTCAAGGTTGAACAATTACTGGACTGAAGCAACATAAGTTTACTTGATTATCCATACATCAATTTTTTTTTAAATTATGGTAAAGTATGATATATCCAATATGATACATCAGGTTTTTATAATCTTCTATAATCTTTTTTTATAAGGCAATATAATCATGAATAAGACATATTATTGGGTTATATAGAGTGACATTTAACTAACATTTATATGCATTTTATGTTAGTAGCCTGTTGTACTGTTATAAAGATCTCACTGATTTAATTATTTTATATAAATCGTAACATCTATACCAAATTGAAATGTTTTCTCGGTTTGTGCCTTGGAATAAAATTGAAGTGTTTTGATTTATTTCTTCATTTATTTATTTTTGAGCTCCTGTATTATACTATATGGGCCTGATCATGTTTCAAGTAAATAATGCTCAACAAAAAGCTTATGCAAAGTTTTATTTGACTTTTTTTATAAGAAATAAACTCTTCCATTTTAAAGAATTAAATATTTCTTACCATTATTTTGTACTGCCTTTATATCCAGAAAATTATCCAGGTTGCATTATATACCCAACTACATTTAAAATACTAGTTTAAAAAAAATCTAAATTATGTCAGTAATTATACCCCCTTCATGTTCTTGTTTTTCTTCTGTGGAACACAAAAGGAGAACTTAAATTTGTCTCTGTTCCTCACGCAAAGCTGTCGTATGATTTCAGAACACTTGAAATATAATGTACAAATCACATACGTGTCTTTTATAGTGCTTTTGACATTTTCGGGAAATTGACAGATACGGTTACTAATATATAATCTTTTGTGTTTCATGAAAAGACATAATTGTATGCATCTGAAAAAAGGGCGAGTACATAATGACAGAATTTTGGGTGACCTATGCCTGTAAGTTGTTTTCTTTCTTTGCATTGTTAAATTTGACCTCAATGATGTTTTTTTTTTGTTAGAGGATGTGGTATTTCTCTCGGGGGGCTGCTCGCAAACCCCAGGTGATTTGCACAAGCTTGCAGAAATGGAAGACATCGGCATGCATTTAAAGCAGAGCTGATATTTCAGTGGCTGGGAAACTCTCTTGGACTGATTTATCAAGTTCGCTGTTAGCCCTTTGAGACTGTAGAACAAAGATGCCCTTTACTGCTGATCTGAGATCAGTTGCCTAATACAGCCTCAGTGGCCAATCAGCAGACACCTCTTACCCCCTGTGCCCCGGGGCAGTTGTCAGTTTGACCTTTAACCTCCAGTGAGTGTCGGTGCTGCTTAATAACAGCCATTAGTGAACACTAGTGTTTCCTTTCTTGTCATCTCACGTACCGTGGCTGTTTGAGTTTAAGCATAATGACATGGCACCTTTCAGACATGTGGTGTGTAATATCCAGTGGGCTAAGCCCTTTCGACTCTTCAGAGTGAAAGAATCTGCTTCCTCTAGAATAGAGCTAGGCGATGTGGTAGAAATATGTAAACCAGTAGAGGTTTGGTATGGTGTAGGACGTTGCATTCTCAGCATTGCCACAAGGGGCACTGTAGCATTAACGTAAAATTGTTGACATGTTTAAAACTTGCTAGCTGAATAATAAGTGTTCTCATTATTAACAACAGGGGTGTAATGATATATATTTAAGGATGAAGTGAACAATATGATATATTAATATAATGCATAAAACAGTGTTACATTTTTTTTCTAAAACAATCAATGAATTAATTAAAAATGAACTTTAACAATGCCTGAGAATGCGACATGGTTTAGTTCAATTATCAAATTCTGTAATTATATAAATATGCAATGTGATGTGCTGCGTGTTTCAAAGTGAAAAAAAAACTATAAATATTAGTATTGTAATTGCACTTTTGTTGTTGTTTTGTATTTCAAAATTATATTTGTAAATAATAATAATAATAATAATAATAACAATTATAATTATACTTATTCTAATATATTTTATTGTTATAACATAATTATTACAAAAATATTATTAAATACTTTACTGTTTAATACTATAGTGATAATGCTTTATTGATTTGTTTAATTTTTATCATTGTAGATTTACATTATCATTGTAGTAAAAATGAAGGTCCAAATAAAAAGAGAAAATAAATTATAATAAATATGACCCACTAGTATCACAAAAGAGAACTTCCAAAAGAATGAGGTGTGTGTGCATTTTTTAAATTTTTTTATTTGTGCTAATTTGCCCTAAACCCTTCCCCATTCCGCCATTGGCCAGATGAAAGGATAGCTCCGCCCCAAGCTTATATCATTGGTTGAGTAATTGCTTTTATGTTCAGTTAGTCGCAACGGTCAAATAAATATTTATTTGAGCAATATCTTGATTGCACCACTCAAGAAAAAATAACTATATAGTGAAATATTATTACCATGATATTAAAATGAGATTAATATTTTGGTCATATCGTATCATTTTAGATATCTCTTAAAAAAAGTCCTAGCAATAAATGCTACTGCCTATATCAGTGCAGTGTGCTTTTTTACTTAGGCCTATGTGTTTTTTTCTTCCATAGCGCAGAACCCCGTGGTTCAAGATGGACGGTGATCCTTTAATAAGCGTGCTCTTTGTGGCAGCTCCAAGAATTATGAATGATTAATTCTTTGGACAGTAATTGCTAAGGCCTTGTCTACCGCTGACTGCCGATGAAGAAATCAGCACAATAGTGCATTGATAGCACACTATCTTCTTATCCTCTGTCATCTAATCCCTCCTTTGTGTCACACTCAAAATGCTTTTTAATTAGTTTCATTGGGTAATGCTCTTCTTTTCCTCTGTCTGTGGCTATTGTCATCATGTTGAGTCACATGAGTGCCGCCATTGTCTCCAGCGGGGCTCCCCAGAATACATTTGCCATTTCCCGTGAACAAACACAAGTTAATCGCTTTGACATACGTATCTCTCATCGCCAGTGTTTGACTGCTGCATATTGAAATTTTTTATTCAAATAAATAAATACAGGCAAAGATGTAGTATCAAGGATGTTATGGTTCTTGCATGCATTCATTGTTTAAAAACATTTGTGGATTAATCAGGAAGAGTAGTATATACATGATTTAATGAGTTAAGGTTTGCATAAGAAAACAACACCAAATTAAATACTGTTTTGCATTTACTATTGCATCAAAATGAGCTATGCTCGGTGGTTTTTCCTGGTTGCATCAAAGACTGGCAAAGTGTTAATCCGTCCCTGTCGTGTTTATGCATTTCAGAGATGAAAGCTCCTATATTTCCATTGTTTTGGACTCGACTGGAGATAAATACTGGGGTGCCGCTCAAAGGGCCAGATCGGATCTTTTGTAGTCCTTACGAGAGATGTTTCATGATATCAAGTCTTGAACAATTCATGAGAATTTTGCAGTACACGTACAATTCCCATGACTCACGTTCACAACTCTGTGAACCGCTCGTTCTGTTATTCTGCTGTATGTTGCTCACAAATATGCTTATGTTGCTTGAAAGCTACATCCCTAGAAAATGAAGGCATCTGTTTCAGATACTGAACACAATTCCGTTCATTACAGTCTAGAAAGGTTTAGGTATGGATAGTTTTTTTTGTGTAATCATATCATATAATCTTAGTAACTGAACAGCTGTAGAAAAACAAGCGTTTCAGTCCTTTATTAGAACTTATAAAGGAAGTCATTTATTTCTAGCTGTATGCTAATGCTGCTATGACAAGGAACATTTTTTGTATACATTTATTAAACATATTTAGTCTGTATTGTTCATAGAATACATCTGTGTAATATTTTAGATCTAAAAAATATGAAACTAAAACTAATTGGGAAAAAGCGTAGTATTGTGAAAAATTACATTTTTAAAATAGCTGTTTTCTATTTGAAATTAATTTAATACATTTAACTAATAAATTACATTTATTTAAATCAGTAGCCATTAATTCACTGTTCAGTGTCACATGATTATATATATATATATATATATACATTTTCGTGTTTCCAAACAAACATATTAAGTGGTGGAAGTCGCAAATCCCGCCCTGCAGCTGATTCTAAGGCCGGCGACACTCTGGCTGCGTGGCCTGAGCGTGACGTTTCTGCTGTTTTTCAGTTGCGTGACACCTGCTTCGCGTTTTCTGTGTCTTTACACACCAGGATCGTGCCTGACGCGATGCTGGCGCGCTGCTGCTACTGTAGGTACTGTAGAGGGAGACCGCCGACAGACCAGGATCTTGTCTTCATGACAACAATGTCTATACTTCATGTTGAGCATAAATATAAAGCCTACTGATAAAGGACACCGTCAACAGTATTGACGGCAAAATAGACCATGTTTGACAGGTGCAATATTCCAGTGTGTCACCGGCCTAAGGTTTTCAAAAGGCATCACGCGAGTGTGAACATCACTACAACTAGGAAAAAAATGATTGTAATTCAAACGCAGTTCCCGTCGGCATTTAAACAGACCTTTTCTCTTAATTCCGATCGGTCCAACGCTATAACGAAATCTGAGCAGGTCTAAGAACTGAAACTGTTGTTGCTGCACTTTACACTTCGGGAAAAGTTACATATATTTTTTAAATGTGAGCAGGCCTACAAGCTGGGATTGGTAATGCTGCACTGTAATCATAGTTATTTATTTATATTGTTCATTATATTTTATTATATGATATTGGTTTGAGACTGAGAGTATTTTATTTAGTGGAGAACTTTGCAGAAGTATTTTATTTCTTATTCTTTTTATTTTATATATATATTTTATTAAAAAGTATTAAAAAAAAAGAGTAATCAAATTGTTAAAAAAAGTTTATAGTAATAAACAACCTGCAGTTTAATGTTTGCATTTCTTTCCCTTTCTGTACCGAAAATGAACCGAACAGTGACTTTAAAACCGAGGTACGTACCGAACCGTGATTTTTGCGTACTGTTACACCCCTAATATATATATATATATATATATATATATATATATATATATATATATATATGATATATATAATATGATATAAATATCTTTGCTGTCACTTTTGATCAATTTAAAAGTTTCCTAATAAATAAATTAAAAATAAAATAAATAAATATTAGTGTTTTTGTTACTAAAATGTTTTAAATATGAAACAATTTATTTGATGCAAACAAATCAAAACTTTAAAATAATTCACTTAGTTTGAATTAATTCAGTTCATCAAACACTTAAGGTAAGAAACACTATTCAAATATTTTAGGAGGCATTGCAAAACAAGTCTAATTGCACAGTTTAGGAAACTATTTCAATCATTGCAACATCGACAGTGTTGCTTAATGTTATAGCGCTTGCAAAATAATGACAAATATAGGGGGGATATTATTTCATATTTCTAGATATCTATATTTCCTTTTTACTTGAGCACATAATGGCAAGTGATCTTTCTTTCCCTGAAACAATATCTGTGTCTTCTGTATGTAGAGGCATCATTAGAATAATCGGCTCTCTTCTCGTCTCTTCAGAAAGTGGAACATTTTGACATAACCAAATTTGTTCTAGCCTGTCATGTTTTACAAGAGCCTTTAAATGCAAAGTTTGCTGTGTTGTAATCAATAATACAGACAGTTATATTTGGAGCCAGTCCCTCTAGGAATATTAGTGCTTTTGCTTGTTGCTAGGGAGCAACACGAATTGTGCTGGAACTGTAGCGGACGAATGCTCACTGCTGTAAAATATCGGCAGGTGTCATAAATCATCAACAAACGGTTTGGACATCAGGGGATATCCTGGAAAAATGTGCTCAGCTCGGACAAGCTGGAATCAAATAAAGAGTAATATCATAGAATTACGGGTAGAGTTGTGCCACGTCGTGCCGCCCACATCTGTATCCCACGTAAATCGCAATATATTGGGTTTAATTATCGAGTGATTTCTGTGGCACGCGAACAGCAATCATACAAACTCGCCAAAGAAACCTTTTCAGTAATTGAGTGCAGGAGCAGTGTGTTTTTTCCAAGCGCCTACTCTCTCAATTCAATGTTTCCTCTCAGTTTGATGAAAATATCATACTGTTCTGATACTGACAAAGAGGTCTGGGTTTGATTCCTTCAAGAATGACGGGAAATGTGATGCAGGTCCTTTTTTGCTATTAAAACTGTGCTATTAAAACATCGCTCATCTGTTTGTATGAGCATCATAGCAACACAGC
This sequence comes from Carassius gibelio, assembly GCF_023724105.1. Lineage (NCBI taxonomy): Eukaryota > Metazoa > Chordata > Actinopteri > Cypriniformes > Cyprinidae > Carassius > Carassius gibelio. Next base: position 17,026,468 of record NC_068407.1, on the reverse strand, counting down.
AACATTGCTTCAGCCAATCGCATGAGTTTAAAGTGGGGCTATTTGTTTTATTGACCAATGGGAGATTAGTAAAGTGTCTTTATGGGCTTAATCTACAAACCTTGTTTCTTAATTACTTTTATTCTTGTCTGAAACTAAACAGCAGCAATATTAGATGTTAAATACAAACAGATTGCTTTTCAAAGTAAAATAATTACAATATGATTTTTTTTTTTTTGGTTTCTGAAGCCCTTCTTTTGTCTTTTCACCTCCAGATATTTCTGTATATTGTTATTCTGTATTTACAACATGGCGATCGATATTGCTCTGGTAGTGTGTGTGTTGTAATCTGTTCAGGCTCTCACATCGGGCATATTGAAGCATCAGAACCAATTTAATAACCCAACAGGGTGCGCAGAATCTCAGCAGCCCGCAACATTAATAGATGGATGTTATTTGACTCATTAGAGGTCGCGGCTGTGAATAATAATTAGGGAAAGACTGATTATGCTGAACCCAGCTCTAACAAGACATGCATTTAAAATGTCTCTACAATCTCTGCACACACACACACATACACACACAGGAAATTGATTTGTGGGTTTATGACTGAAGTGCAATTTTGTTAACTATTATTGACGGGGAGTCTTGCATTAAAACAGTTGCCGTGGCGATGACACACATTTTCCTTTCATTATTGTGTTCTGTGGTGCAGGGAGCAATAATAATAACACACGCCAATAACTTTAGCATCAACGCACGCTTATTTTAATACAGTAACCAAGACAACTAACAAGCAGCTGCTGTCAGGATTCCAGGAATTGTTCTTTTTTTTTTTTTTTTTCACCTTCTGTCTCTGTCCTCACGCTCGAATTGATATTTGAACCTGCATATTTTAAAGAGACAGGTAGCTATTACAGCGTGTTTGTTGAAGCTGGCTCATTGACAGGGAGAATATGTTGGGTAAGGGATGTTTTGGAGGGAGGAGATGTACAGGAATGTATCTCTAGGCCTGTGTTTGACTTTCTGGGAATTCACCGGCCCATTTGGGGAAAGTTTTGAAGCTTATGTGTAATGCATATTAACAGCGATTTGTTTTATTGAGGCTTAGTCATGTACCATGCGGTGTGGTTTTAATATTGTTGAGGTTCTATATTACAGTATTAATATTTTGAATCAGTTTTTATTTGTTTAGTTTTTTTTTTTTTTTTTTAGTTAAATGAGTATGTGTGTGTGTGTGTGTGTGTTTTTGAATTTTCTAGCATGTTTAGTTTTTGTTTTTTAAATAAATGTCTATATAGTTTATTAATTTTTATTTCAGGTTTAGTTATTTTAGTACAAGTTGGACTTAATTAAAATGAGGAATGTAGCTGAGATATTTTGCAATATTTTTATTTTTATTTCAGTGAGTAGTCTGTATATGCCTTTTATTTCTTTTTTATTGTTTTAATTTCAGTTTTACTTTTAGCTAACTATTTAAATACAATAAATATATAATTAAATAAAACATACAAAATGTAAATATTTTGTATAAAATCTTATAAAAATTAAACAAAGGAATTAAATAAAATGCAATAAAATATATATAAAAAATCCTAAAACAGTCCAAAATTCTAAATACAGGTAAAACACCTGTAAAAAATAATCATAATAATAATTATATAAAACACCTGTATAATTGAATATATTATAGTACATTGTGCCCTACTTTTATAAAAGTTTATTCTTTTTTTTATTATTAAAAAAATAATAATTTTGAGAGTCTGGTCTGCAGCAGTATTATTTTTTTATTATTATAATGATGAAGTTTTTGTAAATGCTTTAAATTAGATTTTATTTTTATGTTTTGTATTTATTTTAATTTGAAGAATGTAGAAATATTGTTTTTGGTTTGTTTGTAAATTTTATTATTTTAGTTATTTTACTACTTCAAAAAAATTGAAATGTTTTCTTGTCAGCTAGCTGAAGTTTTTATTTATATTAAGTTAATATTTTCTTTCATTTCTGTTAATGTTTGTTTTATTTCAGGTAATAAAACATGTTTTCATGGTTTACTTTAGTTAACAATATAATAACCACGGTCTGCAGGAAATGTTTGGCTGATGAGAGCTCAGGTTTCTTTCTGTTATAATCATAGTGGTGTTTTTGTGTCATAATCTTGGGTTATGGCATTATTTGCAATTGTTGATTGGCAGATAGGCTCACGGAAGACCTGCTGAGAAGTAATTTGTATAAATTGCCCTTTACACTCCCATCATAAGTTCAGGCAAGTTCACGGCAAGAGCGAACTTTAAACAAACATTATGAGATGTCATAATTGTTACATGTCTTAAAAGTAAGTTTTTTTTTTTTTTTTTTTGAAAGTATGTACCTTGGGCTGTAATTAGTGTTTTATACGGCTCTCTCAATCTGTCTCCTTGAGCTTTTTGTTCTGTCTTGTATCTTGACATTTTGTTCTTTTTTAAAATAAAGAACAAGTCAAGAGCCTGAATTTCATTCCATCTCATCAAAAAATGGCTTTATTCATTTTGATTGATGTCACAGATCCTCAAACCAAGTTTTATAGAACAAAAATGTCATGAATTATTAAAACTCTGAGGTGTTTTACCACATACGTCCCTGTTTTATGTTTAATTGGTCCTCTTTGGCAGTGGCAAGCGGTGGAGAGGTGTTATGTAAATATATTCCCACAGAGGCCCATTTGACATTTGTGGAGCCCTTGAGCAGTATACTGGGAGCAAACTGACATAGGGAAAACGTCCATTCCTTCTGATCTGATGAGACATGCTAGGATTACTCATGCAGATTTCAGTCTGTTGATTTTGCAACCAATCAGTGCCCTACCTGTGTGCGTTTTCCCCCTTCCTCATCACAAAGGCTTCTTGTTGAAGTGTGTTACTGGAAAATTGCATAATGCGATTTTCAGTGCTCTCTAATCATGTGGTCCTAGCCAATTAAATAGCTAAACATAAGAAATCCTTTCTTTAGAAAAGGTTAGATGTTATTAACAGCGTGGCTGTAGAGCGGGTTCCTGACCTCTTCTGCAGCCCAAAGCCAAATCTAATCAAGAAAATGTACATTGGATCCCTGCGTGATTAGCATGGCACAGTGCGGCCCTTAAAAGATGGATATTTCGAGAGCAACCTTGCTTGTGCTAATTGCAAGCAAAAGAGGGGAATACTCTTACGTCAAAATACAAATTACGTCCATTTGTTTTTCTTTTCAATAGATTGTTAATGATAAAAGGCGCTTAACCTGCGGAAAATGTTATCCATGCAGCTCAGGAGGCCGAATTTAATAACAAATAAAAAATGTTAATAAAATAAAAGGCTAATATGAAAATCGGGAATGTCGGGAATACAGTTTAAAACTCGGATTTGTGCAGTTTTTAGTATATATATATATATAATCTCAATACTTTTATTTAGTAAAGACACAATTAAACTGATTAAAAGTGACAGTATGAATATTTATGTTAAAAATGATTACTGTGATTCCTAACTTTCGGTTATCAAAATATTAAGCAGCACAACAGTTTTCACCATTGATCGTAATAAGAAATATTTCTTAAGCATTAAATCAGCATATTAGAATTATTTTTGCAGGATCACGTGATATTGTAATGTTTTTATTAATGAGTCGTATTTCAAAAACCTAACTTTTCAACGATAGTGTTTATATTATGTATGTATGCGTATTTATTCAAATATGATTAGCACTAACATTTATGTTAAAAGGGGGAAAACGGAATTGAATTGTAATAACAATAATTCATTAAATTTATATAGCGCTTTTCTAGGCACTCAAAGTGCGTTACATTGTGATTTTAATAATGTATGTTAATGTGTCTTTACTAAAATGTAGCCTATTTTTTAACTTGTTTCTGGAGGCATGCTTTTTAAAATAGATGAGAAAGAATACAAAGAATGAGAAGACGTGCTCCGCTAAGAAGGCACATAATACATGTAATGAAAGTCCTATAAAAGGATAAACAGTATAAATCAAAATATTTTATGTTCTCTTCTCTACAGCCATCAAATTGAGACTGCATTCATAAGTGGATGAGTGTGTTTTGTGGTGGGATCTGAGCTTGTGACCAGTGGCAGTTGGCGCAAGAAACCCGTTTGAAAACAATCATTATTTTTGCAGTTCCTTTTGGTGATGCTAGTGGTGCAGAAATGACATGTAAAAAATGCGTTTATGGCTCTCAGCAGCAGAATGTTTGCAGTCGTTGTGTGCGAATAGCTAGATCTCTCCAAGGACACCATCGTTTGAGGTTTGCAACTCGCATGTCATATTACGAGAGCTTGTTTTCCGAGATGTCAGGTTTTTGAGGTCGAGAGATGCGATGATACTTTGATTCAGCCGAGAGTTCTTTCGAGTTCTGATGGGAAGACTAACAGATGAATGCTATTGCTCAGATCTCTGATCTCTTTAAGAACTGAGTGACGTGGCTTCCTGCCCAGAATCTTTTATATTGCCAATCCTAACAGAGAGCTGTCATGTTAAACCAGCAGCTCAGGCTGTAGTAAAACATAATAGCCCACAAATCTATATCCGAACCCTTGGGAGCAGCTCTCCTCCATTATAGAATAAGATTAGCTATATGAAGTCACAGTGCTTCGATTTGGGTTGAATTATTATTACCGCGAAGCTATAGGATTCATCAATGGTCTTTGTGCTGTATGCCATTGTGTAGCATTCTGACTCATTGAATGATGTAATACATTGTCTTTGAAATAAACAAGTTGGCTCGAGTTGATGTCATGAAATTATGGTATGAGAGTGCAGTTACCACCATTTTTATTTAATGGAAAGAATAATGTTGGAATCAATGGTGTAAATAATAGTTTACACCTGTAAAGACACAGGCTCACTGTCTTGACATTTGCTGTTCTGCTTGAATTTGTTCTAAGTGCACTGGAAATATTGTAACTCAGAAATTGCTAGTAAATTTCACAACTGATTAAAAAGAAATAGCATTGAAATGTTAAATAAGACTAGAATAGCATATATATATATATAATATATATATACAATTTTCAATGTTTTATTTACAATTTTATACTTCACAGCTTTTATGTACGACTTTGTGTGTAAATTTTAGTGAAAAGTATCAGTCTATCATTAGAAAAAAGCGAGGTAAACATTTAATATTTGACAAATGCTTTATGATATAAATGTTAATTGTCCAGTAATGCAAACTCAAATATGGCCGTTTTGTATTTAAAATGTAATATCATTTATACAGTTCCTTACTGAATGTGACGAGGCAAGAAACGTTTTGCGTTTTCAACATATTAGGCATACAAATAAAAGTGCATGTGTCGAATATTATTTCAAGTATTATTATCAAATGGTTGAAAATTGTTACATTCCAACTAGAATTAGACATAGAATTACCGTCACCATTCTATTTCTTTATGTTTTGTTGTTATGGCCTTGAAATTTGCTAGCAAGAATTGCTTCAGAGTAAATCCTACACCTTTTTTTTTCAGTCAAACATTATTTTGAGCTGCACTTTGTGTGCCAGAAATAAGTGTTCTCTTTTAAAAAATGAATTGTACTTTCTTGTGTTTAGGTGAGGATGTGGAGGAAAAGAAAGTTCTGGTACTGAGTTACCCTCAATACTGTCGGTACCGCTCCATCATCGCGCGGCTTCGTGAGCGGCCCACCTCCTTCCTGACGGACCATGTGGTGCTGGCCCTGGGGGGAATTGCCTCCCTCACCAACAACACCCAGATCCTCTACTGCAGGGACACTTTTGAGCACCCCACACTGCTGGACAACGAGAGCGTGTGTGATGAATTCGGTAAGTAGATTTTAAAGAAACTCTCTAGTGTGAAACAACTATGAATTCACTTCCTGTTTTTGTGCGTTGTTTCATTCTTTCAGGTAGAGATTGCCCAACATTGCATTTTTATGAGTGATAGCAATATAGATTGTATTTTTATATTTATTGTTTGATAACCAGCATGCAGAAGTCATTTGTAATTAATATCTTCTTCACTATAGAAAAATATGAATAATTATTATTTTGATTACTGTTATGGTTTTAATCTTTATAATTATGACGAATTTCAGATTTGTTTCCATTTTTATCAAATATTAACCGACTGAAAATGAAAAGTTGTGATTTTCTAGGCCGATATGGCTAGGAACTATACTGATATTATGATAGCAATGATATTATGCCTAAAAATAGTCCCAGGTAGGTAAATTCCAATAAACCTATTTTCAGGTACTGCGTAATATCACTTCGCCTGCTGCATCTATGGTACAGCAGCAAAGTTCCTTGATTCTTACGCTGGAATAAAAGTATAGTTCCTAGCCATATCAGCCTAGAAAGTCTCAACTCTTCATTTTCCGTTGGTCTTAGTACACAATGTAGCTACAAAAGAGTCAAGTTTTAAATAGAAAAAATCTCAAAACTCTTTGGTCATTTTTGAGTTAGATGCTAACGGTCTAATCAGATTCAATGATCTATGCTAAGCTAAGCTAAAAGTGCTTCTGCCAGACCCGGAGATCAGCTGAATGGATTAGAAAATGGTAAAACTCAACTCAACCATTTTCAAAAGTAGTGGTATGGTTCTTTAAGTTGTGCTATTTAGACCTGATAATAAAAAAGCAATAGCCGAAGTTGAAAAGCGTGGAAATCTGTAAATATATTTTGGTCAAACTGATCAGTTTAATGGTAACTTGAGATTTGTTGCTACCACAATAATGCAGAAATGTATGTTTAGCATTACAACACTACCACTAGGGTTGGGTATCATTTGAATTTCATCAATTCCAATTCCGATTTCGATTCTGCTCATCAACTCCGATTCTTATCTATTGGCATTTTCAAATCCAATGTGGGTTAAAAAATGAAGTCAAACATTTAGATAACAAATATTTATTTTATGTGTCTTTTTGCAAAACATTTAATTGCCGCTGAATACCATGAGTAAAAATCAGCCGGCTACATAAACACTGGACTCGATTAAGAGTTGTTTGTGTGATAAATAGAGGTGCATGATTCTGGATTCTCTAAGCAGAGACTTTTTTAAATAGAGGTTGTAGTTCTCTCACAATTCTGAAGACCAAATATTAGATAACTAAACAAAATCTCAGGGAATTTAAGAATGAAATGATTTAGTGATTTATTTAATTAGTGGATGAATCAGTGTTTTTCTCTTGAATGAATGAGTCAAAGACAAATACATTTTTAACAGCCACTTTTCGCCAGCTAAAAATAAAAGATGTGCACACAGGAATTGATAGGTGGAATTGAAATTTCACAAGTATTCGATTCCTGACCTTAAGTATACCGTAAGTATTCTGGAATTGGTATTGATTTTCGATTCCCAACCCTAACTACATTCTTGCAATGCTTTGACCAAACATTTGCATACATGTGTAAATTATGTTTCTGACCTTAGCATTTAGAGGCTGCTTTAGAGGCTACCGTTTACTGCTTATTTATTCATATGAAGATGCATTGTATTGGCATAATTGAGTGAAGAAAGAATTAATGAATGGAGGAATGATGGCTAATGATTCAGTAATTGAGTCTGTTGTCCAAATCAAGACCCTCGTCTTCATTACCTGACTGATGATGGGTTGCTGTATGAGAGCAGGAAGCTTTCTCTGTTGGCCTACAAACAGGAAAGAGTGACTTTGAGCTGGTGATTGAAACAGACACTCGTGGCTTTTAGCCTGTCGAGTTGAGAGTCGAGAGCTTGTTGTATGATAGAGTAGAACTCTCAGATGAACTGAAAGCCTGTTTTTACACCGAGGTCTGAGTCCGTCACAGTCCGTCTGCTTGTGTCAGTAACTTATTTTTTCAGAAGGGCTGCTGTGATATCAAAAGCAGTGATTCGTCCCACTTTTTGCTGATGGTTAGAAAACCTCAACTGTGAATGTAATTACTGGCTGTAAATGCCTGTTTACATCCACTCAAAAATGAAAATTCTGTCATAATTTACTCACCCTCATGCCATTTTAAACGTATATGGAATTTTTTCCATACTATGGAAGTCAATGGCTAGCGTCAACGGTTTGGTTACCAACATTCTTCAGAATATCTTGTTTTGTGCTCTACAGGACAAAGAAACTTAGAGCAACTTGATGTTTAATGAGTGTAAATCCATTTATAGCAGTGTACATTTCCGAAAGAAAATGCTATTTTCTATTTTTTTGCGGATAAATCTGTGAGATTGTATTTAAATGTATTAAAATATGTGTAATGGAGCTATACTGAGAGCTTGTGTTTGAATAGCATATTCAAACATCAGTGGGTTTGCGTGCAGTTCGCTTTTCCATACATGCTGCCAGTTGAAAAAGAGAGGCTTCAGTTTACGTGCATGACTTCCTGCTGGAAAAATGCTGGGTTACTGAATGCTGTTTTGTAAAGGATGATGAAGCTGTTTACATAATAGCAGTTGACAAGATGGCTGAACAAACTGACAGTGAGTAATACAATTGAGTAAATGGCTCCAAATGACTTTAATGGATGTCCTTAGGTTTCTCTGATTGCTCAAAAAACATGCTCTTGTCTGTGAAAGTTTAACATGAGGGGTTCTGCTTGAATTGGACGGCCTGCAGGGATTTGAATACCCAGATTAAAATGTCTTTGTTCTCGCCAGGGCTTTAAACAACCACGGCACCCTCTATTGAAACCCAAAGAAGTCGTTACGTTAAACTTCGTAGGGTGTGTTATTTATTAAGGCTTTAGTTCAACATATGAAGTCATTGTTCATGTAAAGGCTCTCATACACTAGATTTGTTATAGAGGGGTAGATCTGATGTTGGCTTAGAAAGAGAGTGGGGGGAAAAAGACTTCTAGTGCTTTTTATGCTCGAAGTGACGGCTACTTGGCGGAAAATCTACTGCGTTTAGTCTTGTCATTAAGTTTTTGAAGCGAATAACAGTGTTTCCAAGGGCTTGGCGATGAAGAGGGGAGTTCTACAGAATTGAGAGAGGTCCAGTGCGTTATAGAAGAAAGATGAAAATGGAAAGCAGCGCTATTTAAGGAAAAATACAGCTGGAATGGTGCAGATGTGATATTGAATATTTTTAGTCATTTGTTCCTCTGTTAATGGAAATAACTGCAGGGTTTGGCTCGCTTGCATGCCTCTCTGGTCACATGTTAGGAGACAACAGGATGTTGAATTGACTCAAGTTTATCCTCACTTGAATGGACTTTAAGAGGGTGGTTGGGGATTGAGAATATGGAATTCAATAAGTGATACTGGGGATTTTTGCTCCGGCATCAGCTGATCTGGACCCCTGCTTGTCACACGGTTGTGAAAACATCCACTCCACCACACCATTTCAGAATAATGCTGTTAACATTTCTGTTTTCTTTCCTGTCCTATTAAAACAGGACATGTTTGTTATTAGATGTTATTTGATGGTGAGGCATTCTTATTTATTGGACAAACATTGCATTTTTATTTTTTTTAGCTTTTTGCTTTTATTATATATTTTATTACCTCTTATTACATATAGGATGGTGGAGATTTTTACAGAAGAATCAGTAGTTCAATGATACACTACGTTTTACATTTAGTAATTAGTTGTTTTTTTTATTTTTTTTAATTGTAGTTTTAGATGTAGTACTTCAAATTAAAGTAGACAAAAAATTAGAAATGTTGGCTTGTCATCTAGCGTTTGTTTTTTTTAAATATATTTTTATTTTATTTCTGTCAATGTTTATTTGAAGAAGTATAAATGCTTTTAGTTAGATATTTATTTTACAAGTAATTAAAATAATATTAGTCGTCTTGTTTTTTTGTGAGCATTTTTTCAACCTCACTCTGACCCCTAACAATAAAAATGGACATATTTTGCTATTTAAATTTAATTTAGCGACTTTTATCTGCACCATCCTTATGTAACCACCACTAAAGCTGCATTACATCGCGATGGATTCATAAAACAATATGTGTTGAAATGTGTTGTTCAAACTGTTGATATTAGACCAAAATGTTCTAAGATTTTATAAAAAAAAATAATAATAATAATTTGAACTTCATTTTTTACTGCTGAGATTCTTCTGCGGGATCTGCAGAGCTGTAGGTGCTACACACAGCCAAAAAAAGAACAAGGTTTGGCTGAATTTACCACATTGTACTCACTAGTTTTTCTGCTGTTTAGGAACAAAAGTCCTACTTCCTCCTTATTACCTTAACACCATATAAGTGTTGTTGGTTTGTAAGTGTTTGAGGTCATATTTACATATCCAGCTGACAGCAAGAAGTTCAGAGTTTCAGAGCAAGTCATTTTTGTAGCTCAGTTTCAATAGATGCTCTTTTTGGTCTAGGGTGGATGTGTTTTGAGTTCTGAAAGTTACTTTGTGTTTTCGTAGTTTAATGAACTCTTTTATCTCAAAAGATCAAGCAAAACCCAATTCCTCGTGATATGACCCTTTTATTAGAAAGACACTGCCAAATCCTTCCCTATAAAACAAGAGAGAAGAAAAGCCTGAGAGAGAGGAAGAGGGAAATACTTTTATCTGGATGTAAGGAGTTTGGAGAGGGTGGAAGATGTTTAGATGGACATAGTTAATGCGACAGTGGGGGTCGAGGGGGATTGTCCTGGTGAATTATTGAAGAGAGTTTCTAGGTTGATGCCATGTAATGGCCACACTATTATTCCTCTCTCTTGATTCATTTCCTGCCTCTCATGAGGTTATTTTTAGAAAGTCAGTGTTATTATGTGAGCATATACTTATGATTTTACTTCATAATAGCAGCATTATGGTTACACACATTTTCTCTGGCGCTTCAGAGAAGCAGCTAATGTTCTCAAGTTGTTCTCATCATTGTGACATGTGCTGTGTGGCAAGTGATCTCATCTCTTTGTTCCTCGCAGGGGTTTATTGCTCCTCCGCACAGCATTGGGATTAGTGATGGGAATTGGCAGGAATTTAATTATTGGGTTCTGATTCCACTTAATGATTCTGCTTTCATAATGATTTCATTAACTGTTTTTAGTACTTTTGAGGAAGCACCAAATAATTGATCTGTATTTTGCATTCAAGCCTTTATTATTTAAATATTAGATATTTTTATTATATATTAATAATTCATATATATATATATATATATATATATATATATATATATATATATATATGAATTATTAATTATATATATATATATATATATATATATATATATATATATAATTTTTTTTTTTTTTTTTTTTTTTTTTTATAAGGTAATTGCCACATTTTATCTCACAATACAGACTTTTTTTGCTGAATTTAAATCAGAATTGTGGAATATAAAACTATAATTTTCTCAGAATTCTAAGTTTACATCTTGCAGTTGTTGTTTTTTTCTGCTATTGAGTAAAAATAATAAACAAAAAAGTTAATTGCTAATATAGCAATATATAATATTGCTAATAATCTCACAGTTCTTACTTTTTCTCAGAAGTGGAAATTTATATCTTGTAATTATGCATTGAAGATGTAAACTAAGAAATCTAAAAGAGAAAATCTAAATCGCTAGATAAAAAAATTCAAAAGTATGTAAACTTGGAATTGCGAGCGATAATTTGGAAATTTGTGTTTATCTCATAATTTGGACTGCTTTAACAGAAGTATATATATATATATATATATATATATATATATATATATATATATATATATATATATATTTTTTTTTTTTTATTAACAGAATTATATATATATAATCATCATATATTTTTATTTTTTATTATTTACTCATCCGTCTATATTCATATTATATATGTATGTGTAAAATAATAATAAAAAAAAAACTGGCAATAAAATAACAGTTTGGCAAAAAGGATCAGCAAAGAATGAATAATTCATATATTTGAAGTTTTGGTTTTGTGTTGTTGTATTGTTTTGCGGCAACAGGTTAAAAACAACATAAGAACAAGAAGCGGTTCTCTATTACTACTTGAGACGGAATCACCTCATCTGTTTAAGTATATTCAAAAAAGAATGATTAAGAACAGCCCACCTCTGTATTAGGCTGAATGGATTTGATGGGCAGACAAAGGGGATGCTGGGTAATCCAGCAGGGGCTGAGCTATGTGAGGGGAATGCTGTGTGTATGATTACAGCGTGATTGATGCCCACTGCTGGGGAATTATTAATGATAGCATGTTGTTCAGAGAGAAGATAGACCCATTTATATTTCTCATCAAGACGCCACTCAGTTTAACTACTCAAAGGTAATAATTTGCTCTTAAATAAAACGGATTACATATGATGACGCGTTTTCCTCCTTTATCGCGGTTTTGAATTGCAGAGGGCGTTCGGTTAAAGTGCGTTCCCGTTTCGTCTGCTCTTTCATTTAGATGGTATGTTTACCACATACACTGCAATAAAAATGGGTCATTTATTTTCCTCCCTGCAGATCTCAGCAGTGCTATCGATGCGGCCCGCCGCGGCACTAGGAGAAATCTTAAACAGGCCGACAGAAATCTGAGAGCTCTTAATAAAACATTTGAAGTATTTTAGAAGGATCGAGGAGTAGTGTTGGGGGATTTATGGAGGGGTGAGTATAATGTTAGGATTTTGCAGTCGTTGGTTAAGAGTGTATTCCTGAATGGGAGTATTTTAACTTGTGGGTCATGACTCAAAAATGAGTAGCAGGTTTGTTCTGAAAGGGTCACAGACAGCAGGGACAATATGAAAACTTCAAAATGCAGTTGACTTTTACTAGTTTACAAATTTGGGTCAGTGACATTTTATTAGATTTTTGTTATTTCTGTACTTTTATATTATTTGTATTGTTCTAATATGAAGGTGCTACAACTGTTCTGATATTATAATGAATAAAAAGGCCTCATTATAAAAATGGGGGGGGGGGCACTTAAGAAGTTTGGCATAATAATTATAATTTTTTATTAAATAAATAAATAGAATGAATTAATAATTCTTGATATTTGGAGACATTTTTTATATATATACTTTAGAAATATTCACAAAGTGTATGTCTAGGCTACTTTTTACTTGAACCACTTGACATTTCTACAGTCTTGAAATTTTAACTTTTCGTGAAAATGGTTTCACGTTTTCACAAAATTACATGAAACCACAAACACAAATGCTCTTTTTTTTCATTGACAGTCTTAGATGTAATTTGCCCATTTAGCATATTTTTTTTCCTATGCTGTTCAAGGGAATATTAATACATTTAAATGCTTGCCATGCAATTTTAAATCTGGATCCTCGAGCAGATGCGCTCTGGGAGTAGTTCTGGGAGGGAATGGGTGATGGCTTTTGGTTAGTGCATGTGGCTTTTGGAAGCTTTGAATAATTGGATGCTGGGAAAGGATTCATCATTGTGTGAGCACGGAAGTGACTTTTTTTGTATATTGAGAAACATCAGGCACTCCCTTTTTCTCACCCGTAAGGAAGAAAAGACATGGAACTGCCGGCAGAATTACCTATTACCCAGTTCATTTTGCAATCAGTCCCTGTCCTCAGGCATACTACTTAAGTAAACAAAGCTGCCCCCAAATTGATTCAGCATTTAAAGACTTTCCAGTGAATTCACTTCACTTTTCTATTTATGGCCGCCGTTTCTTGTTTAACAAGATATAAGATATAAGCTGCTCTGAACATAACAACTGAATATTTGGAACCTTGTTTACTTGACAGCACACATTTTATGTTCGCCAAAACAAAACCCTTTGCTAAGATGAGAACATATCCTACATTCTTTTGAGGACACTCATTTTCTCATATTTCCTTGCACTAGATTTAATGCTAGTTATTAATTCCGTCCAGATGTTGTGTGAGGATGGACTGGCCAGGCAAAGAGTTTTATGCTGTGATCAGTTCATACAGTAAAAAATGTTTATATGACGCTCCTCATCAGTGTTTGGAATAACACTGTTTAAAAGAACGGCGTTAGGTATCGATGTTATTTTTTCAGTAACGGGGTAATTTAACTAATTACTTTTCCCGTCGTTAGAACACCGTTAACATTACTGAACGTTAAATGCGGTGCGTTACTATGCATTGATTTAATAAACTATGCAATCCGAACGCACCCCTGGCTCACAGCAGGTGGGTTAATAACGAGATAAGTGATTATGATTGGCTAAGGCAGAGTCATGTGTTTCATGGTAGCCAATCAGAGCCAGTGTTTTTACACACATGCCGCCACACATGCAGGTCCACGCTCCAGCGGCGCCAAACACACACACACACACACACGCAACAGCTACACGAAGATTCGCAGCAGCAGCAGAAATGGCGATTCAGGAGCAATCCGATGAAAAGTTGGCATTTTCAAGGTGGAAATATAAATTCAAATTCATTGTGGTCAAAGGCAAGAACATGCATGTGTACAGTTAATGTGTGACACACGCATCTACTAAGCTAGTGGCCAAAACACTTTGATAATACTTGAAGTACAGGATAAAACTCTGCTGTCTGTTGACGTGAAATAAATATTGAAAGTTATGTACGAACATCTGTCTGTTCTACTCATTTCAACTGACTTGTGAAAACTGCTAAAAAAACAAATTCTTTGACATATAGCAATTTTTTTACAGTAACGCAAATAGTTACTTTCCCTGTTAACGAGTTACTTTTATTATAGAGTAATTCAGTTACTAACAAATAGTGAGTAACTACTGTATAACTAATTAATTTTTTAAAGTAACATTTCCAACAGTGCTCCTCACACATTACTATATGCAATTAAAATTGAATGAACAGTATATGATTGTAATTTATCATTTTATTGGCTTTGCATGTAAGTATCATAACAAAGCATGTTAATACATGAATATGGTACTCAATGCAAGTTATTTTTGGCCAAAATGCAGCAAATAATGTTCTGTATCAATCTGTATCTGTCTTTCTTTCCACTTTTATTATATGGAAAATAATGTATTGGACATTCTTCATAATTTCACCTTTCGTTTTCTACTGAAGAAGGCTTGCATTTTATTATTGTGTGAACTATTAAGAAACACAGCAATTTGTAGCCATTACTTGCATTAAAAAAGGGCTGCCTTTTTTTCCCTGTGTGATGCTTACAGTTGTTTGATATGTATGAGATCATACTGTAAATTCTGAAATATTCCATTTGATTCCATTTTTTTTTTCTTGTTTCACAATCTGGGTTGGATTACTAAAGGTCATGCATTTTTAAAAGCCCATATGCCTCATCCATGTGTCTTCTTAAGAATTCAAGGAGAAACCGAAGGGCTGATTGATTGCTTTTTTCCCCTGCTTTTTCAATTCAGAGTCATACTTTTCACATACTTTTTTTATATACCATTCTAATTCTTACTCCACTGGCAACAAACGACCTCTTAAAATCACTAAATGTTTTGCCTTTTAGTGGAATTTACATAATTGTCTGGTGAGGTATGATGTTCCTCTCATTTCATAATGAATAACATACACGCTGTCCAGATGCAGATTTGTATGATTCTTGCCAGCGCACAGCCTTGAGAAATATCATTGATTGGATAAGTGCTGGCCGTTGTAGGGGGCTCATGTGATTTGCACTTTACGCTGCTGTGACTGCAGGGTCACTATTTATCAGTTCAAATTAATTCTACAATGGCGTGCTTAGATTTCCCACATGCCAGATCGGTGAAGGACATTCGGTTGTACCTCGGTTACCAGTGGAGATGTTTTATGAAGTTAACAGCTTCATGTTGGACGTTTTTAGGACACTCCACACTTGAATGATTTCTGAAGGATCATGTTATTTATTATTTTGTATATTGTTATAATATACGTTATACAATATTTGTAATATATTTATAATATTTTTTGTAAAATACATTACAAAACTAACATTTAAATTAAAATAATATTTTACAATATTACTCTTTTTTTCTTTACTGTATTTTTAATTAAATAAATGCAGCCCTGGATAGAATAAAGAGATCCCCCCCCCCCCCCATTTTTTTCTCCACAAAAATAAAATAAAAATTATACAGACCCCAAATATTGTTTACACATTATACTGTATGGTGAAATAATTAATGTAGTGTCAACATATAGGAATTGCTATATAATCATTAATAAATAAAATAAATGATTTTTAACTTGAGATGTACATATTTTTCTGGTGCATTCGCTCATTTGCATGCATTAGTTCTTGAATTGGTGCTATTATCCGAGTACTGGAGAGAGACAAATTAATGATTAGAATGAGGGAATAATGCTATTCAACGAAAATGGGGCAAAAAAAATTTGAGTGCTGCATTAATTGCATACATTTTAGCGAGTTAAGCAGCCCACACTAATCGCAGAAATTAAAGCAAGAAAAAGGTTTTAACGGGGATCAGAGCTGGCTCTAGTCTCTCAGGTGTCTACGTCATGTTTGGACCACCATGCCAGCCCACTTTGGCTTTTTTATGAAAGGCTTTTGAAATGAGAACCTCAGTTCACGCATTGCCCTGGGTTTGAGCTCAGCAGCTGCTCCGTATTCTTTTATGAATCATAAAAATGCGTCTGGACAGCATCCCTGAGCAATGAGAACTTCTCAAAGAGGAAAAGAGAGAGAGAGAGAGAGAGGTGCATAGTCTCCCACATCATTTTCCAGAAAGTGTTTTGTAACGCATCACTTCAAATTAAAACCAAATTGCCATTATTTCCACCTAATGTGCCCACGGGGCATTGGAGGTTTTTCGTTCTAACAGCTGAGAGCACAACAGACTACTTTATATAAGTGCTGAGGACCGGCACCATTCAACCATATTCACGTATGGCACTAGGGCTGCACTTTAACTGTATATTGAGATCAAATCAATATCGCAGTATGGCTTGGTTGGTACAGTTGTCTAATCATGCAGGCTGCAATTTAATTAAAAACATAAATGCTTTAGCAGTTTCATGATAAAGTGTTCAGCATCTGAAAACAGCTTGGGTTCATGTGTGTAAATGTCAACATGAAAATTAGTATTGTATTAACAATATTTTACATTTTTATTACAGTATATTTCTCATTTTCTATATATTTTTCTATACATTAACAAATATAAAATGTTAATAAGAACAATAAAGTTAATTATTATTATTTGGTCATACTGAATTGGCAGTATTATGATAATATTGTTAAATTCTTTACAAGCACAATAATCTCAATGTTATATTTAATATCACAAAAAAATGACATTTGTTATTTTATAGTCATTTTGAATTGGGAATATTATTACAAAATATTTCTTATTTTGTTTACTATTTTGTGATAATATCACAATAATCCCAATATTATAATCCATAATCACACAATAAAATAAATGTAATATTGTTTTATGATCATATTAGATTGGCAATATTATTACAGCATATTCCTTATTTTGTTTAATATTTATTCAGAATATCAACATTTCAATATTATAATCAATAATCACAATAAAATCATGACAGTTATTATTTTATTGTCATCTTGAATTGAAAGTATTATTGCAATGTATTTTTTATCTTAATATTTTAATGTTAAAAAATATTACAATAATTAAAATATTATAATCCATAATATCAGATTGGAAACCACAATAAAATCATTAAAATTATTATTTTATAGTCTTATTATTATTATTATTTTTATTTTTATTATTATTATTATTATTATTATTATTATTATATAGAATTAGCGGTTTTATTACAGTATATTTCTTATTTTGTTAAAAAAAAATCATTATATTACAATCATCTCAATATTATGATCAATATCACAATCAAGTCATGAAAGTTTGTATTTTTTTATGGTCATAATGGAGTGGCTATATTTTTACAAAATGTTCCTTAGTTTGTTTGTTTTTTACATTTATTTTAATGGTTACTGAAAGAGTTTGAAACCCAAGTATGAACAAACAAATGTTTTCTCAGTATTTTCCCAAATCTTGCAGCCCAAAAATGATTTTACCCTAAAAAAAAATCAATATTATTATTATTTGATGCACTCCTCAACAAAATCACCTCACACCCACACACTCTAGAATGATTCATTCTTTTTAAATATGACCATTCAAGTCATCTGGTGAAAATTCCTGTAAAACAAAATATCCCAATGTCAATTTTTCCTTAGTATCGTGCAGCCCCACCCATCCCACAATACTTCCCTTGTGACATAAAACCCACAGTTACCATGATGTCATCAGCGTAACCCAAAATGATCTGTCATAGACCCATCAGAACATCACATAGCCCCCTAAGGCCAGCGCGATTAATTGATTCCGACGTAAATGGACAAATAACTCCTGCGGACTAGTTTTCCCCACCCCTATTCTTTATGGATGCTTTGAAAATAGTGCCAAAAAGTATTTTTTTCCAATACATCCTAGAAGACAGTCCAGGTTTTGGTCGTAGGATTGTCAGGATTGACATTCGAGGTTGCTCTGATATTTTTAGCGTCCTCCACTGTGATTTAAATTAATTGCTCCGCTGACTCCCTTTAGTTTTTAAAAGCTCATTCTCTGCAATAAATCCTCAGGAGAAGCGTTGACGTTTCTCGCTCAAATGAATCAACTCTTTTTTTCACCCTTCTTTCTGTGTTCTGGAAAGAAGTCTGCGTGTCAACACTTGAATAGCTTGTGGAGTGTTGTAAAGTAACAGAAGAAACACAGCCATGACGTGCATTGATTCGGAATGCTGTGCAGAGAAAGTAAATATTGAGCTTGATTTTAGTTGCGTGTATCCCCACTAGACTACTTACAGGCAAGTTTAATAATTCATGCCAAAAAATGGAGCTCATCCTTTTGGGGCCAAGAATGTTTTTAACTCTCACGCTGGCAGGAAATCTGCTTTTGGGACAGGTGAAATGTCACTCGGAGCCTGATAGGTATTTAATTCAAATTTTTCACATTGTGGCCTGGTTTTCCCAGATGCAGCTCTTTGCGCGTCCTATGATTTATTGCCATGCTGACATCCTTGCTACATTTCCCCATGAACATTTAATGAGACCGAATACGTGGACATGAAAGAAATGCGCATGAAATCTGTCTGATAATAGCTTTAACGTAAACTATGTAGCAAGAGCATCAGGAAAACATTACTTCCTTGTTTGTCTCTCTTGCCGGTCAGAAAAGTTTCTAGTTATTATTTGAGAGGCATGTAACGGATGTAATTTGTAATTTGATAACATGAGGCTTTTCAAGGCCCCTTGACTACGCTTTATCTCATCTATCTTGAGTAAATCGTTTTCCATGGAATGAGCGTGCACGTTTTTTTTTTCCTCCTTGTTGCATTTTTGCTGCGAGTAATGTCTGTCCTTATAATTTTTAGCTCGGCAATTAAAGGCCACCGCTGTTAAATCGAGCCCGCTGTGGATGCGGATGAAAGCAGCAGCAAATACTGTTTCTCTGATATGGGCATTTGTGAATGTTAAGACGTTTAAAGAGGGTTTTTCTGTTTATAGCCTCTTATGGAATTGCAAAATGGAAGGCACACTGTGTTTTCCAACAGCATTGCCATCTGAACAATTGGAGATTGTCAAATAAATTTCAGCTGCACACTTTAACGGTGAATTACAGTGAAAGCTCTTTGTTTGTCCACTTTCATTTTCTGTAAAATACATTATGAACGCTCAAATGTTTGGATCTTTTTTTATCGTGGGTTATGTAATAGTCCGAAATGCCACACAGAGCTTTCTATTTGGAGCACTTGAGCTTTTTACATCAAATTAATCCATAAAAGGCTTTTCCTCCTGTCTAAACAATGACCAATAAACACTGCATCCCCAGCTTAGCAGCTCAGAGAGGAACTTCAATAACATGCTCATTACTCAGATGGGTATTTATAGTCACATACTGCCTAATCTCTGTTCTCATTCAGCCAGTGGTCTTGATTTCTTGCCTGAATGTTATTATCACAGGAAGTAGGGCGCTGACTGTTCTTCACATATTAAGCTATGATCAGATCCTAGTTTTTAGCGTAGCCGTTAGCAATTGACATATTATAGATTCAGACTTGTCTTTTGCCATCTGTGCTTTTTTGTCATTTAATCAGATGCTGGGATGAGCAACAGAACTGATCCATTCACACACCAGGCTTAACAAGCAGATTGCGTTTTAAGTGTGAATGGGGCGAACGGATACTGTAAGGCAAACAGGGTGACTGGTTTAGGGAATGTGTGTGTGTGTGTGTGTGTGTGTGTATATATATATATATATATATATATATATATATATATATATATATATATATATATATATATATATATATATATTAGGGCTGTCAAAAGATAAAAATTTTTAATCAAATTAATCAGAAATTTCAGTGGATTAATCAGGATTAATCACTATTTGCAATTACACCTGAATCCTAACCATTTTTTTCTGAAATGCATACCAAAAGATAAATAACAGGACACAGATACATAATTTTCATGTATTGATTCATCAATATGTGGTTCTTTTTTTATGAATTTCAAAAGTTTAACATTTACTTAGATAAAAATTACCTGAGCACTATATCAAACCATGCCATTTAACTACAGATAGTGTAAGAGTTTTAGGTGAACCAGTGGTTAAATATAGCCACATATCCATGAAATTATGCATAGAGAAACTTGAAAGAATGAACTCAGAAACACAAACATGCGCCCTCTGCACTCTGGGCACTCTTGTTTTTGGGAGGTGTTCATTTGCTCTGCCACAATACTTTAGGATCGATATTTTCACGTTTTGAAGGCTTCAAGTGCCAGTAAAACCAAGTAAAAATGCATATGCTTTTTCAAACCGCTGTAATTTTCGCTGCATTGCATGTAGGCGTTCTGTGCATGCGCAGTGTGAAACACAGGACGCTATAACAGGAAGAAGCTCCAGCGTATCAACTACCAAAGTCGTCTCTGTTTATCGAGCTTGGCATGAATGTATTTGAGAGTAACTGGGGTAAAAGCTTAAGCTTCTTCTGTGTTTTCGTTGCGGCGCTCGCCGCTGTTTTTTACTTTCTTGAGAATTCAGAGATCGACAAGACTTTCCTGACCTGAATAATTGGTATATATGCGCATGCATGAGATGCGTAAAAAAATTTGACGTAATTAACGACAAACAACTAATTAACGTCGTTAACGCGCTATTTTTGACAGCCCTAATATATATATATATATATATATATATATATATATATATATATATATAAAATAAATGATAAAATAAATGATAAAATAATTTATAAATATAATTTTACAATATGTACATTATTATTCATTTTTTTATTTGGCTTTGTATTCACTGTATGTATTTAATATATATAAGTAGATATATTATTGTAAAATCTATCCGAAAGTATATGCAATAAAGTTATCTTGTACTGTATATTACATTTATTGCTTACATTGTGAATCGGGACTATTGTACTTCTGCAAACATTCAGCATGTGATTGATTATGTCTCTGAAAAGCTGACATGAAGTTTTGGAGGACTCTGGGTTTTCCTTTATGACCTCGTGTGGACAAATGGAGCGGATTGATATCACTGAGTGATTGATGATGCACGAGCACTCAGAGCACGATCTGACTGGCTGAGGAGGATCACATGTCACCCGTCTGTTCCTTGTTTAGCTGACCTGAGCTGATTTGCGTCAGATACAGTATATTTGACTGATGTGGCATTGAGTGCTCTGCAGATGGATTCTGAAAAGAATAAAACCATTAGTTTTAATCTACTGACTGCTGCTCGATAGTCGTGCATAAATAATGCCCTGCTTGCTTATGCGTAGACAAATACACATTTAATTGCATTCCTTTTTGCAATTGTGTGTCCTGCATGGCCCCGTCCGTGCTGAAAGTGAATCCCCCACTGTGAGCAGTTCCAGGTAAAGAGCCAGATTCCCTGCAGGTGTTCTCTGAGCACGGATCTATCCATATTCATTTCTGCTACATGCAGAGGACGTCTCTGTTTCCACACTTTTTCTCTTTCATTTGACTTTTTCAATTCATTAGATGCAAGCACACCAAACATCAGTGAGATCTCAGATGAGAGGCTATCCATCAATTAATATCTCTGTGAGGGGCACATTTGGCCGTATCACAACTATTTTGAGCAATGCGTGATCTTCTTTTCCTACTTGGCTATTAATAAACTGTCAAATATGGGCAGATTTAACAGTATTTTCATACAAAAATATTGAATTAAGATTCATCTTAATTACTTAATTCATTACTTTAATCAATGTGGTAATTTTCTATCATAACAAGGTGTAAAACATATTTTCCTACTTTGTGGGATAATAGAGTAAATAGTTGGTTTATTTGTAGACACCGGTACTATGATTAGTGTTCTTTGGCTACATGGGAACTTGGATCTTATTTTCTTTTAATTTTCTATCAGCCAAAATGGTTTGCACTGTGTTACATGGGCAATAATAAGCTACACTTGTTAAAAATGAAATATTGAAAATATTACTGTTTTCTGTATTAAATCATGTAGGAAAAATTGTGGGATATTGTGCAATATTACTTAAATAATGTTTTGATAAAGGTTTGTCCAAAGATTTCCCTAAATTGTAATTAATTTATTACTTTGAGAAGTACATTCTAGTGTACAACAGTAATATTTGTCTCTCATATTTTCAAGTTTCCGTGTGTATCTGATGATAGTTTTATGAAATAAAATCAAATGCTTGTTAAATTGTTAAATGCTCAAGTACATGAAAACGTGCTACTCATTCAGAAAGAGACGTGCAAACTTCAAATGTATCTATTTAGTCTTTTCACAGTTTAATATTCACATAAATAGGCTAAATTCAAATTAAGTGTGCAGCTCTATTTTGGTTTATTAATCCAAAATATGCATTATACAGTGAATTCCATTTTATGACTGGATTCTGCCTGAGTGTTCTGCTTCGCGGAGATCAAATAACAATTGGAAGTCACAGTAATCTTAATTCGAATTTTAAATAAACAAAAGAACTACTTCTGTAAAATGACTACGGTAATTTGATAGCTAGTTGGCAGAAATACACCGGAAATTCAACCTGAAATTCTTTCCACTGCAACAAATCTTTGAGTGATTTGGTTTGAATTCCATGTGTTAACAAGGGAAGCAAAAAAACAATGCTGCACATAAGCAAAGCTACCTTTTGTCATAGCTGTATGCACCATAGCTACAGCTCTTGAGTTATGTGGGGAAACAATAACCTAGCCATGAGGTGTTTCAGCTGCTTTTAAACTTTGAGGGAAGATATGCTTGTCAGAGCGCTACATTTCTGCAAGCCACCCCCCACCCCCCAGGGCTTTAGGGCACAAACGCGTTTTGCTTTCATACTAAGCTGACATATCAATGACCCAGGGGACAAATTTACCCCGCATTGTATTTCACTGTAATTAACTGTCATTAAGCTGAGTGGTTCTGGCTACTTGGGAAATTAAAAAAGGGGGTTTTGTTACGAATAAACAAGACAATAACCGCTGTGTTTGTTCTCAAAGAGGTTTCTGTTTATTTGATCATATACGGTAACAATTAGATACAGAGAGGAGCGTTAACATTGTCAGAGCAAAAGGCTTGGGCCCCGGTTGGGTTTACATAGCACAGTAGCATTCATGCAGAAATAATGGAGCAGCATTGTGAAGAGCTTCTTTAATAGCCCTCTGCTATGCTTAAACAATTAGTTAGCGCATTGCGCCTCCCCTGCCATTTGGAGCACAGAATCGCTAGGCAAATCATACATCATTCCAAGGATGTAAATGTGAGGGGTGAACATGCTGTTTCAACAAGGTCATTGGGAAGCATGTGAGAAATAATTACAACACAAAAAGCTCTTGTGGAAGATAAAAAAAGAAAGAAAGAAAAAAACAGCCAGTGGCCTAAATTAGATAGTGTTGATAAAAGGGGCCGGTTGTTTTTTGATCTGGATCCTTTCCTCATTTTTCTCTGGCCGACTTACCTACTGTATTCTAAATATGATTACATTTTAAAAAAATTCTATATGTGCTTTATATGTTTGAAGGCCGGACCGGAAGTTTATCCTGGTTACCTTCGATTCGATTTTCCCATTGGATTTTGAATTATTGCAGAAAAAATGACCTATTAAAGAAATTGAGTTCTGTGACTAACAAAAGTTTTGATTCTTACACACTTTTATCATGACAATCTTCACAAATAAACACTATGTTTAAATGACTTTAAAGACTGAATATAATCACCAGAAGTAAAAAGCGCAATGTAGGCTATAAACGAAACACACCATGGTCACATGACTTAAACTTCATCACCATTAAACTTCTTTTTGTGTTGATCTAAAAAAAAATCCCTGAAGATATAAATTTGAATAAATTTGAAACGGTAGTCGATTTCTATCAAGTTGCAAATTTAACTTATGCGCTAAATTGGAATATAACATATATATTATATCATATATATAATAAATTACTTGGATGAAACAAAATAAATGCAGTCATTGCTTTCGGACATGTATTCCTGCTTTTTTGGGAATGCTGTAACGCAGTCATGTAAGACGGGGGCAATTATACAGAAATACGTTGACTTGGACGGGCATTTTAGAAGGACCACAACACTTCAGATGTTGAAAGGAGACTGGTCTGCTGGATAGTCAGGTTTGACTTTTTTGGATGCACAAGGAGGAATTTATTCGACAAATGCATTTCCATCTCCCACTATTCGCATTAACCCTTTTTCGCACAAGTCAAAAACCACCTCAAGCGAGTGTAAAAACTTTTTTGCAAATTAAGGGATTTTTATTTGAAATTTGGCATTTCCATTACTTGTTTTTGATGAAATACTTCAAAACGTGCATAAAAACAAGGTGATGGAAGCATAGCTAATGAGGAGGGGAAAGCGGATTAGTGAGTAGATGATTTTATCTGTTTGATGTAGTGACGTTTAATGTCACCAACAAACTCTGTAGTCACATTTAGCCACTTTTTAGCAACCACCTTTTTCAAGGAAAGTAAAAGCTTTTAAAATCACAAGGAGGTATTACTTATATATTTTATGTTGTAGGATAAAACATGAAATATCTTAAGTTTGTGTTAATTACAGACCTTATGTCAGGCATTTAACCAACAATCCCTTTAAAACGTCAACCTCAGTAAGATGGAAAAGGAAGTGCCAAAATGCTTTCTTGTTTCTTGATTTTGGCTTTTAAAAATGCATCATCCCTGCAGCACTATTTAAAAAATCACAGTTTTAGCTCTACAGCTACTTTGTGAGACACGCTATTTATGTAGTTCTGCCTGTGTAAAGTGTTCCAAATCAGTCACTTAGAAGATTCAGTTTAATTTAGGATGCTGCCTTAGACGGTAGCTGCCTTTGTAGAACTGCTAAATGAGTTTTGGTTCAAGCTGTTCAGTGTTGTAGAGAAATTATTGGACAAAACACAGAGGGCTATTGTTAAAACACTTAGCTGTTCATGATGGCACTGAGAACTCAACCGCTAACAACAACAAGATGAAGATGAGTGTAAAAATGAATGTGTTTACAAGTGGCTGACTGTTTTTATTCGCTATAACAGAGGGAAAGTCCATATGCTCCTTCCATTTTTCCCCTAAGGATAATTTCATTTAGCAGCACTGGCTTGTAGCGATTCATTATTCAGCTGGGTAGCAATACAGCACAACAGTGAGAATAAAGTCAAAAGTCAAAGCTTTTTTCTTGCAATTGCACATTTATATATCGCAATTCTGACTTTCTTTTTTATCACATGCGAGTTCATATCTAACAATTTTGACTTTTTTCTCACAGTTGTGAGCCATAAAGAAAAAAGTCAGAATTGCGAGTTTATATCAAACAATTCAGAGAAAAAAAAGTCTGAATTCTGAGATAAAAAGTCGCAATTACCTTGTTTTATTTTTTATTTAGTGGCGGAAACAGCTTACATAGATTAGTTATAACTATAACAAAAAAATTAGTTTGTTACATAATATTCAAATATGTAGTTTAAGAGTGTAAAGAGATCAACACAAGTAAGTAATTAGCATTGCTTCACAAGTGTGGCCACTGGATGTGAGCGACTTCTCTGGCGGATATCTCTGCAGGATTACATTTATACTACATTTACATTTAGTCAATGGTATTATATTACCCCCTAGTTTCTAATCTGATTTAATTTACATTGCTTCATGGGATTGTAGTTCTTTCCTTCATTAAAGCTGTTAATTACACCTTGTACCTTGTACGTCTTGTACCTCGTCTTGTACTTTTTTGCTTCAAAGTTTGCAATGTTCTGATTCACCCTGTAGCTGGTTGGTTGGGTTCATGGCTTATAACACTTCAGTGAAAATCCCTATGGTAAGACATACACTCAGAATCAAGGCCGCTGAAAAAGTGGGTAGCGCTAATGCACTCTATAAATCATTCATTTAAAAAAGGAACAGAAATCAAATTTGAACATATTGCTAGTAATCTCAGAGCTCATGGTAGATCTGTCTTTAAATCAGTTTGTCTATTGAAAATATGAAAGATTTTTATTTCTCTACCCAAGGTACGCTCTGTTATAGAACAGTTGCACTTGCTGCTTTGCCTCAACGACCTCACCAATATATTGTTTTTTTAAGGTCAGTGTCAAGACTTGTAACATATTCTTATTCAATCAGTTCGTGAAGGTTCTGCTAGAGTACATTTTACAGAGCTTTAATGCTATGGAAGTATATTATAACTACATTATAGGCATGTTCTGAATGCCAATGGTCTCTCTCACTCATCTTACTGTCATTAAATGCTTTAACCACTTAGAATTTCCCCTCATTTTCTGCTGATTTCCAGAAGACAGTGTGTGCATTGTGAGCACTGCAAACTATGAAGCCTTGCTAGTTTACAATGCAGTATTGTTATAGATTATTTTGCCGTGAGTTTGTGACCCTCAGAGCCTATAAGAAGACTCATATGTTGAACCGTACCGCAGGTTGCTGAAGGTCTATTGATGCTATTATATTAAGGATGCAGACTCTTTCATGGCCACTACAGTATGTTTAAGTGTAGATTAGAAAATGTGCATTCTGATGAATTGTTTTAATATCGTAAAGGTTACTACCCACTGTGCAGCTTGTTTTGTTGTGAGAACATTTTCTTCTCTGGAGTCACTGAGCTGACAGCAAACTATAGTTCTTTGAGTTGTTTAATTAATACTTCCTGGAACTTTTCCCCTCATTGTTAAGAGTAATGGAAGATATAGTCTTACCTTTTCTGCATAATTACTTCTTTTATTTCTCTTCATAAAGCTATAGTTCACCCAGAAATGAGCATAATTTACTTACCTTCCTGTTCTCTATTTTGGGTGTTAATTATTTCATATGCTCATTGTGGACATTTTGGACTCATGTCCTTGTCTTGCTTTAGTCACTTATTCAAAAATACATTAAATGCAATATGTACATACAGTGTGCCCTTCTATAATAAGCATGTTTTAATTTCTTAACAAAAGTGAAATAAAGAGTGCAGAAGTTAAGAAATTGTGTGTGTGTGTATGTGTGTTTATGTATATATATATATAACTAATATTTATACAGAATCATGCTGTATATATAAATGTGTATATATAAATATTTTTTCCAAAAGGAATTATTTATAAATAAATTATATATATATATATAATTTTTTTTTTTTTTTTTTTTTTTTACCTTGAAAAATATATTGAATTTAAAAAAATGTATACAGTAATGTATTTTGGTAATTAAAAAAATAAGAATAAAAAAAGGTAATATTTCTGAATGAATAATAACAGGAAAATTTTTCTGAATAAATGATTAATTACATTTGTAAAATTATATCCTGAAAAATAGATATGTTACCTTTAAAATATTAATATAATACAGTTCTCTTAAAAATAAAAATAACAAATGCTAAGACTGACTTAAAATTTTTTTGCCCATAACCCCCCTCCCCCCCATTATAGTAGGCATTCTTATTTGTCATTGACCCATAAAGCAGCACTCATATATATTGGGTGTACGGTTCCTTTAATAATTCCTCTTCACTGACAATAATTCATTTCACTTTAAACAAAGTAATATCTTAAAGAGGAAGCCAAGCATTGACCCGATGTCCTGCTTATTGTTCTCTGAGTGACATGTACAGAAATGTATTATTTATATAAATATGGAAATGAATACAAAATTATGCAAATACCAGCATTGGCCAATGGAGCGGATCCATTCCTGGGCTACGGTTTGCCTAAAAGACAAACGGCAGTTGTTAGGCGGAGCGGCTTTTGGCTCCGGTCCCACAGGGCCCGCCCAGCCTACAGGTTAACTCTGTAGACCTCGTCCTGCCAAGAGCGAGGAAGTTGCTGATTCAGATTTTGACAGTGATATTCAAATGAGCTCATTGTGAACACTGGCAGAGGGAGGGAGGAGCTAAGGACCTGAGCATTGTTCAGCAGATGAGGAGCTTGGAGCTGCTCTCTCGTTATCAGAGTCCCTGCAGAGCAGATCTGGCATGTCATGTGCGGGCATGTGTCCATCTGTGCCGTTGGCGAGCTGGACTGGATCCCCTAGTGGAGGCAGCGGGACACCCTGGATGCCACAGAGCCCTGAATTTGCCTAGCACAGTGCTCTGCTTTCATGGCAGCCCAAAAGCTGATCCTTGATAATTCATGTGGTTATAGCTATATTGTGTTTGTTTTGATGACGTATTGGGTGATATTTTTAGCAGTTTTGGTGGGAACGGCAACTGTGCATGGCATTTTCCATGAATAGGATGTACCTTGATGTCTTCGTTTATATTATATCATGTGGTTTGTCATACAATAAGATAATCAAACATAAATTGAACATATGATATTTTATTAGTTCTAAAAACAACTTTTTTATTTTTAGGTTTAATTTTCATCTTTATCACACTGAAAAAAACTGTAATGTTGCTTAATTGTAACAGTAATGGTAATAGTGAAACGCAGGAAGTGACACAATTTTGAATTTACTACAGAATAGAGTAAATATTAAATAAAAAAAATTCCAAAAAAAAAAAAAACATTTGAACCAAAATTGCTTAGTTGACTGCATTTGTAATTTTTGGGAAATTCATCAGTTACTACTAGTTATATTTTATATCATTATATTTATATTTTAGCATCATCAAGATGATATTAAATGTTTTTTGTTTTTATGAAAAAAACATACAAAAATAAATTTTTATTTTTCATCCGTTTTTATTTTGTTTTTTAATAAGTTTATATAGTATTTATTAATTCTTATTTCAGTTTTAGTTCTAGTTGTTTTAGTATATCAAGTAAAAATGACAAATGCTGCTTTGCCATGTTTTTATATTCAAGTCCTATAATCTCAAAAATATTTTATTTCAAGAAAAAATTTTTATTTCACTGGTTTTATTTTTAGGTTTATAGTTAACTATAATAACCTTGATTACTACAAATTTGGTCCCAAACTAGCCTCCACTGAATGGCAGGTTATTTTGGCTAAATAGCTATTCTGTTGTGGTGATAAATTTTTTTTTTTTTTTACATTTAACGTTTGAAAATTAAAATGCTTAAATCAGTGTATCACAGTTGCAAAAACGGCAAACATCACGTTATATAAAACAGCTCTTGTAATACTCAAATGAGAGGTTGATCATTATTTTTCTAAAGATTGTTAATCTTTTTGTTGATAGTTCGTATATATTATTAATTTATTTATTTTATTTAATTCACAATTTATGGTCGTTCTATTATGATATACAGGTGTTAGAAACCTGAAAAAGTGAACCTGCTTCGGTCTTTGAAAAGCATATCAGTTAGGATCAAAAAAGAAACACTTAAAAGAGAAATGAGTTGAAATGGATTTCTATGAGTACAAGACGAACCTTGAAGGAGAACAGTTGTCCGTAAGTTATCTTTTGATTTCAAAAATGATCATCTGAAAGCAGACTGGCGCTGCTAATTCCTAAATGAGGCTGTAATATTCCGTGTGTCAGAAACTGAATCGATTCCACCGAGCCAATTCAAAGGCTCATCTGTCGCAGGGGGCGCCGACTTCAAAGTTGCCTTAAGTTTCTGGCAAATATACATGCTCTGTCGGTATCACGGTTGTCATGGTGAGGTCGTGGTCGGATGTATAATGATGATTAGCGCTTGGCTTTGGGCCAGATTTCTTCAATCGTACACACAGATAACAACTTCTCCTTCCCATGAAAGGTCTCCCTCCATCTCCAGCGTTCAGCCTTTGAAGTTCTTAATAGGTTTCGAGTTAAGGATTCATCCGTGCTTTTTATGCACACAGGGCTGTTTATTTTAAAATAAAGGTCAGAGCTGAACGTCACGTGCGCGTTTCAGACCGAGCCAAAGCATTTCGTAGACATTTACCCTTACTTCTGCGCTAATGAAAATCATTAGTGCTGGAAACACAATGAGAGCCTATGAAATAAGCTCCTTTTGTGTTGACTGTGACAGAAAGCACACGCTGTGCTGTGTAATTATATTCAGAGGAAATCAGCGTTTCTGAGGCAGGCAGAAGATCCTTTATGTGCTGCCCGTCTGCCTGGATATAACACATTATATCAGCCGAAATGAACAAACACCTACAGTTACACAATCGCTCTATCTCTCTCTCTGTCCGTCTGTCTGTTAATCTAACTCTCTGTCTATCTGTCTTTACACTGTACTACACTACACTACTCTAGTTGTTGTAATAGTAGTATTTTTTTATATTTAGATCAAGGTACTCTAAAAGATATTTTCACTACTTTATTACTATTATTATAATTAATTGATATTTTGTAATATTTAGATTAATGTTAAATATTCTCACTACTATTTTATTGATAGTAGTAGTAGTTTATTATATTGAATATAATTATATTTATATTAACATTTTATAATATTTAGATTGTAAATATTATTATTATTATTATTATTATTATTATTATTTATAATGTAATTGTAATTATAATATTAAGATTAATATAACATTTTCACTACTGTTGTTATTATTATTATTATTATGATTATTATGGGTGGTAATAGTAGTAGATTGATGTTATTGTTATATATGAATATTTTATATTTTATATTTACATTTTATATTTTATTTTATTTTAAATTAAATGTTAAAATAATTTTGTCACTACTGTTTTATTATCATCGTCGTTGTTGTTATTGGTGTATTATGCTACTTTTGTCATGATTATTATTTTTAGTTTTTACTAATATAATTATTTATAATAACTGGTAAAAAAAATTCTCACAATATTTATCTTACAATAATAATGATAATAATAATAATAGTAGCAGTAGTAGTAGATTGCTATTATATTTGTATTTTGACATTAATAAATATATAAAAAAAAATATGTTTGTGTCTACTGCATTATTTATGTTAGTGGATTGACATCTGTATGTCTGTTTTTTATTTAATTTATTTTTTACTATTATTAAAAAAATACATAAATGATATAAGATTAAAATAATTATTAATTATATGAATATATTTCATCTCTCACTGCTAACAAATGGATCTGTCCATGCCAAGATGCTGCTGATCTTATATAGCAGAGAATATTTAGCATCTGGCAGATGATGTATCATAGCGCTCATGCGTCTGGACTGCAGTGCAGAAGAACTGATACCACAACATATGAAGTGCCATCTGTAACCTGCTGCACCCCCCGCCTCAGGACCACCTCAACTAACCCACAGTCAACACACACACACACACACACACAAGATGGAGAGCTAGCAGGGATGGCCAGGTCCTTCATGCTTACATAAGTGGACAGATCTGTCCATCTCTTTGTCTCTCTCTCAGACACACACACACATACACACAAACACTAGGTTAAACACACAAGCTTCCAGCTTAAGAGAACTGTCTGCGGCACATGCTGGCCTTTTATTCTGTTCCCCAGGATGCATCTGTCAGTTGGGCCGCACTTGTGCTTTCTGGCGGTAATGCAGTTGCATCAGCAATTCTGATGCAAATTTGCACTGTGCTCTCTGCCCTCCACATGGATATCATGCAATTTAGTTTGATGAATGTGCCACAGGATGGTGTGCATTTTGTCATCTTTCCTCACAATAGATTATTGCATTGTTGTAGCTCAAAATCTAGCTGTGGAAAATAATGTTTACCTTCTTTCAGCTTTATGCCACACATTACTGCACATTACAATGTATGTTTTTGATATATGTTCTGATTAACAAAAAAATAATAGGAAAAGATATAGTGAAAATATAGTATTTGAATATGTAATTTGGTATTATGATTTAGTTGTTTTATTGTGTGTGTATTTGTGCATGTATGTGTGTATACATCACACACACACACACACATATGTATGTATATATACATGCTTTTCATTCAAATCACTTACAATGCATACCTGTGTGTGTGTGTGTGTGTGTGTGTGTGTGTAGGTGGGTTAAATTGTGTGTATTTTATTTGCATTTTAAAATTTAGAAGTTATTAGAAAAAATATTTCCATACTATTTATACATAATATATACAGTGCTATGCAGATGACTAGCAATTCATTTAATAGCAATTTCTAGAGCGCACAGATCTATTCTTGAGCTCTATCGCTCACCCCGCTTGAATTTATTCCCAGACCGCATTAAAATCCACTGCAACGTAAAGTGCTAACTATCCAATACATTAAACATCAACACAGATGGCCAGTTCTCGGTCAAACCACAGGGCATATGAGCGTCTTCAATGGGGAGAGCAGCGCAGAGTGAGAGAGTTAGGAAAAGAAATGAGATTTATGAGAAATTGGCATGATGGTTATTACACATTCCTGCGCCAGTGTGAGTGGATCCAGTCTCAGTCATAACCTCCTCCCGTCATACTCGGCCCGGACCGTGTCTAAATGAGGATGAAATCCAGCACAGGGAAGATGCACTAAGTAAACACTGAGGGGCTGGATCAGGTGACGACGCATCTGTTGTTCAGCAGTGACTGTTAATTTGGATGTCTATAAATCCCTCTCGTAGTGTCCCGTTCCACACTTGCTGGCCCCCACCCCACCCCTGTCATGTGAGCGGCCGTGCCAGTAACCCTGGCGGAGTGCTGTCCTGCTGACGGACGCTGGCTAGATTAATGGACTCTTGAATAGGCTGTAGTCTCAGCTTTTAATATTTTTGTACACAGGGCAGACAGATGTGAGCAGGTTGTGGTGACAGTGACCCAGGGTGCTCATCTTAGTAAGTGCAAGGGGGTACTTATTTTATTAAGCCCTCCTGACTTGCCCCTAAAATAGACACACACACACACACACACACACAAACACACACTTCCTCCACCCTCCACCATCAAATTTATTTTCAGGAGTGTTTTCATGGATATGTTATTTTTTTTGTTATTTATATATATTATTTATGTAATGTTTATATTTG
Source organism: Carassius gibelio (assembly GCF_023724105.1). Lineage (NCBI taxonomy): Eukaryota > Metazoa > Chordata > Actinopteri > Cypriniformes > Cyprinidae > Carassius > Carassius gibelio. The sequence continues at coordinate 16,993,251 of NC_068407.1, read as the reverse complement.
CTCAATTTAATTTGGGTATGCTCATTCTAATTATAGAATTTTTTTTATTATATTCAATTACATTACACGTCTATATAAGTTAAATTAAAATTGTATGTATGCACACACTTATATATTATTCATATATATATATAATTATGTGTGTGTGTGTGTGTGTGTGTGTGTCCAGACAGGATGATTTTATTCAATATATTTAATAAATATTTTTTATGAAAAAAATTATTTATTTTAATTTATACAGTATGACCTAGGCACTCTGCTGGTTAGATCACACATAGTCTAAATCCTATAGTTTGATATTTGATTAATAATATCCGTAGTAATACCATGTTTCCTCTTATCCTTTTAAGGAAAGATACTGGGGGTGTATCCATTATGTTATTACATTAGCTAATATGATGTCATGGCAGGAAGGGGTTAAAGTGATTATAAAGCTAAACTGGCTGTATTGATTGTTTGTATTTTGCTCTCTCTCCTTCTCTCTCTCTCTCTCTCTCTCTCTCTCTGTGTGTGTGTGTGTGTGTGTGTGTCCTGGTGTGAGTAATTCCTCGCAGTAACACTAGAGGGCAACTGGCTGTCAATGTGATGACTCCTCTACGTACATAAATAATTCAGCGCACATCTCCAGTGCTGCCGATTACTCTTCCATCTGATCTTTTTCAATAACACAGTCTGCACTCACAAGAGGTTTTATTGTTTAATTAAGTCACCTCATAACTGTTTTTAACCTACAAAAAATAAACCTTTGTCAGAATGGATTGACAGGAATGTGTAGAGAAAATGTAAGAGAGCGAGAGAGAGAAACAAAATGACTTAGGATTATTTTTAGACCGAGATCAAATGACAGCTAGTCAGAAGTTCATAAGAGAAGCTGAGGCAGCAGATTAGCATATTGAGAGCAGAAGAGTAGAAGCACAGATTGAACTGTTGGATTAGTCTTGTTGTATTTTATCATTGTGGTGATATTGTTTTGTGACCAGAATATCCTGTGGCACTAAATGGTTTTGAGTAAATCAGACTCAGGTTTTAATGTTTATTTATTAATGGTTTAAAAACTGATGTACAAAAACAATACAGGATTTTGTGTCTTGACTAAAAGCTTGTGTTTTTGTCGCAAATGTCACTATTACCATATGAACTAACTTTATTAAAAGGCATTGTACCGTGTGTCAGTACCTTATTCAGTATTGGGTAATATTAAATATTTGTTTTATTGGTAACAGGCAATATAAGATATTTAATTGCTTGCATTATTATTATAATTATTACTACCTTTTTTACATTTAGATAACCTTCACCAAGGCACATTTCTCGTTTTCATTTTGTTAGTAGTACATACACACACATGACACAAAAACCTAATAATTTAATAACTTTAAATATAACTTTACATTTAATGTAGTATTGTTAAATTTAATCTTTTACAAATCTGAAAATGAAAATCAATTTCTTGTACTGTACATTATAATGTTATGATGCATATATTCACTTCTAACATTTTAAAAGATTATTTTTATTTATTTGTTTGGTTTTATTCAAATAGTTACTCTCAGTTATATATTAATATATAGTAGTTATATTTTTTGCCCATAACATGAAAATGAATATCAGCTATAATTTTACTATCAAATTAATGTTCCATAACGCTAATAATTTAATAGAGTTCAATATAATCTTACTAGTTTTTTTTATTTTTTATTATGGTGTCATGCCAAAATATTTTACTTTTAATAACTTTGATTTGTAACTTGTCCCACACCATTTGTTGTATGAACATTTATATTTCTTTAGATCATGTGACTTTGGGCTTTTCTAACTAATCCAAGTCTATTCTCACATGTGGAACAATAAATGCACAGAAAATCATGAACAGAAGGACCCAAGGCATATATAAAGGGAGTGTAATAGAATATCATGGGATGTCATGAGGATGACTTTGGCATAGGGGAGCACAAATTAAATTCTCTTCCCAAGACATAAAGAAGTTCTTAGGACTTTGAAATGAAAAAGGCCAGCTGGAGTGTGTTAGGTGGGATCAAGCTGATGCAGCATTCTCCCTCAACCACACATGACATAACACCACACACTTCAGCACCACGGCCAGATAGATAAATAAATAACAAACGGGTTGTATGTAGCACCAGTGCGTCTTCAGGCATATGCGTGTGTGTGTGTGTGTGTGTGTGCTGCAGCGTTTAGTGATGTGCTGGGACTCTAGCACTTGCTCCCTCTTGAATTAGCATCTGACCTTGGTGTGTGCGTCATCTACGCGCTCACACCACAGTTCCCCCCCGTGAGGGGACGTGCAGTGACATTGACTCATTGTTTGGTCCAATCTGTTCGCACTGTAAAAAGCCTTGCAGAAGTCGCGCTGCTGCTGATTCAGAGACTTCTGCTCAACTTTCTCAGTGATTAAACGATAGAAATGTTGCCGTTTTGGTGGAGGGAGGATTTGGGAGTGCAGCATTATTTAACGAGGACGATATCATTTATTCATTGTGTATGTTTTGCTCCTTCTGCACTTCACAGAACCATCTGCTGTATTGAGTTGTATTAAATCACAGAGTAAGGAATTCAATCAGGCCACGAGAGAGGAAGAATAAAGAGTGTTCAGCGGTTTGCAGTGAAAACACGATCACAAGCCATTCATTTTCAATGAAGTTGAGAAAAGTTTAAAGCCAAAGTGCCTAATTTCTTGGTTCCACCATGAGAAAATCACAGAAATGATGATTGTCAAACAGGTTTCCAAAAATCTGATATTGAGATTAGGTATGCACAATATACACTACCAGTCAAAAGTTGGAATGATTTCAATATATATATTTTTAATGTATTTGAAAGCAGTGACTTATGCTCACCAAAGCTGTAGTTAACGAGAAACAGCAATATTGTGAAAAATTATTATAGTTTAAAATGGCTGTTTTCCATTAATATATATTTAATTATACATCTATCTATCTATCTATCTATCTATCTATATATATATATATATATATATATATATATATATATATATAATATGTATATGCAAGTATGTGTGTGTATGTATGTGTGTGTGTATATATATATATATATATATATATATATATATATATATATATAGATAGATAGATATAGATCGATATTTAGGTTACCTTTGCTTTTTTATAGCATTTATTTTTTTTTTTTTTTTTTTTTTTATTTAGACAAAAATTTACTAGTGGTTTATCAATGTATTGGCAAGACCAATGTATCGACTGATATTTGGCATTTTTTTATTATCGGCATCGGTTAATAAGTGTTGGAAGCTTTTATATTGACAGCTTCGGGAGTCCCAAATGCCATGTATTAACTATTGAATGCCATGCTTTAAGAACATTCATGAACATGTATGTAACAGGCCATGAGAGAGAGCCAATGAAAAAGTTTCTGTTTTGTTGCTCTGGTCTGTGGATTATTGATATGAATGTGTCATATTACCTCACTGACGTGTGCCGGGATGTTATGAATGGAAGTGCAGCTGGATGATGATGAGCAGGACTAGCCTGGCAGAAGTTGGCATACAGCCCTTCTGTCTTCCTGCAGAATGAAAGCAGTGGGTTTCCTAGCAGCAGAGTTTATCATGTGGACGTGTGCCAGAACACACAGGTCATGTGATGAGCGTGACCTTTCAGCACAGTCTAGCTCTTCCACAGCAGTCAGACATGTCAAACTCAGTCAACATCATTTCAATCATTTATATGAATTGCTGCATTGACAGGCTATTGTAATTTGTATTAATATAAAGAAAGCAAAAATTATACACTTTTTTTCTTTTGAAGGTCTTAGTAATTTTTGTGTGGTTTTGTCATATTATTCGTTATTTTGTGTATGTCGTGTGTTTATTAACTATGTTTTTATTAATTATTTAGCTTTAGTTATTTTAGTACAAGTTACAATAAATAAAAATGAGAAACATTGCCATTTATTTATTTTTAAAATATTTTATTTCAGTTAATGTTTTTTTTCATTTTCATTTTTTCATTTTTATATATATATATTATTTTATTATTTTTATTTTTTTTATGGTTATAGTTAACTACTGTATAATAACCCTGATGAATACAAGCCACTTTAAACGTGCAAAATAATCATTTTCTTTTGTAAAGGGTAATATTAATTAAATTTGCTTTCTTTACAGACATCTCTGGTTTTATTTTATATGATTCATAAGTGCACATTATACCAAAGAAAACAATGCGACCAATTTTATTGTATTAAGGTTATTCACCTATGAAACGACGTTTCAGTTGAGGTTATCACAACCATGTAAGCAATAAAATATGATAATAATCAATATCATAGTCCAGCATTTTCCCATTCAATCAGAGGCTTCTAAATATCAAGTAAAAAATGCTTTAAAATATTGTCAAATCAAATCATGTCAGTAAAAATTTATTGTAAACTGTAAGTTTTTATTAATTATTATATTAAGTTGAATTTATTCAAGTTTGTAGCAGTTGTAAACATACTTTACAATGATTTGAGCCATGGAATGTGAGGGCAAATATTTTTCCCGTACTGTACCGTGTTTGTGTGTGTGTGTGTTTTGGGTGGACGGTTGTGGGCCTGACTTTGAATGAGTTCTTAGATACAGTTCATTTCATTTGGCTTCCTCTGAAACCTCCATCCACTGCAAATGTTTCAGGCCAAAACTCTGGAGAATCTGCAATTATGCTTCAAACGTATTTGCTCAAAAGAAAAAGCACGACCACAGGAATGCACAGGCAGATATTTAATCTGAGAGAGACCCCATAGTGCCCTGTAATGACTTTGGAAGAAGGTAGAGAAGCCCTGCTCGGCTTCAAAGCTCTGGCCGCTCTTCAGCCCCCAGCAGCATGGCAAATGACCTGTTAAAATCCACAGAGGCAAAGCGCAGAGATTTCTGGAAACAAAAGCAACTGAGTTTCGGTAATGAGCTTTTGAGGTTTGTGACAATGGGAGACGTCAGTTTGGGGGGAAACCAGAAAGAAGACATAAAAAGAGGGGGTCAGCTATTCCTTTGGAGCTTTGGTTTACAGTGCGGTGACAACTGTATGATCACCATTAATGACTTAATATTATGGCTGTATTTAAATAATGGCACTCATGTAAACACATTCAGTGTATATTACTAATTGACAAGGGTGTTGTATGTATGTATGTATGTATCTATGCGTGTATATATAGACACACACTACTTACACATACACACATACATACAGTATGTCAATTCTAATTATAAGTTCTAACATTCTTCATCTGGCTAAGTAGGAACACTGAACAGCAAGTTATCTCACAATAGCTGATTATCTCCCAATCTCCCAAATATTGGCAGATTCCTCAGTCTGGCTGATATATTGGCCATTCTAGTCCCCATATTGTGTGCAAGAATAAGGGAGAGAGAGACAGTTCACAGCTGTTCTGTCTCATCATCAGCAGGCTTAAATGGAATCCAGATCTGCGGGGAAAGTCCATGGAATTCTGTGTAATTGATTTAAACAGAACAAAACAAACAAAAAACACACTACAATAGAACATTTTTAAAAAAAATAACAGAAAAATAATCTTGCACAGCAGAATGTACTTCTTGAAGTATAAATAATAATAATAATACATTATATTTAAGATTATATTAAATCAAAATTTTCATCCATGTTTAAATTTAAACAGTAATTTTAGCAAAAAACTAAAACATTTGTTATGTGTTAATTTAGTTTGGTTTGATTTTGTTATAACTAAATGATTATCTTTATAATTTGATAATGTATTGATATTAATGTTTATGTTCTTATAATTTGATATTAACTTTGATATTATGTTGATATTTTTTATCTTTATAATTTGATATTAAATAATTGATATTAAATGTTTGTGTGTGTATATATACATATATTTATATAAGGAATAATTGACAACAGGCTGTTGAATTATTAGATATTCATATAAAAAATATCTTAAACAGACCTAAGATTATTATATTACACTCTAGCTAGTACAACTATATATATATATATATATATATATATATATATATATATATATATATATATATATATATATATATATATAATTTTTTTTTTTTTTTTTTTTTTTTTTGATAGTTGCATCCTTTTAAATTTCAGGGCATCATTTTCTATAGTATACTAAATAAGCATATTAGAGCCTATTATCATGTGACACTGAAACATTCAACTTTGTCACCAGGAATGAAAGACATTTTAAAATGAAAGTTTTACTATGTGAACTAATATATCCAGTAAAAAAACAAACAAACAAAAAACAGCCTCAGTGAGCATAGGAGACTTCTTTCAAACATGTAAAAAAAAAATCTCACCAACTTTGTACATTTATTTGTACAATAAATCAATAATAAATACCCAAATGTATTATGTTTTTTTATTTATTTTTATAATGGTCTTAAAAATGGGATTGGAGTGCTCCTATTGGAGAGCTCAATGCAGGATAAGAAGCGTGAAGTAAAGGAGCTAATGTACTCCGGCAATCATGAGTAATACATTACTCACAGGACTAGAATTCAAATGATTGTGATGTGGGGTGGAAGCTAAAAGAGGAAGAATCGGCGAATACGAATCCTGTTTGAGTGAATTAGTCTAAGGAACAAAGGAAAAGTGACATTTAAGAGAGAAGCAGCCTCGTTTCCTCAATAAACGTAAGCCTTTCCTCTGCCGAGCCCACGGATGCCTGCGCAAATGTGTTTGTCATGGCCACAGCAGCCAAGTAAACAACCTGCCTGTTGCCAAGGTGACAAAAAGGCTCCTTACATAAATGTTTATTTATGAACAAATGGTCTCATTTGATGCGCCGTTTCTCTGACCCTGCTGCTGCATGCGCCAAATTTGATGAAAAAAGGCGGCGCCTTCAGAAAAGAACCAGAAAAGAAAAGAAGCTCTTCTTCAGCTGACTAGTTAATGCTTTCTTTTCTTTTCCCACAGCAGATCAGGCTGTCAGTCTGTTGGATGATCAAGTGTAGCGTTGTGGCCGCAGCCTTGGGCGCGTCGTAACCTTGATGGTGATTGAATCATCAGCGCACGTGGAATGCAGTGAAGGCTGACCTGACTGAACCTGTGCTTGAGAGCACCTGTCCTGGTGTCAAAGCTGCGCTGAGTCTGAACTCTCGCTTGTGCTTGTCGTTTTCCAGCTTGATGCTGGTGATGCTTTGATAGCATTCGTCAGCTGCACAATGGGCTTTTAGAAACTAGAAATGTGAAACATTTGATTTTCCTCTGACCCTGAAAGACTGTTCACTCGGCAGCATGGGCATCAGACTTGATACGCAGGTACCGAATTTTCCGGACTATAAGTCGCACTTTTTTTTCATAGTTTGGTTGGACTGTAAGCTGACTTATAGTCAGGTGCGACTTATTTATCGAAATTAATTTTACATGAACCGAGAGAAATGAACCAAGAGAAATGAACCAATAGAAATCATTACCGTCTCCAGCCGCGAGAGGGCGCCCTCTCGCGACTGGAGACGGTAATGTTTTCTCTTGGTTCTTGGTTCTAAATAAATGCGACTTATAGTCCAGTGCGACTTATATATGTTTTTTCCCTCATCATGGCGTATTTTTGGACTGATGTGACTTATACTCAGGTGCGACTTATAGTCCGAAAAATATGGTAGTTTAGGATAAGTCACAAAAGAAACTTAATACATGCTGTCTGTCAGATGGTTTTCTGTGTGCACACTTTTAAATAAATACACGTAAATGGACAAATACATACAAATGATGTCAAAATTAAAACTTTTCACTGATAATTCACATATAATGACATGAGTATTCGCATATTCACAGTCAGTTATGTTTGATTTGCATCGATGCAGTATACTGGATCCATGCATTAGGTCTTAAAGTGTCTTTAATGGTAATCGAACCACAATAGTACAAGTGAAAATCATAAGTCACTGCACTCAATTACTTTGGTAGATTTAAAAGCATCCTAGGTGTATATGACTATGAATTATATTAAAAATGGTATTTGATCTTTCGAGCTGTATCATCGCAGTCAGTGGGTGTTGCATTTGCATCAGTCCAAAAGAAGTTAAATAAAAAGCACCCATCCACTCCAGGGGGTGAACAAAGGCCTTCTGAGACACCTTTTTCTTTTCTTTTTTGGAAGTGCACTACCATTGGTCAACATGGTGTAAATATAAAGCATATTCACTGGTTAAATATCTTTGCAGACAAGATGTATGGAATAAGAAGGCAAATACTGACTCAAACAGTCAAAGAACATTTATAAGAATCTTTTTCCTCTATGAAGACACTTTTGTGCAGTGGAGAGGGTTTGTGGATGTAGATGCCAATAAAGAACCTTTATTTTTATTTACAATTATTGAAATATGGCTTTCAAAAAGAAGTGGTGAAGTGGCACTTGCTTCATAGACGGAAGCTGTGCCATGTCAAGTAGAAAGTTGGACTATTGGGGAATATCTAACACAACACGTGTGAGCAGATCCTGACAGAATTAGTATTTTTGGATGAACAACTTTTTAAGGCTGACCTAGTTGCACCTCCAGTTGCGCGGTTATTTTGAGGCGTGATGATGATGTATCGTTTGCCCTTCAGGTTCTGTTTGAGTTTTCCAGTTGTTGACACATCCTGTCATTCTGCGAATTGTTTTACCGTTACAGTGTGTATTATCTAACATTCTTGCTTAGAGGCCAATATAATGATGTTGAACTGATGATCAAGAATGCTTGTAACAGTGGCAGACAGCGTTTTGACCTTGTCTCAGGATAATTAAGTCCTGAGTGCCATTCAATGTAAAAATATCCAGAATGAAGGAGGATGATGTATAATTTAAAGCAATGTAAGTCTCTGGAATGGCTCCAGGGATCACTTGTCAAGACGCCAGTTGGTGGAACTGTGTTGGCTGTAGCCTATGTGTTGGCCACAGACTTGGCTTGTCTTTTGTCATGTTTCCCTATGTGTGCTATAGTACAGTGAGCAGACGTCAGTGGTCTTTATGGGCTGTGGGTGCATATGGCTGTCAGCAATCACTCTAACTACTCTTCTGCTGTCCACAGCACCCAACCTGAAGGGCCGGCCCCGGAAGAAGAAGCTCTCCATCTCCCAGCGGCGGGACTCACAGGGGCAGGGGGGTACTGCCAGAGAGACCAACGGTGTGGAGGGCAAGTCTCTAGTCAAGGTGGGCTGTAGAAATACACAAATGTCGAAACTGTGGTCTGTATAAATTACAAGATAATTATGTTCAAATTATGAATGAAATCTGGTGTCCCAGAGCCAGGCTTTCAACTATCAGCATATGGTCTAGTCCACTTTGCAGAAGTAAAACATGAGAAGAATGTCTGACCATCATGCACTGCAGTTTCCAGGAATAAAAAAAAATAAAAATAAATGAATATAATAGTACAGGTTACAATTTATTTAGAAAACTGCTAGAAAATAACAGTATACTGCTTGAAAAGTCTTCATGTATTAAACAGTACTTAAATATTTTAATTTAATATTATATTAATTTAATATAGTTTATTAATGTTTAATATTTATTTAATATATTTTAATAATATAATATTTTAATTCATTAATATACTTATACATTGCTATAGAAGCTGGATAATGTAGAACAAAAATACAACTAATAAATGTAGAAAATAATAGTTAAAAAAAGACTACATTTAAAGAACAGGTGAAAATAATAGTTTTACATTTTAAATAAATTATTAAATTAAATACACCTCCCTAATATCAGCTTCCAATATTATCCAATGCAGACCATTTCGAAACATTATTCTTGTCTAGTACTGACATGGTCACAAATGTACAGGTCATCCTTCATTTCTGCATGTCATTCAGTGCATAAATACTTTATAGTAGTTAGTTATGAGCAGCTTAGCCTATGTCTCAGTCCATCAATCTGAAGCACTTTCCCCCTCCTCCTGTTGTTTGGCATTCAGTGTTACTGTTTCTTCAGTTTCTTGTTATTTTATTAACCTTTCCCCTTGTATGTCATTTCCTGTCCATTCCCCTGCTATCACGAGGGCAGTGTTTTATGATCTTCCTCGTCTGGATGAATATTTGTTCAGCACAACAGCAGCTTATTCACTCCAGCTTTGTTGAGAACCTTGAAATCACGCTGTGATCTAAACCGGTCCTGACGGCGATGTGATCTAATGTGGTTCAAGCTCTTTGGGAATGCCCTCAGCTGCTTTACTCAGGATGGGAATCTTTACCTCACAATGTAGAGAGTCATGATCCTCCATGGAACACCACTGAGCTGTAAATCTTTGGAGTGCAAAACCCTGTATTTCAGCAGAATAGTTTGGCATCAATAAAAAAAGGGGTTTTGTTTTTGCATTTGCTCTCATATGATAGAGGACACGCACACATATACTTCGAGAAGCACGTTATTTCTGCTTCCAGGGGTTGTTTAGTTCATGTCAATGTAACTTTTTTTTTTGTATTTGTTCGCATATTCCACTGGCCTTGATAACTCCTTTTGGAAAATAAATGCTCTTGATTATCGGGAACAGATGGCTAAACAGACGTGTGTGGGCCAGTGATGACTGCATCATGTGACAGCATGGTGTGGCCTGAAACTGTAAAACTGACTCCAGAACAGTTCTCAGACACTCACTCCTGGGTCCGAACAAGCTATTTTAAGTGTTTGAGAGCTTGCCGTGGTATTGAGGAAATGCACAGCATCTATTTTTACGCCACTTTTTTTTTTTTTTTTTTTTTCGGAACTGAAAACAATCAGTATGTAAACCAGCAGTTCTTAGCTGGTGGTTTGCAGGTTTTGATTCCTGTTTTTTTCTGTTCAAAAACTTCAGGAATAGTAAATAAATAAATCTAAATTAAAACATTGGTATTTCTTTTTGAGTACAAGTGTGTATTAAATTGATCAAGACTTTTTTTTTTTCATTAAAGAATCCTGAAAATTTTTTTTATATATATATATATATATATATATATATATATATATATATATATATATATATATATCCACAAAAACATTAAGCAGCCCAACTGATTTCGACATTGATTATCATAAGAAATATCCTCAATTAAGAGAATTAAGGTTTGCCATTTCAAGAATAATTAAAATATATTCAGATAGAAACAAAAGTATTTTAAAATTGAAATAATATTTCATAATTTTACTGTATTTTTGATCAAATAAATGCAGCTTTGGTGAGAATAAGAGACTTTTAAAATATTAAAACGGTAGCCTACATCCAAAAAGCTTCTTTAAAATAAGACAAATTAAAAACCTTGAAATATAGAATTGAGAGTTAATTCTTTTTCTGACCCCAGTGGCATATTTGTAAGAATGAATCTAGTAAAAATGAGTTGTGTTAGTGAAAAACAATACAGTGATAATTATCCTGCTTCAAGGATGTTTTAACAATGTTACTGGGGAAGGAGACAGTAATAGTTATTAAGAAAATTATTTTTCTTCCAGTGGTAAAGCAAAGAAAAAAAAGATGAATTCAAAACCACTGATTCAGTCATAGCTGGATCACCACTTGTGGATAACCACTGATGTAAAAAATGCAATCTTTAGATATTTTTCTGATGTTCTTCACCTATGCTATGAAAGACCAAGAGTGCTTTCCAGTATTATTAAATACGTTTCTTTGCTGTGTGGTGTTTAGATTAAGGGCGACTCGAAATCAGGAGTGTCCAAGCACCGGAACCCCGGCAGCGGAAGCGGTTGTAAAAAAGATAACCTGAAGGTGGAGACGGGAGAGGAATGCCGCACAGACGAGCAGGCCTTCCTGGTGGCGCTGTATAAGTACATGAAAGAGAGGAAAACCCCCATCGAGAGGATACCGTACTTGGGCTTCAAACAGAGTAAGTGCAGCTTCTTCACTTCCTCCTCCGTAACAGAGCTCTGGAAGTCTCAAACACTGCTTAACTCAAAAACCTGAACAAATATGTGTGTCACTTCCACAAAACGAATGGCATTTGAAAAAGTCAAGTGTTTTTCTAAAGTATCTGTTTCACACACACACAAAAATGTCTAGAAGAAAAAAATAAAAAGATACGATACGATACGATACGATAGCCAGGAAGCTTATTAAGTTAAGCACTAGATCTGTTTACTGACTGTGAAGCTTATTATTTGCATTTTATATAGAAGGATCATTTACGGTTATCGTGATCAAATAGAAACACATTTGACCTACGTCAAGATGCGCACATGAGTGTAGGAGTCTCTGCGTGAGCCCAGAGAGCAGATGCGATGTTCTTATTCACACTAGACACGCTCGTCACTATCAACCTTTTTTTAACCTTGTATCATGTGACACACACTTGTTGTAGAAGATGATTCATTCTTTTATGAAAGCAGTAAGAAAGTGTGTCATGCATTGGTCTTCTGGCTTAAGAATGTTATGTGACAAAATTATGTTTTCATCAAGTGATGTTTAATGAAGTGTTTAGAAATTGCATTGTGCCATCCCAAGCTAAATTAAAGCGACATTTCACTCAAAAATGAACATTTTGTTAGTTTATTCATATAAAAACTTTGATCATTGTGCATTAAACATGGTAAACAGAAGCTCGACTGAACAAACCTCATTGTTTCTCATGCATAAAGCTAACATGTTTGAGCTGCCGTTTTCCATGTCTGATGTGCATTGATCAGTGTTTTTATGTGAGTAAAAGGCTAAATTAAATCTGTTCATCATTGAAGAGACACAATCATGAGTAGACTTGATTAAACCACTCATTTCTTTTATGATCTCTTTATTAACTTTTTAAAGCTTCCAAATTTTGTGTGAATGGACTTTTAAATTAGGGGCTGAAATCTCTCTGAAATGTGCTGATTTGTGTTTCAAAGATGAATAAAGATCCTATGGGATTGAGATTGCACAATGACAGAATTGTATTTTTTGATCAACTAATCCTGTGTTTAATACTGGAGATAATTAGGCCCTCAGAAAACAGAATTGACACTAACAGGCTCGACGGTTTTATAGATTAATTACAGTGTGATCAAAAACGGGGATTTCTACAAATGTTTAGTTTTACATTTTTAATTGTTTACAATAAAATTGCTTACAATTTGTATTTGTTTACCAACAAAACAAGATATAAAATAAATGAAATGGAAAAAACTAATCAAAAACACGAGATCATTTTTCTTGAAAAATTATTTAAAATATATCATCTTACATTCATTTAAAATCATAAAAAAAGAAAAACAAATGGTTAGAGGGTTGGTTCAAGTTTGAACATGGGGACCAGTGTTTAAAAAAAATGCATGAAGAAAGGAAATACAAGTGGGAACAGACAAAAATAATAATAAAAAAAAAGTCCAAGAATTTAAAATGAAAAGACTCCACAGTACTTATAGGCACCTTTTCGAGGTAGATACATTAGAAAGTTAACAGTGGCAAGCTGTTTTACCCCTAAAGGTACACATTTAGTCAGTAGTATTTGTACCACTACTGATGTATCAAAGTGTCAGAAAGAGAGCAGCTCTCGGGTGTAAGTTTAATGTCATTCAGCCGACTTAAAACACCTTGCACTGTAACCCGACAGTCAATCAGAAGTAGCTATTGGGAGGAGGCAAAAATCAATACTACAGACAAACACCACTCTGAAAAATGCAGCGGCTTTGTGTGTGTCGCGATTGAATCTTGATTGATTAGTCCTCCAGCAGCAAAGACCCTCATTAATTTCTGCTGTGCCTTATTCATAAATGTGGCACAGCTCTGCTTCATTAAACTGACACAAATGTATTTAGTTTCATCTTTTTTTTTCATTCTCGCTCACTCTCTCAGAGAGGCCTCTGCTTAGCATTAGTATGCATATTGCGAATATTAAACGGTGGGGAATGGATTGTTGACGAGCGTTTCAAGTCATGTTTTAATTTGATGTTCAATTGATTGGATGAACGTGTTAGTATGGCTGTGTTCGGCATGGAATACTAGCGTACTACATGCTGCACAGTATACACTACGATACACTTAAAAATAAAGGAGGTTTTCCAAACGGGAATGTTTCAAAAATATCTGGAATATTTCCGAAATTTTCTGGAAATATTCCACCTTTTTGCAACCCTAGTAAAAACTATGCATTACAATATACTTAGACTGCAGAAAATCTCAACTGCTTGTTTGTTTATATCATCTCAAGATGTAATATATAATTGCTCAGCTCTAATCTACTAAATGCAACTTTAAGGCCAGAAGATATTAAGATATTATGAAGATTAGCATCATAATTTTCTGTAAAGCTGCTTTGAGATGATCTGTATTGTGAAAAGCACTATACAAATACAACTGCAAATACAAATTCAATTGATAATTTTAAACCGTAATATGTTACATTAAAGCCACACGACCTCATTATGTTTGGTGTCCAGTTATCATTTCCAAAATGGAAAGCATGGCTGTAATTACTTCCAGTCGTATGATCACACTTAAAATGGCAGGTTGAGTGCATTGCATTGTGGGATACAGTAGTGCATACTGCACATTTTTGTATATAGCATGTCATCCGGCTGTTTCATGCCCGGGTAAATTCTCATAACCTGCGCAGTGTACACTACAGCAGTATGCTATCTCGAATACAGCCGATGTAAATGCTTCCTGTGGAACTAATCGTCATCCTTGTTATCCTTCTTACAGTAAACCTTTGGACTATGTTTCAAGCGGCTCAGAAGCTGGGAGGATACGAGGTGGTGAGTGTTTACACCATTTGTTTGAAATCCAGTGCCGTTGGCAGCAAGCTTTTTCCTTTGGCTCTGAAAGATTCCTGAAAAACAAGAGTTTAGTTTTTTTTTTCCCCGGCCTGCTGTGTAATGTGTGTTTACTAGACTCCGGCCTGGATGCGGAACTCTCTCAGATCCAAATTTGGCCAGATCGCTCGCAGTTGTTACAGAATCTACAAGTGGAAAACACGTGTAACCCTTTTGCGGTGGAGGAAATTGGTTGGGGCCTGTCCACTACCCATGTTCAGGCTCTTAACGGGCCATTATTGTGCAACAAGCGAAGTGCGCAATAAAGGGAATTCACTTGGCAGCTTATCTGACATCTGCTCTGCGAAAAGTATGGTGAAAACATTAAAGTCCCATCTACGCGACCAGCTATTCGATATTTTCGGCGTGCATTCATCAGTGCTGAAGCTGTTTAGATTAAGAGCAAACAGGAAGCCACTTCTTGCGTATTGATCCTGCTGCCTGCCTCTCCCTGACATTTTTATGTTGCGTTGTCTTTGCCACAGAAATCTTGGCTTTTAATGCAGTTGACATCTGTAATGAAAATCATTGCACAGGAGGAGCCATGATGTCATTGGAAACATTTACGTTGCTCAAAAAGATCCGACTGAACTCCCCTCCTGAGGTTGAACTGTACTTGACTTGTTTAGAAACCGCAACTGTACTCCGGACCCCAAAAACCTAACTCGTACACAATGGCTGTGTTAAAACAAACAGCAGTCAAGGGCTATTACTACTGAGGGAGTTTAGAGGAGGCAGCGGAGGCCACGGGGCGATTCTGTTCTCATGCTGTCAAAACTGCAAACGCTTCATTAAACGCCGGAGGAGATGGCAGATGCCCTACTCAATGAATCAAATTACAGACGGGAAGTAGAGCACATGGTCGACGGTGTTTTAATTCAAGTGTTTCTACAATCGAATCGTGATTAGGTCTCTGCGGACATCGAGTCATACTGTATTTGGCTACACTGTGAGAATACTGTACTTCTTTGTGTTGTAACTGAATACATTGGCCTGGGCGGCTAAATCGCACATGCATTAATTTCCCAGCACTTGATGCATGTGGTTTTCCACAGAATGCATTTTATTGAGAGAGGCGGCCATTAGCTGCGGGGAAACGGCCATTAAAAATCTTTTAACCCCTCGTACGGTGAATGCACTAAAGGTCGCTCATGAATATTAATCGCTGTGTATATGAATTATGTTAATCGAGTGTGTGTTTTGATTCGGTTAAGAGTCCGCGTACATCAATACGCAATCTTATGACCTTGCGTGGGACATCATGCGCTCGGTGGTGTTTAATAAGTATAAAGCTTACGGGATCTGTTGAATATGCATCGATTTTCATCATTCCGCAATAAAGAAAGCCCAACATAAATGTCGAATGCATGGAAAGTGGAATGCTAATATCAGTGTTCGTTTCATTTCTGCTTCATGCAAACATCCATGACATGAACGTCCTCGTCACTCGTAATAAACTTGCACTTCTCATTTCAGATCACAGCGCGCCGACAGTGGAAAAATGTATATGATGAACTGGGCGGCAACCCGGGAAGCACCAGCGCCGCCACGTGCACACGAAGACACTACGAGAGGTTGGTCTTCCCGTTTCCTCGTTAGCCAGTGCTGATTTTGGAGAGAATCTGCAGATTTTAATTTTAAATACGATGCTCAGTATTAAACTTCTTTTGGTGGCTGAATAAATATTTAGACAAAACATTTAATTAAAAAAATTTATATTTTAAAAAAAGATCTTTCTGTGAAATTCTGCTCTTATGCGTGATAGGTTATGCCCATTAAAATCCATACACTGACCCTGTTCTTGACTTCATTATTCACACCCCATATTATTAGCAGCACCACATGAAAGCTGTGTCTGCACAACTCTAAGAAAGCTCAGCAGATTTCTGCAGATTCAAAACAAAAGATGTTTTTATAATATTCCGTGTCACGTTGTCCTACTTAACTGTTTTTATTTTCCCTGGTTCCTTTGACTAAGGATCCAGAGTGTGATTTTAACACAGTGAGGAACTGGACCAAAAACTGAAATCTAAAAATAAAGTTTGTTTTTTATTGAAAGGATTAAATGTTTTTAATAATCAACAATCCAATCAAACAGGAGTATAGAAGCATTTCAGTAGCACATAAGGCACTTTTTATCAACTTTTTAATAACATTTCTACTTCAATTTGTTGTTCAAATATAACCATTTAAACAATGGCTATTATAACTTACTTTCATGAAGGATTTTTGCATGCACACATTCAATAAGACATAACTAACTGGGTTAATTAAAATTATAATGAATAAATAATACAGTGCATACATTGTTTCTTTCTGGAAGCTATAGACACTGAATGGCTTTCCTGTGGTAACAGTAATGTTCTGTTGTTTACTTGCTATTTTATTGACGTCTTTCTGCCATTCAAACATTGATCGATCGATTGATTGATTACGTAAGACATGGTTTCATTAAAGTTGTACTTAGTGTTTTTTTCAACAAACCTTCAGAAGTGTATTTATGTTTTGTGCTATTACTAGAAGTAAATAGGAAGATATCTTGTTCTCGTTAGCTCCGTATTAGTTTGAATTTCTTCATAAAAATCTTAAAGCTAAGACACTTATGGTGATTACTGGAAGTCAGTCATGCTACAAGTAATGTTTAAAGTTTTGTTCACACACACTAAAAGACCTTGGATCATCAGAACGTAGAGCAATTAAAAATTAGAAATTGATGTTGTCAACAGGGCAAGTAAAGAAAATCTAATTAAAACAATTGTAAAAAAAAAAAAATATTAAAACTAAATATTGAACTAAATAAATGCCAGATGGTTATTTAAATTTAATATATAAACAATTTATATTTTAAGTAATGATATATGGGGTTATTATTCTTTTTAAAATCAAATTAAAATGCAATCACTTTTATTACTGTAATACACTAAATAGATTAAATGCCTATGTCTGCAAAGTGTTATTTGAAATGCTGCAAGTAGGGCAGGTGTTGTGCTTATTCTTAATGGCTTGGAGGCACGGGGAGACGGTGTTATTGTATTTGCTCTTAAAACTATTCAGTTCCACCTTTAAGGTTTGTGTGACATGTCTCTTTCTTCCGGCTGGCCATCGAGGGGTTTAGTGAGGCCCGGGCAGGTGGAGTTGGCAGGGATTGTGTTCCTGGCAGCTCTCCATCGTCAGACTTACTGCTGAGTCAATAGCCACTTATAATGTATCTGTTCAATGAATAATAGACTGCCAAAATCAGATGTTATAACCTTGATCAAACAGACAGGGATGTGCTGATGTGTCCACTTGTGCAGCTGCTACCAAGAGTAATTAATTGAATTAATTTGCCCAGCAAATGAAGCCATTCTGTACGCTGTTTGCGAGTGAAAGGCCGTTTCTGCTGCGATGACGCATGGCATTATGCCCCAGCTCGTCTTCGGTTTCGTGCCTCGGGACGAGCTACCTTTTGTTCAGCTACAAGCTCTGCTCTTTGGAGCCCAACTCAAGTGGCTTTTCATGGTAGCTCTTTTGCAGGGCCATTGCCAAGTGCAGCCCCGGTCACAGAGGGGAATGAAGATGTGAGTTTTTATGAGTCACCTCGCTTCTGCAAAACAAGGTGAACATGCCTTGATCTCGTGTGTGTGTGTGTGTGCGTATTTCTTCCTTTTCTCCCTCCCTACTCAAGGTAAAACCAAGTTCTTAAAAGATTTCTGTTAAGTACTTCCCCACCCTTTGAAGGGCAGCCGACTGAACTGACTTTGTGTGGAATTACTCATCTTAGAAAGCAGTCTGCAGGCACTCTATCGGTGGAAGAAAGCTTGCAAAGTCATGAATGAGGCATGAAGATGAACAGAAGTACATTCTGATCACGTGGTATTGTGCTTAAAGTGCAGCCTTGTTCTGTTTAGAAAAACTACAGCGTACAATAATTATTGAAAGGAATAGGCAACCCGAAAATAGTCAGCATTTACTCATAACTTGTATGACTTTATTCCTTCCATGGTACACAACAGGAGAATTTTGTAAGAATGTACTGGCTGCCCTTTTACATATTGTGAAAGTGAATGGTGTTTAGAGCTGCCATGCACTGCAAAATCGCAATAGAAGTGTTATAAAATCATGTGATAGCTTCAATGATGGCTACAAAAAAATATAAAATAATTATGTTTGACAAATAAAACTGACCATTTTTATTTTATGTTTCTGAAAGTTAAAACTGCAACATAATTTCTGTCTACATGTATGCCTATTATAGATTTTAAGATTTTTAATTAGATTTTATTTATTTTCATATTTTCAGTTTTCATTTTTTGTTTCACTTTGTAATTTTATGTGCTTTTTTCGTTTTTATTTAGTTTTTAGTTTTTTAAATATTACTATTTAGGTTTAATTTATTTTATTTCAGATTTATTCCAATCAACACAAACTAATATTTTATTAATTATATTTTAGATAATGATAATAATGACCCTGATACTATTTTTGACATGATCATTGTCAGATTATATATTTATTTCATTATATCTATTTATTTATTTATTTATTTGATCTTTCATTATATGGAAAAGAGCAGCCAGGATATTTTTCAAAAATGCACCTTTTTTGTTCCACAGAAGAAATAAAATCTTAAAAGTCTGGGTGCGTAAATGGACAGAATGTGTTCTCCAACTGCTGCTAATGATATTTACTGTATTATCTGATTAGCTTTTGGATACTGTGTATGTTGTGGCGGGAGAGATACAAATGTAGATTACAAATTAGGTCATAAAATATGACATCAATAACCTTGAGAGATACTGCGGCATTCCAGCTCGTCCTCCGCCCCCCTCCCCTCTGCTTTTTTAATTATATAGGTCAGTGGCACTGATCAATCTGGCCCTAGTTATTTATTTAATCCTCCTCTTCCCAGAGAGAGATCTTTGCTCCAAAAATGTTCTGCTTGTGAATACTTGTGCTGCAAGAACAGCTTTCCGAAACCTTGTTGAGCAACTTTAGTCCTCTTGCTGCAGTGGTCCATTTTTGTTGCTGTGTGAATTTCTACTTTCCCTTTAAAAAAAAAAAAAAAAGCTCTACAGATGGTTTCTCACTGCACTTGCCGCTGCAGAACTAACCAATTCAGGATGCATGCGGATTTGCATAATGTTTGAATAATATTTGCTGTGCATGTACAAATATTATCTTGCAATATAAAAAACTACTGTTAGGTGCATTCATTGGCTTGGAAAGGAATGCTAACCTACTAGTTACTGAATGCCATGCAATAAATATAGCATACTGCCTACTGTGTGAATGCATTATTTATTGGCAAACGAATATCAGTATCAAGTATGTTGCATATTTAATTTAGCAAAAGTCACCCAATTTTAATATTATTATTTGCATTATTATTAGTATGCATTTATTTATAGTAAAATTTATAGAAAATAAAATTTTGGCATACTTATTAATTCCATGTATACAGAAAATGTGCATATTTTGCAATAGTGAGAATAGTTCTGTATGTTAGTATGCTATTCCAAACATAGCCGTTGCATTGCGGGATTTCTTGCACAATGTGAGATCCTCGTGGTACTTGATTTTTGTATCCCCCACTAGAATTCATGTTTGCTCGAAATTCAAACAAGTCACGCTTCGCAGAACTCATCCTTGAACCTCTAGCCAGTATGCCAGATTTGAATGCAGGCCCTTTAAGTGGAGTTTAACGATCTGGCTTTGAAGGAAGGCTTTTTCCCAGAGAGCAGTTTCTGTCCCCTGAGAGATCGGAGCTTCATTTGAGACTGTAGCTATAGTAAACAATAGCAATATGCATTTATTATCCCTCGAATCATTAGCTAGAGCACCGCATAACCCAGCGATATCGCTGCTGCACGTTCTCTTGAATGTCAGACGATAAAGATTTGGGTTCTTAGAAATGCCAATCACTGATCCACATCTATTTATGATTAGCCGTTTATCTGTATTCACACCATTTGGCTGTATTTACCTAGTGGAAAGGAGCTGCGGTGTGACATTGTGGTTGTGAAAGCTGAAAAAACCTAATTAAAACCCTGATTGATCTAATTAGTTTATCATCGCAATTTGCATGTCAGTTTACAGGCTCATTTGTCCTACTAAGATTCCATCGTGTTCTTGCTTTAACGAGACAAACACAGCACATTGTCAGCAAAATTTTTCTCAGTGAAAATTCTCTGAGGTAGTTACAAAAGTGGATATAAAAAAATCAAACAGTATCATTTTTTCTATTGATTTTTATACCAGAGGGCTTTTTGACTAGCTGACGGCTGCAGTGTACTCTCATGTGTACACAATATACGATAATTCAGCTCAATTTTATTTCCTCAATTTAAAGCATTCTTGATTAAAGTAAAACACTAAAAAGTATTAATTTCTAATATCTGATTTGGTTTTAACCAAATCGTGAGATATTTGAAGTTTAATGTTTAGTTATTAAGCCGGACTGTGGACCAATAAGATGTAACGGTGGGTGGAGCTTCCCAGTAGACAGACATTGACAACAAAGATAATAACGTCTGCGAGAACTTCCTCATTTAGAAGACCCTAAAATACGTCACTGACTTATATTCGACACTTTTGAAGACACGTCCAGTACTGCTGCACGCTCCGTTTCCCAGAATATATTTATAATGTGGAGTTTTTTAAGGCTTTATTTTGGAACAGCCACCATGTCAATGTATTTTCTTTTTCCACGTACAGCTTATTTCTGCTTTATCACTTCACATTGCGCTGAGAGCGTTGTTTATGCTGGGCTAAAGATTGAGCAGCGTTCGAGCTCAGGGCGTCTAATTTAAAGTCTGTAAATCACTGCCCAGGAATGTGGCTTTCATTTCAGAGCGGATTCCAACAATGAAATATTTCGCAGGGAGGCTGTGTCTGTACAAATGACAAAAACACGGCTCTCATCGCGTATTATTTAGAGCATTTAATATTAAAGCTGGCTTTCGAACGTTAATGGGTTTTAGCCTGAAGGGAGTTAGTGAGGTAATTTCAGGTCAAAAGGCCAGGAATGACAAAAGGCCTTTATCTGCGTTCCTTCCCCTCTCTGTTTAACTGTGTGAATCTGGATTAGTTCAAGGGTCGACATTCTCTCTCCCCGGTCCGCCTCTATGATTAATTTGCTGTTTGCCCCTGCGGAGAAAAGCAGAAACATTCAAATGATTTCCCCTTTTTAAAGAGTAGGGTTGATCGTAGCTTGTACAGATGTGATTACGAACGTGCTGTTTTGAGGTCACCTTAACCTCGATTATGTCTAATAACAGGCCTCTGGTTGTTTGTTTAACGTTCATTTGGTATGGAAACCTGCTGATCTGTCATCTAGCCCGTGTGTGTCGTTTACTGCGGCGGCGGTCAGAATTTACAGTTCGTGGCATTTCGGCAGGCACTCATTAGGGCCACTTCTGTGGAAGTAAACTCAAGGCTCCATCAGACGGCTTGTTTAATAAGCAGTAATGTCGGATCCCGGGCACGTCTCCCCAACACCAAAGCGGTGGAACGAGATGAATGGGAAAATGAAATTGTTGATGTCAACAACCATTTGTCTTAGTTATTTCGGAATGTGGCCTGAGGGGTGCAGAGCGAGATGAGAGCGGTTCTCTGTGAGCGAGAGCACTCAAAGACAAACATGCTAAAAATAGACTTGAAACAGTTGAGGTTGTGATTCTTAGTGTACGGTTTTACTTCCTGTTTTGTGGGCCTCACAGCTGGGTATTGCGCCATCTTGTGACCAAGAAGCGGAAGTGCATCTTAAACAATGCTGTGTGTGTAGAAAAACGATATTAATAAAATGAGACCACAGTGTGGAAATAAACGTCAACATATAAATCACAAAAAAAGGCCTGTTAAGATATTTTGAAGTTTTTTTTTCCAAATGATTATTCTCAGAATAGTTACCAATTAATGAAACCAATTTATTTAAATGTAATACATTTATTTACATGACTTTTTAAAATTTGTACAAATGTTTTTAAAAATATAAAATGAAATATTTTAATAATATAATAAAAAAATCTATAAGCATAAAAATGAAATAGAGAAACAAATATATAAAACAATAAAAATACCCATCACACTCAAGTTTTCAAAAATGTGCTGTTGTCATGAAAATGTCACAATGCATAAATAAATAAATCCTTTGTGCACGGCAAAATAAAAATATGAGCCAGACATTCTAGACATTTTTGACAGGTTTCATGCGATTCAACTACAGCCTGTGTCATATTTATTTTTGTGCTGTGGGAAATGTATGCACATAAATCAAATCACATTAATAATGATTTAATACTTGCTTAAAACCTGAAGCCTCCCATGTCTGTCGAGTGTCAGTTTTCATAATATGATACATTGGTATATTTGTACTCACAGTGTATTTCTGATACAGTCGTACTTGTATATTTTTCAGTTGCTGTGGCAACACTGGATGTCCAAATGCAAGTCTATTGCATTATGTAATGCTTATGTAAATCAACAGAGCTATTTGTGCATGAGCTATTTCAGTGGGCAGAGGAAACCTGAGTATTGATTGCAGGATGTTGTTCTAATAGCGGCACCCGCGCTCACAGGACTGCCGTGTTAAATATTACTCATTTGCTCTAGGAGTTAGAAAGAAAATGGAAAAATATCTCCCATCCCGAATGACTCACTCTTCAGAGAAGATCTTTATATATACCGGTGATAAATGTGGAAGAAATTAAATAAGACTTTCAGTTCCTTCATTGTAACTCAGTAAGATCTCTTTAATATCTCACTTGTTTCTTTTGAGACCAAAGTCTCAGATTGTTCTCTGATTGGCCATTCACCAAGGACCGCAAGCAAAAATGTGAATATTTAATATGAACTCTCCCAATTTGAAAAATAATTTCAACAAAGGCTTTTTGGTAAAAATATGTCTGTGGCGACACTTCTGCAAAATGATATTACGTTGTTACACTTAAAAGGGTAATGTCCCATGATTGACACTAAAAGGGTGTTCAGTTTTATCCAGAAAATGAATCTGGCAACGTTTTATTTTATTGGTTGTTATTTATGTGACTGCTCGATCAAATTTGAAAATAATGTATTGCCACAAAACCCTCTATCCAACAGTGTTAGCTATAGCAAACACCAGATACATACACTGCTGAGGAACCCATGTCATTTTAACTTAATTCTACAGTCTTAGTGATTTTTATTTATTTTTTTGTCTTGTGACTCGTGTTTCATGGGACTCTTACAGTGTCACAAACACAGTGCAAGTTGACTACATTAGCAGAACCATACATATGGAGCTTGTTAAGTGATACATTATGATAAAAGTGTTTTGAGGTCATAACATAGCACTGTGCAAGGAACCGTTAATATTATTAATTTATAATCTGCGCTGTGATCATAATTTATATCAAAATGTATTGGTATTTTACTGCCACTCGTGTTCAATTGTATGTATAGGTAGGGTGACTTCTTTTCCTCGGACATGTCCTCTTTTTGAACCTTAAAAAAATGCATCCAGTCGGGATTTTCTAAATCGCGCGAAATGTTCACTTTGTACACTTTTGTATGGTCACCTTAGAAAATTATGTTTTTGGAGTTTTGTAACATTGTAGGGAAAGACTTGTTTTTTAAATTAGACTGTGTTGATTAATTTGAAATTGAAAAGAAAAAAACGAAGTAATTTGAGCTATTTTTGTTTATTGTACATCTCTATACTCTTACTGTGCGTCGACGATTTACTCATTTATGTCTATTTTTATTTCTCCTAGATACTTAAATGAAACACTACTGAGAACTGCATTAAGTCTCCAGAGCAATTTCCACTCTAGGCAGTTTCAATTCACACCGCAGCTACAGCCATTATATTTCGAGTAATTCAGCTGGTAGTTGTAATGAGGTCTGTCGTACAAATTTAGAAAGGTGTCTATATAATACCATCCATCTGTGCGACTGCATACAGCTGCGTACAGCCTCAAAACCAGTGGGTGTCTAATATTGACCTCAAGTTTACTGTGCTCAGGAGCAAGCTGGCAGGGTTTTCGGTTCCGCCCTGGTCATGTGGTCGCGGTTAAGAGCTGCAGCGAACGAAGCCGTAAGGCTGACGAGAGCGAGGCCCTCACGGTCCCCCTGTTACATGCAGAAATGCCAGTTCTCCATGCAGGAAAGCCCCACTGACCTCAGCACAGCTTCTTCCCGCATAAGCCCAGAAGCCACCACTGCACAGGAAACACACCAACTGTAGATTACCTTCCCCTACAGCACCCTGCTAGGAAATAATCCACCGTTCATCGTTTACATCAACTTCCAGTAAGAATTATATAACCACGGTCACATCTGCATTGACTCTTTGCCCCGCTTGATTTTTATAAGCACTGCTTTCCAGTGGCCCACGTCTCTTATGTGGAACACATCCCCGGGCAAGCGTGGCAGGAAAAACAGCACCTCAGCGGAGCATAAATGCTGGTATAATTGTTGCGTTCTTTAAGTATGATTCATTTTAACAGTTCAATGTTTTCTGAGTTGCTTATTATGGAAATGAGTGTTATATAAGAATGGACACGGTGGGGGGAGAGATGCTGCATCCCAATCTTATTACCCACTCAGCAGTCTTCCTAATGGAGAGGAGTGCACACAGACAAAAGTGTACGGTGGTTTTCTCTGTGATGATCCCCTTATCTGCCCACGTTATACTGGAAGCTTTATTCTCTTCACCATTCGTGAAGCAGTTATGCATCTGAATTAATGACGAGACACTTTGTGACTCAATTATTATTTCTTTTGACAAATTAAGGTGTTCATGTAAAAATGATGCATTCGATGGCTTGGCGGTCTATAAGATTCTTTTGAACAGGCTCAAGGTGAAACATAACCCAGGTTTGGATTTCTAAAATAAAATATTGATTTGTTCAGGCAGTTTTTAAGTTGAAATTAAATGTGCTATCTGGGGTAAGTACATGTACTCAAGGACAAATTATCTCACAAAAATAGAGAAGGATCTGCAGCCCACTAACAGCATATCATAGTTGTAAATAAAAGAGAAAATACTCCTTTTCAGTCTTTCTGCTATAAATCAGTTATTTAACTTTTAAAGTGTTACTTGCCGTTTCCTTGTAGTTGTGGAATTTACTAGCCATTTCTAAGTGAATTTACTTTGTTTCAATTACTTTCAGTTCACTGGTGGTCTTATGATTCCAGTTCTTAATTTGAGGACTTTTTATCAAAACTCATTGTATTCACTATCTTTATGCTTATTTTAAAGACAAAATTCACATGGAACTTCACACGCGACTTATTCATGAATAAAATTATTTTATTTAAGCCAGATGGAGAAAATATGTGGCTGCAGCATATTAAATCTAATTGTCATATACGTGCAGATGACATGAACCGCATATTAATATTCCAGCCCTCATTTGCTTTCTTTGACGGGGCCAGAAAAGGAAGGCAGAAAAGTGGGTCTCCGCTGGGTTTTAAATGGCATATACATGTGAGTATATGCACAACTTAATCTGCAGGTGGTGATGAGTAAATGTCCAGTCTTCATATAAATAAGCAGCCGCTTCCTGCTCCATCACAGAAGCGGGCGTCTGAGATGGGCTTGGAGAACACCTGAGCCCAGCCAGGGTCTGCAAAACATGTTGATCTGGCCTAAAAATGAACCGGAGCAGTCAGTGCGCTGGATAGAGGAACCAAAATAACTTCAACAGAGCTTGTGATTACAGACAGCTCGCGAACTGTGGCCTGATTCGTTTTCATGACTTTGCAGCTGCTCTAAAAGGGGATGCAAATATTTTCGTGAAGGTAAAAAATTATATATATATCTGTTTGCGGATCTTTTAAAAGATGCTCTTGTAAAGTCTGATATTAAAGTATTCGTTGAGTCAATGTAATAGCATAGTCATTTTTATACGCGAGAGAGGGAAAAAGAAAAACCTTGGTTCACAGAGGAGTCCCGTGGCTTCAGAAGTGGTCCGTCTTCAGTGAAGCTGTGGACAGTAGTAATGGACTGACAAGTGAAGGCTGATGGGGAGAAAAACTCAGCATGACACTTGTACATTACTGGCAGTGGTTCTGTTCGGTTAAACTCGAGTTCACGGATGTATTCGATCTTTGTCGAGACGTCTGGAATGTGAACAGGAAGGAGGATGAGCCTCGTTTCCAGCCACATGAGAGGAAATAGTCCTGTAAATGGATCGCTCTTGTGGCACTTCTTTGTACTCCCACAGTGAGTACACGTTCAGACCATCAAGAAGGTTTTCGGTTCATTTCCCACCGAAATGTATCCCACCTTTTTGCATTTGTTTATTTTGATTTTGAAGGCCGGCCCTGTCAGTGGTCTTGCTGTTTTGTTGGAAAACCTACTTCTTGTCCTTGATGTGCTTTCAGTCTTGCAGCTTTTTTGGATTGCATGTAATATTACTACTGAATGTAAAATAGGTATTGCACATCATGTTTTCCTTCACTGTCAAATGGCATTTTTTATGCTTCACCACACCTGAAGTTATAAGCGACAATGCAAGAAAGATATAGTGTGCAGAACCAGCAAGAAGCAGCAATGAGAATCTGTATGAAAACAAAATGAAATCAAATTGCAGGTAGACCTATATTAAATATTTTGTCCTTTCATATTGTAGAAAATAAAGATGACACTACATTTGGATTTTATTAACAACACATACATTTCACCTAATTTTAGAGACTGTTACATTTCAGTATTTTATAAAAGTAATATTTAAAAATAGATTTTAGTCTCATCTCACTTTTTCAGGTGCTAGATAAAATTGCAGATGACTCTATACAGCAGTTATGTGGTATAGTAATAACAAAAAAGAAATGTGTCATCCAAATGAGTTGCAGAACACTTACAGATTGATTTGTTTTCTTTGCTTTAAAAAGAACTGATTGTGCATTAACAGCGAAAAAAACTGATCACATATTATTGACATTTAATAGTCCTCGTTTTATTTCATCGGTGACCTTAGACTGTTTATTTGTTGTCTAACATGTCATCTTCGTATCAAAAACAACGCTTCGGTATCGATCCAGCCATACCCGCCCCCCTAAAGATTTGCAAGAAAACCTTGAATGGATTAAGACTGCAAAAGAAGCAATGTGTGTGTGCATGTATATCTGTATCCCTACCAATGTTGAAACTAAATCATTGTGTTTGCTTAGCTCTATCTCTCTCTCTCATAAAAAGACATTTAATTGCATATTTCCTGTTCTTGGCATCGTGCCCTTTACCGGCTGTATGAAATGGAGTTATACTGCTGTCTATCTGCCAGTTGCTGAGCTCAATGAAAATAACAAAAGGCCCTCAACCTCTTAAAAACATTTTCCCTCTGAGGAAACACTCCACAGCTGAACTTGCAAAGAAAGAGTTTCTACAGTTTTTTTCGCTGTGAACTGAAATGGGAAAGGAACGATGACTTGTTATTGCCATATATGGTCATGTGGAGAGAATGAGTGGGGATATTATTCATGATTTATTCCCTGACTTCTCACCTTGTGACGGGAGGGGGGTATTTCCATTCTTATCTCAACTCTCACTCGCATAAAAGAGCATGAATTAAAACCGAAACATCTGATAGCCATTTTCCCGCCAGCTAGGCTAATCGAAAGAGAATATTAGGGAAATATAATGTCGCATTTTGCACACGGTTTAAATTCGGGCATCACAAGACCCATATAAATTTTACTAAGGACTCTACAGGGGTTTGAAAAAAAAAAAAAAACTCCTTTCGTTCCAGACGAGGGAGATTTCTGAGGATTAGCTGTGAACAAGATAAGTCATTGTGTGCATTATTATACCTCCATTATGTAAACATGAAGTGAAACATTACAGTGGGAATCAGGTATTTGGCAGCTGCCTGCTATTTTGATTTGACTACACGGACCGAGCCGTTTTCCACTTTTAGCAGCTGTAACATGTTTAAACTCTTTTGGTAATGGGATCTGAAGATGAATGTTCCCTCTGGGCTCATGCTTAGCTTTGCCACTGGCCGGCCGCCAAACCTCAGCCGGCATAGTTTTCCCGCACAGCCCCTGTCGGAGCGTGCTCAGTGCGTCCCGCCTCTGAGAGCCCCGAACGTCCCGGTGTTGAGTAAACACATGGCTACAAACTAAAGCAGACGAATCCCTCTTCAGATACCAACAGATCTTATTAAACAAGAACGAAGGGAATAAAAAGAGGGAAACTGTAGACAAAAAAAGAGCATTAGGCCATCTCCATCCTATTTATGTTTAACTTCGCCTGCTGCTCCTTTTTTGCATTCGTATGTCGTGATGCACGAAATGTGAAATGTATTTAGATTAGGACTAGTGCACTAGAGAGGATATATTTATAATTCCGTATGCCTCCAACAGTTCCCAACCAGACCCATTAATCACATTGGACACATTATAAAAACTTCAAACTACAAGAGTAGAAAGGCACATCCTCCACCCCCAATAACATTCTCAAGTAAATCATAATTTCATATCTACTGTCATCTTGGCTTTGATTGTGTTAACAAACTTTTATGCCCCAGTTGCTGAGTGTTCACTTACATGAACAGGGCTTTACTTCAGACTTTTTTGGAAACTGTTAACTTGACTTTATTATTTATTGTTGCCTCTTTTATATAAATTGTATTGTTTGTTTTTTTTCTCTGACTAAAACCTTGACTTTTAATCTTAAATTAATAATGAAACTGAATTAGAGAAAATATATTTTATTCAATATTGTGATGTATATTCAAATGTAACAGATTTTTTTTTTTTTACAAATTAAATGCATAAATTTGATGCTTGATAGAACTGGTTACAGTGAGATCAGAAATGTGTACTGTATTTAGAAAACTGTATTTTCAAATGTGGCATTACACATTTTAAATGTATTTATTTTATTTTTATAAACCATGGCAATCAAAATAAAGAGAGATGTAAACAAACAATTAATTATTGTGTGAAAATTATTTTTATTTTTAAAAAATTACCACCTTTCCTAAATTGAGATGACATTTTCACCCTAACCCTAATTTTTGTCTGTTTGATAATTTAAGTTAGCAACAGTGTCAGTGAAGAGCATTCTTGGCACAAGTAAATATTGTGCAAAATTAGCAAATTAATATTTATATTTTAGTTCTAGCAATTAAATATAAGCCTAAGTTAGAATGGCAAATTAACAATTTTATTGAAATGTCATTAATGTATATAATAATTAAATTTCTATCACGTTGAACGGTGATTTTAAAAACGTAAGTAAAAAATTATCTAGTGAGTTTTAAAAGTGTGTTTTACAGGGGTCATATGAAGTCGGTGAAAAGTATTAGTATTTGGTGTAATTAAATGCGTTTATGCAGTTTAAGGTTCAAAAAACACATTATTTTCCGCATTTTGTACACTCATTGTAGGCTTCTCTCCCAGGAAACAGTCCTCCATAAAATGTGCTGCACACATCTGAATATCTGGGTTGAACTGTTCTGGAACAGTGATTTAAATACAACTTAACCACTGATTTCAAGTTTAGTCCTCTTTTGGAAGGCCAAACAAAGTAGCTTCGCTTTCACAATGAAACGCCATCTCCACAACCTGGCGGCAACAATACTACAGCAAGAATCAAAGTTACGCCTTATTTCTATGCGTGAAAATTTGGGCGGTGCTATGCAAATCTTCCCACACAGTGACATAGACATGTGGGGGCGTGTTTAAACAAGGCATTTTAGGAGGGTGTGAACAAGTCTAAACTTTTATAAAGAATATCTCATTGGGTTCAAACAGCTTGTAACATTCCAAAAAGAAAGGAACATTTAAATAACATCATATGACCCCTTTAAGAGAGTATATTTTTTACAAGCCCCTAGGGTTCAAATTATTTTATGGAAAAACAGTCATCTATTGTGAACAAAAACCACATTTACTGTAACATCAGTTCACAGGAAAGAGAGGTTTCTTGTTGTTTCATGAGTCATTTTCAGTTTATCTAGGATGACAGATAAAGCCTTCAGGAAACAAGGATATCAGTTATTATTATTAACAGCTGAGGAAGAAGGCAGGAATGTTTAAAGTGTGCAAACAGATGATGAATCAGTCTGATTCTGCTAACCTGTATCACTTCCTCCTTTTCCTTAGGCTCATCCTACCCTATGAGAGATTTACTAAAGGAGAGGAAGACAAACCCCTTCCAGCCGTCAAACCCCGCAAACAAGAGGGGAGTGCTCAGGAGGGCATTGTAAAAACAAAGATGCCGGCCATGAAGCGGCCAAAGGATGAACAAAAACCTCTGAGTGATAAAGACGCCTCAGCTCCAGTGCCAGAGCCGGTCAGTCTTTCATTGTGTCCTTGTAGCCTGTTTAGATGCAGAACAAACATTACCAGTGCCAAGCACATCAATAGCAGAACTGTATGTCATCAAAATCTCCAATGGGGCTTAAACTTTTGAGTGACTAGTAGCGCCAAAATTGGCTTTAGATACGTTAACCATTTGATTTTTTTTTTTTGGAAAGTCTCTTATGCTCATCAAGGCTCAACAAAAACAGTATGTTAGGAGAAAATTAATAGCCTGAATGCAATGTAAGTCGCTTTGGATAAAAGCATCTGCATACATTTAATTTTAATTTAATACTGTGAAATATTACTACAGTTCAAAATAACTGTTTTGTATTTTAATATTTTAATTTATATATATATATATATATATATATATATATATATATATATATATATATATATATATTCTTGTGAGGGCAAAGCTGAATTTTCAGCATCAATACTCTATCTGTTATCAAATGATATTGGCACTCAATTATTATAAATGGTTATTGTTATAATGTTGTTTTTGCTTATTTATTTTTTTTAAAGTGCATCCTTGCTAAAAAAAAAAAAAAAAAAAAAAAAAAAAATCTTTTTTTTTACTCCAAACTTTTAAATGGTACTGTATAATAGTTTCCACAAAATATTAAACAGCAAAACGGTTTTGAACATAAATAATAAGCATGATTTCTGAAGTATCATGTAACACATGTAATAGTAAAGATGCTGAAAATTCAGTTTTGCGATTAAAAAAATAAAATAAAAAAACATTTAAAATATATATTAAAATGGAAAACAGTTCTTCACAATATAACTGTTGTATATTTTGATCAAATAAGTGTAGTCTTGGGGAGCAGAAGAACTTCTTTCAAACTTTCCACAAGTGGTGGATATTCCTGTCCAGTGTGCATGGTTTCTTAAGACTATCATAGAGTTGAGTGCAGAAAATGCAGAATAATAATACAGATACAATAAGTGTCTGGTCCCTAAAAAATTGGCTGGAAGAACGACCATGACAGACCACTTCAGGCAGGGTGCCTTTCTTCTTCTCAACAAATAAGCTGTCACAGACGTGTGAGAATAGCGCTGTCAGGAGCAGCTGGTTTTAACATATTTATTTGGGCCGATTCGGAAGCTCTGACCGCTGCAGTACAGCATGGAAATCAAATGCTATTTGTCTGTCTGACTGACTGCAGGTGATTTATAAGCTGTGCCCGATTCTGTTATTTTCTATGAATCTCTGGACTGCAGGTTTCCCCCAGTTCCATTTTCCATAAGCTCCCTTTGAGTTTTGTTCACAAATCAATTTGAAAGAGATGAATTGTGGAGGAAATCATGACAGTGCTCTCTCTCTCTGTCTTTTTTTTCTGTTAATCGCCAAGACATTTTGTGCACAGAGCAGCTGCAGTGGAAATGTTTACCCATCACGTCTTTGAAACCAAAATGCAATGGGTCAGTGCATGCTGCAGTTTTGTTTTTATAGAAACCATGCACTTATTTTTATCCCTAAAAGTCAATAAATCTATGGTGATTTGCAATTGTCTCTCCAGTTAAGCATAATATGAAAAAAGGAGAGCAATGCTGTGGAAGGGAATGAAAATTGAGTTATTATTTTCACATGAATAAGCAAATGATTACAGAGAAGATGAAAGGGCTGTTTGAAAATTTCTCTCGAATTGTCAAATGTAGACACATTTCAAAGCCGTTAAGCGGTCCGTATTCATTTCCACAGCACATGAAATGAGTAATAGGTTATAGTGTGGAAACAAAAAGGCCTGTTGTAGGTTCTTTTCCAGCTGCATGCCTAGCTCATCTGTCTGGTATGTTGTGTAATTTGAAAAGCCTCTCCAGATAATTGATTGTACATTGTACAAGGCAGAAAATGAAAATGGAACTCTCTGTTTGAAGCAGAGCCGATATGACAGGACTGGAGCGCCGAAAAGAGGAAAAAAAGAACACTTAAAGTAGAGTTATAGATCTCAGAGAGGAAATTTGGAGAGAGAGATGCTGGGAGTTGTCTTGGGGGCCGGCATGTTAGTGGAGTATAATCAGGCCATGTACAGATACAGGGGTGCTGCTCTGCATTGTAAACGGCTAAACGCTGTTAGATCAAGCTTTCCTCAGGTACCAAATACAGTCAATGCTGTTGAATGACGTGCGTTGAGCCAATGGGTGGTCATGTCGCGTTACGGCTGGCTAATTTTGTCT
Organism: Carassius gibelio; assembly: GCF_023724105.1. NCBI lineage: Eukaryota > Metazoa > Chordata > Actinopteri > Cypriniformes > Cyprinidae > Carassius > Carassius gibelio. Next base: position 16,960,050 of record NC_068407.1, on the reverse strand, counting down.
GCTAGTCACTGACTGCTTGGGGCCTTAAGACATTCCTGTTAACTTGTTCATGCAATAGAGAGAGCGACACCGCAGGTTAAAGACCTGCATTCACAGGATGGGGAATTTAAAATGGGAGGAAATATCATTATGAGATAAATGTTTTTCTCTAATACTGTTACGGCCCATAACCATTTCAAGGCCGGTGAATTCAGAAGACACATATAAAAAAAGAATCACAATCCCTGATGCGAGTTCCAAGACGCCTCTATTTAATTAACCGAACTCAAATCAAACATTCACAAATAATATTTATATATAAAAAAAACAATCTAATGGATGATAAAGAAAACAATCAGCTCACGGGTATGGAAGCTACGAAAACAGTCCCCTAACTACACCTGTTCTCTGAATAAAGTTCTTACCTGACTACTGAAATAAAAATAAAAACAGGTGAGTCTTCCGGACATCTGCTTCCCTCGCTCAGTTCTTACTAAATAATCAAATGTGAACTAATAAATAAATACATACACTACCCGCTACTGAGAAGAAAGAAATATACCAAAGATCAGAACACAAATTTATTCGTTAAACTTAAGCTTAACATAAAACAAACAAAACCGCCTCCAAGAGGCGATGAGAGATGCTGGAGAATGGGAAGCGGAGCAACAGAGAGAGAGAGAGAACGCCATTTATGTCTCGGAGCCATTTATCCAGTTTTTCTCGATGACGTCACATGATTCTCGCAGTAAGAGTCCCCCGACAACACCACAATGACAATTTTCTTTAAGGTTTTCTGACCCCGAGACTCAACTATTTTCTGCAATTCTCCAGCTGTGATCCTTGAAGAGTCACTCAAAACTCATCTTCTTACCGTGAATTAGGACGATACAGACACACGTCCTCTTCCAGGCAGTTTCGTAACATTTTCTGTTAATTGGAACCCCTTAATTATTGCCCTGATGGTGGAAATGGGAATTTTCACTGCTCTAACTCTTTTCTTAAAGCCACTTCACTAATTCACTAATTTGTGAAGCTCAATTATCTTTTGCTGCACATCAGAAATATATTCTTTGTTTTTTCTCATTGTGATGGATGATTAAGGGAATTTGCTTTCCCTCTTATTTATATTTCTTTTGTCCATGGCTGCATAATTTCATGTTCATAATCACCCTGAAGTGCTCAAAATTGTAAATATGAATGGGAATATACTTCAGAGATATTTTACTCATAAGATTTTCTAGGGGTGCCAATAATTGTGTCCAAACATGTATTTGACAGAAACATTTATTACATAACAACCTTTATAAAAGTAACGAGGCAGATTCATTTTAACAGCCATCTTTGCTCATATTTACCAAGGGTGCCGATATTTTATTTTATTTTTATTTTTTTAAAAAGCCTTTCTGCATCCCACCCCTCCTCTCTCTCCCACTTCACTTCCTGTCAATTCTGATCTGTCCTGTTAAAATAAAGATAAAAAAATGCATCTTAAAAAATGCCAAAATACATAGAAAAATACAAACTAATCTAAAATATATATATATTTTTTTAAAGTAGTAAATCAATAATATAACCAGGATGCACATATTTTTTTTCCAGCCTGGTTCTCATAAGAGAACCTGGAGATTTGGTTTGGTCCTCACACTGCATATAGTGTGACTCATTGAATATAACTATAAAAAATGTATTAATAATAGTTAGAATATTATTACACTTTATTTAGTTTTTTTTTATAAAATAATCAACTAAATAATAATGTGTGTTAATACTATTTAAAATTAAAAGATAGGCCTATTATTAAATACAATTATTTTTATGTCGGTACACAAATGCGATGTCAGAACATATTTTTACAGCATATCTTTTATTTTGGTCACGCATGCGGACCTGGGGACCACTTATGTGCACCCCTGAATGTAACACTGACGATGTGTAGCCTTCAGTTAAGTATTGTAGAAAAATGATCATGAATCATGACGACAATAATGTTTAATAATAAGCATTGCTTTAGCTTATTTAAATAACTGTTCAAGATGAGATAATAATAGCAATGGTATTATGAGCAAAGTCTCCAATAATTGCACAGTATCATAAGAAATGAATACCGACATTACGCAGTCAGAGTCTGACATAATACACAGAGACAGGTCTATTAGGCTTCATTTACACTACAAGACCTAATGATATATCGATCCTGTATTGGACACACATATGATTTTTTATTTTTATACATTTTTTTGTCTGTTTACATTCACTGTGTTTACATTAATGCCTCGCCAAGCATTAAGGACAAGCAGAGCATTTGACTATTCATGTGTGCATCAGCTTGGTACAAAAGTATCATTATCATACACATTTAGGTCCCACAGTAAAAATTACCATAAAATAGTGCTCAAAAGTTGTCAGATAGTAGATGAAGGCAATCATGCTACTTTTAAGCCTGCAAAAACAATTTGAGACAAATTTGTCTCTACAATGTATAATGTTTTGTATTTACGTGGTTATTCACGTGTAGTTACACATTCATCTTGGTTGAGTGAGGAAATGGAGTGAAAGAGATGAGCCAGCCTTTTATTTGACACCAGCTGATGTCAAACATCTGTGCATCTCTTCCTCCAACACTGATAATGAATGGATGGGCGGTGCATGCCTCTCATCTGCACCGCTGTCAACACTCTGAAGTTCCGGAAAGCATCTGCTCATTAGAGACATGTGAAGTCTGTCCAAAGTGCAAAACTTGCATCATGTTCTGGATCACGAAGATGGCAGCAGGTGTCGGCGGTCTCTTTTATGCAATCATGCTGACACTGTTTTCTACTCTCATTTAAGCATACTGCATTTAGAGGATTTTGGCATAGATTTGTTCAGCTCTGAAATGATGCAAAGCTTGCACAACCTCATCTTTTATTTCATTTGTGTTAAAGAGAAGAGAGATTAGTGTTGCAGAAGCATTTAGGTATCAGCTTTAAACCTGCAGCTCAGCTCCTGGTGTGAGTAAGCGCAAGGTCATCTGTTGATGCACACAACTTGCGCATCTCTTGAAAAATACTTTGATGTTGGCCTTTAGCATGTAGATGCTGTTCTCACAGCATTCTTCAGCTAGTTTGTGTGTAGGGTTTCTCCTTATAAGGGAGACTTATAAGGAACAAGAAACTTGTAGCTTGAATTCTTATAAGGGAAAACTACTAACCATTCCTAACACCGTGTCTACACCGAATGCGAGTGGCGCGACAAAATACTATAGAACCACTGATCTATAATAGAGATTGATTATATATAGATCAGTCAGTAGAACTCGTTATGGGGTGCACGATAAATATCGGCCAATAATTAATGAATTATTAACCATTGTTAACTGACCAGCTGTGCAAATTCACATTCATTATCAGCGTGGGTTTGCGCAGCTTGTCAGTTAACAACGGCTCTGTGTAGTAAACGCTGCTCTATGTGAAATCATGCACGTGAAGGAATTTACCGCTTTTTAGAGAACCGGATTTACTGACAAGATGAGCATTAATTATTGATTAATTAATTATTAATTAGTTATTAATTTAGTTGGAAATATGTGAGTAAAGGTAAATTGGATCAGATCGGCTCTTAAAGTGACAGTGGGCTATTTTCCTGCTGCGACTGTGTGCTTAATATTAAACAAAAGACAAATTCATAATCACACACTGCTCTTTAGAGAAGGATTTGTGTAGCTTTGGTAAGAAACAATAAGTTTAATTCTAACAATGAAGACTGCTGTTTTATTTTAAATTTGATTATTAATTTCTGTAGTAGGCCATAAACTGTTTGAGAGTTGCATAAAAAAAACATTAAAACAATTTGTTTCATTTGTATTTTTTAATTCTATTGTATTTGTCTTTTGCTTTTTTATTACTGACAGTTTAATTATTTTCAATAGTTTTTAGGACTTTTTGTTTGTTTGTATGAAATTCCGCTGGTCTCTACAATGTCATAGCAACCTCATTTACATGAAATGCATATTTGATATGTATCATCATCTTTAAATAAATAACTCATATAAAGTGTTGGTCATATTGCTCCCACATAATCGTGTTTATGATTTTTGCTATAATCGAGCAGCCCTATGTTTACTCTTTTGGGGAAGATAAACCCATGAATGCTGGAACCACAAGCAGGTTCTGTCTTAGTAAGGTTGAGCTGCAGGTGATAGTCCTTCATCCAGCTAGAAATGTCTCTCAGACAGGCTGCAATGCGAACAGCTACCGTCAGATCATCTGGTCGGAATAAGTAAAGTTGAGTGTCATCAGCATAGCAATGATAAGAAAAGCCATGCTCCTGAATGACAGATCCTAATGACGTTATGTAGATGGAGAAGAGAAGTGGTCCAAGCACTGAGCCTTGAGGAACCCCAGTAGCAAGAAGCTGTAACTTAGAAACCTCACCTCTCCAAGACACCCTGAAGGACCTACCTGAGAGGTAGGACTTGAACCACAGGAGTGTGGTTCCAGAGATGCCCATCATTCTAAGGGTAGACAGGAGAATCTGGTGGTTAACTGTCAAAAGCAGCAGAGAGATCCAGCAAGATGAGTACTGAGGAATTGGAAGCTGCTCTTGCCAGTCACAGGGCTTCATTAACCTGGAGCTGGGCAGTCTCAGTTGAGTGGCCCCTTCTGAAGCCAGATTGGTTGCCATACAGGAGGTTGTTCTGTACAAGATAAATAGAGAGTTGGTCACGACTCGACTCGACTTTTCATTTAGAGAAGTTTTTTTTAAGTGGTGGTCTTATCCAAGCCTGCTAAAATGCTTTGGGAAATGTACCAGAGTGAATAGTGTTGTTAATAATGGGAGTAAGTGAAGGTATGGCTTAAGAAGAAATAGCTTAAAGGCGGTGAGTGGGGATAGGATCAAGTGGAATAGTAGTAGTATGATTGGAAACGATAAGTTTGGAAACGTCCATCTCCGAGAGTGGAGAGAAGGAGAAGAGAGAGTGTGTATTAGTCGTTATGAAGTTATCATCAGTCTGCGGTCATTAGAGCTATATTGACAATAAGCTTGATAAAAAATAATAATAATAATGATAATAAAGACAAAAGAAACATCAATATCAAAAGTTACAGTGAGCATCTTGTGTGGCAACAAGCTGCTTTAAATACTATAGTGCATCTCATCCTCGTGTTCGTGTGTCTTGCTGTGAGATGTTTCCCTGCTCTTCCACCAAAGCAGAGTTCTCAAAAAGATCTGGGGGGGACATATGGTTACATGTGATTTGCCACTGCAAGGACAATCATCTGTCCTTCCTGTCTCCTTGTAGCACTGTCTTAGGCATTTTAGATTGTGGATAGTGGTTTATTGCCCTGACAATGTTTGCAGTCCTCATGCCTCCCTGCAGCAGGACTATGGCATGTTCATGCAGGTGATTAGGAAACCGAGGCATCTTTCTTCAAGTGTTTTTCCGAATCACTAGAAAGTAGGGATGTGAAACTTTGGGTAGACAGCGATTCAATTTGATTCACGATTCATAGGTTTTTGATTCGATTTAAGGACAATATTTGCTAATTTAGAATGTTTAAATTTCAAATGCAATAAGAGTTCACAATTAAAATTGATTTGATTTGATTATAATGATTTGATTCTGCATTCTTTAAGTACATTCACATTATTTAAATGCTTCCACTAAATTCTTTTAAAAGCTTAGTCAGGGGGCAAATCACACATGATCATATAACTTTGAATTTGCTGTAAGAAATAAAATACACTGCTGGAAAATAATGAATCATTTTTTAATCTATAATTTTTTTCCTAATGACAATTTTATGATTGTTTTATATACTATAAACATAATTTTTAAATTTTCTGCACAGAATAAGGTAGAAAATATACGTTATAGTTTCTCTACTGTGATAAATTGTCAATTAGCTCTGCATTGTTCATTTATATATATATATATATATATATATATATATATATATATATATGTATGTGTGTGTATGTGTATGTGTGTGTGTGTGCGCGCATGTGTTTTTTTTTTTTTTGCTTAAGCAATTTTCTCATCAGTTTCCTATCAGCTGTGACATAAATTGGAGTGTTTTTTATATTTTATACAAATTTAATACTTTCATTTCAAATCTTACATTTAATCTATAAATTAAATTATAATAATGTTATTATATGTTATCAAATTAAATAATTTAACTGAAAAATACAATTACATTAAATAATATTTCAATTTATGCTTGTCCAGTTTCTTTGTGTAATTCCACCATTAAGTGTGTTTCTGTGTGTCTATAGGGGATGGAGGACACAGAACAGCTCCAGGAGATGCTGTTGGAGAAGCAGGATAGCCAGCAGTACCAGGCTCTAACCCAGATGGACAGAGAAGCAAAGAGTCCTATTTCTGAAGATGAAAGTGTACAACTAGTCACCAAGGATGAAGATCAACCTGTGCTCCATAATACATATGAGCATGCAAATGGGAATGTGTTACCCTCACTTCCACAAGATTGTGCACCACTCAAATCAGAGGATTGTGACGTGTTTCCTGTTGCCACGATGCCGCTGCACCAAGGTCATCCTCTCCCCAACTCTCACACACCGGAGCAATGGCAGCATGGGATGCTGGAATACAAGGTGCCTTCGGGTGCCCTTGCAAATGTTGAACAGTCTAAGCCAAAAGAGGGCCAAAACCAGGTGGGAATGGTGCTGCCCACTCTAAAGCAGAAACCCGTCATATCTCCAGAAATCCCAATCGATAGAGCTGACCCCCCTAAAAAAGAAGACACCTGCTTCAGTTTTAATCCCCTCCTCTACCCTAGGGGTAATCCTGGCATCATGTCCCCATTAGCTAAGAAGAAGATGCTGTCCCAAGTCAGTGGAACAGGACTGCATAATAATTACCCATACGGACCACCACCTCCATTAGTCAGTAGGAGGTTGTCCGGCAGTGGTACAGAAGGGTCATCTTCTGGACAGCAGAGCTCCCAGACTCCTTCCGCTGCAGAGACCAATATGGTGATCAAACGGCCATCAGTTATCCAGCATGCTCAAGGTTTCAAGTCCAGAGGTAGCGAGGACAGGAGGTCCTCAACAGAGTGCTCTCTGAAAGAGGGGTGTAATGAGGGAGAACCAATACCCCAGCCACAGCCTACCTTGATAAGAGAGCCATACCTTATAAGGGCTGAGCCCCATTCCAGCATGGAGAAATCTGCTGAGATGCCTCGTCCTGGCCAGGCTCCCAGCTTCCTGAGTGACTTTTATTCATCACCTCACCTTCACAATCTAAGCCGACAAACCGAGCACCACCTGAGCAAGGAGCAGATAAGCAAGTACCTTAGCAGAGACATGTACCCTCGGGACTGTGAGACCGCCCAGGGCTTTCCCCCAAGCCAGCATCCCGACAATGTGGGTTTGAATTACAGTGCCCGGCTAAGTCAGAAAGAAAAGGGACCTCCTGCAGAAAGGGTAACAGAGGAGCAACCAACTGATTTGAGTCTCCCAAAACCCTCTCCACACAAACTGCCTCTTTCCACATCCTCTCTCTGTGGCATCCCACATCCCACAATACAGCAGGACATTAAAAACTCCTCTCTCTTTCAAGCAGGCAACAGTCAGAGTTCAAGCATAGACTACAATCCTAGGGCCTGTCGTGTTCCTCCTATGAGCGTATCCACATCTAAAAAGGTAACCGAATCTCACTCAAAGGTCATGGAGAAAGCACACAACAGCAGGGGAGAAGAGACTTTGGGTTACAAGATCGATGAGATGGCTCGGCCCATTCTGAGCTCCAAAAGCAGCCCGCAGAACATCTGCACTGCACGGCCACTGAAAAGGACCCTTGAGGATTTGGAAAACGCACCGTCGGAGAAGAAGATCCGGGCTGTGACACCCTTGCACTGCTCAAAACAAAGAGATGGTCCAGGGAAACCAAGGACACCGGAGGCTGACAGTGAGTCCATGAAGCCGGCAGAACCAACTCACACTGCACAAATCAGCAGTTACTCATTGGAAGGCCACAAGATCCCCTGGCACTCCCACCTGTTCCAAGGGCTGTATCCAGGGACATTTGTATCTCAGGTCCAGGACATGTGTGATAGCTTGGGCTCCCATGTTACCCCAAGTTACTCCCATCCACTGCAGTACTTGAAGAACCAGGCTGTTCTGTCACCCCTCATGCCACCCTTCGCGATTCATTCCTTAATGATGCAAAGACAGTTCTTGGCTGCCAATCCTGCTCACATTTACAGGCACCAAGTGGGCACCTCATACGGGGACATTCTGCACCCTGGCCTCTACCCCATGTCAGCCCTTCACCCCCAGCCAGCTTTCAGTCCCCCTCAACTCTCTTCAGTGCATCCCAGCACTAAACTTTCCTAGGTGACATAGTCTGATATTCCCTGGCCGGACCCACACAGCCCATGCTTAACTCAGACTTGATGCTCCCCAGAAAATCCCATCAAGCATGGGCACACAATGTATCCAGCGAATAGCAGTGTTTTATAAACGCTTTAACACGGGAGCAGTTATTTCTGTTATTTACCTTCTTGCCACTCACGTTTATGATTTGCACATTTCTTTGAACAGGGGCCAACTGGGCTGATCGTGGCTTGTTCTCACCGCACTGTTTGAAAGCGTCAGTTGGCTTGTTCGAAAACATGTTGCCTTGGCACAGGTGCCCAAGTGGAGATGGGCATGATGTTCACGGAGGCACCCAAAGGAAAGTCGAGTGACAAATCAGTGCAATGGGACAGTGCTATTTCAGTCCATTCTGAGAGCTCTTTTATCTGAAACACTATGATACAATAACGCAAGAGCTGCCTGGGTAAATGTTGGACCTTTTCCAGTTTTTGCTCTTGACTGTATGTTTTTGTTGCTGTTGTTATTATTTTTTTTTATGTAACAGTGTGGTAGTTTTATATGTTTATTTTTCAATGCTACAAGGGTTAAGCAATGAGATATCACATTTGATACAGACGCAAAAAAGAGACCCAAGTATTGCAGTTTGGAGTAGGGCTGTGCAAAAAATCAAATGCGATTTTCATGCAAATCTCATCAGTAAAGACGCTCCTTTAATTAGAAGTATATCTCCAGCACGTGTGTTCAGATCAGGGTTGCCATTTTTTCACAACAAATCCTGCCCTGTTGCTTCTCAAAACTAGTCCAAAACTAATCGCGATTCCAGGAGGTTCCCAGATACAAAAATTGCTTCCCGGGGTTAAAATATAAGTTTCTTTTTTGGCATGGTTGTCTTGGTAAAATTCGCATTTTAGGGGATAAATATCACGTTATTGGTATTGGGGTTGCTTCAAACCACGGACATGAAAAACAACTGCAGACTTGGCAACACTGGTTCAGGTGGAGTGGCAGTTACTACACAGAGCCGTAGTCTACCGACAACTAACACAAAATCGACAAAGAATCGCCACCGATTTTAAAATCGATTTTGTGTAGATTGTCAGTGAATTAAGGCTCGGTGTAGTAAATGTCAACCAGTGTTGCCAAATCTGTGGTTGTTTTTCATGTCCGGGGGTCGAAGCGACAATACGAATAACGTGATATTTAGCACCTAAAATGCAAATTTTACCAAGGCAACCATGCCATAAAACTTACATTTTTACCCCGGAAAGCAATTTTTCATCGGGGAACCTCCTGGAAATGCGATTGGGCTAGTTTTGGACTAGTTTTTAGAAGCAACTGAGCAGGATTTGTTGTGAAAACCTGGCAACCATGATCTGAACGCACGTGCTGGAGATATACTTCTAATTACAGGAGCGTCTTTACTGATGAGATGTGCATTAAAATCGCATTCGATTTTTTTGCACAGCCCTAGTTTGGAGTGTTACACAGTTACATGTAAATAAAACAAACTAAGCTTTCCTTGAAGGAATCTTAAATGTCAGTGATACAATGTGCTTCACAGGCTTCTTTGACCACTGTCTGCTGGCTCCCTATCAGCTCGTCTCATGCCCAGCCAAACTCGCTCCTAATCAACAGAGCAATGTGGAATGGGTTTTTTCAAATGTAGGACCGAGGTGCTTGTACATAACCTTCACAAACTGAATGCATTTTGTATCATGTCCACTCACTACTGTAATTTCTGATTGCTCTGAACTGCGGCGCTACAGAGCGATTTTGGACGGTGAGAGGATAAAATACAGGACTACTTAAGTGTCAGAAAGTGAGTTTTGTATTTGCTGGTGTACACTTGTGCTTGCTTACTCAGAGGACTTTTTTATCAGGAGATAAAACTGAAATTTAAATCTACATTTGGGGGAAACATGTTTTAGGAGCACTTAGATAAGCCCACACAGGCTTTTCCAAAAGTTTCTGTTTAAGGATAGCTAACCGTAAAACTTTTAGATACTGTTTGAACTTTAGATCTGTAAGTGTTGGCAGCAGGCAAATTTGCGTCTATATTAAATGAAGTGTGACACTTGCCAGAAAATAATTTTTAATTAAAAAAGCATGATTTCTTTGCACAAAAGATTTTGGGAAAGTACCAAGAAAATTTGAAAAGCAACACACAGTTCTCCTAGGGGTAATCAATTATATAAATTTTTCTTTCTTTTTTTTTTTTTTTTTTTTTTTGATGTATTAGTAGTAGAAACTAAACTTCAAGAAATGTATTTACTCCAACAACGTTTGGAGTAACACTCAAGGTTGCTATGTAACATTTTGTAATGAGTAATAAACAGTTTTATAACTTAATACAACAGTTTATCGATGCATGTTTTCATAATATCTGCCAAGCTACTTTATTTTTTAACTGAAAAATAATAGTCATCTTAAAAGGATTGTTCACCTAGAAATGGAAATTCTGTCATCATTCATTTTGCTCCAACCCTGGTCCATATAATTAAAGTCAGCAGGGTCCAATGTGTCATTGTATTGGCAAAAGCAGCCATATTCCACAAGTGGTGTTTCACAGAAGAAAGGATGTCATAAAATTTGCTATTTTTTTTATTTTTTTTGCTATTTGCTAAGTAAATGATAATAGAATTTAAATTTTGGAGTGAACTGTCCCTTTAAACTTTCGCTGTATTAAAAAAAGAAGTTTGGACATTCTTCAAAATATCTAATTTTGTGTTTTACAAAAAGTTTTACATATTATTCACCTTGGGCCTTTAAATTGTGGTTATAAATTACATTTTATGGTGAACGTAAATGAATAAGTGATTGTACTAAATTAATGCAATAACTAAGCCTATTTCTCTTGCATACTTTATGCCATAACCTTCGGCTACACAAAAAGAGTGTAGAGTACTGGACATAACTATGGATTAAACTATGAAACATCATTTGTAATATATATGTACTGACAAAAAAAACAAATGTTTATCTACATAACACAGCCATGCAGAGAATTTCACACTGCCCCAAAGTACTCAAGCAAACACTGAAAAAGCACTGTACTAGGACACATCTGCTCTAGTTTACCCTGTTCATTATAATTGTAATGAGCACTGGGAATTTTGTGGCCCCATAATAAGACTGTTTGTCAAGAGCACTTAAAGTGTCTCTTTCAGTGTAAGATTGTCACAGCCAGCTGCACGTTGGAGGTTAGAGTTCAAACTTGACTGTTCAGACTTCAAAAATCTGGCCTAAATCTTTTAGCTGCTGCAGGAATGCAGTTTTGCCGCCCTGCTTTAAGGTTAAACACTTTCGTTTTAAGCCTCTGCCACTGTGTTTTACCACATGATATGTATATACAGTATATAGCATGCTTAAAATAGCAGCAGTTGACCAAATTATCCACTGTATATTTAACTTATATTTCATGAAGCATTTTTATAGATGCCATTATAATAGTTATTCCACAGCTGGGTTTTGCTTATAATATTAAATGCCATCAAGTTGCATAGCAAAACTTTTTGTACCACTTAAAACACTTAGTAATAAATAGTTTTAGGATAGCAAGCTCACCATGAAACAACTGCACTTCATTACGAAATAAAATACACTCCAAATGTTTTCCAAGCTTTTAATACTCCCACCAGTGGTTGAATTAAATAGATGGTGAAAAAGGCAAGGACATAATTACAGACCTCTATGTGGAAATTTGGCTTTGGGGAGCCCAGAAAAACTTCTCAACACCATTTGAAATCTAAATTATATTATTTGTGAGTACATCTTGCTGGTGACATGTAAAGTTATTTGTTTGACACTGTGACCAACTTCTGTTTGGGAGTGTAGTTAAGAAATTGGTCATGGGGAGAAAAAAAAAAAAGTATGATTGTAAGAACAGCGCTGGTCCCCACAGCCCCAAACCACCACGTGAGGCAGAGTGCCATTAAGTGTTTCTCAAACTCACTCAGACACGGTTGCCTGTTGACTCAGAAGGAAAAGGGCATCTGACGCCATCTCTGTTTCCTGCCTTTGAATGTTTCTGTGATTAAAATACACATTTGGTGCAAAATGTGGAAAGCCTTGGCTGTACCGCAAATTGTTTCCACACTGAAACATTTACATTTATATACACATCCTATTGAACTGCAAATAACTCAATACATTTATTTTTGATTGTCTGTTTGTACCCAACCCAAGCTAAAGAACAAATAATTGTTCCTTTTACTCTGGAGGCTTTATAAGATTGAATATCTTTTTGAAATCCTTCATTTAATCAAATCAGACTGTGAGTTCACAATCATAAATATGTTGGTTTCCCATCCTCCACAAGTGCTAACCCAAGAGGTTTCAATCTGTGCAACTGAACCATTACACTCCTTCAAAGTATTAAAACAGAAATAAATCCTTTGCACATAAACCTATGTGCACGTGCATAAAGACAAATTACTTTTGCATGGTCGGACTCAACAGTAAAAAAATTTAAGTAAGTGCATAGAGTGAGAGAACGTGTACAGTACAATGTCAAATAAGAATTCAATAAACAAAGAATCATCAGTTTGCTGGATGTCATCTGCAGCACCGCTGAGCTTGAGCAGAGCGCCCCCTGCCTGCCAAAGGAGAACACTTAAAAGCATTTAAGACATAAGCATAAACCTACAACTGCTAGAAAATGTTTTTTTTAATGTTTTTTTTTTTTAATTAATTAATTTATTGTTTTATTTTTATATATTCCTCAAATTAAATGTGAAAATAAGCACAGTGTCCCTGCTGAAATACAACAATTTGAACTGAAAAACAAATGATAAAATCAGTGGTTAGCTTCAGCAGCCATAAAATGCAAGCCTTGACTAAACCTGTTATATAAAACCTAATCCAATAACAGGCTCTGTTATACCTCTGCAATTTAAGGTATAGTTAATTTGTCAATATTAACTATAATTGCAGTGACACAAGATTAAAATGTGTGCCTTATCACTATTTAAGCAGACTAATGAACAATAACTAGAGTGCTGTTCAGAGTGGATGCAGTTCATTGTTTGTCTGTCCTGATGGCACAGCTGTTTGTGTGAGCTTCTACCCTCAGCAGCAGCTGTGCTCTTCAATCTGCTGGCCTGTGCACTATACAGCCAACTATTCATCCCACTACAATATACTGCTTCACTTTGTGGTTGTCTTTGCAGTTTTTTAACGTTGTAAATCATATATTCATAAAGTATATTTTAGTTAAGCTCAGTTTAGTTGCACACAACTCATAAGTATGAGTGTAGCTTATATATTTTGGGAGAGGATAGTTAGCTATGCCGTTGACAAATTTTGTCAGTTAACTATAGAGCATTAGTGGTTACCCAATATCTAACTTTCTCAAAGCAACCCAAATTAGACTTGTAAGGGTAATTACCATCATATTTCAATGCAAGATACACTGTGTTGTAAGTGCTGTAGTCACATAGTGAAATATTGTGTTTATGGGAAATACAAAGGGAATAGAAATAGAAAATTAAAAAAGGGCCAATAACAGAACCTTGAGTAACCTCATATACTGTAAGTGATTGGGGCCTAGAACTTTCCAGTGTTAACGAGTAATATTCTAGTTTTAAGACATGTTATAAACAATATCAATTAATTTCATTATAAAGTCCATAAAAATGACATGAGTAAGGTTATAAAATGCAGCACTGGGACTAATATGCAAAGATAGTACTACTAATCATATTAGTAACACATTACAATAAGGTCTTATTTGTTAACATGAGCTAACATAAACATGAACGATGAACAGTTGTATTTTTTTCAACTAATGTTAGCAAAGATTAATAAAGGCTGTAACACATGCATGCTCATTGTAAATCTTAGTGTTAAACAAATTACAATAAATTCTATATAAAATAATAATAATATATCCATGGACACTTTTTATGGAGTGCTAGCACCATGCACTGGCAAACTGTAATCAGTAAATGTAAAAAATAAAAGAGTTAAAACATCTTTCTCTATGGGCCGCATATTATTACAATCATTTTACTATCATGTTACGATCATGGTCTGCGCTCTCCAAACATTTTTAAATCATATTACCAACCAATGTTGGAGCTGCTTTTGAAATACTCCATTCTCCCTCCATTGGTTTGGCTTGTAAAAGAAACTACTTATGAATCTGTCTGACTTCTCCAAACATTGACTCAGATCAACCACAGGAAAACCACCAGTCAAAAAGTCACCAAGGAAAAAATAACCTCTTGGTAAATGCTCATGTATTTTACACAAATTGATGAAAACAAGATTAATTCTATAATGGAGGGTTCGCAGAAAACACAGATTTTGAGTTTTTCTTTACTTAAGCTTTTTATTTGCATATACATACTCCCTTTGTGATTTGTTTTGGAATATGAATCATAATGTAGTGTTCATCAGAATAATCAAGCCCTTTAAGGCCTATTTTGATATGAACTCATAAAACCCCCATTCCCCACCCTTAATCTTTGGTTCTTTAAGGGATTGTTATTATATTAATATTTAAATGACAATCTGCTTAAATTATTAGATAAGTGATACATGATTGCCCTCAATTTCCCTTATATCTAAAGGACGTGTAATGTTAATGCAACAGCAGTTAATCATCAACATTATTGATGATATTCAGCCAAGACTCAGTCTCAGCAGTGAAAATGGATTAGCCCTCTGGCAAAATCACTAAATTCATATTTTAAAACATCTTTATATATATATCAGGAAGGCAAAATGAAGCACTGTGTTTAATTTGAACACTTGAATCGACTCAATGCTGCATGATTGATGCTGGTAAAATATTTATCCCATAAAAGAAACAATTCTGCACAGTTGGATATGTACTCTTGTGAGCCAGCGGTTTCAACCTTGGGTCAAAGTCAAAGCATTAACTGCTCTGCCCAGCTGCTGAAATGTGGCTCTGTGTGTAGAAAGTCTGACTTTATACTGCTACTTTCTGAAAAGCAGAATCTTACTGACCGTGCCAGGTCTACCAACACACTTTTTTCTTTGACAGAAGGCACTACATAAATCCACACTACTATAAACATCTAAGCCGAGCCAGTATTCAGGGGTGTGTTTCTCACAAAACAACGTAACTCACAGATTAACTGTCACAGTTTGATGCATAGTTGGAGAAACTAGTCACAACTGTTTCCCAAAACCTTAGTAACATGATTGCACCTCTGTCGTTTGAACCGCGTTGGTTCAACAATATAGGACTGTTGTTAATGATTTGACATGCAGGTGGTGGAGTAATAGGTTCAGAATTGATTCAAGATGCTTCTGTAAAGAACATCACTACTACACTGTTTTTTGTTACATTTTATTTTGATCGTCGGGTTCAGGTTCCCTGGCATGCTATACTCCAGGGCATTTATGCACATGCACACTCTTCAAAAATGGTGTTGATTATGGACACGCTAAAATATATAGATTGAAACATAAACATTCAGTTGGAATGAGTGATATACAATGTACTGCATGTTAGTCTGCTTAATGACAGATTAAATCCACACCATACTAACAGAACATTATGCTTCTAACTACAAATCAAGAAGGTTGCAATGCTTTTGAATGTTCGTTTGAACAGTGGTTTCAGTCTTTCTACTTCAGACTTACACATTTAATTCAGTGTATAACTTGCTGTTTCTTCTACACCAAATTTGCTCCAGCATATTATTCATATTAGCATGAGATTTCCGAAGAATCGTGTGACACTGCAGACAAGCTGCTGAAAATTCAGCTTTGCCATCCCAGGAATAACATTTTAAAATATATTAAAATAGAAAAATATTATTTTCAATTATAATATTTCACATTTTTGCTGTAATTTTGATCAAATAAATGCAGCCGGTTGCACTTTATTTTATAGTATGTGTACTTACATGTACTTATAGTGTACTTACAGTGTATTTACCTAAGAAAGTTCGGTAACACTTTATAATAACTGCACACTAGCAATCATTAATTTAGCATTAGTAAACAGATAATTCATAATTTATAAAGCATTAATAGACAATAATAAGCAGTTTATAAATACAGATATAAATGCTTTATACTTGATTTAAAAGCATATCTATAATGTGTTTAATAATTGTATTTTCATACTTTATTCATGATCAATTTATCAATTCTCAATGAAGTATAGCATTATTTACACACCAGTTATTTAGGAGTTGCCAGTGATTTATAAGATCACAAGAAATGTAGTAAATTCAGGTAGTTATAAAGCATTTAGTAGTGGTCAGTTAACTATTTATGTGAGGACTAATCTAAAGTGAGGACTAGTTATGCCTTGTAAAGCATTTATAAAGGATATTTAAAGGCTCAGTTATCTTCTAAACAAAAAACAGAAACAAACACAATGATACAGAACATAGAAATAGAAACAGCCTTTAAATATCATTTGTAAAATCTTTACAAGGCATAAATAGTCCTCACTTTAGATGAGCTCACATAAATAGTTAACTAACAACTACATATGTTTTATAACTACCTGAATTAACCCTGAATTACAGTAGAAATACATGTTAATAAACCATTTATTAACACTATAAGTAACTATTACTATATGTCTGAATAAAAAGATGTATGAATGCACATTTAAATAGTTTATTAATCATTTTCTTACAATTTCTAAGTGATCTTATGAACCACGGACAACTCCTTAATAACTGGTGTGTAAATAATGCTATACTTAATTTAGAAATGATAAATTGATCATTAATAAAGTATGAAAAAACAATTATTTAATACATTATAGGTATGCTTTTAAATCAGGTATAAAGCATTTATATCTGTATTTATAAACTGCTTATAAATGTCTATTAATGCTTTATAAATGATGAATTAACTGTTTCCTAATGATAAACTAATGATTAATAGCATGCAGTTATTATAAAGTGTTACCGAAAGTTCTGGTAATACAAGGTAACTACATGGGGTAGGGGTTAGGTTTAGGGGTAGGTTCAGGGTTAGTACCTAGTTATTACACAGTTATTGAAATGACTAAAATAAGTACATAGTATGTACATGAGGAACAGGACTGTAAAATAAAGTGCATTTGCACTGTAATGCATGTTCTGCTGAATATGACTGACAGTACAGAGATTAGTTGCTTCATGCAGGCTCTGTCTATGCGGGAATCAAGAATGGGATATGGACAAGGGAGCAGCCTGACTACAGAGCTGTTTTGAATCATTATGAACAGCCCAGAGGAGGACAGAGTGAAGAGGCCAGAGGGAGACGCTCGGAGGCAGAGCTGCATTAATGGCATTGCCTCGGAGGAGGCTCGGGTACAGCAAGGAGTAATTAAACAAGCTTTAGGAGATGCATACATCAGTGTGTGTCTTACCTGCTGATCCAGGATCTGCCGCTAGTCTACCTGATAAGAGAAATGACACCAGGAACAATGACTTCCTGAAAACCTGCCTGCCTGAGGGAAAAGAAAATTAATGAAGTGAGAGTTGCCAAATGAGCACAACCCTCAGCCTCATCACCCTCTCATCTTAGAAAAAAAATGGTAATAAAGTCATAGTTAGATTCTTTCTAATATGTAATGATAATAATAAACAACTTGAAATGATTCAAACACATTTAAAGAAGTGCTGGGGATGCTATTTTGCAACTGTAGCAATAGTTTAAACCAGTGGTGTACACTCCTGTTCTTGAACTTCACTGTCCTGCAGAGTTTAGCTCTCCAGTCAAACAAAAAAGTTACAGAGGTTTTAGTTCATGAGGATGATTTATGAGCATATTTCTATCTAAATTATATATTTCATATAACATGCTGAACACCAACAATCTAAACTATAAATCTAAACAAGTTGTGTTCCAAATTTGAGATTTTTATTTCTAAAAAGCTTTTCGTAAGATTGTATACAGGCCCAGGACTAAACTTTTCCCATTAGATGCC
The DNA here is from genome assembly GCF_023724105.1 of Carassius gibelio. Lineage (NCBI taxonomy): Eukaryota > Metazoa > Chordata > Actinopteri > Cypriniformes > Cyprinidae > Carassius > Carassius gibelio. Next base: position 16,941,836 of record NC_068407.1, on the reverse strand, counting down.
AGCAGTACTTTGCAGGGATACACAGAATTGTGATTCACAGAACAGTATAATTTCTCTCTTTACAGGCGCAAAGACACGCGCACATTTTTTTGTTCACTCATACAAACCACACTCTGACATCCATAACAACACACCCACACAATTCTAATTGCATAATTTATCCAACTGGCTCTAAAACACAGCAAAAGCAGAAAAGGGGAAGGGGTAGAAAACCCCATTGCTTTATAGGCCAAACCTGAGAAAATAGCAGCATTGTTAAAAATAAATAAATAAATAAATACATACATTTTGAAGCTTTGCCAAATAGATTGAAAGTCTATTTATAAATGAATGGCCTTGGGATTAAAAATAGCAAATGGGTTAAATGGGTTTCAATTGGGACATTTTAGTCCTTATATGGTTCTGAATGTAAATATTTTGTGTCATAGTGTTAAAATATATCTATTAAAGAAAATGAAGGTGAAATATTAAACTTACTTCATATATAATTGTTAACATTTTATAAATAATATAAATTTACAAACAAACCAAATCCAGAAAAAAAATGGAAATTGAATACAGAATTTGGGAGAAAGAATAAAGCAGATTTCATAGGGCCCTAACTAGAAGTGTTATTCTTTATTTGAGAAGGCTTGGTGCGATGCACAGATCAAAAGACCATTGAATATTTTCTGACTTCCTTTCCTGACTCTTCCACTGAATTTTAAACAGTGCTGTACTGTCAGACAGAACCGAAGACATGAACTTTGGTTTTGATCATGATTCCCTTGACATCTGTTAACCCTGCTCCCTCACATCCTGTCTTTCTCTTTCTTAGCCCCACTTTCTCCCACTGTATTTTGAAAAACAGTAATAATTTCTTCAAAGTGCTGCTACACACACTGCATTTATGATATACAAAATACTCACTCATTATTACACCAAAATAATTTGTGGTTATATTTAGACAATTTTGCTACTTTGTACCAGGTTTGCTTATAAAGTTTTAAGTTTAGTACATTTTATTTCTATGGCGCTTTTCATAATGCACACTGTTTCAAAGCAACATGATTATTTATTTAAATATGTGTTTATTATTCATTTATTCTTTATGTATCATTAACTTGTGGTACAGACCTAATTCAGTCTCAAAGAGTTTATTAATCACATGAATAATTAACAATTTATAATCCAGCTTTTGATGTTGATGAAGGTTTTCAGGACATTTAAGATCTGCAGTTTGGTCGAATTTAATCCAAAGCAGATGGACTATTTATTTTATTTTATTTTTTCAATGTTTTGTCATGCATTTGAATGCATACAAGTCAACTGTTGCACAAAATGTCAAACAAGTAAATTATTTTTAAGTAATGCAATATTCAGTTGTTTCTATGTAGCAACTATCACAACTGACCCACTCCATAATCCAGCATTGTCTGCTCCAGTGAGTCTGTATTAAAGCTTTCCTAAAGTCCATTTTAGGAAGATACAACTGTCTGAGACATAAATATTGTCAACTGCAAAAAAAAAAAAAAAAAAAGCTGTTTTATGCAACGTATGCATTTATTTAATTTGATTAATAAAAATGTTAATATTATTTTGTTGATCAAATAGCAGTTATAAGGTGTTTTAGCATGTTATATATCAAATTAAATTAGATAATCTAAAAGCATAAACATAATAACTATGTTATAATCAGTGGTTATAAACCTTATTATTCATAGTACTATTCTAGCTTTCTTTTTGAAACAGTTTTATTGGTCTCTACTGTTAATAACATTTGAATATGTAATTTGTAAAAGTATATAGATGGTTTTACAAGCTTTTACCAAAACAAGCTGAAGACGGATAAAGCATAATGGTTTGTATTGTTAAGATCTGTATGTGCGTTCTGAGATACTTCCAGTGATATGTGGGATAATAATGTCAAGCCTTATTGCCTGCCAAACTGATCAAACAATTTAATTTCTACAGCTAAATCATCTGTGGTGTCTGCTGGAAATCTGTTGTAAATCAAACACTGAATTGAATTTAATCAGTGCAGACATTCTCCCCATAGAACACACTCTCATACACAAACACACAGAGACAAATACACACTTACAGGAAATACCAAAGTTAGGTCAGAATGGATGTATGCATTGTTTGACTCACTCAGTAAAACACATGATTAGCCTTCTCAATTTCATTATAAAATGCTAAACACAACACATGGCAGATGAAACATCATGTTGTAAGTGCTTATGCTGCTGTTTCTACTTTATGTGAGAAAGTAATGTTTCTCTTACAAGTTATACTATCCCAATATCTGGTGATCTGCACAGGAAAAATGTCCTGCCGTGGTAAATTTTTTCCATGAGTATAATGCCGCATGCTCACAGAGGGGTAACGTGGGAAGACATATGGATCCAATCAGGAGAGAGGTCCCTTGGGGGTCCGCGCATGCTCAGGACGCTGCAACAAAGGCACTGTCCCACATGTTTGAAAAGGAACGTAGGAAATCCGAGACTGTGAAATGTGTAGGGACGGATCATGCTTCTCTCCAGGCATAAATAACGTCACGCCCCACCCTTCTTTTGAAATGGAAATATTACCCGCAATCCTCAAATGAAGGCTTTCATCATTCGGGTTAAGCCCACTGGAGAGTTGGTTCGGGAGTTGATTATAGTCTGTCTGGTTATGGATCTTTTCGATCCAGCCGAATGCCATTTTTGAATAATGAAGAACATGACAGATGGCATAAAGATCACTGATATTTCTGATACATAGCCTTGTGTCACATCTATCAGGTTTCGACCACTAGGTGGTGTTAGTTCCCTATGTAAAACAGCTGCTTATCTACAATCTGTGCAGTTGTGACTTTAAATAAATCGACGAAAACTCTTCATACGCATTTCATAAAACATTTCACAGGGCCCTATTACTGTTTATTAAAATTTAAATAAAACATTAAGAAATAAAACTGAATTTTTATAAATGAGACAAAAGTGTGTTAAATAATAACAGTAATTAGAGTGTAACTGCAGTTGTTTTTGTAATTGCCCTCAGGGGTTTGGGATTTTGAGTTTTGGATGTAACACATGTGTTTGTTCATAGCTTTGGACTTTGGAAAATGTGCGACAGCCAAAAACCAAACACATTTATTCCTCATTATAACGCTCCGTTTTATCAGGGCCTCTTTCTGGCCGTAGCCTCAAGTGTTTCATTCTACAAACAGACAGATTTACAACTTTTTAATTTCATCTTTTTTAATTTAGTTCGTTTTTTTTAAAGCTTTTTATTGGATCTTTCTGAGCATGTGGATTTCATTACGTTTCATCTCACATTCCTTCCTGAAAATGACAAATGTTTGCAAAGTATTTCTTATGCTGATAGCAACGTTTTCTGAATGGATGGGTGTGCATGAATCAAGAGGGTGTCTGTGTGTTTGCAGGTGGTCTTAGATGTATGAACAGGCCTGTGTGAAGCACTGGCAGCCAGAGGAACTAACTTTTACTCACCACAAGGCTTCTCACTTCTGGACAGGACGTGAAGTGCTTTCCCATGCTGTATGCCACAATGTCAGCCTTCATAGTGCCTTTCTTTGATTGGAGATGAGAAGGACACAGAATCCCGCAGGTGGTAAGGTACATCGCTGTCTGTCCCTAAAGGTTGTGCACCTCTTACACAGGGTCACACTCAAAGATCTAGATTCCCAAATGCTGGTGACAAAGAGGCCATAACTGTGCTGCAGCAGAGCTGAGGAATAAATGGAGGAGTCCTAACAGAAATGCCATTGAGTAAGAGTGCCTGGAAATGTCACAGTGTAATAAGAATGTTTCTTATTTGTGGTCTTTCATTCAGGCTTGGCAACACATCTGAAGAAACCGTGGATAACATCTAGATCTGAGTCTCTTGCAGTAATGGCCCTCTTCAGTTTGGTGTCTGCCTCTTTATACCCCCCATTCTCCATCATTGTTCACTGTTTTCTCAGAAGTTAGTTGTATTTATATGCCACAGTCTGGCATTTCAGAACACGTGCTTACGTTATTATACTTCTATATGCAATTTAAGAAAAGTATGCATCAAATTTTCATGTTTTTTAATTTAAAAGTGATTGCATTGAGTTTTAGAGTTGAAGGAAATGCTCATAAACTTAACAGAAAACAGCACTGGTAATTTTATGCCGTCTGGGACATTTATTTTTCTTCTTACAGTGCATGTTCTTATTTAGAAAGCCTGTATTTTATATGGTAAACTACTGTGGTCTGAATATAAGTGATTTACTTAACAAAATAATACCCATGCATTTGGGTTTGTGGATGGCGATGGTGTTTTTTTTGTGTAGGTTTTGCCTCATAGACATGTTTTCTATGGCTCCTTATGGAATCGATCTGCTTCCCATTGTGGGTAAATTAACCACTAAGCAGGCAGAAGTAGATTTTTATATGACAGCCACAGGAATGCCACTTTACTTTGTTAACACAGTTTACATGCAGAACTGTCCAATTTGAGTTGTTTTATGAGTGGCTTCTAGAAAGTGCTGTGTATTCCATTGATATTTCACCCTTAGGCCTTTTAAGATGTAGATGAGTTTGTTTCTTTATCTGAACTGATTTGGACAAATGTAGCATTACATCATCACTCACCAGTGGATCCTCTGCAGTGAATGGGTGCCATCAGAATTAGAGTCCAAACAGCTGATAAAAACATCACATTAACTTCATTTGGACAACTTCAAAGGCGATTTTCTCAATATTTAGATTTTTCTGCACATTCAGATTCCAGATTTTCAAATAATTGTATTTCGGCCAAATATTATCACATCCTAACAAACAGACCAATATTGAAAGCTAATTTATTCATCTTTCAGATGATGTATAAATCTCATTAAATAAATAAACAATGACCCTTACTATATATCACATATAGTATACAGTATTGTTTCAATAAAGTCATTATTTCCTGCTCTGCAAATATATTGTATGCCTCAGAGGCCAGTTGCATCGTATTTGCATAATTTAAATTTGACTGTCCAGCATTCAAATTTAGTTTTGGGTTTTATTTTTATACTCCAGTTACTGAAAAGTGATGTATATGTGCTTTGACTTTCTATGCAAATATTTGTCAGTACTTTTAACAATACACAGTTTCCAAAAACATAATTTCACACAATATTTCTGCAATAAGTGCTATTTAAAAAGTACTTTTTTTTTTTTTTACATGGGCACAAATGTTCAATATTCACTACTAAAAGGAAAGCAGATGATGATTAAAATCATGACACTGAAACCTATATGACCTATGTGAAGTAACCCTTTAATTTATGATCATTTTACTTAACTAGAAAACATTTTTGTTGTTGTTGTTTTTTAATGAAAATTGTATATATTGTTCACATTACATTATAAAAAATATGGGGGTTGTGATATGACTCAGACTTAGGAGTCAATGATGTAAGAAACCACAGTCTGAATAAGCATCAAGATCAAATGTATCTGCTGTTTTAACAAGAGGACCTCAGTGACCACAAACAGACCAAACAAATCAACTGTGACATCATTTCTGATACACATGAAATCCACATTTGTCATGAGAGTGCTTTGGCAAAAACAGCTGTTTCCCTGTCATTTCTTAAACAGCCACCAGGTGTCATCCTACTGACATAGATTCTGTGAGCAACTTCAGAATGTCTTCTATGAGGCTGAGCATTGTGTCCAAACCCATTTTGTCTGTCCACCCACAGTTCCCTGTAGAAGGGCCCTTTCTGATAATATTTGCTTATTTGTCTAAAATGACGCGGGAAGATTATTTTTGTATGTGCAAATGCAAGGGCAGTCTTCATGCACGCAAACTAGAATGAATTATTTTTGGTTTTAATGATCACTGTGGTGGTTCTTGATTCATTTTACTCTGTAAAGGCATTTGAATCTGGAAAATCATACATTTTCAAATGTGAATCCCTGCTAAAAGATCACTTTTAGTAGAACGTTAGCATCTATGACGATTATGTTAGCCTCAAAGCTAACAGCCTTGAACTAAACATCACAAAACATAATTAGTAAATCATACAAATCACTGTAGAAGTGTAAGCTACACTAATTGACCCACATTCAACATTTTACAACGAAGTCTTGCTGTTCTTACATTTTGAGCTATTTTCATTACAGTTTTAATTATTTATACCAGAAGTAGTAGGAATTTCAGAAAGTAATTAATTCTCCCAAAGCAGACCTTCTTTTCCTGATCTCGCCTTCACAAAAGCAGGAACACACGTGTCCTGTCCATACTGTCTTTCACTGAGAGTGGGAAGCATGTGACGAGGGTCTTTTCATCAACCGGTGAAGTTAGCAATTTCCATAACTGATCATATGATCAAGAAAGGGACAAAATGAACGATTTTGCGTCATATTTTCTGTGTGTATTATACAAGTGTCATCTGAAAAGTATTAGCTTAATTTTGTCACATTACAAATAAACTTCTCATCGTATCATGTCTGTATTATGTTATTTAAATAACGACACACCACTGAGATGTCTGTCACTTTAAACATTCATATTAATTAGGTAGGCTACATGAGCTCGACAGCAATTAAATAAAAGGAAAAAGGGAACTCACACACTTTACAGGCCTGAATTAATTATGCTGTGGCATTTCTGTCCTGAAATAAAATGTTAATGTTAATGTTCTTGTTCTAGTTTGAAAAGTGAAATGTCTCTCCAAGATTTTGAATGACTATGTTATTATAGATCTCAGATGTATGAGTATTTCCTACTGATGACTCTTCTCTATGGTTTATTCTGAAATACAACATTTGCCCACAGGATGTCTCTAAAGAACAATCTTAAGGTGTTAGACCTGAGCTGTACAGCATATAAAACTCCAAACCTCTGCTACTTTTTTAAACCAGTTAGACAGTTTGTAAATAATACAAATTTAACTTAGGTATGAACTATTTGAAGGTAAAGCAGTTCACAAATATGGTCTGAGTTAAATGAGATGCAACATGACAGAACCATTCTCTTGTACGTATATATCTAATAGTTAACATTTCTCTTTAAATCTTCTCATGGGCATGTGAGGTGCAGTGAGAGCCAACGGTTTGGTGGGTTACATTTACAAGTGACCCCCTAACTTCTGGCACCGTTCTCACAATCATCATCGCCATATTTTTAGGGCTCCTTGCCAAGTAGACACTTCAACTGTGTCCCATGCTGAGAAGATTTCGCCAGGTCGTGGAGAGAGCTCATCTCATCTCTGAAGAGGATCTTGGGTAATTAGCATTAGTGCATCTAATTAGAGGTGAACCAGTGCAAAAAAGGCCAACGTTCGCCATATAGCTGGTGCCAAAATGTCCCAAGTACCCACTGAAGCCTGTGAGATAAGTGGCCTGGCAGTGTTTTCATATCACTGTTTTAATGGCACATACTTGATGAGCATGTGAACTACCAGCTAATTATATGATCTTATCTGACGCAGCTCTCGTGCTTAGATTGTGTAGTGTTTGAGCCTTAGTATTTCAGCATGTATGATTCAAAAGCAGATTTTTAGAACTCCTCAAATGTCCTCTCATAAAATTCTATTATATATATGATGTTCAAGATTCATTTGAATATATACTGTACATGTTACCTGTGTTTATTTGCACCAGTTGTTATAGACTTGACATAAATTTACTTTTTTATTCGGAAACATCCGCTTTCTACTTTCTATTTACATAGTCTTTCAGTAATGAGAGCCTGGCTTGTGACTTGTCTGCACTGAGCTTGGCCCAAACAGTTGTAAATATGTCATTTACCAAAACAGACTGGATATTTTGTGGCTGTTCCACAATAAGCAACTTCCTGTGGAAGCAATGATATGCGGCACCCGCTCTTGACATTTTTAATGTTACTAAAACTGTGAGCGTTTTCAATTTAAGAACGTTTTGTATGACGTGGAATGCTTCTTAATGACGTCACTGCTCGATAAATGTTCACATCTGATGCATGCAATGTCATTTTCGAATAATTGACTTTCTATGTGTCTGGATGTGATTAGCATCTTTGATTCCGCTTCACATACATGCGCTCCACAATACTGGCCGCATTTCAAATAAGCACGCTGTCATTGTGTAATATTCTGTGATCTGTTGCTTTTGCTCCATCTGAGCAGCAGTTTTCCTCTGTTTTCCTCTCGCTAATCCACAATAAACAGCCATGTAAACAGACAAGCGTAACAGAGGATGGCTCTCAGAGCAGGGACTGACACAAAGGCACTGTGCCAGGGTAAATAAACGGCCTGAGATGTGGCGTGCTTTCTGACAGAATGGTCAAATCTGCCTCTCGCCCTTAGAGACACACATCACGAAGATCCAGAGAGGCTGACCATCAGACATGCACACTTTAAATGAAATGTGTCGTGAGTTAGTCTTTTATTAAATGGTTGGATAATCAGTGAATAATGTAGGCATTCAATCATATGAGCTGTTGTCTTCACATGTAGATAATATTGTTCATATTATTGATTCATATTATTGAATGCACTAACCATTTAGTCTTAGTATTTTAATATGAAAATGTAACAGAAAAGTTCAGAATTAGCACAGAAAGCTTATGGTTTTCCAATACAAGGCTCACTGTAAAGTGCATCTTTATTTTTTGCGAAACTCTTTCTACCTATACATACAGTTGACCAACAACCTTTATTCCTTTTTAACCTGTTAATTGTCACCCCGTCCCGTATACGGGATGCCTACGTTGACTATAATATATTACAATCAAATCTAATCTAATCTTGACAAACTATATATCGTTGGAAAGGTCTAAGACTTCCAAATATATATTTTACCAATATTTTTTGTTAAAAATTATGTAGGAAAAGTAATAGATGAATTTATGACAAGAGTGCACCCTCAGAAATCTACATTACAAAAGGAGCTTTGACCTTTGTTTAAAAAAAAGACTTCCTCGTTGCCTTTTTCTCTATCACATTTTAGAAATCATCAGAAGTTATATATCACTTGAAAACATAAAATCTCAAAATTCATCCTTCAAAATCCATTTTAAAATCAGAAATTGCATTACCAAGTAAATGGTACATCAAAATCATGTTACAAAATGTTTTCAGTCATGAATTATAAAAAATTATGTTTGTATCATGCACATTCATGTCTATCTTCAAAAACGTGAGTGACAGTTAACAGGTAAAACAACATGATTAGAAGCAGAATAAAGACTTATTTTCGTGTGGTTCTGGCATAATTTATGTTCTGACCTCAAAACACTTTCACCTTAGTGCATTATTTGTAAACTAATGCATTTTGATATTTGCATCACATAACCAGCTCCATTGAACTTTCAATGCGGAGCACTATGAAACGTGAGTCGCAAAGATTTCAAAGAATTGTGGAATCAAGCTAAAATGACAAGGGACACTCGCCAGATATTTAATTTCCGAACTGCTGCGACATGCACAACAATTCACGTAATAAAACATCGCCAGATTCACGTTCTCCTGTTTCGAATAAAATCGAATAGACTTTCAGCGCCACTTACTGGACATTTTACTTGCAGAAAGTTTTTCCAGCAAGTTTTTCCAGCTTCAGTTGTGTATTTATGCATTTACAAAATGCAAAGTTACTTTTGAAAGATAAACACTTTTAATAGTGCTTGTTTTGGGTCCAGCTGAGAACCACAGGCAGCAGAGACCCGCTCGATACATAGCTCTTGACACATGTTTACTTGCGACTCTGTCTAAGCTAACACTTAAGAGTTATAATGTTGAACAGCTAACCACATCACACTGTTGAAGAGTTCTGCCCCTCATACTATATGTCAGTTTATTTCTTTCTCACAGATTAAAAATCCTTTCAAATCTGTTATAATTAGCCAGTTATGTCATTATGTACCGTTAGCATTGCAGCTCAGTCATTATGCAAGAGATCTGATGAGATTTCTGAGGCAAATTAGAAAGAACGCCGCCTATGCTTGTCTTCTACAAAAACGATAGTAAAAATGTGGAAGACAAACGACAGAGTTTGAGAAAGAAAGGAACAAATGAAGAACTCTGCGGAAAGAAATCACCTCGGGGACAGCAGTAGTCAGCCGTTAAGAAACAGCCTTACAGTTTCCTGCATATACCCAGTGGACTAAGAGGACACGTTTGGGGTGGGACAACATATTCTCTCACACTGTTGCTTAACACAGCTGTCATGATAAAGCACTGGAGATACAGCCTTGACTGAATCTCTGGGTTAATTTATGGTTTATGTATTTTCATGACTTGCCCTTGCATAGGCCAGTAAGGCCTATTAAATACGTTTACACTGCTTTGAGTGAAGCTCATAATAAGCTATTTCTCATAGAAAGAAGACTTTTAACATACTTTAAAATATAATTTAAGAAAAATAGGAATGTAATATAAAGTGTGAACAGGATATAATCTTTTCAGACACCTTTTTGTGTTATTGACATTTGAATAAAAAAGTAATAAAGATTTAAATACAATTTAACTCTTAAAAGTTCTTTTTGACCTACTTAAGTAGGAAGTAAGTACAACTTTGTATGTAATTTCATAATTACTTATTTTGCCTTTGCAAGATGGTTAAAGTGTGCTGCTGAATGTAGCATGTATGGGAAACTAAATAATATATTGTAATAATTTTAATTTAAACTTGTCTTGTATTTGCATATATTTGTTAATAATTGTATTATTATTATTTTGTTTATTTTTTTACAAAAGGTACACTGAACGTGATGTGTTATAGGCCAAACTATTTATTTTAGCTACATTTTTTTTTTAAATGTTGAAATTTAATCTACAAATTTTTTTTTTAATGTAACTAAAATAAATTAATTGCAACCACTTACCTTAAATTGTCTTTAGTAAAGTCTTTTTTCAGTCTTTTTTTTGTAAAGAAATGACTACAAAGGGTGAAACGTGTGTTAAGAAACATAGTCTATAAAGTGTACTACTATATTTTATTTATTATACTAATTATAAAATCTATTATTTATTTATTATTTATTATATTTATTATATTATAATGCTATTTTATATTATCTGTAAGGTTTTTTTAAATTATATAATTAGAACACTTGATGAACACTATAAGTCCACATTCAATACAATTCTTCTTCACAAGTAAATAAATATTTTTAAAGTTTATATGTTGTCTTTCTATGCAATTTCTCCACAGACAGAGCATAGCACTATTTGAATTTTTTCCAAATAATTCCATTTTGAACTGACATCATACATTCTATGCTTGCAAGATTTTTGGGGGGAGAACTTTTGGGGGTTTCATGCTGGTTATTTTGCTCTAGTCAATGGATTTCCTATCACATTTTGATTCAAGTGTACTGACCTATTTTTGATTTGTTCATCCAAAATGTGGCATGTTCCGTGAAATTCCACGTTATAGGAGTTCCATTTTTATGACTGGATTTTATACGAACCGATCCATGTTTTCTGCTTCGCGGAAATCATAGGGCTGTATGTCTCATATTTTAGAGAAGTCAAGGAATCCAAAAATTGGGAAAGGAATCAATTAAATCTGTATGTGGGTGTGTGTAAATATTGAAATGTAACCCCCTTTGTAATTGTTAACATTTTCATAAGTAGTAAGTAGGCCTAACTGTAATTTAATTAAAAAAAATATTAACTGTAACTGATTACAGTGACATTTATTTTGTAATTAAATTATGTAATGCCGATACTCCCCAACACTGGCTCTAGTAATATAAAGCAAGTCGTTTATAGGAAATACTGTATATAAAGACTAATGTTGTCAAGCATGTCAATTGCATCCTGTTTTTTCCACCACAGGGTAGCACGACATTGTGATATAGTATCCCAAATGACAGAGCAAACAGGCTTACAAACGGTCTCAGAAGACTTGAGAAAACAACACTCATATATCAAACTCCCATTTAGGGGAGGATCAAACCATTTTGTCATGGAAAAAAAAGTCAGCCTGCCTCCACTGCCCTACACACCCACCTCTACACAGAAGAAACCATGGCCTGATGAATGGGGCTATACTTTCACTACTGTAGCAGTCTAAGGTGGAACAAACACTCATCTTAGTACAATAACCAAACCCCATCAGAAGCACAGAAAATCACTTTGCCTGAGATAGATGCCACAGTTAGTCTCGCTACAAGCGGTTTCCAGCTCACTGAACGCTCGGTCTGATGAATGTTAAATCAGTTTACACTTCAGCTGTTTTCAAGGTGGTGAGGAGTGCGTTTTCTTAAGCTTACCGTGTGAACTGAATGTAGGAAGTAGATTGTAGAGCTACAATTCAAATTTAAATTTAAGGAAATATAATTAAAATGAACTGAAATTCATATGATATAATATATGTGACTGATATATAGACAGAGCAATAGATAAATCTAATGTTTGCAATGCCAACTATTCAAATTTGTGTGTATGTATCTGCATTTATGCATCTCAACTTTTAAATTACATTTTTTTTTTAAACACACACACACACACACACACACACACACACACTTTTGTAGACAAGGATAGAATAACTGCATTACCTGGGGTGAATTTCTCTGAATTACAGGGAATTACTGATTTCCAAAAATCCCGTTAACTTTACTTTATTACTTTATGTTCCTGTGGCTCAGTTGGTAGCGCATTGCATTAACAAGGTTAGGGGTTCGATTCCCTGGGAACACATTATAGATAAAAACTGATAGCCTGAATGCACTGTAAGTCGGTTTGGATAAAAGCGTCTGCTAAATGCATACATTTAATTTAATTTAATTTAACTTCTTGTGAGGGTGTGGCCAATTCACACTCATGAAATGAAAATTTCACACAATCTTTCATGTTTCATGTGTAACAAAATTAGCATGTTCCTGCCATACATCAAAAATGCTGGGATGTAATCGCAACAATATAACATTTTCAACACATGTTATTATATTTTAAGAACCAATTGTGTACCCCAACTTAATATCTGTGATGTTTCCACAATGGATGTCGGCCTTCTTAGAAAAGGGGGAAGTGTAAATGTCATTGCCAGTCATGCTTGATCTGAGTGGTGCATGGTGAGGTCATTATTTCTTATTAATTTGCATAGATTTTTCTACATTACTGGCAATTTCATGTCACGCTTTATTAGAGTCTGTGGTGGTATACTGGCAAATCTGAGATATTTAATCTAAATTTCGATAAATGTAATCTTATTCATACCAAAAATCCCTTAAAGGAATGGTTCTATTTTTAAATGATAATTGGCTGAAAATTTACTCACCCTCAAGCCATTCATGATGTCGATAAGTTTGTTCCTTCACCAGAAAGGATTTGAAGAAATTTAGTATTACATCAATTGTTCACCAATGCATCCTCTGCAGTGAATGGGTGCCATCAGATTGAGAGTCCAAACAGCTGATAAAAACAACCCAATGATGCACAAGTATTCCATATGGCTCCAGTCTACCGAACAATCATCTTAAAATAAAAATCTGCATGTAATAAACAAATTTATCATACAACATTGCTTCCACTAAAATATGAGGCCTCTATCCACAATATTGCTTTCTTCAGTGAAGTCATATCATCTGAATCAGGAGAGAAATATGCTGATTAATTACCATTTACAAACATAACCAACCCAAAACAAATATGTTGTTGGATTTTAATGTGAGAGGACAACAGGGATGGACCTTTTAACTAGAGGAAGAGTTATTATGGATTATGGACTTGTATTTCTCCAAATCTGTTCAAATGAAGAAAAAAACTAAATCTTGAATGGTCTGAGGGGGGAAATGTTTTTAGCCAACTTTCATTTTTGGTTGAACTATTACTTTAAACTATTACTTTGAACTTAATTTAGCATATTATACATAATTTTGAATTCATGGCAATGGTTTTATAAAAAGCATTTTTTTACAACTTCTGTCTCTCAAGACTCTCAAATCTGTCTGGTGGATACTGGAAACCACTTAGAGCAACCTAGCAACCACTCAGAACACATAACAACCACATGGCAGCTCTCCAGCAACCATACCGTACACCTAAGCATTTTTAAGCACACAGTAACATCACTGATGTCTTCAGTAAACTTCCCCACTGGAGCATAGGTTAAAAGGTTAACCACTTACTTCTGCTCTCAAAGGTTGACTTCTAATATATAATGTGAATCTTTCTTTGTTCGATTTTCTTTGCATCCTTTTGTATCTATCATTAGTCACTCTTCACCTTTCAGATAAGACAACCCGTTAATTTTAGGTAGAATGTGCAAGTGCTTAAAACGTCTTAAAGGTCAAATTGTGACCTTTCATAGAAAGGATTTTGGCAGACACGTTTCATATCCTTATTTTGAGGTCTGTGGATTCCCCTAACAGACCTGAGCCTTTGTACTCAGATCTTCACCCCTGCACTAACCTCCAGAGTGAGATAGGCTCTATCTATCTCACTTTCTCTCTTTTCATTTGACTCTTACGGGAGGGGGGTATGCTTGTTCCACAATATTATTTTTACAACTGTTTGTGTGCAGAGCTTCTGCATTGTGTGACATCAAATGAAAGAAGTGAAAACTCAGCACAAATAGTTGTGAAACGATACAGTCTGGCTTCACAACCTTAAATTGAATGCCTAATAAATAGAACACATGAAGACATGAAAATGTCATTACTTTAAAAGGCTAATTCTTGTAGTCTCCTAATGAGTTGCCCTCTGATGCCTCATGGCAGAAGGTAACTGTATAGGACTCTAAATCGAAATATTTCACCTAAGATCTCACAAAAGCTAAAGAGAATAAATATTGTATTACTTTAGAAAGGCTAAGTCTATATGAAGATTTCCAAGAGATTGAAAGTTCCTAGAGACACTGCTTTCAGCCTTACGTCTTAGCTTAAAGTGTGTTGTACCAGAAAACCTTTGAGGGTGTGAAAGAAAAAGCACAATATCATAAAATGTTTAATCAGAGCAACTGAGAAAAACCTGCAATGTACAGCCAAAGACTTGCAAGATGACCCGATGAAAGGATGAAAACCATTTCAATGCAGTGTGTAAGAAGAACACTAGACAAGTATGGCCTACATGTTGAGACATCTTGATTAATACCACTCTTGATCAAGAAGAACAAAAGGCAGACCTGAACTTGATCAAATTCATTTGTGTACACCTGTGGAGATCTGAAGGAATGTTTTATGGAGTGATGTGACCAAACTGGACCCATGAACTTTTTGGACCTATGGATCAGCCGTATGTCTGCTGCAAAACAGGCAAAGCTCATAAGCGGAAGAACACCATCTCCATCCATAAACTTGGAGGTGGATCAGTCCTGTTATGGGGTTTCTTAACTGTAGCAGGAATTGGAAATCATGACTGTATGAAGGACATCATGGATTCTTTGAAGTATCAGGCCATTTTGACAAGAATTGTGATGCCTTTGGGGCAAAGACTGAAGCTGATGATCAATGGACTTTCCTGCAGGACAGTCATCCCAAAGTACACATCCAAGTCTACTTCTGCTTCGTTCAGGGATCAGTCATAGAATGTTCTTGAGTGACCTGTTCAGTCTCCAGAATTTAATTCTCATTGAAAATATCTGGTTGAATTTAAAGAAAGCAGTGGTGAATGTGAAAACCAAAGATTATCAGTGATCTGGAAGCTTTTTCAGGCAATGAATGGGCCAAGACTGTAGCAGAGAGGTGACAGAAGCTTCTCAACACTTACAGCCAGCGTTTATTGGTGATTTTAAAGAATGAAAGATTCTGCACAAAATTTGAGTCTTAGGGGGTTGAATAATTTTGAACATAAATGTTTAGAGCCAATTTGAATCATGAATCATCATGAGTCATCAGTGTTCCATTCTCAGAATGACTCAAAAGTTCTCCGCAGCAAAATGTCTTGCAGGTCAAAGGGGTTGAATAATTTTGTTTGCAACTTTATTAATATATATATATTTCTTTCTTTATTTTAAAGATTGCTATTATTGTATATAGTATGTGATACCTACATTTACAGAAACAATAAAACATTGCAGGGTGGAATCAACATAATAATTAGACAACATCAGATTAATAATTAGGCAATATGCAGAGATACACGTTCACTTTTTATAGGAATCACCATCCGATACTGGAAAGTGTTTTATAATAAGCCTTATGTAGAGATATTGACAGATTGATGTTGTATTATGAACTAATTGCTCAAATCTTCAAAAGGATTTCAAACCAGCAGCATGAGGAAAGATTCTCTTGAATTGCATTCCAATTAAAGTTCAAATGCAAGTCCTTGTTTATAGGTTGGTATTCAGTTCTCATCTTTTCAGCAAAGACAGGAAATGATTCATCACTTAAGGTATCTGTGCCACTATTATAACTAATATTTTGTGCATAGTAAAGCCTCAGCATTTTGATTAGAGTCACGAAGCGCTGCCTTTTACATCGCCAGCTTCCGGATAAACATCCATTATTCCCTTCCACACACTCACACGCACTCACACACTCACAGGATCGACAGCTTTGTCTGAAGGAGGAAGTAAAATCTCACAAGCTGACATGTCACCGTACATCCTCCATTCCATCCCGAGAGTTTTCCCAACTTGGGCTATGACTACAAAGCAGGGAAATGCAAGGAATGCCTCTCAAAGTCACGGAGGAATCAGCGGCTCTGAGCTCCTGTCAGCTCCAGGAGCTCTGGATGGAAGGCCACTGGCGAGGGCAGTGTGCCCAGCAGACGTGAACCACCAACTGGATGAGGTACCTTATACGAAGGGCCCGCTTCAATCTTGATCCTCAACAATAACAGGGGGACAGGACGAGGCCATCAGTCTCCATTACGGAGACACTGTTTTCTCTTAAATTACCCTCTCTGTCGTGTTCTCCGCAGTATCTATAGGAGCGGCTGTCTCGTGCATCATTTCGCTCACAAAGCTTGAAAGCCCCCTGGAGGGGAGAGAGAGCTCCTTCCTGCCCCACCAGCCCCTGCTTGCATGTCCGTCCACCTTGACAGGGACAGTCTCTGCCGACAAGAGGGCAAATTAGCATAGCAATGGAGACCCTCTCAGGGCTGAGAGGGGCGGACAGTGTAAGTGACTCTGTGGCCGCCCACCCCCAGCCTCATTCCTACGCCAATGGCAACTGAGACCGTCTGAACAAGTGAAAGCAGGGCTGCCGACTCATCTTAAAGACTTACCTGAAGGTCACGAAAAGAGCAGGTGAGGTATCAGGTGACCGCTTGCATGCAGTGTTTGGAGACTGTGCATTTCCATGTTTCTCAATGAAAACAAACACATCAGCGGTGGTGCTTTAACATACCTGACGCAGATGGATCAACACGTAGTCAAAAACATCCTATAGATGATCTGACGCAGGTGCTTGGATTCAGTGTGTTTATATTTTGTCTAGCTCAGAGAGTCTCAGTAGCTGCACTTTTCACTCATCCACCAAGAACAGCACTTCAGTGCATTTATAATAAGGAGATAATAGTATCATCTCCAGATGAATGATCTCTCGTGAACAATATCATGTTATTATATGCATTAATATCACAAAGCAATGTACTTGATATTGCCAACGTGATTTTCCACTGATAGAAGTAGAAAAATGCTGTTGTTTTGGATTTATCATGTCGTTCTCTTTAAATGTATCATTATCATTAACTTTGAATAAAGCTTTGTTCAACAAAAAGACATTTGGGACTGACAATTATGTGAGTTGAAATAATTTCCATTATAGACTTTATTCTTCAAAAAAGACAAATGTGAACTAATTTGTGTACAAACTACGCGAAAATCTGGTAAAAAAAAATAAATAAGTCATGCATATACAAATATGCATATGTACATAAATGTTGCATTTTTTGATAATACAGTAAAAATAATCAAAGGAATAGTTTATGTTTCAATATGCTCAATCCTTATTATAAATGTTGAAAACAGTTTTGCTGTTAATTTATTTATTTGAAACTGTGGTACATTTTTTCAAGATTCTGAATAGAAAGTTAAATAGTTCAAAAGCTTAAAGAACTGAATTTGTGTAATATTTTTGTCTTTACTGTCACTTTTGATCAGTTTATTGCTTTCTTGCTGAATAAAGGCCTTCATTTTCATACTGCCACAACAACAGCTCTGTTAACACCTAGTCTTTTGTGAGGGTGAAATATCTGCTCTCAGTCTTCTTATGATTGAACTGTGTAGAGGTAACTCTTCTTGATGTCATGTGGTCTCTGTATTAACCTCTCGATAAATGCCCTCTGTCTCTCTGAGCAAGACTTTCCCAATGGTTTCTGCTGTAGATGCATCAGCTCAATGAAGCAGCAAGCCTTCGTTCACATCAGCCCTCATCCTTTCTACTTCAGAGTGTATCTGAGAACAGTCTCAATTCACAGACCAAGCGTGAAAGACGGCGAACGACTTTAGTGATATAAAGTGTTACTGTTATTGTCAGGACCTGTTGCCCAAAACCCACAGCTTCTGTAAATAGTTCAGTTTTAGACAATTAAAGCATTAGTTGTGGTTTTTTAAGTGTCCTCACAAAACATGTTTTACCCTTGCCTTTTTTTTTAAATAAAAAAGAAAGAAACATTAACTGAGTGTGCAAGTTCATGTCTATGCATCAATACTGGATAGAGACTAGAGGAAGAATTTAGTCTTTGGATGAATCACAGGACACAAATTGGGGTTTGGAATAACATATAACTGTTGATTTTTTTTATATTTTTATTTTATTAGTCAAAACTGTTTTTCTCATTATGAGTCAATGACCCTTGAACACCAGACAGCAGTGAACACAGTTTCTGACCCTTGCCATTAAGGAAAGTGTCTGCCATTGAGATATACAATAAAAAAAAGACCATCTTAGCAGACAAATGCCCCAGGTATGCAAATTGCACATGTGAAATTACTTTAAAGAACTTTGAACAGATAAGTTGAAGGTTCTCTCCCAACCATATTATATGAACGTTTTGCTAACATTTGTTTTGCATTCATTCAAAGTTTGCTTTAAATTATGAAAACATCATTTTTAATTTATCTCTGAATGTTCTTAAGTAATAACATTTTAAAAAGTTGAGTTATTTTATTTATATAGCGCTTTATACAATACAGATTGTGTCAAAGCAGCTTTAAAGTGTTAAACAGGAAAATAAAGTTTCAATAATGCAATCAAAATTCAATTCTGCTTTGAAGCAGCTCTAAAAAGAGGACAGTAGTTAGTTTTTCCAGTTAATGTCACTTTATTGTTGATTCAGTGATGTCATCGTCCAGCTCATTTCAGTTCTCATTCAATACTATCTGTGTATAACTTTTGCCAGAAAGTTCTGAGAACGTTCCCTGTTTGCTGGGTTATCAGCTTTGGTGGTTTTATGAAGATACACCCAAGTTAACTTAAAGTGGTCATATGATGCGATTTAAATTTTTCCTTTCTCTTTGGAGTGTTACAAGCTCTTTGTGAATAAAGAAGATCTGTAAAGTTGCAAAGATTAAAGTCTCAAATCCAAAGAGATATTCTTTATAAAAGTTAAGACTCGTCCACGCCCCCCTGAAACAGCTCGTTCTAACACGCCCCCACATGTCTACATCACTATGTGGTAAAGATTTGCATAATACCGACCAGATGTTCACGCAAAGAAAGAAGGCGTAGCTTTAATTCTCGTTGTAGTAT
This sequence comes from Carassius gibelio, assembly GCF_023724105.1. Classification (NCBI taxonomy): domain Eukaryota; kingdom Metazoa; phylum Chordata; class Actinopteri; order Cypriniformes; family Cyprinidae; genus Carassius; species Carassius gibelio. The sequence continues at coordinate 16,922,261 of NC_068407.1, read as the reverse complement.
TGTTGTTGCCTCCGCCCGGCATGTCATATAGACGCTGTGTGTTTGGTTGTGAACGTGAAAGTACTTTGCTTGGCCTTCCAAAAGAGGACAATAGATGCTTCGGCCTCCGTTCACGCAAGGCTGTGTGATGCTGTTTCATTGAGAAGGCAAAACTACTTTGTTTTTGCCTTCCAAAAGAAAACACGACTAGAAATCATGTTTATATCACATTCATAATGGGTTTTATGTTTATGTCTCATCGCTCCGGCCAGACAGGGCATCACAATATGTTAAGAGGCGTAACATTTATGTCTCAGACTTGAGGTATTCGGCCAATCACAATACACTGGATAGTTGGCCAATGAGAGTACCCCTCGCTTTTCAGACCGATATGCCTTGCAAAAATCAACGAGTTTCAGAAGGCAGTGCATAGAGGAGCAACAATAATCTACTGTATGTGGAAAATAATGTTTTTTTTTTTGTTTGTTTTTTTTTACTTAAACTGCATAAACACATTTCATTACACCAAATACACCAAATAATGTTCTTTTTACCGATATCATATGACCCCTTTAACACTGCACAAAAGTTATTTATATTGGAAAATAAGTTATTTGGATTTAAAAAAAAATCCTTTTACGGTTCTTGCTCACTGAAAGGTTCTTTAAGAAGACCAAATGGTCCTTTTCTGACACCAATGCAAAAACTTCCTTTTGGGACATTATTTTTAAATGTGTAGGCTATTAACATAATACTGAGGACAATATGAAATGGGCCATATTTTTTATCTACTACCATTTGCTAATAAACAATATATGCATGGCAAATGATTCCAAAATGATGATTCAATCCCGTGTATAAGCCATGTAGATGGAATCTTATTTAATAAAGCAATGACGAAGAACGCTTACGCACATGCTGCCTGCATGACAGTCCCTCATTCACAGAATATACACATAATAAAAAGCAATGCATTAAACAGGAGTGATCCTTCTTCACATAAAGAACAACAACATTTTCATTGGCCTTTGCCTCTTAACCATGCAGATATTTTCCAAACAGTCAAAACATGAATTTTTATGATCTGATGGAATAGCTGGCATATCTAAAAACAGTAACTGTTTCAGTTTCCTCAAGAAATCAATGGAGTCTCATTTGTGAAGGCATAAAAGACTCACCACTGACAAAGGCATGCATGCACCACCAATCATAACAGAACAGACGGCAGATTGAGCACAACAATGGGGACGTTCACCACAAGATGTCGGAGCAATTAGAAAGTCTCATTGTCCTCTGCTCAGCTCATTCAGGATTCTTGGCTGGAATTACCAGAGATGCATGAACTCCATTCTATCTGACCTCTATGCAATGTTAGTCATGCACATTTTAAACATCTGCGCATAATGTTGCCTCTATCTGCCCTGGACTTTAGCTGCTGAATATGACTACTTCGCGTTTGGAAAAACTTGCTTATTCTGAGATAATGTACACATACAAGTTGGCTGAATTGTAAGAGAACTTTGCAAGCCTTCTAACATGAGAGAGGTTTTTCTGAGTTGAAGAGCTGAATTCATATATCAAGGCTTTGTTGTTTCGTTCAACTTGGGATGAATTACAGTTTTGAAATAGACTCAAATGCTTCGACCTTTTGGCCCAAATCACAAAAGTCCAAACCACATAACCGTTATTTATATTTGTAAATCAAACAAGTATACAGTACCAAAATCAAACAAAGAGAAATCTATGTACAGTATAGGACCCCAATAACTCATTTACCCATCATTTAGCTATTGCACTGAAACTCAAACCGTATCAAAATGCTAAAACATTCACCTTCTTTCTCTAATGACAAAATAATTTAATAGTGTATTTTATGCAGTTTTCTAAATGTAATAAAGATTGTTTGCCACTGGTCTGCAGGAGTAGTCCTTTACTTTATGCTGAATTTTATTCTGAGCTTGTGCAAATGACTTTGCTTTTGTTAAAAGTCACATTTAACAGTACATTTGGAAGTTCTGAGAGACAAATAAGCTCAGATTTCAGGAAAGGAAGTCCCACCACCATTATTGAGTGTTTTTGGTTTTATAACTAAATCACTGACAATGGGCAAATTCAATAATATTAGTGTTATGGTTAAATGGTAAATAAGAGCATTAAAAATAAATAAATAAATACATTTGTTTAGTTTGTTTAAAGGGGTCTGTGGGGCTAAAATGTTTGGGAAATTCTGATATTTTTTGTGGAAAAGAAGTGCACTTAATTTGTAATAAAGTTACAATTCAAACTTCAAATCTTAAATGTAGATTTTTAAAATGCTACATGCAAATAATATAATTGTAATGAAATAAAAGCTCACATATATGTAAGATAGTATACTTTAAGTGTAAGTGCATTTATGTTATGATATATATATGTATATACAAGATGTGCTTAAGTCCTACTTAGGCTGGTCAAAAAAAAATATTAATAATAATATATATATATATATATATATATATATATATATATATATATATATTTTTTTTTTTTTTTTTTTTTTTTTTTTTATAATATGTACTCTTTTTTTGAAAGGGTACACACTACTATCCTCTCCGTGATTTAATTAAAGTTGATGATGAGATGTGTCTGATCTTAACATCCTGGTCACTGAGAGAGGATCTTATTGAATTACCCAAACGGAAGTGGTATTTGGATGTGCTTACTCTCCGAGTTAATGAGCGGACCTCATTATTTCTCGAGAGGATGGTCTTTGTGGTGCTGGCACACTAAGGTACATGTCCTGAGTACGCACTTCACTGACTCAATGCGCTCCGTCCATCCACACTTCCGGTCCTCTCGCTATCAACACCAAACTGACAAAAGATAATGAACTTGAATTACTGAGGTGTAAAGGTTTGAGGTAAACTGGATGTACCCTGAGATTGAGAATAATATTCATGGACTATAGGATATTATATTATCTCAAAAAATGCATACTTATTGAAATCAGCACATATGATGCTTTTAGTAGAATCATGTGACACTGAAGACTGTAGCTATTGTTGAATTATATTTTGAAATATATTCAAATAATAAATAAACTATTGTTTTAAATTATAATAATATTTTACAAAACGCATATACAGAGCTGATATATTACTTAGAAATTGCAGTCCATTATTGAATCCAAATGACATGACAAAATTTGTAGTCAGTAATGTAATTAGGTAATGTAATTAGGCTAATTTTTTTTTATTACCTTTAGATTACTTTTGGGTCGTTTATCACATTGATTTAAATAGGATCATCTTGTAATATACTGATATAAAAATACAAATAGAAAGTAAATATCTTCCAGTGCATTAAGCAAGGTTTCTCAAACTGGGGTTTGTAAAAGCACTGCAGGGGGGTTGGCAGTTTATCGAAAAGCTAATTATTAATTACTCCCCCACCCCCCCAAAATTTTTTTTTTATTAAAATAAGTCATTTTAAAATAACTTCAATCAAAATAAAACACTTTAAAGGCCTACTAAAATAATAATAAAAATAGTTTAATTGTTTACCTGCATGCCAGGTGACCATTAACCAACAGAGAACTGTGAACATTCAAATATGATACTTAATTATTAAAATATTTATTGCAAAATCTCGGTACTACATATAAATATATAATGTGAAAGATGCATGGGCAGAATGTACTTATTTACATGCAAATTTGTGAATTTGTGAATTTTAAAATTGTGCATCCTTTGTGTAAATGTCCACAAAAGTAGCAGGCTATAAAAAAAAAAAAAAAAAAAAAAAAAAAAAAAAGACCTAAAAGATAGGAGTAATTAGGGAGAATTAAATAAATGATGTGTAATGTATTACTATTGTGTGGATAATATGTAATCATGTAATCATTTTTTTTTTTTAAAGTGACGTCTGATTACGAGTATTTTCAAATGTAATTTAATCTAATTACAGGTACTTAATTTTTGGAATCTGATTAAATAATCCAGTTTATATGTAATCAGTTTCTACCCAGCTCTGAGCATATATATTATATCATAATATAATCATATTAATATATGCATAATAATGATGCATAATAAAGACATTATTTTTTTTAAGTTTGTATGCTGACAATGTGATGATGTTTTGTTGTTGTTGTTCTCCAGCATTTTATTTCTTTATTTATTTTATACTTAATAATAAAAACTGATATGTGAAAAAGAAGACCAAAAACAACTTGCATATAGACTGTTTCAAGAAGAGTTTACACCAGGATCAAGCCTGTGTGGATAATAAATGACGTGATGATGATGTTTGTAGGGTGGTGATGTGTTGTGGTCCAGGGTGGCTGTGGGGGAAGGGACAGAGTTGAATGGCCCAACGGGCCTCCCACCCCTCGTACTCACTAGAGAGTGACAAAAGTGTGGGAGTTGCTGGGTGTTGTAGTTATGTTGTTGAGCTAAATCGTGCATTTATTAAAACCGGCCCCAGGTTTGCGAAAACAAACATATTTCATTGAGTTTCAGTGTATATTGACAGAGCTTGCCTTACTCTGTTCGTGTATTTATCGGTGATTATAAGAATTTATTTCCCATCTATTAGGGAGGAAAAACTACAAGTTCCAAATGCTGTCTGCGCGTGCGCAGTAGGCGTGGACGTGTGTGTCCGATAGCCATGAATGGGGTGGTGGAGACGCGGGCTCGTGAATTTTACCCAGATGCTAAAATTAATGTTTGCACCTAAATGGAGTTACTTTTATCATAACTTTCAACACAAATACCCTCGACCGCTTTAGATTCTTCACGCGAGACAATCTCGTCCGGCATAAAAGCGCTTTTGTGCTCATCGCGTGGCTCGAAGCAAATCACGGCTCCGTTTGTTTTCTCCCATTAAACATGCCGAGGAACAACAAGACCTCGCTGATCCAGAAGATAGCGAGCCAGGCTTATGTGACCTTCCCAAACTGCTCTACATCTGCCATCGGGGATAATAAGACGTTTTTAGAGCGGCAGGCAGAGTTGGTCACCCTGCTGTCCGACATCAGGGCTGCGGATCTGAAGATTGCGCCACCGAAGAAAGTCTCCAGATCCTCTTCTCAGTCCTCAGCGGTCCCTCCAGTCACATACATGCACATCTGTGAGACTGATGTCTTCAGTATGGGAGTGTTTCTGTTGAAATCTGGGGCTTCCATCCCTCTGCATGACCATCCCGGGATGAATGGCATGCTGAAGGTCCTGTATGGCAAGGTCAATATAAGGTGTTATGACAAGTTGGATAAAGCTGTTGGTGGCCAGAGTGACACTGAGAGGCAGTTTGATCCACCGCTGTTGCCTTTCCAGGGAGATGATGTGAGGAGAGCCGTGCTCAGGTCCTCTGGACAGTTTTCTCATCAGAGTGGCCCTTGCATCTTGTCCCCTCTCAAAGACAACCTTCATGAGATTGATGCAGTGGACGGGCCAGCTGCTTTTCTTGATATACTGGCACCACCGTATGACCCTGACAACGGGAGAGATTGTCACTACTACAAACTTTTACAAACTGCTGGCAAAAAATCAGAGCAGAGCAGTGAAGACGAGACCTGGCTTTTAGAGATCCCCCAGCCGGAAGATTTCTGGTGTGGGGGCGAGCCATACCCCGGTCCTAAAGTTTCAGTGTAGAGAGATGAACACTGGAATGGCCTGTGATACATCCTTATTCTAACTCAGATGGGTTTTTTTTTTGGGGGGGGGGGGGGGGGGCTTCAAATGTCACTACATGATTTTTAAATGTGTATTGCAAACCTGTGTACATCAATCTGTGGCCTTGCTTGTGAATAATGAATGTATGCTTGAAAGGCATTTACTCTGTATAAGTGCACACTATATATCTATATTAAATACATGTATTTAATTTATAAAAAAAGAAAAAAGAGAGAAAAACATACAAACACTAATTCTTATGCACTGTTTATATTTTTACCTTTAAAGTACAATTAAAATGTTCACGAATCATTTTTCAATTTGACTTTGTCTTGTATTTAAAAAAAAATCATTTTACGTGCAAGGTAATTCTTTAATTATTCACTTAAGTTTTTATTTATTCATTCATTTTTTGCTTAAAGATCAGATCAGTTTAGTTTCAATTTTTTTATTAAACTAAAAATAAATATACATTTTGTTATAATGTATTCATCTTATATGAATGTGTAAGAATATAAGTTTATACAAACATACTAATGCAAGATATCAATAAGGTCTTTTAATTGGTTAATTTATAAGTGGTAAAACCCTGCTTTTGAGTATTTGCTATTGATTTTATATGATTTACTTTACTGATTTATCCTTCATAGCTGTTGTAGTACACTGCATATGAGAAATACTGGAAACTAAAAATTCTTCTCATTTTTAAAGTTTCTTAGTTTTGTTATCACTGACAATAATGGTTCCGCTGATTCCTAATAGGCTGTGCTGCGTATACTGGAGTGAAATCTGTTGAAAAGTCAGACTTTCACTGTGAATGTTTACAGACTCATTAATGTCTAATGTGGCGTCATGTTTCCCACACATTGGTAAATATATGTCTGTGACATTAACGTAGGAGGCAGCCCAAAAGTAATAAGATGATTTAATCAAATTAATTCTTATATTTATTTATTTTTATACACTCTGCAGGTTAGACTTTGTACTTTCCTATAGTCCTACAGATTTTTATTTATAGAACTATATGAGCTGAACAGAAATTACTTGGGTCCTCTGTCAAGCTCAGTTTATCTTCAGTGCTGATTTTGTCTATAAAGTTTAATTGATTATATATATATATATATATATATATATATATATATATATATATATATATATATAGTTAGCATATATTTAGGTCTAAAATCAGTTTGAAAGAGCACATAAACAATAGATAATTCTAAGTTTACATACATCTCTCATATGCACTGTTTTTAGTTTGCCATGTATATAATATTAGTAAAGTAGTGCAATTATTAGTAATTTCATTCATTTGCTCTCATTTATTCTTTTAATTATTCACTGTTGTTTATTTAGATTTTAAGCCTTATATCAAACTTCATTTTTAGTTCCAATTAAAAAATGTATGTGCTATATTTATGTATCGCTTGATGTAAATATGGGGTTGTCCCGCTCTGAAATGCTGGGCTTGGCATGAACCTTCAACCACACAAAACCACAAAGATTCATAGTGTCAACAATTATTTGTCTTTTTTTTGTCTCTGTTGTTTCTCAATTTTCACACCATAGACACTGTAAGGAGTGGTCATAACAGTGTCAAATCAGTGAATTTATGATCACAAAGTGAGTCATTTTTGTTCACCTGCACTTTTTAATAATTGTTCCCTTCACAATAACCCTTCTTTAATTATTCATGATATTCCCCCTCAAGCATTTTGCCCTATATTGGATATTACAGACTGTAATATTCACACCCTTTATGCATTTGTAAACAACAGTGTGTGGGTGCTGGCCCTTGAGAGCATGAGTCAGAGTTCAGTGATGCCCAAAAGGGAATGTCCCTACAAGTCTTCTTCACTTTTTCCTTTTACACCTTCCTTTTTATAATGAAAATCAGTTAAACAAGCAGAAGTTCACAATCCATGTGTGGTTTATTATTTTCATGTGGACAAAGTAGGACATTAGCCTATATATTGACCTGCATTAGTCACTTCAAAACAAATACATTTACATCAGTCAGAACAAACCACAGAACAAACGTCAAGTCGCTATGAGTTCAGCTATATACACACGATCCTTGTTTTAATCACGAATGCAACACTTTTTGACACGAAACGGTTTGTACAAAAATATATCTTCAAAAACTTTCATATTAAAGGATAATGTACATTTTATTTCAAGCCTCCGGGTGTATGTACAAGATGAACGGACGAAAGGCACGACTATGGGAGAAAATAGTGACACGTTTGAAAGTTTAGTCTGTTTAAATTAACTCTGTTAACAACTCCACTTTTCTCCTTTTACCTAAGACACGAGTCTCCCACGTGCTATCTAAGGTTATTTATTTTTTAATTAAATTAATAGGCCTAAAATATTCAAACAAAGTGCGTTTGGAGGCAAAAAGAAAACGAACATATCGCACCACCTTCAAAAGTGCGCACCATAATTGTGTCCATATACCATTTGGCACTGTGGTTTTATTTCTCTTTCATCAGCCCACCCGGTTTTCATATATCACGAATGGTGCATTATTATTGTCATCATATTGCCTACATAGTGTTGGATATTGCACGGTCCAGCTGAAAGTCTACTGGCTTGAACTGGACGAGCAGATGCCAGTGGAGACGCCGCGCTCCGAGCTGGACACTCCGGAGGACGACGAGGATGATTTCCTCTCCTTCTGTCGCAGGTGGATTTTGGTGTGTCTCTTTCTTTCGTCGCTTCGCGCGAACTTTCTCCCGCAAAAGTCGCAGGCGAACGGCTTCTCGCCGGTGTGCGTGCGGATATGGGTCGTCAGGTGGTCGCTGCGACTAAAGTTCCTCATGCATATCCGACACTGGAAGGGTTTGTGGCCGGTGTGGATGCGGATGTGTCTGGTGAGCTCGTCGGACCGGGAGAAGCGCCTGTCGCAGCCCTCCGCCGGGCAGGGGTAGGGCCGCTCGTGCACGGGGGTCTTGCTGGGTCTGTTGGGGTATTTCCTCGGGCGCAGGATGGGCCTGAGGGGTAAGTTCTGCGGGCTGTAGGCTGTGGGTAGCCGGGGCCCGTCAGACACCGGTCCCCCCAGTGTAAAGTTCCTGATAGTGTTCAGGGGGGTCAACGGAGGCGGGATTCTGAACGAGTCCATCGGACACGAGAACGGTTTGCGGTCGGGCATCGACTGCATGTCCCTCTGGCACGGCGGCTGGAAAAAGCCGGCGTAGTCAGGGATGATGGGAAACAGCCCGGAGTCCGTGCTTGGCTTTGGGGACGAGTACGACGGCGGTGGATAAGAGATCGGGCAGGTGGAGGTGGAGAGGAACGCAGATGGGTCTTGATACACCTCCCCGCATCCAGAGTAGGGCGGTGGGGGCGAGTAGATGTGCTCCATGTCCGCCTGGTTCTGCGCCATGGTGCAGCTGAGGGTGCTGGAGAAGTGGCTGGGGGAGACTGAGGAGGCAGGTGACGAGGATGCTGAGGATGGCTGGGTCATGCCCAGGATTCCCGCGCTCACGATGTTGATCACGCCCTCTGGGTTCCAGTTTCCTGGGTACTGGGAGTCGATGGAAAACTTTCCCATGTAGGTGAAAGTTTGGTTGCGAGGGCCAGCTGGTTGCGCGAAGCTGCTGGAATAGGTCAAGTCGAGGGAGCGCTTCTCCGTGCTCATATCCCCGCCAATCAAGCCATCTGCAAAAATACACACAAAACAAGGTTTAGGTACAAATGAAAGAAGGCTGTCTTATGGATCATGCAACTATTGGATGCAGCGCGAGTATCTTTTACGCAAGCTGTCCACTGTAAAACCATCAGTAGTTATAACATTAACACTAGGCGACTTCTTTTCTGAATTAGTCAAAGAACGTTGGTTTCACTTTAAATGCGTTTACTATTCTAGCAGGTTTGGTTTTAGTAGCCACACTCATTCATTCCCACTGAAAAGCCTCAGCTGCGAGCGATGTATAAACACAGAGCACGTGCGGATGGAAGCGCGCGGCATTCTTACCTCCAGGGTTTATATGCTCGTAATGTCCTCCTAAATCACCGTTTGGAAATATAGCCACAGATGCTGGCAGTGATGTGCCAATCTCGTCCACTGAGTAGATGCTTTCGGAAAGAGGGTGCACGAAGCCACCAATGGTTACAGGGGCTTTCTCCAAAGTTTTAGCTGTCATCGTGAAGTCCTAAGAAGCACTCGTTACGATGTTCACAAAATGTTTTGTGTCAGTGCAAACGCTCGCTCAAAACGTTACATGTGGATAGCTGTCAGTGAGTTTAGCGTTCACTATGATGCCATCTGACGGCTCTGTGTTGTTGAATGACAGATCCTTGTGGAGCTGCTAGTGGTAGTATGTATTTATGGGTAGCCTATCGATGTGCCGTTACGTCACTGACCATTTAAGGACTGGATGGCAAAAGAAAAGTAGCGCTGCGCGATCTGATTGGTTACAGACCCTATGACGCGTCGACGTAACACTTCTCAATGGAGAATCCTCTCTGTACAGCCGCTCATGCATAAAAACCATTGTGCCGGGAGGAAAAAGAACAACGTTATATTGCTTGTTGTATGAAAATATGTTTAGACAACAATAACAAAGAATAAAGGCAAGTGTCTGTTAAAATATATTGAAGCCAAAATCTAACGTTTTGATACAACGAGTCATTCTCAATCAGGAATTCCGGTTCATTATCACGCCATAAATGGTTTTATCCGGTAAACAGCTACACCCCTTCGTCCATTTATGGAGCATATTCCGGAAACTGAGCATCGGAAACTCGCGAGTGTTGCCGAGCAAAGAGTCGCGCCTCAACCAGCATCAGAAAACCGCAATCAAATGAGACACAATCACGGAATTTCTACCTTTGCTTCAATGGCACATTCGGAAAGAGGGAAACGTTTTTAGTAACTGCATTCTATAATTAGAATGTTGCTGGAAAGCAGATTTATTTATTTATAATTCTAAAAATTTAAATAAACAAACAAGAAATAACATTTTATTTAATTGATTTTTGTTTCGTTTTCTTCCGACGGTTTGTTGTGTTAATAATGCATTAATGGTGCAGGAGATAAAAAAAAAATAAGATAAAACATCTCAGCAAAATTTGTTCAACGCTATTATTTTGTTTTTCATGTTATAGACCTAAACAATTTAATGTACTATATTTAATTCGACTGTCCTCCTGCTCTAAAACGTGAGGGCAAGAAACTAAAACTTTCCAAATGTAAATGCCTGTATACGTAAATAGAAATGCTTTCCACTGTGAGGTCTAAAGATGCGACTAAATAAAAAAGATGATAGAAGTGAATTCCCCCCGTGGGTTTAGAAACTCATCTTACTAACACATACGGGGGAGGAGGGAGATTAGGTCTCAATTTGAGCCAGTGATTTTAGTCTATTATCTGAATTCATATTAAATAGGCTACATGTCCAAAATGTAGGCTACAGCCTTTATTTGAGTGATTGAGCTTCCTGTTTAATGCTATAGCCCATACCTTCGCTAATTGATCAACGATCTGTAGTCTATCGTATTTATTTACCAGCCTTAGATCTACAATGACCTTTAGAGGCTATGACTGTCTGTCTGTTTGGGTTATATGAGGTGGATTAACCAGACGGCCAAATAAAGCACACAATTATAATTCAAGTTTAAGTTTGCACGCCTTGCTTTTGCCTTGAAGAAATCCACATCACATTAAAGCAGAAATCACGTATTACACTTTTTTTTTTTCAAAGTTCAATAAGTCGTCGCCGCGCGCGCTCGATGAATTGAAGTCCTCGCGCGCTGTCCGTGACATTGCTTCAATCACACGCCAGTGGTTAATAGCTGCTAGTCAAGTCACTACTCGACTTCTGTCTGAGTTATGACTGTTGGAATGATCGCTCGAGTCAATGTGTGTTTTCAGGGCACATATGTTAATCTCTGGAAAAAAAACTCTTCCATTGAACTTCTGACATCCCACTCATCATGCAGACGGCCGGTATGACTGTGCGAATGGTCGCATATCAGCATTTTGACAGCATTCGCAGTAGACTACATACAAAACACTTCGGTGAAGCGCAAGCCTTAATTCTCCCAAATAAAAGGGCACACATCCGTTTAGATTTCCTCACGTGCTTAATCTGCTTTTTGTAAACATTTAAAAAATTAAATGCCTGATGGGATTACAAATTTATATGACTACGGAATTGTGCACTGCTGTTTTTGAGAGATTTGAAAATTAGACGTAAATTAGTGAAGGTATTTTGTTGTGTAAATAATTTATTAAAATATTAAATAAAATACATAATAAAATAAAATTATATCAAGTATTTATTCATTTAAAATGTTGTTAAACTAATAAATATATAGAGTGTATAGTAGTAGCAAGTAGCCTATATATATATATATATATATATATATATATATATATATATATATATATATATATATATATATAGTGGTATGTATAGCACTGGAAATTTGTCACATAGGCCTACTTTAACTATAAAGTTATGAAGTCCAAAGTATTTCATAATATTTCCTATATTTTCACACACTGCATTCTCTGCTATCAGTTTTGCAATCCCTGTTATAAGAAGAAAGCCTTTAATTTTGCTATTGCTTCACACCAGAGATGGTTTAACACAAGTGATAATTGTAATATAAAAAAAAAAAAAAAAATCAACAGGGAAAAATTTTCTTTATGGTCAGAGGTTGTCCTCATTTGTGAAAATTAGCAATTCAAATAATTATTTCTTCAAGCTTGACAGCCGCTTGAAAGGAATTCTACATCACTCTGCACACAGGAAACAGTACGCACCCCTAGTTTTGATAGTACAATGAAAATCCCCAAAGCTTCCTGCATGTTGTCCATCAATCACATATATTTGTATCGCCACCCATGCAGGCTCGGGTTATTTTTGAGAAGGTGTTGCTGTCATCATAAGCATTTCTTGGGAACAGTTTGTGATCTCAGAACACCACCAGAGTGTCATAATTACTGAATGAATTACAAATGGAGCCATCTGTTGCCACTGCATACACTTATCACTGACTCTATGGTGGATAGATATTATTACTGAGATGCTATAGTGTATAAACCAAAGCTTCAGAACACTAACGCTTCTATAATGGCATCAATGGTTCTGTAAAGTACTTGAAAAATTCATGGAACTTTTATAAATGCACAAAAGCTTCCTCGTAGGAGAAAAGGGTTCTTTAGAATTTCAAAATCTCCATGAAACAAATGTTTCTTCAATGGCACAAAATAGAATAATGGCTTAAAACCTTTTTAGAACCTTGTGAAGGTTTTTAAATCACTACTGTTGACCACTGAGAAATATGTAGAAAGCCAAAAGTCGTCCCCACACGCCTGTCATGGGCCTAAACTGAGCGGACATTTTCAGGGCTATTAATCGGCTTTGTGGGTAATGATTTAATAAGGGCCCCATGCATCCGTAACTGAGATCCCCTCTAGTCCACACGGTCCGCTCTGCATCTTTTATCGCCGCTGTCGCTCGAGCGGGCAATTAGTAAGAAGGTTGTGTCGTCACAATGACATCTCAGTAGATATTGACTGGAGTGCATCCCTGCAAATCACCCTAAACGCTCAATAGCGAGTCAGGGCCGGCAACACGCCACAGTTACATTATCACTCACAGACGTTTAGTGCCGAACAGCTTTACACGTTTGTCAGGCGCGCCAGTGCTTTTCTCGCCCCGTGAATAAAGACTAAAGCGAATAATGTGACAGACCGCAGCCAGACTGATTACAGGGACGTGTCAGTCGCTGTTAATGGGGGAAGCCCTTTAAATATTTCTCAGTTCGGAGCCTGAACATCCATAATGAGGAGGTAATGAACCTGCTCCTGTTTCTGCTGGCTGTATTAATTGCAAAGGGCAGGAAACCTTGCAAGGAAAGAAGAATTCGCTTTGAGATCAAGCTCTTGAAGATCAGTGGTGGATATGCATTTATTTGGTTGTACCTCGTGACCTTATTGACCTTTCGTATTTACAGTCGCACCAATAAGACCATCAGCAACTGCTATAACATGAACTGGTTAATCGTGGCAGGTCAATAAAGAAGCCCAGCTCAACACAAAAGCACTCAAGTCTGCACAGAACAGCGGCGATCTTTACCGCTGACTGAATTCTTCACATTTTCAGGGATTCTTGCATCCTCCCCCACAAATGAAAGAAGGAAACTTCTTCAGATGCATGTGTCTTTTGTTGTACGCCTACAGATGCAAAAATGTTTGCACACTGTGCAGAAGTGGCCCGCTTTGGCAGAGCGTGCCGGGCCCGCCGAATGCCCATTGGCAGCTGGGATCTGGCTGTCCCTGCTGGGAATGATGGTCTCAATGTAATGGACACCCACACATGGCAGCTACTGAATTCAAGGGCTTTCTTTCTTGCATGTGTTCGGGGTCTCCCGGGGTCAAACGACTCCTGCACATTGAGGATACATAGAATGACATCCTTCTGCATCAGCCTTCGCTTTGTTTTTCTGGTCTGTTTCATTGTTCTCTATTACTCATCAAATTGTCCATGGGAACAGCACACACAACAAAAGGCTTCATGATATAACTGTACTCACAAATTGAGTAAATAGGCCAATTCACTATTTCTCTAGTATTACTGTTTACTTCTACTATCAATCTTAAAAACAAAGGTTCTAAAATAGTTTTGGTGGCAGCAATGCCATAGAAGAACCATTTTTGTTTCCCCAAAGAACCCTACAGTGGATAATTCTTAAAATATATTTATTATTATTATTGTTATTATTTTTATATATATTTTTTTAACAATTTAAAGAACCTTTTTCCAAAATATGGATATAACCTTTTGTGGAATGGAAAGATTCCATAAATGTTACAGGTTCTTCTTGTTCTATATCTTTGTTCTAAATATCATTTTATCAAAAAATGTCATTTTATTCCCAGTGCCCAAAGTTAACTCAAATAAGAAAGAAATAAAAAGGGTCAGGAGCATCGCTGTAATCGTGTGTATTTGAAAAGGGAAAAAGGGTAGTTTATGAATCCACTCCAGGAACGGAATGTCTCTCCAAACTGGTCAGGCATATGACAATACACCATAAAGCAAGCTGTCAAGTTACACCCACAAAATTCAGATGAGGTTTGTCGAAGAGGGGTGAATGGACACAAACCTGCTCTAGAGCCAGCTGAGATCTAAAGACTAGCCGTGGGATACTCCGCACAACATGAATTGTTCTTTTTACCGAGTAGGAGGCCGTTTTTCTTAGTGAATTTGTGTAGGTGTTACTTTTCTATAGATGCTTACCTTCAAAGGACTTTTTCGTTTGCGCTAATGGTATTAGCGAGCTAACAATTGTTGTCCTGCTTTTCTTTTTTTTCTTTTTTGGTAATAATAATCTGTTTAAATTTGAGGATTAATGACATGATATTCCACGGCCTTTGGAGAAAATCAATATCTTTGCATCGGCAATATATTTGGAAGATGTAAATGCTTTTTTTCCCTTATTTAGAAATCATCAGAAATACTCAAGCCAAAAAAATTACAATTTAAATTGTTTTCATTTGATAATATTTAAAACATTTACTCCGACAATTATTTTCAACTATTTGTCTAATTACATGCATTTTATTCTAACTTGACATTTTTGAAGGCAACATAACGTCAAGTCAATTTTGAAACACTCAGATGACATAATTGCTCACAGAAACAGTCGAGAGCAATAACACCTTTCCGGAAAAAAAAAGTTTCGCCCTTTCGTATTTGATGTATTGTAATTTCCCATTATCCACATTATCTAAATTAAGGTCTCTGCTCACAGGGACAAGTACTGTACACCCACAGGTTCAACATCATGCGCATTACAGTACATTAAAGTGCACACACACACACACACACATGCTCAAACACATAAGGAAACATTGGTGACGGTGAACGCTATACTCACATTATCAGTGCAGCATGGAGAGTGGCTCTTTGTGACTTCCCATCATATGAGTGGGCTCCTCCAAGAGCTTCACACCGCTCCAATAGCAATACAGCGCTCCACACACACTCACACACTCCTGGGATAGCTGGTGCTCCTCATCCAAACTGATCTGGTTTCAAACTGATAGTCTATATTCTACCATGTGGCTATATGAGGTGCTGTCTATCTCTCTCGCGCTGTTTCATGGGGGTGTAACAAAGTGGAACACGGAAACTCAAGACAATGGTTGGACTTTATGTGTATCCTACATCTTTGACATTGAAATTGTCATGGTAATGTTAAGTCAGAGGTGCAAGAGCTGAAATGCTTTGACGGACAGAGTTGTGGGTTTTGGTGTCATTCAAGCATCTTGATTAGAGGGTGGACAACGCAGTCATGCATGCAGCACGCGTGTTCTAATGCAGTGAATCAGATCAATTTCTTCCTATTGTTTACTAGGCAAAGAGTGAATTACTATCTAAAATACTTTTGTTGTCCCTGAAAGATTTGAACACACCCCTGATAACTTTGATAACTATTTGAGTACATATTGAAAAAGTCATATTTAAGGATCCAATACGATCTCATGAGAAAACAAGATGGTGATTTTTAGTGAAATCAGCTGTGATGTGCTATGAAAATGTACACTATTTTTACAATAATCAAGCATGAAGGTCCACTTTGAGACAAATGGCTAGTAAATGTCACAAATAATGACAACAAAACAGCAACATATTAACTTAAACTTGGACTTATGAGTTAAAAAGACTGATATAGTTTTTTTTTAATTGTAAAACATACTAATCTTTGTTTTATTTTCCAATTTTTCAATAATTTTCTTTCAAAATCTTTTTTTTTTTTTTACAGTTCAACTGTCAATGGTGCTTAAGTAGAATGTACAGAAACGTATGAATGAGATTGTATGAATTAGACACCAATTTGGCGAATCGTATCTTGCCGTGATAAATTGGCACTTTTTTTTATTATTGAAATATCACAAAGCAAAACACTTGTTCTGGGCTAGTGAGAAACTTCATCCATAAAATTCAACTGTAAGTAGCCATTGTTAACTGGAAATGTGCAACATAAAGGTAAAATAAAAAGAATTTAAAAACTTAGTTATGTCTTGTTACGCTGCAAAGTAATAATGATAGACAAACTGCTGTCTGTGTCTGACTCTGTGTCTCATATTGACACTGGTTCTGTTCTCAGAGCACTGTCCTACTGGGGCAGCAGGTCAAATCCCAACACAAGCTTCATTATTACTAATTACACCCGGTCCATCATTGACTTTTGCCTTCCCTATTAGCAACATGAGCCATTAACACTAATGTTTTTTTAACACTGAAGACGCAAGACTTTTCCTGCTCTCTGGGCCTTACTGTAGCGTAATAGGTGAGCCTCTGTACTCTCAAAATCAGGCATTGAAGATATCCCTGGCATCCCATTAATTTCAAAAGTTTCTGATGAACTTCACAAGCTTTATGGTGAAAATGACTGTGAATGGCATGTTTGTAGAATACAAGAGGCTGTAGGTTTAATGTAACCTTAAGACAGTAAATTAGTTCTTAATATTTAGTCAAACTTATCTCATTCTCTGTTCTGCTCTGTCTGGAATATTGTGAATATTTAATATTTGTGAATTACATTGAAGGGGGTCACCAGTGAATATGGCAGCCTGTCTCTCACACAAAAATATTGTATGATTTCAGAAGACTTGGAAAATCATGCACAAGTTGCATGGACTACTTTTTGTCATTTTGGAACTTGACAGATATTAACTATCATGGTGTGAAAAATGTGAATGTGAAGATTCTTCAGAATTTCCCCTGTGATGATCTTGGGAGGGCAAAAAAAAATTGATTTAAGACAAAGTTAAATCGTGGCAGGAATTTAATTAGAAATTTCTGGTGAACTCTTGAAGCTTAAAGAACAGAAAGTATAACACTTTCAATCTGAATTAGACAGAATGAAAAGATTGTTAAGAAATATCAGATTTTGTACATTGATATTGTCTTCTCGGGCTAAAAAAAGACATTTTGAACAACACTGCATAAAATATCACAAAAGCATTGCAACTAAAACAAAAGCATGCAAATGTGAGACGATGCAAATCCGCACCAGAGTTTAGGTGTGTGTGTGGAGCAGCGCAAACGTATACAGCACAGAAAATTAAGCAAATGGCATCATTATAAGCATTCATCTTGGCTTGCGAGGGGTGCGCGAGATGATGGGGTGTCTGTGTCTACAGCGGTCTCAACAGACAGAGCTGCATGTCAGGCGCTGGTAACAAATGGTTCTGCTAAATCAATCTTTAATTTGATGCCAGCCTTTTGCTAATGGAGAGTCTTGTTAGAGTCTTAGCCTTTTGTCGGCTCAGTCAAAGTTTACCCATTATGCAGCAGATCCATCATTTTCTAGATGTGGTCAGTAATGAATTGTGTGCATCAGCATCATTAGAGGTTTATGAACCAAAAGCTTCCACCTATTAAATGGAGCTATTAAAGACGCTCTTAATGTTCACCCTGTTTAATGGTGAGAAATAGACTAAAGCAGTCACGGGAGAAAAATTAGTTGATTTTGATTCATTAGATGCGCGCTCATTTATGTGATCCTGAGTGATTGCTTTCTAATACACTGTTTCCCACCAAAACAACAAAAGTACGTAATGTCTTCATCAGTGAAATCATCTTATTTAAGAACTTGTTTGTGAGATTTCGAAAATGGACTAACAGCTTTGCACAAGTGCAAAATAAAATAATGTTTGACACTGATGAATCCAGGGTCTTAAAAGGCATAATTTGTTTAGTCTGAATGTGTGTGATGTGTCTCTTCTCTGATACACCCATGCATGTGTTTGTGTCATTTCCTTAAGTTAATATTGTTCCTAAACCTGGTGTTTTTAGATTTAAATTAGACTTAATTTAACATTAATCCATTAGCTGTCATTGCATCCACTATCCTGTTCTAAAAATGTTGCAAAATATGTGTTATATGTGTTATTGTATTTATTTCTAAAGTGGCTACCTCGTTGATTTGTGTTGTTGTATACATTCTGTTTTGTTGTTGCTGTTATTTAACCTTCTAGAGCCCAGAATATCATAAAGACTTGAAGGTGGGCTCTTTTGATTTGTGCCAGTGAGGAACTGCCTAGTAACTTCCGAGGAATCACTCTTTAGTGACAGCTTAGCAACACCCTAGAAACCACTGAGAACATTTCTGGCTTCAGCAAATACTGGGAAAGTTGTCAGGCCACCTACAAAACATCTTGGCGGAGAGTTTTGCACGTGTAAGCACCAGTCACGTTGTCTAGAGAAAATGTAAAAATACCAAATCCTTCACCTCCTCCTTACAGAAACACTTATTTAGACCGAATCTAGAAGTTATTTTTGTTTGACTTTGATAATGCTAATAATGTGAAAATTAGCAGTGATATGGCAAGAAATAGGGTACCTAAACCTTTAAGAACCTGTTAGAGTACATATAAAAAGAACATCTCTTTCAGGAATAATATGATAATAATATGAACTGAAGATAATGTTTTTGGACACTTAATAGCCTGATATATGCAATTAAATCAAAATGTAATATATTAAAAATTGTATTTCAATGCAGTTAGTTGAACTTAAAAATGTCTTTTAATCCACTTAAATAGAACTTAAGTATATTGTAATGTAATTTAATATAGATTTGTATTGCTTTGGCAAGCATTTATGGTAACTACACTGCACTTTAATGTAATTCCTACTGGTGTAATATTGAATAAAAAACTAAAATTTATAGTCAAGTATTTTACATGTGCTTTAGTATGTTAGTCAACACATTAAAATAAATGTCCTTCTTTAAAGGACAAAAATATATATTAAAAGGGAATGGTAAAAGTAAAACGTTTAATTTAGCAAACTGCACTTTTTCCAGTATCCAGTACACTTAAAGTGATAGTTCTCCCAAAAAATTCTTATGTTCTCACCCTCCAAACCTGTATGAATTTCTTTCTTCTTGGGAACACAAAATAGTTTTTTTTTTAAGAATGTTGGTAACCAAACAGTTGTTGGTCTTCACTGACTTGCCTGGTAGGGAAAAACTATGGAAGTCAATAGGGGCCAGAAACTGTTTGGTTACCGTCATTCTTCAAAATATCTTCTTTTGTATTAAACAGAAAGAAATTCATGCAAGTTTGGAACAACATGAGGGTGAGTAAATGATGGAAGATTATCCATGTTCTATTAAGTGGTCTTTAATTTAATTAATATTATGTCATCTGCAAGTAGTCTTTTAAAAATATACTTTTACGATTTGAAGTGCAATTAAGTGCACTTAGCAAGACAACATTTAGCTGCATTACTAAGCCATTTTTATTGTGGGGACCTAATTTCTAGTTTTACTATCACTTACTTTATTATTTTAGCACATATGACATACAACTCCCTTTTGTTGTCAAATTTGAGTCACTATTTGGAATTTTTGAGAACATTTTTGGACTTGAAACTTGGAACGATCTACCCTATGATCCAACACCATCCCAATGCAAGTCTCTCTTGGCGCTCTGGGAGCAAGGTAAAGGCAGAGCAGCAGCGCGGTTGTCCAGGGGAGAAGAAACAAAGGCCCAGTGGATGGTCACTTCTCCCCCAAAGCTGATACCACCTGCAGGGGCCAGCCCCTCTTCTGAGTGTCCCAGCACCACTCTCCAAATGATGATTAATCATGGGGGCCGAGGGGGGGCTCGGACCCTGACACGGCCATAATGCTGGTCACCAGAGTCTGGATTGGCCAGCAGCGATCAGTGGGTGGATGTCCAAAGAAGATGGATGACCTCGGCGACGGCTCGGACTCCTGTCATTAACAAGAGAAAAAAAAAAAAAAAATCAGAAAACAAAAAGAAATGCAGCTCTGTGTGATGGAGACTTTGTTTGTGTGGGAATAAATGAGAGTTTGGACATTAGCAAACGTTTAAGACACCCAACTTTCCCAATGCAAAGTAGTCTGAGCCCTGACACTACATGACAGCCGTGAACTTCTGGAAGTTTGAGATCGTTTGCTCTCATCAGCGGAAAGAAGAGCCGCGGCGAGCTGAGATTTTCTCTGACAGTTACAAATGAAGCTGCGATTCATTATTTTCCAGGGAATTCGGTCTTCTGCAGACGAAGATGGAGATGCAGCCGTGGCGTCACTGCCCATTTGGATGGAGATGAATCAAGGCACTTTAGCCCAGACGCAGCGCTGACAATCACATCAGCGAGGCTATCGGACTCCCTTCTACTCCTCGTGGACGGATCCGGTGTGGAGCGGAGCGGGTAATAAAGGCTCCTACTGAAACCCCATTAAGCCCAGTCTCCAAAGACCAGCTCATTAGCATAGCGGAATATTCCCCCCGTTTGTGTAATTCTATAAACTCTTATTGCTTCCACTATCCTATTCTTAAATGACGCTAATAATGTGGAAAGTTTAGCTGTATAAATGAGGCTGTTCTCGCTCTTTTGCAGCTTGTGTTCATTTTAATCCGGGGTCTGGTTACCTCATTCACAATCCCCCTAATGACCCATCTTTGTTAATTAAGCAGACGAGGATTGGGGAGGGGGTGGGGAGGGAGGTGCAGATGCAAGAAAAGCCACATTTCTCTTTTGTTGTCAGACTGACATGAATGCCTGTTGTCTGTCAGGAATTAAGGACAGATTGGGTCATAACTGTGATCTGTAGTGTTTATTACATGTTAAACAGCACATTATTAACAAATTAATGATCTTTTGATCTTTAAATGAAAAAAAAAAATTGTTATTGCTGTACAATTCATGAACCATCAAGACCAGATGACACTATTGTTCCCTCTTCATTTAAACATTTAGTAACATACAGTTCTGTGAAAGATTCTGTATTATATAACAGTCTTAAATGAATACACAAATCGTATACCTTATTGTGCTTTTGTACAGTAATAGTCACTTTAATGCATTCATATAGGTTGAATGTATGAGGATGTTTCCAGCTATCAATATATATATATATATATATATATATATATATATATATATATATATATATATATATATATATATATATATATATATATATATATATATTGGAGCTGCAATTAAGCAACATAATTCTCTGGGCACAGGTCAAAATATGTTAACAGGAGACCATGTAAAATCTGAAGCTTTTGGAGGAAGAGATACAGCCATAAGAGGTGCATTTTACACTTTGCATATAGTAGTAGTTATTAACATTAGTGGGTAGTGGGAACAAAAGAGCAAACTGGTTACCTGTAGACCTGCAGTCTATTTTAGAAACTCAGCATGAGCTCCTAGCATAGGATTTCAGTGGGTGTGAATCAAAGATCTGGAAGTAGATGAGAAAAATCAAGTTTAAAATGCATGCATGGTCTTCTGTTTTTATTTTGCTCTCATGCATTTTAAATGTTTTTAAATTAAATTGGTAGTTCTGGTCCTGATACTAGATAAAACAGAATTATATTCCATGATATAGAGTAGTAACAGTTTTGACTTCTGCACAATAGTTCATTGTTTTTGTTACATAATTAAGAATGACAATAAGGATTATATTTAGTAGAAGAGTAACAATTAATAGACTTGCTTAATAAAATAATTTTTAATTAAAGTCTGTGGCTTTTTTGTTTTTATTAGGTGGTAACAATTTTATTATATAATAATAAGGCATCGAGGTCATACAAATGAAGGCCCTCTGGCTGATATAATTTTCAATTGCCTTTTATGGTATGAGTTTCTGATGATTTCAAATGGAAATAATATTTGGTTTCGCATTTTTATTAGGTGACTGTGCACACATACACAAAAGAAAAGGATATGTAATAATTATATTCATACATTTATGTACTGAGTAATATTAATTAAATACATGGTACTACATTAACATATGGTTAGGATTAGGGTTTGGCTTAGGGTTACTTGCATGTGATTATGCATAATTAATTGTTTTTATTCATTTTAAATATGACTATAATAAAAAAAAATTACTGCATGTAGACAATAAATGCACTGTATTAAATGAATAATTTAAATGATAATACATACTATTAAATAAGCGGTTGCACTTTATTTTACAGTACGTGTATTAACATGTACTTATAGTGAATCTAAAAAAGTTCTGGTAACACAAGGTAACTACATGGGGTAGGGTTAGGTTTAGGGGTAGGTTCAGGGTTAGTACCTAGTTATTACATAGTTATTGTAATTACTATAATAAGTACATAGTATGTACATGAGGAACATGACTGTAAAATAAAGTGCTACCTAAGCTTTATATTAAGTGTGTCCTAATCATTTATTACATTATATTAATATTTAGATAATGTAATAAAGATTTTTCCCCCAGAACTTTCCATACAGTCCACAGTTTCTACCACCTAGACATTTTGAACTCAACCACTGCTAAATAAATAAATAAACAACACTTTAATGTGTCTTATATACAAGTACTTACTATATAATAACAGTGAATTATCCACATGCACAATTAAATTAAACTAACCCTAAACCAATTCCTAATCCTAAAATGATATGAATATGCATATAATATTACATTAGCTTTAACCAATACTTGTACATCGTTTGTTATTTCTGAAGATGTCAGCAGGACAGTGTACATTCTTGCACTGTAGATTTTTCCTTTATCACACAGCATCCTGGCTCTTCCTCAGTTTCTCAGTGCATGAATGTCCTTGATACAGTAAAAGTACAGACAAGGCAATTTTCTCTGACATGCGCTGCCATCTTGTTTTGCTCAGGCAGACAAAGAGGGGCTGAGTGATGGCTTTGTTAGGCCAGTCAAGCTCTTGACAAGCGAGCTTCATATTCAAAGCATCTTCTTCCTGTTCCTCTGCATGGTTCAGGATATAGCGCTGCAGCCCTGCTTTAGCTCGTGGGTTAATGTTCAACCAGGTACAGGAACTGACGTTGTGCTTACGTAGTGGAAGTGTGTGTCCCCTGCGCTCACCGTCATCAGTCTCTCCTGACAGCTAGCTCCACTTAGCTTGTTCTCAGCTTGTAACGCGCCATGTCCAATTAGCTCTCAGGGTGCTTCGTCTTCATCCCTGAAGACTGAAGAAAGCAGTAGGCTGCTCACATCCACCATGATGGAGAAGGCCTTGATTGGATGACAAGATGTCCTGCAGCCACAGTCCAGACTGAGTCAGCTAATCGTCAACTTTGTGTTCACCGGTAGAAGTGAAAGTCTGTGGCCTGGACAGGAAGTCTCAAACTGGGCCCTCAGCGCCAGGCCGGGAGGTGAGAGACGCTGCTATTGTCTCTAACACCCTGTCGGTGTATTTCTGCTGATGAAGACTGACCGTGTTTCAGCAGGAAATGGAGAAGAGAGGCTTTCGCACACAACAACACTATTATTGGTTATGCACTTTTAAAACAGTCTTGGAAACTTTTTCAAGCATGTGTTTAATTTTATTTTTTTTCATATTATTGTACAGGAGTTTCAATTTTTAGTATATGCATAAGCTATGATCATTTTAAGTATGAAAATAAACAGTAACCTTTAAAATATTTATTTAAGTTATATGAGAATTAGGTCTGTCATTTTTTGAGGTGTCATTTCTATGATGGTTACTTTTTTTAAGTGGTGTGTACTGGTGTTTAGAGACAACCGGGTCTGTAAAGAACTTTAGATGAAATATGAAACGTGATGTGTAAGTTAAATAAAACAAAAAACAGTTAAATTACTTTTCAGTAGAATGAATTTTACTGAGCGTCATTTCTAATCAAGCTGTAATTAACGAACCTATGTCTTAAAATAATGATAACTTAGAGTGTCAAAAAAGCATTAACTATTTTTTTAAAACTGGTTACAATATTTCAAAGCCTCCTTGTAAAAGTGTTATTTCACATTTAAGTACTGAGTAATATTAATATGTTACATGTACTTACTATATGGTTAGGGTTAGGATTAATGTTAGGATTAGGGTTATTTACATGTAATTATGTATAATTACAAGGACACCAAAAAAATATTTGTGTGAAAATCATTTGTAAAAGCTCATTTCATAGCTAGCATATCTTAAATCCTTAATACACAGATTCAAATGTTTTTTAGTTGTTGCTGCATCTTGATTTTTCTTATTTCATGTTTCATATTTTTTCTAAATGAGACAAAAATATTTAATAATATATATATATATATATATATATATATATATATATATAATTTTTTGTCTCATTTAGAAAAAATATGAAACATGAAATAAGAAAAATAAAAATCAAGATGCAGCAACAACTAAAAAACATTTGAATCTGTGTATTAAGGATTTAAGATATGCTAGCTATGAAATGAGCATTTACAAGTTGACTATTACTTTAAGAGACCGTATTACTGTGTATAGAGTTTTGGCGTTTATTTTCTAAACGTTCACAAAGCGTCCAGCTAAAAACACCCAAATCAGGCATTAGCATTTTATGAACTTTCATGTCAGGATGTCTATTTGCCCAGATGTCAATTAAAGTTGATCTATATAGCGCTTTTCATGATTGTTGCAAAGCAAGTTTCTACAATATATTTATGGCTTATCAGTGGTGACTTTCAGATAATGTGCATATATGTATATTGTACAATCTCAACTTATACGACTAGAAACCTGGAGTTATTTGAAGGAAGTTATAACATCACGTTTCATTTTCATACAAACTTTCCCACATGCCCTTTTACATGCTTTTCAGTATGACTAGCAAATGCCAAAGAACAAAAACAAGTTTAAAAATTGTGCCTAATTTTTTTTTTTTTTTTGCCACGAAATATCTTCTTAAGCTGAATAATATCTCTTGAGAGCTATAATAAACATAATTCAAGGTTCTTTAGCTGTGAAAACCACAGTAGTTCAAGTGCTGCTTTCCATTTACTTGAAAATATATATCCTGCGGGAAACCTACAATCTCGCCTCATAAAGGTTAAAAACCAAGAGAATGAATCTGACATCAGCGCTGTGGAAATCAAATACATTTACCACAGCTGAGCTATTAGAGGAAAAAAGAAATTATTGCAGGATAGATTAACATTCAAAAGTGATTATTGGATTGAGTCGAAATAGAATTACTGCTTTGTCAGTATTGCAACATCTATAAAGATGTCAGCGATTTGGAAAGATCGTTACAACCTTAAATTGTCTGCCAGGGATATGAGAATAGGCACTGGCTCATATATTACCCACAGTCCTCCTGTGGCGTGATTGAGCTGTGCCTGCTTTGCTTGAGAGAAAGCATTAATCCTGCTCTAGACGAGGGTAAATTCTTTACGTTTGCTAAGTGGAAGGAAGCATTAAGATCAAAGTCTGTAATGAAAACCAAAGGTGACGTGCATGAAGAAAACCCGGGATGAAACTCTTTTTGAGTTCAAGAAATTTCACACAAGTTGCTTTGTTCTGCTGTTTGTTTCTTTAATATGCACAGCTGCGCTTTCTTTCTTACCTTTGCGATTTTCTCCATCTTTCTTACCTCTAGTTAAGGTGAACTTCTGTCTAAGAAGAACATGCCAAAATCCGTGAAATTCTCCTTCTCTCAAGTACAACGAGGCAATAAAAGAGGTAATAAAATCAGTAATGCCCTGATGTGGAAACATAGCCTGTAATGATGTTTTTGTATCTCAATCTTCCATTTCTCACCAATTAAAACAGTTCAAATGAGCTCATCCAGCTGCATCATATTTCTCCATGCAAATGATGGGAATTTGGTTTGTTCTCCAGTGAGAGTAAATCTAATAAATACCACAATTTTCTCTCTTTTTTCCTAAATGATGAAATGCAGGTGCGGAGTAATTGGTGGATTTATCCTTGAGGAAGTGATATGTCTGAAGCGAGAGAGAGAGACGGTTTGAAGGAAATAAGGCTGACGAAACTTGGTGATCAAAGACGGCCTGATATGTGAGATGAGTAGATCGAGTCGCTGGAAAGAGTCCATGTGAAATTTTGGATGTGGAGAAATCTCATTTTCTGAAATAATTTCGCAAAACCTTATCTGTCTTTGATGTGCAATCGGCAGATTGGACAAAATAAAGATTGATATCCTTTAAAGGGTTCTTAAATGCGTATGTGTGTATGAATGAGGCACAAGTACACTGCAAAATGTTTCATCAGCATGGTAACATCAATATCAACTGCTTTTATTTTATAAAGGTTGACTCTTTAACCTTTTCTCTACAAGGGACAGTTTATTTATTAAATTTACACTTGAATGAAAAATTTATTTGACACCAATATATATAATAATAATATTATTAATAATATATATTCATAATAATATTAATATATAATAATAATAATAATAATAATAATAATAATAATAATAATAATAATATATGTATATATATATATATATATATATATATATATATATATATGTATGTATATATATATATATATATATATATATATATATATATATATATATATACATACATACATATATATATATATATATATATATATATATATATATACATACATACATATATATATATATATATATATATATATATATATATATAATATAATAATATTATTATTAATAATATATATTAATAATAATAGTAATATATATAATAATAATATTAATATATATAATAATTATATTAATATATATATATATATATATATATATATATATATATATATATATATATATATATATATATATATATATATATATATATATATATATATTATTATTATTATTATTATTATTATTACCCTTTAAAATAATTTTCAATTCATTTTTTATTCATATTTATCATACATTTAATTTACAAAAGAAGCGGAATTTCCAGTAGTCATTACTACATTATTAAAGATGTTCACACACACACTGTGAACACACACCCGGAGCAGTGGGCAGCCCTTTACGCTGCAGCTCCCGGGGAGCAGTTGGGGGTTCAGGGGCACCTAAGTCATGTTATTGCCGGCCAGAGATTCGAACCCACAACCCTATGGTTAGGGGTTAAACTCGCTAACCACTAGGCCAAGACTTCCCTTCAGTTGATTAGCAGATTACATGATGAATAGTAAGTTTACAGTTTTTCTCAGTCACTTTGGTGCATTTCTCAAATCAGAAATGAAAGTCTCAAAACTACTTGTAAATCTCCACATCATCTAGTCATTTATACACATCATAAAAACAGTTTCTCATTCTTTTGAACAAGTTGCGATTGCTTTTGTACATTCATGCAATTGATTATGAACATTTATCTGCAATTTTCTACATTATCAGTTGCTAATATCATGTTGCTCAAAATTGATTACACAGTTTTCTGTGCAATAGTCTTGCCCCTCAAAACATCTAGTCTTTAGTTCATCGTATAAGTCATTAAATGCAAAATGGTTAATGTAGTTGTCATAAACTGCTAAGCACACAATTTTTACAAATTACAGTTTTTCTCAGTCGCTTTGGTATATTTCTCGAATCATCCTTGAGATTTGCAAAACAGTAAGTGCATTTCTCAAAACAACTCGTACAAATAGCAAAACACAATGGATTACCTGCAAAAGCCAGTCTCCTGCTCAAAATCCTTAGTTCATCTCTCAAAAGTAAATATCTGTGTCAATGAACATGTCAATGACAAGTCCTTCTGTCATAGTTTACAGATAAGACAGTCAAATTGCTTAGTCATGTTGTCAATATAACAGTGTACTCTGGAGCGATGTTCTGATGTAAACTACGGCAACATTTTGGAAGACAAAGCAATTTGACTGTCTTATCCGTAAACTATGACACAAGGACTTGTCATTCTGATGGCACTGACATGTTCATTGACAAAGATATTTATTTTTGAGAGATGAACTAAGGATTTTGAGCTTTTGCAGGTAATCCATGGTGTTTTGCTCTTTGTACGAGTTGTTTTGATTAATGCACTTACTGTTTTGCAAATCTCAAGGATGATCTAATCTAATCTAAAAAATTTACCAAAGCGACTGAGAAAAACTGTAAAAGAGCAGCATTTATTTCAAAAAAATAAATCAATGGCTTTAATTTCACTTTTGTTTTGATTCAAACTTGTGAAGTAGAAAGTATTACTACTATTATTAGTATTAGTTCACTTCAAAAGTAATAAATCTTAAAGACTAACTATATATACACACACAATACACAGATAGATAAATGGATGGATGGATGGATGGATGGATGGACGGACGGACGGACGGACAGATAGATAGATAGATAGATAGATAGATAGCACTATGGTGCCAAGTTTTATATGGGTAAACACCACCACTAACATGTGAAGAAAATAATGATAAACTGATAAACTACAATGGTGAACCGATATTGAATGTTACTTATTTGTTTAAAATATTTCAAGACTGTACTCAAAGTGTACAGATGTCTTTGTCAGTTAGAACTCTCAGTAAACTTCTGCGACAAACATTCCTCGCTGCTGAGCAGGGCTTGTTTTTAACCAAAACAACTGATCACCATTCAATTTAACCGATATTAGCAGCCAGGGACCAGAGTTGACTAATTTACTCCTACTCTGATGTACAAACATTAGCAACTCTTCTCTTTTTTTAGATTGGACCTGGTAATGTCTTCGCCTCCCACTCTTGTACAGCTAAATGAAAGGCTTCTGTGGCTAAATTTCCCCCTAGTTCCTCCCACTCAAGTCTAACATCATTAGATGTACTTTAGGGCAGATATTGTTTCCTATCAATTCTATTCAAACGAAACGCGAGCTCACAAGCATCGTTATGAGGCAGCTAATAAAATCATACAAGGTGTTTATGTATGCAGGATTCTGAGGAAAGGGTAATCGTGCAGCTTATTAAAAGTGAACTTGCGTACAGCCTTTCTGAGCAGGACCGACAATGAAGCTTGTGTCACCGGTGAATCAGATGACAGCAGTCAAGTGGCCGAGTCAAAGGTCACGGCTTTGCTTGCATGTTTATGGAAATGGCGTGCTAATGAACTTGCAAGGCAAACATGCCAATGAATGTGAATTTGAGCTTTTTTTACTTTATAGCTATAGAGTGTTCTGCCATGATATTTTGAGAAAACATTTGATACGGAAAGCATGAGTTTCGTTACTGGTGTTTGCTAAGGCCAGAAGCACTATCACTATTGTTCATACCGATCTCTTCACCCTCAACGCATCTAACACATTTGTGTTGCAGGGGCTTGTGACTTGTTGAGCAGAGGTGTGCACTCTTACAAATAAAAGTGCTTCACGAAGCCATAGAAAACCCTTTTTTTTTTGTCTTAATGGTTCCATAAAGAACAAAAGGTTCTTTGTGGCGATAGAAGGTTCTTCAGATTAAAAATATAAGAAAGAGATGGTTCTTTCAAGAACATTTAACTGAATAATTCTTTGTGGAACCAAAAATAGTTCTTCTATGGCTTCGCTGTGAAGCACCTTTTAAGCACCTTTATTTTTAAGAGTGTGCCATTACTTTTCTAAGTGATCAGCCTAGAAAAAAAATCTCTGAAGAAGGGATCCAAGTCACTGACTTTGGCCAGCAAGCAACACCCTAGTAACCAAGCTGAAGGCCACAGCAACCAGGAGGGTGGTGGACCGGCGGAGGATCAGGGGGAGGGACGGAGGGCCAGGTCCAAAGAAGGAGACAGATAGAAAGCAAAAGAAAACAAAAACACAAAAACAAGGTTCCATAAAGGACATCACTCGATGCCCTCCTGTGCGGAGCAGAGGGCCATCACCACCATGTGGTCACGGCAGAAGCCCCCCCAGGGCGGAACGGAAGACCACCACCTCCACGTGGTTGAGGCCGGAGTCCCCCAGGGAGGAGCGGAAGACCACCACGTCCTCCTGGTCGATGCCAGAGTCCTCCAGGGCGGAGCAGAAGACCACCACATCCGTGTGGTCTGACCAATGGGAGAAGAACCTCTGGCAATCCCATGGCATCTCCACCAGACTCCAGAAGACCGGCGTCGACCCGACACCGCTCCCGAAGACCACCGGTGACCTGACTCGACTCTGGAGAGTTCACCGGAACCTGACTCGACTCTGGAGTGTTCACTGGCACCTGACTCGACTCTGGAAGGTCAACAGGAACTAGCCCTGACTCTGGAGGGTCAACGGTAACTAACCCTGACTCTGGAAGGTCGACGGTGACTAACCCTGACTCTGGAAGGTCGACGGTGACTAACCCTGACTCTGGAGGGTCCATGACCATCTGACTCGACTCTGAAGGGTCAACCGGAAACTGACTCAACTCTAGAAAGTCAACAGGCACCTGACTTGACTCAAGAAGGTCTACAGGAATCTGACTTGTTTCAGGAGGAACAACTAAAACATGACTCGACTCTGGATGGTCAACAGGGACTAGCCCTGACTCTAGAGGGTCAACGGTAACTAACCCTGACTCTGGAAGGTCGATGGTGAATAAACCCTGACTCTGGAGGGTCCATGAACACCTGACTCGACTCTAGAGGGTCAACCGGGAACTGACTCAACTCTGGAAAGTCAATAGGCACCTGACTTGACTTTGGACTGCCTGTGGAGACGTGAGATGCCTCGGCTTCGGGCACCGCCTCTGGAATGGCCTCGGGCACCGCTTCGGTAACGGCCTCAGGAGCGGTCTCGGGCACCGCATCGGGAACGGCCTCAGGCACCGCATCGGGAACAGCATCGGGCACTGCCTCGGCCTCTGGAACAGCATCGGGCACCGCCTCGGGAATGGCCTCGGGCACCGCCTCGGCATCGGCCATCACCTCAGCCTCCGGAACAGCATCGAGCACCGCCTCGGCATCGGGCACCACCTCGGCCTCCGGAACAGCATTGGGCACCGCCTTTGCATCAGGCACCGCCTCGGCTCCCCGAACAGTAACGAACATTGCCTCGCTATTGGGCACCGCCTTGGCCTCTGGAACGGCCTCAGGAATGTCCACCTGGACGGCAGCTGCCTGCTCAGAAACGTCCTCCTGGACGGCAGTGGCCCGCTCGGGAACGTTCTCCGGGCTTTGAGTGCAGCAAATTTTGGCCATTTTGTGCTGCAGCACAGGACTGGCGGCCATCTGGTACCATGGCGCTGGCTCGGCCGATTTGGGTCTCCTCTCGGAACATACTGGGGAAATGACGGCCCCCAATCGAACCCCGGGTCAACGGGAGCCCACAGTGGAGACGCTGCCGGACCTCCTCCCGACTGTTTGCTCCAGAGCGACCTCCCCTGGTCCCCCGGAACACCACTAGGCGAGAGCCCTCAAAGCCACCTGTCTCCCGCTTGCTGGCTGGGGTGGAAATGGCAGCAGACATACCGCTGGATCCTTGGTCGATGGAGTCCTTCTGTGATGGTTTGGATTTAAGGAAAACACAAGGAGAGGGTAGGATCCAATTGCAAGGTATGTTTAATTAACAGAAGGGTAAATACAAAATAAACAGTCCAGGAAGACAAACGAAACAAAACAAAAGAAGGGAACCGGATGAAACGGAATGGATCTCGGAAGAACGAAAAGGTAAGGGTCAGTCTCGGGAGATGAGAACATATGACACATAGGGTAAGGACTCCATACAAACAACAGAGAAGGACAGCTATATATAAGGATACTAATGACAAAGGATTGTCAGCACCTGTGCGATTTAATTGGAGTGCAATTACTGTGAAGACAGGACCAGACTAGAGGAATTAAAGTGCCTATGGTGAAGTGCCTAAGGAGAAGTGAGCTCACTAGGGAACACCCAGGAAAACAGAGACTGACAGCATGACAGCAACCCCCTAGAAACAATTCAGAGCTCCCTAACAATTACATATCCACTTGTTAAGGTGTAGTTTTAATATAATTTTCAAATAATATTTATAGGCAACAAAAATTTTCTTAACACTTGATTAGGGGTGCACGATATATATCGGCTGATAATTAATCAGCATTGGTGGTCCAGGAGCGCCACCTATGGCTAACCTGGCAGGCATGAGGGAGCCTGATCGGACTCAGCTCCTCAATTCACCGGTCTCCCAGGCTGGTCTTTTCGGCGACACAGTGGAGAATTTTGCCCAGCAGTTCTCTGCCACCCAGTAGCAGTCTGAGGCCATCAAACACATCCTGTCCCAGCAGCCCACAGCTGCCTCCACACTGCCACCTGAGCAGCCACCTCAGCCTGATCTCCGCCAGGGCGCCCCCC
Organism: Carassius gibelio; assembly: GCF_023724105.1. Classification (NCBI taxonomy): domain Eukaryota; kingdom Metazoa; phylum Chordata; class Actinopteri; order Cypriniformes; family Cyprinidae; genus Carassius; species Carassius gibelio. Next base: position 16,889,622 of record NC_068407.1, on the reverse strand, counting down.
TGCAGTCTGCTCCACTCCTGCTTGGCCACAGCACCAGCCTTCACCCCGGCCGCATCGAGGAGATGGTCGCAGAAGGGTGGCACAGCCGTTAAGTGTCAGGCCAAGCGGCATTCCTGAGATAGGCGACCCGGAGTTGGGGATGTGAGCTCATCAGGAGATGGTAGCAGGACCACAAAGGGACGCTATGCCTCCCATGCTGGGGCTGTCTGTTCCACCTCGCTGCCCCACTGTGGGTATGCCTGTAGTTCCCTTGACCCCGCTGGATCGGTTTCTGGGAGTCTGGCTAGAGCTGCCCAGGCCATCCTACTGGCTCATCCAAACAATCAGGCTTGGCTACAAGATTCAGTTCGCCCAGCGTCCCCCCAGGTTTTGGGGTGTTCGCGCGACAATGGTGTGTAAGGATGCTCCTGTCATGCGCATGGAGGTCTTGACCCTGCTGGAAAAAGTGGGCGATAGAGCCGGTCCCTCCAGCCGTCATGAAGTCCGGCTTTTAAAGCCCCTACGTCATAGTACCCAAGAAAACAGTTGGGTTACGCCCAATCCTGGACTTGCATGCCTTGAACTGAGCTATTCACAGACTTCTGTTCAAGATACTAACGCCCAAGTGCATTTTCGAATGCATTCTCTCTGTTGGATTGGTTTGCAGCAATTCACCTGAAGGACGTGAACTTTCATTTCATTCAAACACAGACCGTTTCTTTGGTTTGCTTTAGAGGGGCAGGCATTTCAGTACAAAGTTCTCTCATTTTGGTTGGCCCTGTCTCCCCGTGTCTTTACAGAAAGGCACGCGGGGGGAGCCCTGGCTCCTCTCAGGGAATGAGGTGTCCGTATCCTCAACTCGGTTGCCATGTTTGCACAGCTTACGAATGAACACGCACAGTCACTGTTGAATTGCCTGAGACAATTCGAGGGCAAGAGAACACTTCCATTGAAACTGTTTCAGAGGCTCCTGGGGAATATGGCATCCTCAGCAGCAGTCATACTGCTCGGCTTGGTCCATATGAGACTGCAACAGCATTGGCTTCACAACCGAGTCCCGAGATGGGCATGGCAACAGGGCACACTTCGAGGGACCGTCACTCCGGCCTGCCTCCGAACCTTCACCCCGTGGTTGGACCTCTCATTTCTACGAGCTGGCATTCCCCTAGAACCTGTGTCAAGACATGTTGTGGTGTCAACAGATGCCTCTGCCACGGGCTGGGGTGCCATGTGCAACAGGCATGCTGCGTCAGGTTCCTCGACAGGACCCCGACTTCAGTGGCATGTCAATTGCCTCAAGTGCACCGCTCAGGGTCCTGCTGAAGGACAAGCACGTACTGGTCCATACGGACAACACTGCAACTATAGCGTACATCAACTGTCAGGGTGGTCTACGCTCCCACCGCATGTCGCAACTTGCTCCTCTTGTGGAGTCAGAAGCTGAGGTCGCTTCGTGTCATTCACATCCCAGGCAGGCTCAATTGTGCAGCCAACGAGCTCTCACAGCAGCAGTCTCTCCCCGGAGAATGGAGACTCCACCCCGAGTTGGTTCAGCTGATTTGCGCAAGTATGCATTTCCCCCGGTGAGCCTACGTTCACTTTCACCTCAGGTGGTATCTACCATCACTTCAGCTACCAGACAGGCCTATGCTTTGAAGTGGAACCTCTTCATCACTTGGTGTTCTTCACGTGTCTGGAGATGCCCGATCGGGTCAGTGCTTTCCTTTCTTGTGGAAGGGTTGGAACGAAGGCTATCTCCTTCCACCCTGAAGGTCTATGTGGCCGCCATTTCAGCTCACCATGACCCTGTTGAGGGAAAGTCTCTTGGGAACCATGATCTGATCATCAGGTTCCTGAGAGGAGCCAGGAGGCTCAATCCACCTCACCCTCAGCAAGTTCCCTCTTGGGACCTCACAGTAGTTCTATCGGCGCTGCAGAGGGCTCCCTTCGAACCCTTGCTCTTAGTAGAGCTAAAGTTTCTATCATTGAAAACTGTGCTCCTGGCGGCTTTGGCTTCAGTGAAGATGGTCGGTGACCTGCAGGCATTTTCAGTTGACGGAGCGTGCCTGGAATTCGGGCTGGCCAACTCTCACATTATCTTGAGAACCCGGGCTTGGTATGTGCTCAAAGTTCCCACCATTCCCTTTTGTGATCAGGTGGTGAACTTGGACCTCAGACCAGCACTTTGATTGTTACGGAGGCCAGCAGAAGGGAAAGGCTGTCTCCAAGCAGAGGTTATCCCACTGGATGGTGGATACTATTGTCCTGGCTTATCAGGCTCAAGAATTGCCATGCCCCCTAGGGGTGAGAGCCCACTCAACTAGGAGTGTAACCTCCTCCTTGGCACTGGCGCATGGTGCCTCCCTAACAGACATCTGTATAATCTCAGTGTAGAGCCTGTGTCCTCCCGGGTACTCACCTGCTCGGTGTCAATCTGCGTGCTGCACCATTCCACTCCAAGGACTGGATGCGTGCACTATTCCCCTGGGTTCCTCCAGCACTGTTGATGTCTATGTGGGTCTAGGTGCCTCCATGTGTTGTGATTTCCCTTTTCTGGGCAATCCCAGTTGTGTATTTCCACAGTCTATTCGTAGCATGTGTCTTTCCCTTGGTAAGCACTTGCAAGCTCTGTCGTTGAAACTTCCACCTTGCATGCTGGTACCTCAGAGTTCATGTGTATCACCAGCTTTCGGTTACTACCTGCCTTTGTAAGTCTTCCTGCTAGCATATGTCCAGCTGGAATATGCCACCCACTGTATTCTGTGTCAGCTATAGGCCCTCACTCGTGCTGGCCTCACGATGGGGTGCTATCACTCACACTTGTAACTGGAAGACAGCCATGTGGCATTTTATAAGGGACCCCATTCGTCAGTCTCTTTCTGACCTAACGTAAACATATGTTACATATGTAACCCTAGTCCCCTGAAGGAGGGAACGGAGACGTTATGTCCCATAGCCACATTGCTGTTCCTCTGAACGGAATCCATTGGCTCATTTGTTACCACTCGAAGGTGATTGGGCTCTCGGGTGAGACCCCATTCGTCAGTCTCTTTCTTCAGTCTTGTCTTCATTCCCTCCTTCAGGGAATGAGGGTTACATATGTAACCTAGACGTTCTCTAATCAGCAGTAAATTCCATCAGGTGGAATTTCACATAGAGCAACTGCTACTACACAGGGCCATTGTTAACTGACAAGCTGCGCAAATCCACATTCATTATCAGCTTGGATTTGCGCAGCTTGTCAGTTAACAAAGGCTCTGTGTAGTAACAGCTGCTCTATGTGAAATCATGCACCTGATGGTATTTACCGCTGATTAAAGAACCGGCTTTACTGGTGAGATGCGGATTAATCATCGGCCGATGTTTATCATGCACCCCTGCACTTGATATTACAGTGTTGCATTTGTTACACATAAACATATTGTATAAGTGTATACATTTTGAATAATTAAGATGAAAAGAAGATAAGATAAAAAAAAATGTTTTTATTTTAATATATTTTACAATACAATATATTCCTATGATGGCGATGCTGAAATTTTTGCCAGCATTACTTCAGTGTTCAGTATCACATTTAGATTAATCTTAGATTTAGATTAAGCATCAAACACTGTTTTCAGCACTGATAATAAGAAGAAACAGAGCAGCAAATCAGCATATTAGACTGTAGTAATGTCAGTTGACAATTCAGCTGTGACATCACAGGAATAAAATACATTTTGAAGTATATTCAGATAGAAAACAGTTCTTTTAAATTCAAGCAAAATTTTCAAAATGTTACTGTATTTGTTGTACTTATTTTAAAAGCATTTAAAAAATCTAAACTTAACTATGTATCTGTAGTTAACTGGTGCTAATTATCAAGAAAATGTGACAGAAATTTCCTACAACAAATGCATTTTGTAATATTAGTAGTATGCATGACTAAAAATCTAACAATGTTGTGCCGTGCAGATTTTATTTAGTAATCTTGCAGCATCAGGAAAATCCCATCAGTTTGTCTTGCTGAGGTCCACTGGCAGACTTCTCAGCAGTGACCGTGGGAGGCGGCTAGTGTGGGGATTTCCTCCTGTCTCCCACTCGACCAGCAACTCTGTCTGTTTGTCTCTCTCTCGCTCTTTCTGTCTCCTTATCTGGCTGCTTCTCCTCATCCTCCGCTGTGTGAACCACAACAAAGTTTCTAGCGCCTGTTATTTCATCTGAGTGCAACTGTATTGCTATCACGAATGGATGTAGAAATAGGCACGTTTCTTGAAATTAGGTCTGTGTCAGGAAACTTATCATAGTGTCTATTATTAGAGACGTCCCACAACATCTTGAATACAATTCACCACATATAGGACCAAATCACAAAGAAAGAAACTATGGAATGTGCTACTGAACTGTAAACATGATGATTATCTTTACTTTTTTTTAAATTACAGATAGGAAAAACAGAAACTGTTGAAGGTGCTCCAATACAGCCATAGATGTAACATATATTTTTAAGAATAAATCAAGCTTGCCTTTTCATTTATTCAGTTATTGTTAATGCTACAGTCTGGACGAACACACACTGCATGCAAAGCTCTATAAAGCACAGAATATCCTCAGTGCAAGAGTAAAAGCGATGATTTACTTCACTCTTCCTAATGCTTAGACACAGCTTAAACGAAACACATCCATCTATTCAGTCAATGAGATTTATTCCTGAGGAATATTTTCATATTCATATTACTAATATTTCATTATCACTGCAACAGTCGGTAGAGTTATGACTGCAATAATGCCAATAGCTCTGTAAATGAATCTTTTTCAAGTGCAATATGAAAAAGCTGTTTATGGAGTCATTAACCTTATAAGTGATATTAAGTACAGGAAGATTTTTCCCCAGACAAAACGGAAGAAGGATAAATTCGACTGACAGGCTTTAAGTATAATGATATTATTAATTTGCTAGGTTGAGCTTTGTGAAAATCGCAATTTGTCAAATTTCAGCATCTCCGACCCAGAGGAGAACTAAAATGATTCATCTTGGTTGATTATATCATATTGCTAAATAACTCACAAGTCAGTTAGGTTGGCCAATGAGATTCACTGTGACAAACACTAGATGTTTCCATTGTTTAGATTTCGTAGTTTTTATGACCTTCTTTGGAAAGAAAATATAGTTTTGTGTAAACAAAAAGGCACTAACATAGAAAATCAACACTGACGTGAATAATGAGTTCTTGATGATTGTTGTTTCATGAATTTGATGGTTAAATTATAATGACTGAAGATGATTGCATAAATGTGCTTAATAACAATGTTATGACGATAATTTGGGTCCTTGATAGTTTTCATTATCTCATAAAATCAATAAAACACTTGAGGTTATGCTGTATTGTGGATCATGCTTTACAGCGAGTAAGTTCACAATACAGCACATAACTTTTTCATTAAATATTGATCTTATTAAAAAAGAATAATAATAATATGGCTAAATTGAGTAGCGTCAGGTCATTCATAACTGTCTGTCAGTCAACCTGTTGACCTCTGACATCAACACCGTCACACAGCTGTCCAGTCCAGTGTAGTGTTATTACAGGAACAAATTCATTCTGAGGATGGACTTATATATATATTCCTGAATGATCACTTTTGAAAGTTTGGGATATTTTGCTTCCATACAATGTCTTTTTTCAGACTGCTGCATTTCTCCAAATCTGGTTTGATGAGGAAACAAACTCATTTGTATTTTGAATGTAAAAAAAATTGGTTTCTTTAAAGGCCTATTTATACACTTTTATAGCACTTACATGCACCATTCTAACTATATTCTGAAGGATTTTGCTGAGGGGTTTGTTGTTCTTATATCTTTTGCCTGATTTACATTTTATTCCTAAACATGGTGAAAAAAAATTTCTTGATGTTGAGAATATTTTCTAACATCCAACTTATATTCATGTAAACAAAATGAAATAAAACAAGATTTTTGAACCTGGCTTTATCCAATATTTTGACTTCTTGTTCTGCGAATGTATGTATATTTAATAAAGTAGTGCCTTATTGGCATAAACATAATGTTTCAAAAAGCATGTAAGTCTAATACACACCAATTGCTTTAATGCACTGTAATTTAGAGAGAATGCACGGTGATATCTATTAGTTTTACACTTGTACCCTATTCATCTGTAGTGTTTTGCTTTATAACTGGTGTTTTTCAAGGCTTGATTCTAATCCACTGTGTATCCAGTTTGAACCACTTGAGAAACGTGTGAGAAAGCTGAACACCTGACTGCGGTGAGAGCTGTCTGCTAGTTTAACATGTGTAAGAATATTTGTCAGGCACATTAGCTCACTGTGGGGTTTCCATTGTGTGAAGGGGGCGGCCTTCAAAAACCCCATCACATTCCCTTTCTGTCTTCTAGGGCACTCTGTGTAGGAGGCTATGTGGGATTCCCAATACAACAGCTCCAAAAACACACAGGAACCTGCATCTGCTTGTTGACAGAATACCCGTTCTAAGCAGAATCCTTCATGTCGGCACAGAGAAGAAGACAGAGGACAAAGAAAGCGGTCGAGGAGCAGCAGTTAGTCAGGCAGACTCGGGGAGAGTGTGGGCTGCAGCATTCTGCCTCCTGAGTAGCTGGGGGTCTTCTAAAGCTTGGTCTTCTCATCATTACTTTTCAGGCCAGACTTCAGTCAGGTGAAAGAGGTGACAGGCCATCCTCCTACACTCAGATTCCAGTGGACACTGGGCATGCTCTCTCTCACAGCTGTTAGCTGTTGCGACATGCTGACAGAAGAAGAGCGACAGGAAGAGCAGGGACTGCCACACACATAATAGAGCTTACTAGTGTACTGATTCAATACTGTACAGTATGCACTCTACATTGCCTATGGTAACACATTATTCTCCACTATAGATATTATACTTACATGTCAACTGCCATGCCAGTCCTTAAAGTATTAGCTTAATTTCGGCTTACCCTTTATTTTGATGGTCCTCCATCAAACTATAACTAATTAAACTGTGTGAAATGCTGTCTATCACAATGCAATGTGTTTTGCTTGACTATCCATTTCCTATGTGATGTATGGTATGAAACAGATTTTACACTACTGTTCAAAAGTTTGGGATCATTAAGATTTTTAAAAGAAAACAATTCTGTGTTGAATCAATCAAATGTGACTGTAATGAAATGTTTCAAATTGAGGTAAGTATTCCTTTTGAAAAAATATTAGTGACAATTTTTAAAATGTTATATATTATGAATGTGTGTAATACGAATATATTATGGACGTTCTTTATTTTTAATATTGTTATTTATTGTTATGTGACCTATCAGCCTAAGTTGTGTAGCTTCGAAACTCCACAACGCCTCTTCCATGGCCTCACAGGACAGCAAACTGTCCACTGGATACACACTTAAGAATTTCACTGGAAACAGGCTTTCTTTGCGTACTGATTTACGAATATTTTGAATTCAGAAATACTGCTCTGTTCACATAATATTTTTTCCTAGTATATTGTAGGTAAAGCGCAAATCTCGTGAGGAAGCGTCTTCCAGGAGGGGGGCAATAGGTCAGGAATATAGACCTGTTTTGCTGTGCTTTCCCACCCCTAGTTTCTCACCCTGTGTGATTGTGTAATTTGGTTGAAGTGTGTCTCATCTATTACCCTAATCTATTCTAGTATTTAAACTGTAGTCTATTCCTGACTACTCTGATTCCTTTGTTTGTTGTCATCCTTACTTTGTGCTACCTGTATGTTCCTGCCTGCCCTATGTTACCAATTGTTTGGATGAATAAAGCCTGTTACTCATTACTCGCATCCACACAGTAGTAACTGTGACAGGCAGGCTTTAAGATGGTTTATATCCAACCTGTCTAATTGCTATTACTTTGTCCATTTAAATGGGGAATCATCTCAATTAATTCCAGTCAAGTATGGAGTGCCACAAGGATCTGTCCTAGGCCTCTGCTATTTTCAATATACATATTGATCCTTGGTAATATTATTAGAAAATAATTAGTTTCCATTGTTGCTGATGATACTTAACTATATATTATATATAAGACCAGAAATGTATAAATTATCTAAGCTAACATAGTGAGTTAAAAATTTAGAAGATTGGATGACTAATAATTTTCTCCTAATAAATTTGGATCAGACAGATATATTACTTATTATAACATATACAAACATTAAACAATCTCTTCTTTTTTTTTTTTTTTTTTTTTTTCATCTCAGCGGTAGTTACTTCCTCTACAGTCAAATATTTGGTTGTTATATTAGACAGTATATTTCCCATGCTACAAAAACTAAATTCTTCCATCTTAAAAACATTGCCAAGCTCCAGAACATGTTATCTGTTTCTGATGCAGATAAGCTAGTTCATGCATTCATGACCTCTAGACTGGACTATTGCAATGCACTTCTAGATGATTGTCCTGCAACTTCAATAAACAAGCCATAGGTAGTACAAAATGCAGCTGCTAGAGTCCTTACCAGGTCAAGAAAGAATTATCATATCACACCAATTTTACACTGGCTACCTATTAGGTTCTGTATCAGTTGCAAAATATACTACTTGCAAGGCCTTTAATGGTTTAGCTCCTGCATTATATTATTAACTAACTGCATGGTTTTTACTGTATGTTTTTGTCATATGGACATCAACTTAACCGCTGAGAAGCTACTGTTATAATGTATATAAAGTTTAATTTCCTGTTAAGCTACTTTGCAATGATTTGAATTGTGAAAAGTGCTAGACAAATAAACTTGAATTGAATTGAATGGAAAAGCTAAGCATTCAGAAAAAAATCAAACAATACAGAATGCACATACAATATTTCTGACGAAAGAAGAGCAGTGTGATATATGCTCTTCTGAACATGAAACACCTAGCTGTGGTGCTTCAGAACATCACATAGCTAATATCCATCTCAGAAGACATCATTCTTGTACTAAATAAAGGATCGGTCACACAAATGTCAACTTAGCAGCATGTGAAACAGGTTCACAATGAATCCCACACATACAAGGCAGTTATAGGATCGCTTTGAAGGAGAAAAGCAGGCACACTTTGCACCTCAGAGGCCATAACAAAGGCAGCTCTGTTCCAGTGGCCTGCTGTACATGAACGGACAGACTATTTTTCAATGAGTTATGACTCGATTCACATTTGTCCGCTGTCTCGATGGACACCCACAGTGTTGTAGCGACTGCATTCTGATACAGTACACAAAACACAGAGATTCCCTTCTAAATATGGGATAATTACACTTAGAATCAACATGACAGGCTTGTGAATCACAAACATTGCATTCACATGTCTTATATTTTGTGGAAGAATACAGTTTCAAATGTCTGTTGAAATGTCTCAAATGAGTGAATGAATGAATGAATTAATATATCAATTGTTTCTTTTGCAAAGCAATGAGATTAAATGAAGAGCAAATGATTTTTTGTCTCTGCCTCCCGTCTCCTATGTCGAGTTTCTAAAGAGACCTCAACAGCGTCTCAAACTATGCTCATGCTGGTTTGGCAAGATATTTCAATATCAACAAACATTTTTTTCAATCAAATTCTTGCCAGGCCAAATTATCTGAGCTATGCCATCAACATTAATTGACTCATGGAATTGTGTCTTTATTTGTATTTCTCCTGAGGAAATTTTTGATAGGCAGATGAGATAATGAATCAACATTGAATTAAACTGAACCAAATAATGACACTATTGTCTTCTGTAGAGCTACTGTACAAGTAAAACTGAAGCTGCTTAATAACTGTGACAATTTAATAACAAATTTGGCAACACTGGCACTGTTATTTTTGTTTATTACCATGAAGCGGCTTTGAAACAATCCATATTGAATAAAGTGTTATACATCAAGTGTTTACTTAAAAGTAAATCAAGTCACATGTGATTTGAAGGAGTAACTTCTGAACAATATAAATTAAATGTAATATCATTGAATGTGAAGAAAAAAAAAAAAATGTTTTTCTGATCAAATATTTTTGTATGAAATGTGCATTGCCCAGGCTTATATGACTGAGTGTTGTGAGTGTATGGCTTGGCTGTGTTTAGGCTGTGATTCATGAGGTTGTATCTGATCCAGTTCTGTTCTCTATTAGTAGTAATTGAAGAGCATTTGGATAAAGCAAGTGGCACTTGACAACAAAAACAAAGTACTTGAGCTGATGACGTCACCTGTTAATAAGTGCACTCTTTGAATGAACAAAATATTATGCTGTGCAAGGAATATCCAACTGCTCGACAGAAAAACACAGCATATAATGTTGACTGTGTCTTTGATGTATGCACATGATACAGATTCAGTGCTTTTCACATTGTTACACTGACCAAAGAGTCTGAGGGATATCAAATACCCCCTTATATGTTATATTGAGACCCAATTTATATCAAAGGTCTTACTACTATGTACTAACATTTAAATAAATCATCTGATACCATGCACTTCATGTTCACATACTCGTTTTTACACTGTAGTTACATTAAAAAAAAACAAGTAATTACATCTATACAGTGTAAAAACAAACAAACAAATAAATAAAAACAAAAACACACACAAAAAACAGTATGTTTTAGAAGAAAATACAATTTCAGTCTTCCTACGTCAAAATGTCAAATTTAATTCAATGCATTACTTGCTGTTTCTTTGTAATTACTTTTTTTTTCTTTTTTTTCTTTTTTTTACTCCAATAGCAAACACTTATAACAAACAATAACAAACAGGGACATACTGTCAGCACATAAGAGTCAAATACAAAGGAATTTATTAAGAGATGCCATCAGTGCCTTTGTATATTAAAATAAATATATGTTTATATGTTATACTAATTTATATTTATTAAATAATATTAACATTTATACTTAAATAATAATAGTTATACAGTAGTCAACAGGGACAAGGATATTATGCAAAGAAAAAATTATTTCATCTGTGTTGCTTTGCCGTTTTGTTGCGTCATTTAAATGACATTAGAAATGAATACGGTTACGCTTATTTACCATATTTATATGATACTCCAAGGTAGTTGGAATTATATATAGAGGTCTGAAAAAAATCCAATTTGCTTTGCTATGATGCCAGGTCCAAAATACACGGTACACTTTTTTGGTAAAAGGTGCCCTCTAGTGGTGAGATCACATCACAGCAGTCCAGAACAGATTTTAAACACGGTTTCATCTAGTGAGACACGTCTAAAGAGATTAAAACATGTCGCTTATTATGTATGTGATATGATTTCCCGTGATTTACTAAGTATAAATGATTTAAAGAAAAGCGCAGTCACGTCATGCGCGTCGCTGTGAGGTGACGCGGCCGTGACGTCGCGCGCGGAGGGGGAAGTTGTTGTTTTTGCTCGTCTGTTGTGGCAGTGGATCCAAACAGCAGCCGGTGAAACCAGAGTCTCTGGTCCCGGAATAAAGACAATAATGTGCCAATGAGTCTCTCGTGCAGTTGAGGCTGTAGTTGATGAAGGAATGGAGGTGCTGGACAGTCCTCTCAATCTCGTAAGTGTCTGTTTACAAGCCACATTAGCATGCTAGCATCCGTTAGCATAGCCGCATTTCATCTCTAAACAAATGTAATATTAATCTGCGAAGAGGCTGCGCTGGTCTTTAATTCATTTAACCGTCATGTGAAGACTTTTTATAAACCTTGTGTTATTTGAATGTAAGTTAACGTTAGTCGGTTTTAGTTAGAGTCCATATGTGTTTTTGTTTACTGCTGGCAGCTGATCAACTTTAAACAAACGCACACACTGACTTACGACTCGAGATGTGTGCTTTATTATTTCCTAGAGTCTTACTTTACTTTTGGCTCGTCGTGATATAATCCTGAAATCGAGAGCTGTGAAGTTATGATTTAATACAGCATATTTTAATATATATTTATAGATACATTTCAGTGATAGTGGGGTCCAAAGATCACAAAATTCTTCTATTTTGCACCCCTCCACCATTTTTTGTAGTTTAATAAAATTTTGCATTACAAATTGTATTATTGGCATAACAGCAAAGCAGTAAAAATAAGATAAAATATTTTTTGTTCTTTGGATATCTCTCTCCCTTTGTTAACAGTATTGTAATATTATGTTGGCATAAATGCCAGTAAAATAACGTGAACTGAAATATACAAAAAAATAATGTAAAAACAATATAAATGAGTATTATATTTAATATACTCTAATAAGTATTCCATAAGAACATCTTCCTCTTGTGAAAAAGTACACATCAGCATACTCTTGAAAATAGTACTTATGGAAAAAAATACTTGTAACAATAGTATATTTAACTCCAAACTGAATGTAATGTTAAAAAACACTTAGACTATTGCATGTAATTTATATATATATATATATATATATATATATATATATATATATATGTGTGTGTGTGTGTGTGTATATATATGTGTGTGTGTTTACATCTATTTTAAATGCAAGTATTTGAACTTGACCCACATGAGTAGTACGCTTTGTATGCTATTTCATGATTCTGTTCTCTTTAATTTAATCTTGTTTTTGTAATGGTGATGATGTAATGTAGTGCATTTAAAATATAATAAATTGAAATGTAATATCAAACCACACACTACAGCAGAAGTACCTTACATGTGTTTTAGTGTGTTAGTCACATCTAAATAAGTTTGATTCTTTAAAGGATGACTTTTCTTCAAATGTACTTTTCTTTATGGTTTTAAATAGTGTATTTCAATGGAAAGATTTCACATATTTTTTTATGTAATAAAATATATGTATTTCCAAGTTGAAAGTCAGATTATCAGCATGATCTCAGATACCACTGTAAACACTGGATACTTGTGCGTTGGGATAAATATGTTGATGATTGACTGGGTGTGTGATTAAAGGTCTTCGGTAAAATCTGAGTTCACATTTAGTCCTTCAGTGAAATGAGGTTAACAGTGGAGGATCTGAGCATGAGGCTTGAGTTCCTAATGATCTCCTTGGACTGCTAGGTGAACTACAGCAAAATCGAAGGAGATCATAACATAGCTGGAGCTGAAGTGGTCTATACACCCATCCATTGAGATCAGATGAACTTTCCTTTAGAATCTCATGTAGGTTTAGAGTTAATCAGGGGAAATTACTGTAGCAGCAGGTAATGAACTGTCATTGAGGATCTGCACTGTGTTAATAAACTCATAATGAAATAATGTCATCTCTTTCAGGCCCATCAACAGTGCAGGAAAGCAGACCGCTTGCTGGCTGCAGGGAAATTTGAAGATGCCATCTCCTGCCACAGAAAAGCTGCAGGTTGGTTTTGGTTGTAAACTCTATTCGGACACTAATTGTTTCTCATGGGGACATCTGTGAAAATACATTTACACGACACCTGGGTGATAAAACTTGGGGTTCGGGTTTAGTTCAGTTTTCCCGCTAACCTGGCAGTGTGGTCAGTCACATGATTGCCAGCTGTAAACAAAATGTATTATTGTTTGGATAATTCATTTTTTCATATTTATTTTAACATGAAAACACCTGTTTGTTTTTTAATTATTAAAATATCTAGTTAAAAATATAAATATTGATGCACTATATTTTAAATTGCATTCTGTCCTGCATTTTGTCTCAAAAAAAAGTGGAATTTAGCAGAAATAAACTCTTGATCAGGGTACTTTTTAGACTAGTAAAATGAATTTAATCCAATGAAGAAAAAAAAAATTGAAAGAATTAAAACTATTTCATAGGGATGGACAATAATTCAATATCAGTATATACTGCAATATAATTTTTACAATAACAGTGGTATGATTTTTTAAACATTTCCAATTATTCATTACCAGTATTTCCCATGCATTTATTTATTTGTGGCATTTTACGTCGTAGGATAAACATGAGGACTGCATATTTCAAATTCAAAATGTGTTGTGGGTGTTTTATATGAATGTATAAAAAATGTCTTCAGAAAAGTTTCGATGGCAATTTTATTTTATCTCATAAAGTAGCTTTCATGAGTGCAGTGCTGCTTTGTTTATAGCCATTACTGGGGAAACCACCATTTTGCTGCTCCAAAAGTGCCCCCTGTAGGCAGAGAAAGGATTTGCATTTTATATAAGCCCGTCTCCAGCATCAGGTTTTTGTTGTTACTCACTCTTTTTTACAGTTTTTACTGCAGCAACTCTGAGCAATTTTAATATTCTTCATCCTGGCTGAATGACTTTTATTTCAATATTTAAGAATAACTGGCCTATATTATAGTTAAAGTTAAAGATATTAATATTAATAAGGTGTGTCTGAGAGTCTTATGTTTATGTCAAGTGATTTCACATGTCTTGTTTGTATGAAGGCTAAATACAAATAAAAGGCAAGTTAAGGCAAGTTTATTTATAAAGCACATTTCATACACTTGTAATTCAAAGTGCTTTACATAAAAGGAAGTAAAATAAACAGAAAAAAATATAATCATAACAATACAACCAAGGATTTTTTCAATGGTATAAAAATTGATTTAAAATGAATAAAAACTTAAATATAGTAAATGATTTATAATTAAAATACAGTGCAGTCAGTTTGGACATAGCCCAGTGCTCATTCAATAAATATATAGCTAAAAAATCTGGAGTTGAATAAGGCTAATGTTTTAGCACATCTGATATCTTCTGGAAAATGGTTCCAACTGCAGGAGGCATAATAGCTAAAAGCGGACTCCCCTTGTTTTGTGTGAACCATTGGTTTTTCTAACGGACTCTATCATTATGATCTGAGTGGTCTGTTAGACTTACATTTACTGAGCATATCTGCTCTGTATTTAAGTCCTAGACCATTGAGTAATTTATAAACAAGCTTTTTTAGCTTTATTTCCAAATGTTTCATTAATGCATTGGCAGAGGGAGTCAATGGGGCTGTAATCATTTGGTGATGAGGCCAGGTAAACCTGGGTATCCTCTTTATAGATGTGATGGGCAGTTTGGTTTTTTAGCATTATTTGACTTAGTGGGAGCATATACAGGCTAAACAAGAGCGGTGCAGGAATTGAGCCTTGTGGGACTCCGCATGTCATGGACGTTCACTTAGACTTGTGCTTTTCTATACTTGCATAATAACCTCTCTCTTCTAAGTATGACCTGAACCATTTGAGGAGGACCCCGGAAAGCCAGACCCGGCTTATTTGTCTGTTTTTATTTCTAAAATATTCTGTAGTTTTATAGGAGGAGGTTTCATAGACTTACTAAAAATATTTTTTTTTCTTTCTTTTTTTTCTTTTTCTTGGCAGTTTTTCAGAGGCTTTTTTGATATTGTTGATATCGATATCGGAATTAAAATATTGTATTGACTGGAATTAAGAAATATATTGTGATACATTTTGCCCATATCATCCAGCCCTAATACTTCATGGTGATTTTATATTAATCTACATAATAAATATTTGAAAAATGTCATTAGTTTACATGTTTATGTTCTGTTTTTTTTGTTTTGTTTTTGCTAACAGCTCCCATTCCTTGTAGTGGAACTGTAGTTTCATCTTTTCATTAATCAAAATTTTCATATTTCAAATGCATTCACTTTACCATGAAGTGCAAAAGTTAGCATGCACTGCTTGGCAGTGGTTAAAAAGGATTTACAGAAAAACTGGATTGTCTCTTGTAAAATCACAGATGTAGGTACCACACAACCTTAGTTGTAATTTTGTACACAGGTGGTGGGAGAAAAACAGACATTTTGGATTCGAACAGTAATAAAATCACAGACTAACCTTTGTAAATGTTAAATGCATCCTCATGGGAAACAACTTTTATGTGTAAGGCATAGTGTCCTTAGGTTTGTCTCACAAAGAGCACCAAAGCTCGGCGAGTCGAATTTGAGGAACCTAAACAATATTCTTGGACAGTCTTTGAGTACCACTGAGCTCTACTTCAAATTGGAAGAGTGTGCTTAAATAACTTGTAATGTCTCCACAGAACTTCTCAAGGAGGCCATGAAGCTCACCAAGTGTGAACAGGTATGCCTAGATGGTCTTCATTTATTTATTTTTTTATCGTGGATAAAATTGACAATAGCCTCTTTTTCCACTATCGGGACGAACGGTTCTAAGTACTGTCGGGTACTTTTCCAGTTTTATCTCAACGTGAGCCTGGTATGGTGCGGCACGATTACGATTAGGAAGCATTTGCATTTAATGACATTATACGGTTAATAAGTGAATTTAACGAAGTTAATATCAGATAAAAAAGGAGTCCCCAAAAACAGAAATATCTGATCATCCTCCATATCGCTGTTTACATTACGCTTGTGTGACCATGTCCCAGATTGGCATGGAATGTTACGGTTAAGCAAAGAGAACCGTTCGGCCCAATAGTGGAAAAGCAGCTTATGAGATGTTTCTCTCCTGTTAGGTTCGCTTGTCTCTTGAGCTTCAGAGGGACAGTCACATCAAGCAGCAGAGGCTGATCGAGGAGCAATGCAAGCGAGCAAAGCGAGAGGACAAGCCCAGAACGCTCCAGCACGTTCCCGTCTCAGACCAGATGCCACGCCGCCACCTACAGCCGGCTGGAGCCACCACAGATGTCTCCCAACCCTCCGAACGAGAGTACGACACCTGGCTGTATCTTCTGAAGAACAAAGGCACTGTCCCAGAGCCCTGTGCCGGCAGTAAAGCCCAGAAAGACGACAAGACCCGTTTAGAAGAGCAGCAGACCACCATCGATGACCTGCGCAACCTGGTGGACCGACTGGTGTCTGAAAACGAGCAGCTGAAACGGGAGAACGAGCAGCTGCGGGCGGAGAACGCCCGGCTGAAGAAGGAACCCTACGCCGATGCCGACTTCGTGGAGCGGTCGGAGCTATGGGTGCTTCCGCAGACAGCCGAGGAGCGCAAGGCCAAGGACATTCCCATCCCACAGCTCCCTCCGCTGGAGATGCCCACTCAGGAGATCTCTCTGGAAGACCTGCCCGGCCTGGAGCTTCCTGAGGACATCCAGCAGGAACTGCAGGAGCTGCTGGACGGGGAGAAGCTGTGACCTCTCACGCTCAAAACACGCACCAAAGGGAGACTTCGATCGCCATTGCATGCCAGAAAACATGCGGAGGAACCATGGTGAAGCAACCCGGTGACGTAAATGACGGTTCTCGCAACCGTCGGGTTCACGACTTCTCGGTGGCGCCCCGTAGCGATTGGATGTACAATGAAAGATGAACTCTTTTTGAAGTACGTGTGCCTTTTTGAACATTTCTATTGCATTTTTCACAAGTACGAGTGAAAAGGGATTTCGAAGTTTTTTTCGAACACTATGTTATCAGACTTTTTATCAGCAGGTGAATTTGCCTCTTGCAAAATCCCACTTTCAGTCAAAAACTGTTTCCTACACAGACACTGTGAACTACATGTGTGTGTGTGTTTGTGTGTGTGAGGGTTTTGTGCAGTATCTGTTGATCAGCACTATTGTTGTCGACGTTGTGGTTATGCAGTTTCAGTCATCTATCCATAGCTCAGATTTAGGGCATAGAGGAAGCCGAAGAGGCCTCAATTCAATTAGTTATGCATTCCGTTTCCGTACACTGATAACCAGCTTGCAGCACTTGTTTTGCCTTATTGCAATTAGTACGAAGGCCCAGTCATGATGTCATCTCTGGACGATTTGTAGCATCTTATAAACAAAAACAGTGGTGGATCATTTCTACAGGAGACTGAACACGAGCGTGAGACTATTGCATTCGGAACTATAAGCAATAATCTGGTCAAGTGCTACTGAATCACTCAATCACTTGGTTGTTTCTCATCTCCGCTGGGTCATTCTTCAGACGCAATGCAGACAGCAGAGGAATGGACATTTCCTGAAAGCTTGGCTCTGTACTGTACTCATCAATCAAAGATTGTCTGGGTCACGGTGTTAATATTTTCAGGTAACTGATTGCACAATCATACCTTGCTCTAACAATAAACCAGGTTCACTCCTCACATTACTCAAAATCTACCAACATGTGCCAGACGCGCCTGGGAAGAAATGAATTTATGGCTTATATTTGTCATGAAGAGGGAACCAAATCCACATTTTGCTCTTTTTGTTGTTATTTTGTTTTTAATTCAATGTTTAATTACTGGTTTATCACAGTAATCAGGGTGCATCAGATTTTATTTTACTTTTTGTTTTTTGATGTAAAAATCGATGAAAATGGTATGACGAAAATGTTTTGATGCATGAATGGCTGTTCTACGGTAGCTGTATGCATATGATTAAGATTTTGAAGACAAATTTATGTATAATTCTTTTGTGAGTTTACTTGTTCTGACAAGAATTAAAGATTTTAACAAGTGACAGCATAAATCTGTATTCAGTTATATTGAAAGTGTACAAAACATTCCATCCAGTCTGTCGAGTATGAGCTCGCAAAAGCTGCATGCATTAAAATAAAAGAATGTTTGAATTCATTTTTTATGGAATATAGCATGTCAACGGCCCACTGATGCAAACAGGTCCGAATCGGTCACTGATTTTGAAAGGTATTAGGTTTTTAGGTTTGCATAAAACATTAACAGAGTGTAAGACTCTTTTATCAGAGATGTTGAAATGGTAGTGACTCTGCAATACAATCAAGTGGTGATTTCATAGTTTCTAAATTCCCACAAAAGCTCAACAGCCGCCTCTGGTGTTCAATCTGTGAATGACACAGCATGTGTTCAAATGTGGGTCAAGACTATTGTGCAGAAAATCCAGAATTTGATATTATCAATAAGACACTGGCTTGTAAAAAGAGGGCATTACATACTAAAGCACTTGAACGAACTGTTTCTCTGTTGGTTATTGATTTCAGATGCAAACAAATCATTACATTTTGATTACCAGAATATATATATAATATATATAGGACAAACATTGAACATTTTTATCTTGAACCGTTCATCTTGTCAAGAAGGCAAAAGGCAGGCAGATTTTTGATAAATCCATTTTAATGGAAAATGTAAAACCCCTTTGAACTTCAATGTACAAAGCATGTAACATTTGCACTTTAAAATTTGAAATTGAAGCAAGCCATGTTTAAAAAAATACATCAGTGAATGTATATATGTATATATTTACACCGCATAGTACGATTTGCTTTTTCCATTGAACTTCAAAAGTTCGCCATAGTAAATCTGAACATAAAAAGGAGAAAGAAATGAGTTATTTCTTAAATAAATTACAACTTTTTTTTGTAAATGTCTCCATTTTACAGTGAATACTTCTTAGTAAAATGCTGAAGCGAGTTATTCATTAAGTCTTTCTTTACATAATAGAACTTTACAATGTTTACAGTTGTTTGGCAGTTCTTTTTCTCAAAAGATATGGCATGAGGACATGAGACAGCGGATCTCTCTCACAGTAACTCCAAGTCTCCAAAGTAGTGAGCGCCATCAGAAATCCATTAGCAAACTGTACAAGTCACATTTACATTATTTGATCGAGAACAGAGCACAGAACTCCTAAAAATAAATATGATTCTCCACTGAAACTATACAGTATGAAAGAACAAAATGGGAAGGAACGAACAAACACTAGATTCTTCAGACGTGTGGCGTGTCGATCACAGTCATCCTGATGCGCTATACTGCTGTGGTGTCAGTAACAAATAAATACAGTTTACTGGTGGTTTTTCTCTGCTTGGCACTGGAGGTTCGCGGTGTGAGCGTTAGTGTGCATATTTGGGGGAACGTGTCAACGAGTGTCATGAGTTCGCCGCCTCCTCTTCCTCTGCACAGCTCCTCTTTAATGTTCCCACGGCATTCTTCACGCAGTGGTAAAAGATGTTCTTGACCTGAGAGACATGACAGGCTGTTAGAATCACTCGACAATTATAAAATGAATACAGTATGTCTAAACCATAATGTACATCTCAATTTTACTCTTGCTTTACTACTTCCAGCTGCTCATGTAAAAAGATAACGGAGATAAAATGTGCACTTTTGCATCCATCTACAAAATATTGTGGTATAAAAACCATAAAGGAAACGCTGTCATAATTCATCAGCAATCTGTTGGGATAAATGTGCGGTATTCATCGCTGGCGAACTGCTCTGAAACCTCGAAGGGAATCTCGTGTCTGAAATGTTTTCTTTTTTCAGGAGCCTATTTTCAAGAGTATTTGAGTTTATAATGAAAGTGGCAGCAGTCAGACTGCATGCACACTGAAAGAAACATTCATAAACGGTAATAAAAGAAAACAAAGGGCAGTCTTCTCACAAGACACTTAACCTGATGAGCGACAAATCATAGAGACTAGATTCAGTTCAGGCCTTTATGTTGACATGCTGTGATATTTCCACTCTACCTGTAGCTTATCTTCATAGTTGATTTCCTCTTTGGAGGATCTGAGTTCCTGGGTCAAGTGGAACGAATGCACCACGTGCTCCGGAGAGACGAAGTCATTGATCACCTGGACGCAGCTGTGCAGGTTCTGCACCTGTATGGATGAGTGTGAACTGATGTTACATACTGTATATCATAAAGATGATGGTGCTCTGACACTTCAGATAGTATTAAACAATATCTACTACATGCCTTCATTCATCTGACTGAAAAAGGTAATAATTTAGTAAGTAAAAAGCCTTTTAGCATAATTATTAAAAGGACCTCGAGACAGGAATCGAACTCGGGTCGCCGTGAGCACAGTTATGCTATATGTCGGTGCACTAACCACAGAATTTCATTTTACTTTTTGTCCATATACATTTCAGCAGCTGAACCAAATAGCATATTTTGCTCCATTTTTGTTCTCTAAATATATATATATATTTGTCTAAATATTATTTATTATTTCAAGTGAAGTTACAAGCGTTAGCAGATTTGTGTTTTTTCTTTTCCTTTTTTATAATTCAATGACAATTCTCCCTTAAGTGTCTGATCAATTTTTTGCAACACTTGAAACAAAACCGTAAGATTTGTTGCTTTCCAAGTCAATCAAGTGGGGGTTTTGGTCTGGATAATCAATAACAAAATGATTTGCACATGTGGTATCAGTGGTTTGAGCAACGGCAGAAAAAGAAGGAGTGCAATGAGACCTGGTGCAGAGCTCCAGCAGGGATCAGGACTGAATCTCCCAGAAACTGCACCACAGTCCAGCCCTGGATGGTGTATTCTTCCATCAGCCGCTGACGCAGCTTACGGCTCAAGTACCAGCCTGGCTCACGGATGGGGTCGTGATCCAATGGGATCTCCACGCCCTGCTCTTTAGCCACCTGTCATGTCCAAACACACACAAACACTGAGTTCAGACACAGCAGCACGTGCACTGAAGATCTGCACATTCAGATGAAATCAATCCTCTAAAACGTGCTAGTGCAAAAGGTTTTATGAGGACACACACTCAGAGAGAGAGAGAGAGAGAGAGAGTGACACTGCAATGATCCACTGTATTATTTCGAGATCAGTGGAGAAATCAAATCAAAATAACCTTGTGCAGGAACTCTTTAATCTTCTCGCCATCTTTGCTCGTGTAGATGTGCCACAAGGCTCCGGGAGTCTCGCTGGAGTCCTTTAATCTTTTCTTCACGCTGTCATCCAGATCTTCCTCCTCCAGCCTCTTTAGCACTCCTGTGTGTTTGCCACAAACAGATTCATGTGGTTACACAGCAAACGGATCACACAGTCAGCTTCATTTATTATAAAGGCTGGGAGCGTCGTCCTCTTTTGAAGACAGAGTGGTGTTTAAAAATTAATGGCGAGGAGTGTGCGTGGGAGTCTGGCTTTTATATATTCTCCTCATGTCTGCCCATGAGACAGCAGATAAAAATAGAAAGGCCATCGCAGTAGGGAGGAGGGAAGAGGGAGGAACAGCTGTCCGCATGAGACACGACGCAAGAATTCAAAAATGACTTACGAACTGGCAACCACAAGTTTAGTTGCAAAAAATGTGTCATTCAAAAACTGTGATGATTGTGATTTTGCATGATCACATGGCCACATTTACATGTGAACATCATTGTAAACTACACCAGTACAGTCATTAACATACTGTATCTTAAAGGTACAGTAGCAATACTAAGGTACAGCACAGTAACTGCCAAATTTGTTCTGTTCAGCCATGTTTAATACATGTTGTTGAAGACATCACTGGTAATCACCTAAGGCAGAGGTTCTCAAACCAGGAAGCGGGGCCCACTGGGAGCCCCAGCTAACATCAAAGGTGACTTAAATGATTTAAAACAAGCATTAAAATAGGCCATAAAGAAATGATTTTTAAATCTTTTTTTTTTAAGCTAAGGACAGTATTTGGATTGGATAGAAAGTGTATTGGAAAAGTGAGGGGGACAGGATGAGAAAGGACTTCTAGGGCCTACTGTGGATCCAACACGATACTTCTTGTTTTTAGTCATGCCCTCAATTACTGTCTGTCCCCTTTGAAGAACCACGTTTCCCCATTGTCTTGGAAAACCTGGATAATGATGAACATACGTTATTCTAGTTTTGTCAAGCTCTACAATATTTTATTGAGTTTATTAAAATAGAGTAAAAAATTCGTAAAATATCCTTATCCTTAATCATTTTCCAGTAAATCATGAACAAAAGGAAAAGTCTTTGGGCCTTTGAACATTGTTGAAGACAACTGGAATAAAAAAAAAAAAAGGTTGAGGAGCACTGACCTATGTTTCTTTAGATGCAACATCACACCCAAATGGCTTTAAGAGATCTATTTACTGTAGTAGAAATCCTTTAAGGATCAAAGACAGCACAGTGGGCATGTAAAACTACAAATGGTTTTTAGTTAATACCAGAATATCATGTCATAGGTAAACCTATGTGTTTTACATATTACATATTCATTCTCATGTGTGCAGATAAAAGCTCTTTTTAGTGCTGCTATGGCCATGTACTGGCGGAGAAAAATCCTTCCAGATGCATCTCTTCCATTTCATTGTTTCCAGGGTGGAAACCATGTTCTGGGTTTTTTCCTCTGTGCTTTATGGAAGGGTTTATGGAACATTTCTGCTCCAGCAGAAGGCTTTTCCCCCTCCTCTTTCTCCAACACTGCTGACCAAGTGAACGGACCGGCTGTTGACAGCTTTAGCAGGCTTACCCGTTTTGGAGAGGACACCATTCCCTTTGGCCACTCCTACATAAACCAACACGCTGATGATGTCCGACACCTCCATGTGCAGGTTAGCGGTGCCAAAGTCCTGCTCCTGAGATGCCGCCACACCTGAGATATGGATCATACATCATTCAGTTCACTAAAATAGGCTACGGTTTTTAATTTTTTTTTACCTTATTTGAAAAATTAGGCATAATAAAAGGTAATACAATAAATACTTTTTTTGCATTACAGTAATGTTACACTAATGAAAATTATACCACAAAACAAAAAGGTTACTGTCGAGAAATAGGCCTTATTTTCTTTTTGCTAAAAGTTTTTGTATTTTCTTTTGGGGTGAAACAGGTTTTTTAATAGATTTTTTTTGATAAAAACAATTACATTTTCTACAGTAAAACCAGGAATAAAACATAGCAAGCCAGTAATAAAATGCAAACTAAAAATCCACGTGAAAGAGACAGAGGGAGCTGCAGTACCGTAAGCGCAGCAGAGGCGCGGGCCCAGGTCTGGCCGCACAAAGAAGGAGGGCAGATGGGATGCCAGGTTGAGGTTCCCCTCGGGGTCTGAATACTCAGGCATTGGGAGGTTTTTCATGAGGTCATCATACCTACACATTGAGATGAAGCACATGCTGAAAGCACTAAACCAGAGCTATGCTTGGTCAGAACACACAAATTAAATACATAAGGTCAACATGAACCAGCATTCACAATCCTTAAAACAGTGTCGAAATGGCTGTTCCTGTGTTTCTGAGGTACCTGGAGGGCATCAAAGCCATAAACTCTTCCCCTGAAGGCCAGTCTTTCAGTCGATACACCACGGTTTCTCCATCTTTAGACTTGGGCCGCTCTGTAGAAAGAGCATGACCAGCATTTAAGTGTAACAGGCCAAATAATAAGATAACTGCTCACTTGTTTACTTCAAGTGGTACTCACTCGTGAGATCTTCAAAGCCGTCCCAGAATTCTTTGACGCCTGAGTTGGACACGACTCCATCCTTGCAGTTCAAGAGGTCTCCCTGGTGGTCAGCAAACTCTTGGTTGAAGGATTCTGCCCTCCACAAGCTGGCGTTGAGCTTCCTGTGCACCCCAGAGACCAGCACCGGCTGCACATACACCACACAGGAAATGGCCTTTTAATGACAGCTGAGATCACAACCACTACTAAGACCTGCTTTTTGAGGAGTGGAACAATTTGAAGTCTGGTTAAAAAAGAAATTGCATGATGGATTACTCTAAAGACTAAAAGCAATAATTACATTTATTGAAAAGCCTAAATCTGTGAGTATATTATAAACTGAGTGCCAAACTAGCTTCTGCATAAGCGCAGAGCTCAATTATAACGATGCGAGTGTTTTGGTGTTGCATTACAATATATTTGAAGCATAAATATGAATCTATGGAAGCACATCATAGCAATTAAATTTCCAGATTTTCTTCTATTTCCAAATTTTCTTTTTCTAAAAATATTTTTGTGAATAAAAAAGATGTATTGGTTAAAATAAAAACTGATCATTCATCTATGTTAAAACATGTAAAAACGGTATCTGCTATACTTAACCTTTCTGGTGAAACATATAATATTCAAGTCTTATTTTCAGAAGTTCTTAAAAGTCTAAAAAGAGAAACTGCGGTGTGCAACAGATCAGCCTAAAAAGCTCTGCATGCAAGGCTGGGACATCCTTAAAAGAATGTGCACTACATAGCCCCCTGAACATATACAGACACTAAATCAAAAATAATAAAAAATCATGTTGTCTGCTATCTTGAATAGACAATTTTCAATGAACTCATTGCAATGCATTATGAGACTTATGCATTCTCTGTGTGAAATTTTAAAAAGCAGCATAAACACAGTAACTACCCTTTTGCACTGGGAACCTTAAAATGCTGCTTACACAGGCAGCTAACTAGGTTTTGGAAGAAACCCAATATGTTGGGAGAGCCACATTTCATGATGTCAGTGTACTTCCTGAAGAGCTGTAACGTCATGGTCCACTGAGCACAAGTCAATAAATGTCATCTTGGAACAGGAATAGACAGAGGCTGTGTCCAAAAATGCCCCTTACACCCTTTTTAGTGCACTATACAATATTAGAAGTGGTGTCTGAAACCATATTTAATCAAATCATGCATGGTAATAATGAGTGTAAAGCCAATGCACACTCAAAAGTCAACACTCAACTGCACTAGAAGGGTCAGCGAATACATTCACGCATTTCGCCAGAAGATGGCATCTATGGCCCATATAGCCCAATCAATGTCTGAATTCCATTATTTGTTTTCATTCAAACCTTCAAAGGGACCATATTAATGGAGTAATGGGTACCGGGGTCGATTTCAGATACACCCAAAGGCTCTCCTCTGCTGCTGAAAAAATACTATGACTAGAGGAAAAGGATGTATGCTTGAGGATTTTAACGTCTCCTGTCAGATTTCATTGTAATATGCTCTCTTGAAATGTCCTGCATTAGTGCAGCACATGTGAAGAGGTCCTACCTATAAAAGAACCAAAGCACTTATAATGGCCTATGTGAAGTGCATGCTGAATAAAACATTTTAATTTTTAATGCAGGGGCGGAGCAGTCACGGTCAGACAAGTCACGAAGTTCCCAAAAAGGTGATTAAAGCTGCCTTAAAACTGTGCATGCAATATATTGTATAAGAGTCATTTAAACATGTTTCTGAAATGGTTTTCAAAACTGTCCTGGAGCAGCCCAACACTGTCTCCCTCATCTAACACAAGCGATTCAACTCGTCTGTTCATTAGTAGACACTTTAAGACCTGAAGTGGGTCAGAAATGGTAAAGAGAGTTGAGAGAATAAAGAACTTTAATAGCTTTAAGGGTTCATCCATATTTAATTTAGCATTTGATAAATTTAGTTTCAATTTCTGCATATTTCTGCTGCAGGGCAAAGGTAAATATGACATGTATTATAATTGGTTTATGTGAAGACTTCATTTAAAGTAGAAGTCTAATGTTAAAATTGATAGCTCTCAATTATATTGTAATGTTGAAAGGCTATAGTCAATACTTAATATTAGGGAAAAATATACATTTCAAGATTGAATGTGAAATTATTGCAATATAAAAGTATATTTAAAAAATGTAATGTGGGATTAATTGTGGGATTTTAATCGAATGACAGCACTCATTTATAATATAACAGACATGTGATCATTGAAGATGGGAAAAAGGAAACCTGTATATAGTATAAACATATATATGGCATTTTGCACTTTAAGGTTATTTCGCAAATTCACACGTGTTGTACTAATCAAGCCAGAAAGTATGGAAATCTGCATAAATACTGAAAAATCACATCCCTGTGTATGATCAGGGAAATGAGAATAAGTAAAGATGGATGATGATTAATTGTAGCACAACCTGTAATCAGTACACAGAATTATTAGGATTATCCTGACTGCAAGGATATGATAAGGCGGAAGGACTCAAAACACTACATGAGAATAGGGATTTTTGCCAATTTTACAGAGTGGCATTATAAAGAAGCAAGAGAAAAGATGGGAAGAGGGAACAACAGGATCAAGAAAATGTTCTGAGCTGAACTAATATTGGCTCCAGCAGAACAGAAAGTAATGTAATATTCAGTATTTAGTGGGCTTGTTTCACAGACCTGTCCTTGTCTCCAGCACTCCCTGAAGAGTTTCCAGTTGTTGTTGTTGCGGTGGTCTTTGAGCCAGAGCAGCCGGCGCTCGTACAGCCAGCAGTGCGGGATCTCAGCATATAGTTTGGGCGGTTCTTCCACTGCTTTCTTTCTCTCAGCTTTGGGCTCCTCCAGAGGCTCATGCTTCAGGTTCAGCTTGGTGCCACGGCCTGCCGGGATCTTGTTTTCCACCACAGAGGCGATGATGTCATCCAGGATGTTGGGCATGCTGCGGCCACTCTTGACAATCTGTGGTAGTAAGACCACAAATGAAGCCATAAGCTATTTTAAGACAAACATTTTTTCTTTATAGTGAATCATTCTATGTCACAGGGGTCCTCAAATAGCGGACTGCTGTCCAATTCTAGACCCACAGCTTGTTTGCACAATTTTACAGTTTCTACAGTTGAAAGTGAGCAGAGAGTGGAGCTGTACACAAGAACTCAGGGTAGTTTATGATAATGATCTTTCTGCACTATATCCTCTAATACATTTAGCTAGAGCCAAACATGCTTTATTCAAGCTCTTTACACTCCATGTGCATTCTAAAAAGCAAACCTCTTTTATGACTATGTTGAGCATTTGACCATTTACTACTATCCCACAAAAATACTATATATATAATAATATTGTCTACCAAACACTTGATTATAATAACTATTTTTCTGTATATGCTATATGTGTACTAAACTAACTTCAAAAATAAATCTTTAGATCAAAACATTTTTAAGTTAAGCATGTGCAAACTTTTCATTGGTTGTGCATGTTGCCACCTCTGTATGCTAGTTGAGTCTCTCTGTTTGATAATGTTCAGTAGGTGTTGGTTTTCTGACCTGTGAGGCAGTGGAGTACACTGGAGCGAATGCGATGCCCGCATCAGTGGAGCCCAGGCGCAGCTTGCCTGCGGTGGTGGTGAGGAGGTCTCGAAGGGTTGATCCCTGCTCCAGGGAAGATGCTTTACTGTGCAGAGACTCCAAAGCTTCTGACTGATCCTTCTCCTCCTTTATCTTTCCAACAACTGACTCCTTATTTTCTGCAGAAGAGAAGAACAGGCTGTTCAAATCATATGATGATAATCATATTCACATCATATGAAATATAAAAAGTAAAAGAAATAGTAGAACTTCTGGTTTACTTCCATTATACGATAGATTCCCCTAATAATTAGTGATGTGGTGGGACTTTTTATTAAAATTTTAAAGTCACGTTAAACAGAGGTAGCGACAGATGTTTTTTTCCATACTGCGACAGATATTTGAGTGTAACAGATTTTCAAAAACAGAAATAATGTAGGGCGGACTTGGTTCTATGCATTGCTTGCTAATTGGATTTCAAGACGTTGACATTGCACTTAAAAGAGAGGAAGATAACTGCGAGTTTGCAGGTGTTTTGACATTTAGAACTAAAATTACAAAAAACGAACACAAACGGATAAAATGTTCACAGTATGATTTCTAACATGCTTTTTAGAAAATAGCAGAGTTTAAAGCAGTTAAGGTGCTCAGGTGTCTGATTTGGATTGGAGCTAAAAATTTTCAGGGCAATGGCATGTCCAGGGCTGAATTTGAAGACTCCTGCACACTATTACATTAACAAGTTTTCGGATGTAAATTTTTATTTTGGTGGAGAATAAAAAGGGGTTAAAAATCCCACTGACTTAGATGAGGAAGGATGAGAGACATTTCTGGAGAACAAAACATCACAAAGACTAGAGATTAGGCTTTTTGCAAATACCTAGAACACCCAAGCAACTGCAATGTACTAAAAAACTGCTCAAAACACCAGCCACGCACATTACAATATGCCATAGCATGAACTATATACTATATTGTAATATTTTAAGAGCTGACATGAAACAACAAAAATGCAGACTTGTCAAAAAGCGCAATTTAAGCACCACTGCTAAATGAAGAAACTTCTCTACACCGCACTGGGCAACAAACTGAACTGAATGTGTGCCAACAACCACAGGGCTGATGGTCTTTTAAGTGCAGTTCATTTGGAGAGAGCGGCGTGTTCGGCATGTGAGAGCAGCTGAAGAACTGGATAAACATGTGGTTAGGTGAACTCTTTAGACTGTGGGAGCTCGAGACTGAGAAGGCCTGTAACGTACACCACTAAATGTGAGGATTGTGGAATGCTGGCGGCCTGTCAAGCACGCACACGCCTGCAGAGAAAGGAAAAACACGGGGGCAGCTGGCAGCCCTCCGGCCCCTGGCTACCAATAACTTCAACCATACCTTAAGTTTTATTGTTTCTGTACCCACCCTTCTTTTCCTCCCGGGATTTCTGCTCGGCCAGATCGGCCAGGAAGTGCAGAGGCGATTGGGACTCAGGTGGGGTGAACTTGCTTTCGGTGCTGGTGTCACTGGCGGGACTGCTCCCTCCGTTGGCCTCTACCTTCAGAGAGGAGTTCTGCTGGCCTCCCTCAGGCTTACACAGAGAGATCTTGTTGCTGTGATTTAGCACGTTTTGTAACACCTGTGAAAAGTAAGAGTGTGTCAGAGACAGCTCAGCAGTTTGAGAAGAGTGAAGGGAAATATTGTGGACTTTAAGTGGTTGAGTGATGAAGCATGACTGTATTCAACATTCCAGTGCAGAACAAAATGTGAAAATCTGTGTGTGACTGAGAGGGTGTGAGAGTTTGTGTTTACAGTGAGAGCACGCACACTCTAGACAAGGCTAATGCCCCATTTCATTTCATCTGATAGATGAACAGTTTGTTCAATGGGATATACTGTCTCAAGGACTGTTTTTTTTTTTTTTTTTTTTTTTTTTTTCGGACTAGATGTATTAATGTTGTGAAAATAATTGGGTTCATCTAGAGTTGTCCAGGTCACTGCTTTTTTGCAGAAATGGCTGAAGCAGATTTCCATTTTTTGTCTGATATCAATCATTGAAATTAATAGATTTAAATGAATTTACTATTATACTGTTTTTCTATCTTGGTATTTTCATCTTGTTTTCCAGAAGAATACTCTAAACATTTTTAAATCAAGATGCATTTACCTGAGATACAAATTGAGAAAATTCTGTGCCGAGCCCCACACAAGACACATGGACAAAAAAATATTTATTTTGGCCATCAATGAATAATTAATTTCCAATTCTAGACTATTTAATCTAATCTATATAACCAAATATAATCTAAATTCTTTTGCATGTCATCTGCCTTTGGAATCAAAAAATATACTTCTTTTCCCTTTGAATTGAGTGTTTATTTGTACTGGAAAAAGAACAATTCTATGTAGGACATTTTTTGTACCACAACTGCACATCCCTTATAGCTTGTTTAATTTGTGTAAAATAAAAAAAATGTCATCTACCCCACCCAATGACACGTTCACATACCTGGGAGACGCCATTGGTGGACGGCAGCTTGTTGTAGAGGGTGTTCTGCTTCCAAGCACAGGAGCAGTGTGATTTAATGCTGTACTTCTCCCTGAGCATGTGCATAGCATTCACCAAGTCCGTTAGAACTAAAACACACAGACAAAACAACCAAGTCAAAATCTCCAGCTAAAGGCGTAACTACAAGCAATCTGGGATCATTCCAGAATGAAAGTGTCTCTTTCCATACCAGTTCCTGGAATGATCTGTGTTGGCATCAGGTGCTTGTGATCATGAGGCTGTCCCTTGACACACTTCAACCAGGCGTACAGCTCTTTATCTGTGAAATCAGAAAGAGGTGGATTACTCTCAGAGCCTGAGAGTGACAACACACACAGAGAAGGGCGCTGTCACTGGCCCGTTTTCCCATAGAGGGGTTGCAGTGTTTAAACTTCAAAGTAAATAAGGAGCTCTGAGCCTTTTAAGAAAAGATACACAGATGTGATTCAGCAGAAATGACACTTCTAGAGCTGGAGGGGTTTAATGCCCTGCGGCAGAATTCAAGCCTAAAGAAGACAGGAAGAGCTGCTGCAGGAAGGGGAGACTTAAATGAGGGGAACACAGAAGAGGAAGACACAGAGACAAAGGCGCATCTCAAACCTTTGGACAGCTGAGCTAGACAGTCCTAGAACAAAACATCCTACAGAGCACACACACACACACACACACACACACACACACACACATACACACACACACACACACACACAAACAACATTCAAACTAAACCACAACAGAAAACTATACACCTATTTCTGCCAGCTTCACATTCTAAAACACTCAACTGAGACAAAGAACACCAAAATCTGACAGCTATGGTCACCACCAGTGTTGTGAGTAATGCATTACAAGTAACAAGTTACGTAATCAGATTACCTTTTTCAAGTAACTAGTAAAGTAACGCATTACTTTTTAATTTACAAGAAAATATCTGAGTTACTTTTTCAAAAAAAGTAACACAAGTTACTTTGTTTTGTCATTTATTGACCGACAAGTCTCCTGTCCCCATATTGGGAGAAATCAGAAATGAACCTTCTTCGCTTGTGTTCTACTGTACAAACGTGGATTTACTTTTCCTCCAGCCTGAGGTTTATTACACTTTTTTTTTGGTGTGAAAGGGCATTTACATTATATATATTATTTACATTATAAAACTTCTTATATTAAAAACAATCAAGCCCTGCATATTTAAAAAGTAATGTGAAAGTAACGCAAAAGTAATGTAACGCATTACTTTCCATAAAAAGTAACTAAGTAACATAATGAGTTACTTTTTTAGGGAGTAAAGCAATATTGTAATGCATTACTTTTAAAAGTAACATTCCCCAACACTGGTCACTACTGTTAAAAAGCTTTTCCCCTCAAAATTTAAATATCTGGGGAATTTTTCCAGTTGTTCTGGTTTTAAGCCTACCGAATAGCAACAGAAAAAGTGTACAAGCAGAGTTGGTGTTCAAAAGTGAATATGAAAATGACAACTGACCTTTGGAGCTCTTCCTCTCCTTGGCCTTGTAACAGTCCAAACACACCACAAATCCACATTTTTGGCAGACCCAGTGAATGTTAAACAATGTGGCTTCACATGCGTCGCAGCTCTCTCTCACTCCGCGCACTGCTCTCTTCCAAGCTATCTTGGCTGCAGAGCAAATCAAACAGGAGAAGGATGAAACAGACATTCACAGAGCTCACTCACTTTTTTCATTTTCCTTTCTCGCACTCCTTTCAGACTGACAGGCTGCTGTAAATATAACCGTACAATGGTAACGTTTTAGGAGATCATGCATGACGCACCAAAAAAAAAAAAGCAGTGTAGCTCACCATCTTTCTTTATCCAAGTACTTGCTGTATTCTCAGTCATAACAAGTTGACAGAATTTGTCTCCAATGTAGCTGAGGATGTATTTGGAAGTCTCCAGGTCCAGGTTGTTTTCTTCATAAACCTCTGGGGCCCAGAGACCGAGCGCCTCTTCATCATATTGATCAGGAGCAGAGAAACCATCAATCCGGATCACTCCATTCTTACTGTATGTGAGGCTGGAGATGGGGAAGAGAGAGTGCACAATTAGAGTTTATTTCCTTCTTAAGAGCAATTCTGTGACAACATAATGAGAGAGGGGAGAAAACTGTACGCACAAGACAGGGCAGAAAAAAAGCAGACATACTTAATATTTGTACATGCCATGAAACAAAGTCAGACTGGTTCCATAAAGCATTAAAGATGCATCTGGTGATGGGCAATTTTAAATGGAAAGAAAAATTAAAGACAACCACCAAGGTGCCTAGCAACTGTTTTTATACATGTCAAAAACGGTTAGAATCTATGTCCCAAGCTTGACCACTGGAAACTTTGCTCTACATTCACTTTGTGCCCACAGACAGGACTTCTAATAATAATCTTTAAATACAATTAATTGTGGGATGGCTACAGGTTAGGTAGGTTAACTTTAAAAGACAGCTTAAGGAAATATTTACTTACTGTGCATCATTTTTTCATGACCAAGTAATACACAGTTTGCAACATGCAGTTTAGTAATTTCTTAAACAAAAAAACAACCATCTTCTGTTTTTCTTGGCATGTTCTATATTTTGTATTGTCTAAACATTGTTGTATGTCTACTAGGGGTGTAACGGTACGTGTATTCGTACCGGACCGTTTCGGTACAGGGCTTTCGGTACGGTGCACGTGTGTACCGAATGACGGAATGCAATATTTTGTGTGCGGAACAAAAGTAAATTTTCGTGTTTCCAAAAAAACATATTAAGTTGCGTAAGGACGGCGACACATTGGCTGCGTGGCGTTTCTGCTGCATGTTAGTTGCGTGACACCTGCTTCGCATTTTCTGTGTGTTTACACACCAGGATCGTGCCTGACGCGGAAAAGTATTTAAAAAGTATTTTAAAAAGTGTAAACAAATTGTTAAAAAAAGTTTATAGTAATAAACAACCTGCAGTTTAATGTTTGCATTTCTTTCCCTTACTGTACCGAAAATGAACCGAACCGTGACTTTAAAAACGAGGTATGTACCAAACCGTGATTTTTGCGTATCATTACACCCCTAATGTCTACTTTACTACAGCGTTTGACTATTTCTGCTGCCCTCCCTATTTACTATTTACTATTAGTAAACAGCCCTCCCTATTTACTAGACTACACAAATAATCAATCTAACCATGTAGCCTGATGAGTGCAATGCAAACATGGTTCCTTATTTTGTACTCACCGGCGGAAGTGGTAGAAGCGGCAGAAGACAGGTGAATGGGCAGACTCCTCTCCTTTCTTGGTGCGGATTGAGCGGCACTCCCTGCACTTCTGTAAATTGGCCCCGATTTCAGAGCACGAGTCGTCTTGCAGGAAGGACTCACCCGTCTGCTTTAGCTTCTTTACCTTCCTCCAGTCCTTCAGTACTGACCGGGGAATGCCATCTATAAACACACCACAGATTCCATTACTTCATCCATTAGGAAACATACTGCATTAAAACTCCTCATTTATTAAACATTAACTGAATAATAAAAACAGGAATGAGTATCAGCCTGACCCAGATGTATCAGTTCATCACTAGGTGGGGATTATGAGAAGTGTAGGGTTTGAAGAGTTAATGTTTACGTTGTAACCACAAAGCAATCATAACATTTATGAAACCTGACAGTTGTAACCTACTGTACTGTTACAGTGACCTACAGCTTTAGAAGGTATGCAATTACAAAGCGGCACCATTTTGCTACACAGCAATCGTCAGATAGTGCTAATAAAAGCCCAAGTGCTCTTGGAGATGTTTTTCACATAAATGTGAGCATTCTACTAGAAGCCATTTGCACAGCTGCCGCCCAGATGTTCACCAAACACACCTCGCTCTCTTTCTCACACACTGCAAACCTTCCAATAACCCCAAAGTTAAAGACAACATGAAACAGCCATTCACAGCCCATTTTACTTGTGAAATGTTGACTCTTTAATCTGATGAAAACAAAACATTCAATAAGAACTTCATTTCATTAATCAGGAATTAACCGGGGGGTAAAAATGTGTTGAAGTGGATTGTGGAGGTATAGTACATGTACTAGCATATTCATTTTATCATTTGTCATCATATATGCACAACGAAACAAAATAAATTCATAAAAAAAAGTGTCTGGAAAAAGGGCAAGCTAGAAGACTTTGCAGTGTAGTAAATAAACCTTCAAAATGTGATGTAGACTGTGGTGCACTTACTGGTACTGGCCAGCTTGAGTTTAGTTTTTTCCTTAGCACTCCGGAAAATACCATTTGGCTTTAACTCGTCCTCCTCTTTCTCATTGTCTCCTTTCCTTTTCTGCATGTCGTTCTGCTTCTTTTTGTAAGTGGGCTTGGGTTGCCTTTTAGTCCTTTGTTCAAGCTTGCTCTCACTAGAGTCTGAGTCATCGCCGCTCTCCGAGCCCGATTCATATGGGCGCTTGGGGGTACGGCGTGTCTTTCTGTCCTCCTGGGACAGCTTGTCCTCTTGTCCTTTGCTTTCCTTGCCCAGATCCACATCACTAGATGCAGGGGCAATCAAGTTGACGGAGCACGGTTTAATTAGCTCAGAAATGGCATTCCCACCTTTTTCAGATTTGTTTGTGTTTTTGTCCTCCTCCGAGTGTCGCGTGAGCCAGGCTTTCTTGAGCTTGTGATAGTTTGACTGGCACACCAGCGCTGGCTGTCCATTGGGCACCGGGCTAGCTTTGCTGGCCGGATTGCTGTGCGTGGAACTATCCTGGGGGATGGTGGGCGAGTCCTGAGAGGATCTGATGCTACCGCTTTCACTCTCTGAAGCGCTACTGGAGCCACGAGACTGAGCCGCAGCCAGAGCTGCTTTGGCCTTCTTCAGGTGAACAAAGTTCCTTGAGTAGGCCTGTGTGGGGCCAGCAGAGCTGGCCTGAGGGTGTGCACTAGGGGAGGTGGTTCTCAAGCCTCCCTCCTGTGACTCAACAACAGTGGGAGGGTGGCTTTTGGAAGCAGAGCTTTCCAGTCTGCTACTACCACTAGCGCCAGAGATGGAGAATGACAGATCTGCTCCATTGTGGATCTGCATGCTAAACGTGCTGTTGGCAGCAGCAATGGCTTCATTAGTCCTATTGTTGCACAAAGAATTGGCAACAACTGCCACTGAGCTGGGAATGACACCCTGTGACGCTCTAACCAGGTTTTTGTAGTACTGTTCACTGGGATTCTCCAAATTCGTGTTTGGTAGGATGACTCTCCCAGATTCCCTACTCTCGGCCACTTTCAGGCAGTCTGCTTGAGTGCGGCCAGTGAACAATCTGCTACCGAGTTGCTCTTTGGGGACCATCTTGGGACCTGGCAAGCCATCATATTTTATGCAAGTAGAAGGGCGGACAATAACAGATGCCATGGCTGCCTGTGGCTTCCCTTGGCTATTCTCTGAATACCAGGCCACGTTCTCGTGGCTCTTTGCTTCCCTGCCAGAATGGCAGGAATTGGCCGAGCCCAGCTCGGCTCCACTTTTCTCATCCCTGAGCTCTGGGAGCAGGGTGGGCGGCTTCTGCTGTTCTGACACCTTCCCCGCTGAGCTGACGGGCTGTATGGGGGTAAGTGTAGGTGGGGAAAGGCGACCATAGACCCCCTCCTTGCGGTCAAGCGCCTGCTGGGTGGGCGGATGAAAGACCGGCGCTCTACGCAAGGCTGGCATGCCTTTTGGCTGACTGGAGGGAGAGATAGCCGGGCTGCAGCGTTCACTGACCGTCACCACTGAGGTACTGAATGAGTGTATGGGTGCTTGTTGACTGAGTTGTTCGGTGATCTTGCCCACCAGTCCCTCTCCCTCTGGCTGGTGCTTAATGAGAGGGGGAGGCTTCGACAAAGACTTGGTGTGACTAGAGTTGTACGAGCCCAAGGAGCCCAGGCTAGAGGCTGCGGGTGCTTTGTCAAAGTACGGATTGAGATCTTTGGATTGGAAAAGTCGTGGTGGCTCATTTACAACACTATTAGATAGAGTGGTGAAGTAGTTGGTTTGAGGGAGGGACTGAGATACAGAGTGTTTGTACTTGTACAGATCAGCCACAGAGTGCTCTACTTCTTTCTCATGGCTTTTGGGCTGGGATGAAATTCGGGGGTAGGATTCACGCTCGGTCTCTCCAGCACAGATCTTGGCAGTGAAGGGGGCCATTTCAATGCTCTCTCTAAGAATGCGGCGGTTTTCTTCCTTATATTTGCTGGTACGGTCTGGCCCCCCCTGAGGCATGCGTGGTGGTAGTTGCTGCTTGCTGTGGGAGGACTCCATGTAGAAACGGTGCAGCTCCTTGTTGGTAGGCGTCCGGCTGCGGTCTGGCTCTTGCTTAAGGTGAGCATTAGCCATGCTACGCATAGGGTCCCCAAACACATTCTTCTCCTGATCTCTAAAGAAATGATAAAAAAATTAATTAAAAAAATCGATCAGCATCACAAAAAAAAAGCCAGCGTGATACCTGCATATCTTAAAATAAAAGTAGAGTATTTTGAGGTTTTTGTTCAAATCCTCATCAAGGCTGCATTAATTTGAGAAAAAAAAAATATAGTAATCTTGCAAAATGTTTTCTGGAAACTGTGATACTTCTTTCAGGATTCTTAGATGAATAAAAAGTTTAAAAGAACAGTAACATGCTCTTCATTTTTACAGAAAATCCTGAAAAAAAAGTTTCAGAGATTCACAAAAAATTATAAGCAGCACAACAATTTCCAGCACTGATAATAAATCCTGTATTTTTGCATTCAATTATTAAATGCAGCCTTGATGAGCATAAGAATTTCCTGTCAAAAACAAAGAAAATAGATCACAAACATTTGACTGGCATATATCTCAGTCTCTAAAGGATTTTGCGATTCTGCAAACAAAGCGAAAGTTAAACGAATCAGTGCTACTCGTTTGGGCTACACAGTGCAGAATGTTTATCTGCTCAAGCAGGAGTCGCAGGCTGATCTCGATCACGCGACACCGATATACACAGTGCTGGGAGATACAGTGAAGAAAACAGTCAAATTCGCTGCAGAATCCATAACATCTCTGTGAAATCTTGTGAGATGCATTCTGTTAAAGTTGATACCAGAACAAACGCTAACATTGTTCAATAAACACAAATCACCACCATTCACCATGGATTTAACATAGTAAAACTACAGGAAAAACTTGACCAGAAATGGTCTAATGTTTCGAGTGATTTTAAATTCTTCACACAACTTTTCTCAGAACTTCAAACCTTTAAGTATTACCAAATTTGAAAGCTATTTTTAATGTGACAATATTTGTTCATCCTTCAGTTTTACATGCATTCTAATAAATGTCTATTTGGCATCTGACAGGAAACCTCTTGGAGACATATTGCAGATAATCAAACATTACTTGCAATACAGCTTGCATATGTAAATGCAGATATCAAATAGACATCTCTGAGATGTACATGTGTGATTAGGGGTGATTGCTTTACTGTCAGGTGTTCTGTAGAACTTAATTACACTGGTGCTGGTGTCCTTAAATGCTAGTATGGAGCCTTACAATAATTCTCGAAGTCAGAAAAGTCATACAAGAGTTAGAAAAATGTTGTCTGTGGTATATTTTCACTGCAAAACAACAATAAATGCTGCAAATATCCCCACAAAGTTTGAGAAAAGCCACAGCAAAATCAGCAAATCATTTTAAGCCGCAAAATCCTGGAGGGACTGATATATATATATACAAATATATCACAAATATGTCAGTGCAAGGGTTAGTGCTAGTTCAAATGACTACATACATTCAGCGGGCTATAATAGAATAGTTTAATTATGTGCACAGTCACTGAATGAGCGTACAGTGTTTCTATCACATGGCATTTGTTCCACCTCAGGTCACAAGGTATTTAACAGCTAGCCACAGTTCCAGGCACTGCAGGACTGTGGGAATGGATTAACCACGTGTGTTAATGACAAGTGTGTGCCAGCTCACTCTTTGTGGAGCTCTCCAGGGGTTTTAGAGAGCGGCGGGCTGGAGTGTGAGCTGATCTTGATGGGTCGATGAGGGTCTGCACTGGCTGGTCTGCCTGGCACATGGCTCAAAATCCCCATGCTGTCTGCTGAGGTTACAGGGGTAGACTGGCGCAGCCAGGGGCTGGAAGTGTTCTGCATCGCACACACACACAAACAAACAAACAGAGGGTCATAATGCACTCAAAGCCACACACTTCTCTCTCGACAAGTCATAGCACACAAGTACACAAACTGTCTCTCAATGTGTGATATTTTCCTACTCACTCACAGATTCTTATAATAAAGGATGTGAAAAAGTGATTCCAGCTTAGTTATCTTAAATTATCTTGCAATATTCTGGGTTGAGAGAAATGCAGGTAGTCTTTAGAGCATCTACTATTTTATTTTCTGTGTAAGAAACCCCTTGATGCCACTGATGCTGTCAATAGTTTTAAATTATTTTGAGTGAGTTATCTTGATCATGAAAAGCCTGGAGATGTGTCCAGACATGGTACAGCACATACAAACGTGCTCACACACTTTATGCTTTATTACTGTAGGGTAGTTTGTTTCAGACTAAGTTCAAAACAAAAAATCCCTGACAGAAGCAAGAGAGGGGCAGAGTATTTGTCTAACCTCTAAGATATCTTCTTACAACAACCTCAACTGAACAATGTGCATTTCAATTCACAACACACATAGCTGCAAATTATATTCTGTATAAATTATAACAACCAGGGCTAGGAAACAGACAGGTGCACACACATACCCTCCGTAGGCTGGGGTCTGAATTGACAGCATTTTCAGGATGTACCCACTTGTATCCAGTTGGATAGGAGTGGGTACCATTTGGGTATTGCCAGATGATTGGATAGAGGCCGAGCTGGTTATATGAGGCACCTCCATGCGTTTGGGCCAACAGGGGTGGGGGTGGCTGCTGCTGGAGGAACTGCTGCTGCTGGTGGGAATGGTGGTGGGCCAGAGCCAAGTGCCCAAGTCCAGGGGAGTCCAGCCGTGTATGGCTGCCCAGAAGAGAGGCTGATGGAATTGTGGGCAGTACGGAGGGCAGAAGGTGTGGGTGGTGCACAGAGTGGCTCATGGGGGAAGAATGGAGGAGGTGGGATGGGTGGTGCGAGTTGGGCGTGAGACACGTGGCATGAGAAGAACCATGTAGTGGATGCAGGTGTGGGTGCAGGTAACTCATGTGGTTGCTATTTGATTCAGGACGCACCAACGCAGGATCTCGGTACACCATAAAAGGCTCATTTTTGTCGACAAGTGGGCTTTTCCTTGATTCTGACGGCCCCCCTCGGGCTGGTACAGGCTTAAAACTAGAGCGGGGTATGTCTGGCTCGGGTTTGAGTGGCAAGTGGGTTGTTGTAGGTGGGTTTTCAGGGTGACGCGGTTTATGTTTGGACACCTCAGGGGATGTATTTGGTTTGGGCTTGGAGGATTCTTGAACGCTGTGGGTTTTTGCAGGTGAAGGATTGCACTTGGGCTTAAGAATGTCAGGGGATGAGTTGGACTTAGGTTTGGGCAGGTCAGGGGAAGGACTAAGTTTATTGGTTTTCTTGATGTCCTCAGTTAACAGGGCATTTTTAATAACCATAGATGTGTACTGCTGCTGGAGCTTCCCTCTTTCGCCCAGGGCCGCTGACTCACTCACTGATGTCACCGGCCTTATGACCTCAGAGGGCGTTAATTCGATTTTACTGCCTACGCTGCGAGCATTCTGCTGCTGCTCGCCATCCGGCATCCTGCACTCTGAGTGGGAAGCGTTTAGCACCAAATGTCTGGATTCAGGGACATAAGCATCACACTTCTGTGATGCCAGCAGGGCTGATACGGCCTCAGAGTTCTCTCTAGAACTAGACTGCGTGTTGGCATCCTCTGTGATATCAATCACACACTTGGGCATGTGCGTCTGAGGTGTTCCTGCGCCATAATGGTCCTTGGGAAGGTTTTTCACAGTGCTTTTCATCTCGACAATACAGCTTTGGACCTCTGTCAGTCCAGAGGATTGGTTTTGTGTACAGGAGGCCGGAGGAGGCAGAGGAGATCTCCTTTCTTCTGACCTCTCGCTCTCTGCCAGCTGAGCCACCTCCACGGCCACTGGCTTGCTGCTTTTTTTATCCTGCATCTCATCCCAGGGAGATAGCCTGTTGATTACACTCAACTCATCCACAGGCTTGGATCCCTGGGACTTCTCCTCTTCCGGAACTTTTGAAGTGCTCTTGCATTTGAGCTCATTCTCTGAACTGGGCTCCGATGAAGAGTCTATGCTCCGCTTATTAGAGTTCTCAGAGTCACTGCTCTCAGAAAGGTCAGAAGTCTCTGTTTTGAGCCGCTTGAGGCCACCCTTCTTGTCCTCTTCATCTGCTTTCCTCCTCTTGTTTGTCTGCTTGCTTTTGTTTTTAGAAGAATCTAGAAAGAAAAAGAGGCCAACTCTGTCAGGAAGAACTTTCAACACGGGCACAAAACATGCCACCAGCAAATATTTCCATGCAAGCTGAGTGCACAGGAAACTCAATCCAATTGATTATTCAAGTACGGATCAGGATGATGTCATTTTGTACTTAGGTTAAAGGCTGATTGAATCTTAAGTGCTGCATTAGAAGTGTGATGGATGGGACTCTGGCAGAATTTATGCACACTTAAAATGTCCATTTCACTGCAGTGGCTGCACTCACCTAATCTCTCAAAGACCCAACACCCTGACCAGCACTGTACTGCAGGAATTATGATGAAAGGATCTAAATGATCTGAATCTATCCAGAAGAAGGTTTCGTTAACTTCAATATACAGCACTAAACCGTGCCAAACATAATAGCCTCTGTATAACATGAAGCCATAATAGGGGAAAATCCAATCAATCTAGAAGACATTCATTATGTTTTAATTCCTCAGAGTAGGGTGCTGCAATTACCATTTCATTTCCCATCAAATTCCAAACGTGACTGAATCAAAGCAATTCCGTCACAGACCTTTAGTCCTTTAAGCATTATTTATGAAAACATTTAGCACAAGTAATAAAAAAACTCACACAAAATGGCACACAGACCTACCTGCCAACTTTCTGTGGTAGAACACACATGAATACTTCAATCCAAAGCACCATAAAGATATTTACATTTACATTGACTCTTAAGTAGCATTATAACTGTAACAATGATCAGTGTTTTACCTTTTCCTCCACTGTCTGATTTTTCATCTTTGATCTTCTCCTCATCTGGAACACTACTGTCGGAGCCTTTCCGACGTGAAGATCGTGAGCCACGTTGTTGACCTGGTGAGGACTGCTGCTGCTGGTGTTGCTGAGACAGCTGCTGCTGAGCATGCTGGGATTGTTGCTGCTGAGCCTGAGAGGCCTGTTTGGGGGTGGAGCCAGAGGAATTCATCACTGGTCTGGGGCTATTGGCCTGGGCACGTGTGTAATGACCCTGAAAAACAAACACAAGCATGAGAGGGCTTGTAATGGATTTAGGTTATAGAGAGTGAAAGAGAACGTTTAAGTTAAAACCATCAATATAAAAAATAAAACACTTCCTTGCCAGCAATGACTGCAATACACACGTCTGTAAAAAAAACTGATCACAGAGCTAGGCTTAAAGAAGAGTTCCTATGGCTCTTAAAAAAAGCTTTCCAACCCTGTATCTCAAAGAACTATTTTACATCCCAAATCCATTTAATCCATGCAAGCACAGCATGTGAATCCGTAATCGGGGTAAGCACTTACTGGAAAATTAGTACTTCTAATAAATTATGCTAAATAATTCTAATAGACAGGGATATGCATGTGGTATAACAGCAGCTCTAAATCTATGGAGAGAGCGGCCCGGTACCTGAGTGATTCCTGTAGAGCCGCTTGGTCTCCCTCCTGTGGTCTGCTTGCATATCCCCAATTAATGTTTAAAACAGGGAAACAGAGAAGAAAACAAACAAAAACAAAAAAAAAAACAAGGTGGAACAGAGAAGTCTTGTTAATGATGAAGGGAGCAATGATATGTGATTCTACAAGGCTCTAGGTTTCTTAAAAAAGATAGTAAAAAAAAAGCACATAGGAACTTTACTTCAAAGCTAGCTACAGACACGACGTCCAGTAATAAGCACAAACAGACACTGGGACAGACATACACAAAACAGAAAGACAAGTTGGCATATAACAGTGAACACAATGTTGATCCAGGAAGGCAGGTGCGCTGATCATCTAGCAACATGTAGGCATGTGAGATATCTGGGTGCTCTTCTAGGTTACACTCACGTGGGCAGTGTTGCTGTTCTGGCTAGAACGAGACCTGCGTCGTGAAGTGATACCAATGTTCTCTCCTTTTAGTAAAGAATGGACCACATCATCCAGAAAGGTCATCTGTACCATGGACGGGTCAACGTTCTGAGGCTCTAGTACCTGTACATGAAAACAGTCAAATTATTACAAATCAACACCTTCATTTTCAGTTTCATGATAAATATTATAAACAATTACAATATTGATTGTGGATTTGTTTAAAGTAATGTTTTATTGGTGAATAAGAATAATGGATTTGCTTAACAAAATCATATTCAATAAAACATAATGATAAAATAATAATGTGTGTTCTTTTTTATTATGTAGTTACCACTTCAAGACTTAAAAAAGATATGTTTCCGAACTAAAACCAAATCAGATCTGATACCTGATCATTCATGACAACCATAGTGCGGCTGAAGAGATCGTGATGGGTGATGATGCCCGTGAACCACTGGGTGGCTGAGTCCTGTCTGTAAACTCGTACACGGTAGCCATTCAACGAATAAGGACCTGAGGATATCAAGAACCAGAGACACTTTCAATAAAATTACACATAGCATAACAACAGTCTAAGATAAAAATGTACAGAGTGCCTTATTTTCAATGTGGCATAACAAACTTAGCATACTGTCTTTCCATTCATTTTCAGTTTCTTTATAGAGAGCAGGAGTAATATGGAGCACTTGTTTTTCTTTTTACAGCTCAACAG
Source organism: Carassius gibelio (assembly GCF_023724105.1). Classification (NCBI taxonomy): domain Eukaryota; kingdom Metazoa; phylum Chordata; class Actinopteri; order Cypriniformes; family Cyprinidae; genus Carassius; species Carassius gibelio. The sequence goes on along the minus strand of NC_068407.1, from coordinate 16,846,610 downwards.
CACTTGGTCACTCTTTACTTTGTGAGCATACAATATGAGCATTCTACAAACTCTTTGTTTGTTCATTCGGAGTGAACTTTATCTCAGGGAATGACACATCAATCCTTGTATCTGGGATATGCTGTTAGCCACAGTGAATGCTGGCAGGTGTCCAAACTGGCTGGAGCTCATTAGTGCAGGGCAGGTCATTCCCATTAATTACTCCTGATATGTCCCCTCACCCCTCACTGTCCTTGTCCCTACAACAACCCAAAATGCATGTCCCTCACACATGTTTGCACATGCACATAAACCATGGGGCGACGTCTGCATAAAACCACAGACAGTTTTTTTTCTTCTCTGTTTCCCCACCAAAACCTTTGGCTTTGAAATACTTTCCATTCTGCCCTTTTCAACTGCCAAGTTCAACAATTATCACTAATTGTGGGCCTGGAATTTTGTTATGGACTTTGTAAACAAGACCTTCTGCCAAGACCACAACAACACCCTCTGCCTGAACCAGCCAGGTACAGTGAGCGGTCAGTAATTTTACAAACCACATCAGGTTTTGCTGTTGGGTTTTTCATTACTCATTATTTCCATAATGACATTTCCAAGTGAAAAGGAAGGGACTTTTCTGTTTTGGATTGAAAAAACTGGGCATTCCGTACCAGAAAGGAGCTAGAACTGAATGTGAGCTGGCAGCAGTTTTGGGAAAAACTACTCCCCTCCTTAAACATTCTGACCAGGAAATGGAGGCTGAAGGTCAAACCAACATCACACTGTTAACTTCACCTTTACTGTTCTTCTATTGTTATTTGCCATTATTGCCATAACCATTATTACTTGAACATCCGTACTAGAACTAACAATGAAAAAAACTAAAATGTGTAGGTACATCATGATTTAATCTTACAGGACATAAACTGAGATCACTTTCAGCAAGTAAAAAGGGTAATTTTTGAATTTGACATTTCAACACCAAAAGCAGGTGGACTCAAATTACTGATCCTTTAGTTACAACTGCCCATTTAGAATAACTGATGAAGTGTGACCACCTTACCTTGCATAAAAATTTCCTGAACTTTTTGGTCTTTCACCCACGCTTTCACTTCTTCATGGAGATGTGGATAGTCCCTAAAAACAGGACTTAAACTGTCCAACTCATCCTGCAGAACATAAAACAAACATGGCACGTCAGCATAAAACTTCCAAAATTACAGGGACACAAAAAAAACCTATGCCACAATTGATTTATAATACATTTATTTCATACATTTTTTTTTAAATGTACTTCAAACCCATTAACATAATCATTGACATATACTGATATAAATTATAATAAAACTTTATTTGGAGCATTTCTTTATACAATGCACATTTCTTAATATTATGCCTAAAATATGTTTTGAATTTAATTGTATGATCTCTGTACAATATCAGTCTTTAAATGTATGATATTTAAAGTGTAACTGAAGTTTGCTTGCAATAATTCCACTTCAGCATAATTAAATATACTTCAGTATGCCTTTAGTTGGACCTCAGCACTAGTTCCACACAATTACAGTGCATTAAGCACAAAATTAGTTCCAATTTAGCAGACTTTAAGTATATCATTTTAGTATACAAAAAGTACAATTGCAGGGTATTATTATCATCAAGCACATATACATACATACATATATATATATATATATATATATATATATATATATATATATATATATATATATGTAAATTAATTTGTAATATACTTTGCACGAAATAGATGTATTTCAATTATATTGCTCCTAACAATGTACCTGCAAAGTTTCACTCACATTTTTCAAATATGACCATTATGAGAACAAACAGTAAGAACAATTCTCTCCATTGTAATTCTAAGGTTAACTCTAAGGTTAAGTCTAAATGCTTACAGTGATATCTCCTCAGCAAACTTCCTGATCTGAGGTGTTGAGGTTTGTGGCACAAACGGTGCAGGGCAACATATGCCACAAAGCGTTGTACGTAGGGTTAGTAGTCTATACAAACCCCTATGCCTTAGCAATAGCAATAGGCTTTGCAATCACCACAAAAAAGTTTCCAGCCACAGAGAGATTTGTACAATCTGATGAAGGCCAGTGACCCACAGAATTCGAAACAAGCACAGGAAAAGCCCTCACACCTCCTCATGCACGGCAACCCTACATTTCCGCTTCGCAGGAGCACAGCAGTCATGCAGATGTCTGTGTGTGTGTGTCAGGTTCTGGCAGGGTGAGAGGGATATCCGCCCTGCACTTCCATTAATTGTTGATAGCGATGAGGAGTGGAGAGAGAGCAGGGGGGCTGACAGGAGCTCCAGTTATTTACACAATCACACAGCAGGCCTGATGAACACATGAACTGAGCCCTGGAAATACCCCGCTGCTGACACACACACACACACACACACACACACACACACACACACACACACACACACACACACACACACACACAGTGTAAACAACAGCCCACACTGCTGCCATGTGCTTGCTAACTAGGGTGAATGACAACACATCTTAGATAAGAAACACAGATACTTCAATAGAGTCATTTCCAACCAAAGAGTAGAATTTTACTTCAGGCCATTCATAATGTTGGTTAAGACTTCTAACACCAAAAAAAAAAAAGCCATAATTTCCTTCATGAGCATTTTCCCTCTCCCGATCTCGACCTTTAAGGTACAGTGAGATAAGCATAATTGTCTATTGTCAACAGTGTAGCAATGTATGAATCACAGCTCGCATATTCAAAATATGATTTCTTTTAGTCAATTCATCTAATTCTCATGACAAACTTAAACATGAGCAAAATCGCTATCTCGCGGAATTACAAATGACCTGTATTCCTTTTGAAATGACTGGATTTTGCTGTGAAATTTCACCAAACAATGGTAAATATGACTTCACCTTAAGAATTAAATCAGCAGTTTCTGATAGCACTGTTCCTTATAAATAGAGTTCCATATTTAAACGAAATGAGTTCATCAGGGACTGTCAATACTGGCAGTTAAAGATATGTACATACTGATATATGATATGTTAATGTGCTCAAGGTTGTAATGTCATATCCCTGATGTTTTTGTTTGCTCCATCCATTATGTCTTGCACTGCTGCTCATAACAAATGTCAGATCAGATCTGTAATTTAGAAGTGGAACTAACAAAAATAAAGCCAATTAAGTAGCATCTTTACATCTGGTCGAGATTACATGCAATTTGGGAACTGAGAGGTACTGTGGTTTGTCGTAAAAAGAAAGTGTTGCATGGCCAGTGTGCCTATTTTATTTTATTTTTTTTCTCCCTAGTAACAACCATTGCATTACTCAGACACACATACACATGCCTTTATTCTAGTTTCTATTTAAAACAAGAGCACTCCAGGACACGTGATTTATTTATTGGCCTGGAGGTTAAACAAGGCCCTTGCTCTCATGTTGGCTTCCAAGAACAGAAGCCGGTTTCCCCAAAGCTCTTATACTCAACGAAAGAGAGAGAAGCATCCAAATAAAATGTATATTTTCCATGTCCCAAATGTTCCTATCAAATGCTTTAAGGAATACAAAAATGCTCACCATCAAACAAATGACAAATGTTGTGAATAAGGACAATGAAATTTAAATTGCAAAGAGAGACAATGATCTCATTCCTACAGTCTGGTTCAGCACCTTCAGCAGGACTTCGGCTGTAATCTCATCTTCTCCTCCTCCTATACACACACACACCCTTGTGAAGGACGGAGCAGATGCACTTTTCTTTCCATCCCCCACCTCATTCCGCACTGGGCTGCCATCCATCACTTTAACAGCAATATGTTCCAGGATTTTCCACATGGCGCTGCGGTGGAAGACACTGTGAAAGCAGGGTGGTGCTCGGCACTGGGAGAATAGGAAAGTGCTTCCAGAACCAAACTCTGACCCAGATAAAAACAGCTTCCTTCCCCTTTCTTGCTCTCCATCCAGCGGGCTGGAGCTTGGGAACAAGGCTGGGCGTGGTGCTCGCACTCGTTCTCTAACCCGTCTCCATGTTCCCGAAAAACAGCCTCTCACCGCCCAACAGCTGCTCAGAAGTGTTCCGTACTGTTCCCTGGCTCTCTGAAGTAGTCACGTTTCAGAGACATCTTGTTCAGACTGTCCATGTGACATGCTTCATTCATATTTGCTGTCCTAGACAGGCATAAGCCCCAGAAGTGTGTCTGCCACTGAATAACTCTTCACCACGGTTCGATGCTGTGCAGATCCGTAACAATGTACAATAGGGTGCAGCTCGTAAAGTGACATCGCGGTTCCTAATTAGGTCCAGAAAACATGTCTGTGTGCAGCATCTGTGTTTGTTGATGAGCGGATGCTGATCAGATGAGACTGAGATTTTACATGGACTAAAGACATAGGTGGTACAAATACAATTATAAAATCTTTCCTTCAATTGTGCAATTACTTCTGAAAGCTATAGCTATATAACCAATGTCAGCTGTGGGTTAGCGTTATAGAAAATAAGTAAAACTATCTGCCTGAATGATAACAATCAAGCCTGAGATCATTTGCCATGCCTTATGGAAGATTAATAAACAATAGGGGTGCGCCGATCGTTAATGCGCATCTCGTCAGTAAAGCCGGTTCTCTAATCAGCGATTAATTCCATCAGGTGCGTGATTTCACATAGAGCAGCTGTTACTACACAGAGCCGTTGTTAACTGAGAAGATGCGCCAAAAAACGAATTAAAACGAATTAATCGCTGATTAGAGAACCGGCTTTACTGACGAGATGTGCATTAACGATCGGCCGATCGTGATCGGAGCACCCCTAATAAACAAGACTACAACAATCAAAATTTTACATTACAAGTTTACATTGTTCAAATTTGTTTAGATAAATCTTCTGCCTTCCAGATTGCATGGATTCCTATTAAGATGATTGGACTTTGCAAACCTTCACTGAACAATTGATAAATATTACTTTTTTTTTTGTTTCTGCAGCGGTATGCTAAATAGCTTCTCCTAAAGTGAAATCCTACTGGATTTCCTACTGCAATACTGCGTAATAAAGTCAAGTCAAGTCACCTTTATTTATATAGTGCTTTAAACAAAAAGGATTGAATCAAAGCAACTGAACAACATTCATTAGGAAAACAGTGTGTCAATAATACAAAATGACAGTTAAAGCTAGTTTATCATTGAATTCAGAGATGTCATCATCTCACTTCAGTTTAAATAGTGTCTGTGCAATCATTTGCAATCAAGTCAACGATATCGCTGTAAATGAAGTGACCCCAACTAAGCAAGCTAGAGCCGACAGCGGCAAATGTTTAACGTATTTAGATTCAACTTAAGTAATCAATAAAACCACATACAAAACTCTTATGTTGTCAGAAAAGCAGGTTTAAAATGAAGATGTATGTTATAAAAGATGGTCTCTAATGTGCCAAATTCTAATCAATATCTAGTCTAGTCATCATACAGGGTGCAGCCGTTACTGTACGTCAGTGAAATTAACAATGTGTTCATTAAGAATGAATGAAGTCCCATTACCGTCCCGCTCCACATGACTGAGTGCTCCTATTAGCATTCATCTGCTTCCTTCACTTGTCTCTCTCCGTCGCTCTTTTCTTCTGTCTTTGTGCACACAAAAGGCAGACGTGCTCCTGATCTGTCCCTCTCGGAAGAGGACAGCTAATGTCGTTGTGTCCTCTGAAGATTCACGACCCAAGTCCAGGGAAAGTGTCAAGGTGGAATTTACTGAACCATGTATGACAAAAAGGCCTGTCCACATGTAGTCTATTAAAATTTGGAACAATCATACCGCACTGATGTATAGACCTTTGTAGTTGCGATGTGGAAAAACGTGGACAAAATTGCAGAATTCAGTCATAAAATGGAATTTACTGTAGAAGGCGAAATGTCACAAATTTTGGATGAATAAATCAAAAGTAGGTCAGTACACTTAAATCAAAATGTGATATGGACTAGTGTCTGTGAATATTAAGCTGCAAAATATGAATTCTGCATGTTCTGCAGGTCTCTGTGTGAATGAATGGTGACACGCAGTTTAGTTTACTAAACACATACTGAAGTGTGCATGATGCCAATAGTGTTTTCAGCTTTAGCCACCTCAATATATAAGTACATCTGAGTCGACACATATCTAGAACTGCACTGAGAATCACTTCATGAGCATTTTACTGTTACTTTTGAGAAAAACTATTGTCATGTCATATAAATAGAGAAACCTAAAACTCTTCACAACATTCCATCAAATTAAACGTTTGGCTTAACGTGAAGAGACTGTGACAGAAAAAAAAATTGATAGTACTACTTCTATTAATAAAATTATTAAAACAACAAAAAAAAAGAATTATATTATTATTAATATTTTGTTTTTACAGAATTTATTTACCAGAAAAATACACGGTATTAACACAGTACTGGAAAAAGAGAATTTAAAAAATCTATTATTTAGAGAGGTTTTTGATTGTTAAAATTAAATGCAGAAAATTAATGGAATTAAAATAAATTTGATAAAATAAAAAAACATAGGGCTTTAATTATTATTAATTATTATTATTAATTAATATTTTGAGTGGACGCAGAAACATGCTTTTTTTTCTGGGCCTGTGTCTTTAAATGCAAATTAGCATCTGCTCCCTGCCCCCTTTTCCAGAATAGGGCTGCACCATTACAGCTCGTATCTGCTAAAAACATTTGTTTTGGTTCTGATTATAATATTTATAGCACTGAAATCATGCGTTTTAAACCATAGGAGTTTAAACTTTAGATATACAAATTTCTGAGCGCACACATCCAAAGCACATGAACTGAAAGCGGCATGTCACAGCATGTGAGTAAATATAATGTATAAAGTACATTTTATAATTAATGAAATGTCATTTAATCATTAAAACAGAGGTACTTTTAAATCCAGTTCATGATATTTGAAATGGTCACGTACGAGCAACCACGGATATACCTCATTATCCTGTCTGGCAGAAAGGATGCCGCTTGAAATCACAAACACGTTTTGATAGACATAATGATGCTGCACATCTCTGGGTGCATATGAGGATGGACCGAGTTGTTAAAAAGTATGTTGTTTGGATGGGAGATGGGAAAGGGAACATGCAGGTGGACTGTTGCCATGGCAGTGGGCAGCGTGGGGGGCTGACACAATACTTGCATCAGTCAGAGGTGTAAACAGCGAATGGGTGCACGAAGACAGGATGTTCCTTCCAGCGCTCTACAAATGCTTTTCACAGAGATGACGCATTCAGAGGATGATTCATTGTGCGGAAAGCTGGAATGACATGAAGAAAGATACCATAATAACGCTATTATAGTATTAATGGTGACGTCTCCTAACATCGGCATAAATATCAGCGCAATTAACCACTGCGGCGGTGGGAAAATGCAAAAAAATTATGCAGAAACAGCCCAGCGGCACGTAAAAGCTTTTGTTGAGGTGCGGACTACGTGTGCGCTCCTGTTGCCATGGCAATACTACATACGTGACGTGTGTGAAAAAAGCTTGTTGCTGGGGTAATACAAGCGTATGCGCAGATTGTGTCTTTCATATAGCTGTGTGTCATTTCAAGCGGTGTGTTGTTTAGGACATTATTAAGTGCAGTTACAGTGAGTAATTCTTTACGTTGTGGATTAAATCATTCAGGGAGTTCTGTGTATAAATACGCATTCTTAAAACGCTAGCTGTCTGTGTGTGAAAGTGTGTAAGTGCATGGGGGAGGGTGGCTGAGCCGTGTGTATGTGTGTGATATATGTTTCTTCATTAAAACGGAGTACGCCAGTGTGATGTATGCTCTGTTTTGTGGAATAGAATCCGTTAATGCAATTTCTCACAAATGTTAGAGCATTATAGGGTGCTGGGATATTGTGATGTGCAGCAGAGAAGAGAAATCACAGGCATCTATGCATGCTTCATATGCAGGTTGTAAAAACAATCCCACCACTCAACATAGAGTGCGTAACCCTAAAGGGCTGTTCACACTGACAGCAAATTGCAGCCATAAAGCAACTAAAAGCCATTTGTTTTTAATGAAAGTTGATGATCTGAGGTGAAATGAGGAACTGGCCATCAAGCATAGAACACACTGCCAACTGTTTATTCATCGAAGAATCACATATTTTGTTGAGGTGTAGGCAGTGTTATGTTTCTGTACACATTTTTTAACAAAAAAGGAAATATTTTTGTGATGGTTTGTATTATTGTACTCTGTATGGAACATCAATGCCTGCTTAAGTGATGAACTCCATCACTTGTGTTTGTTTTCAGACATGACAACAGAATATTTTTTAACTTTTTTTTTTACTTTTTTTACTTTGCAAATGTTGGGCCTGTTGCTACAAAACTTTCAACCTCTGTAGAAGCAGTGCTATGTGCAAAAAAAGTTAACGTACAGCCCTGATATTAGTAAGTGATCTGTAGGGTATTTTGAGCTGAATCTTCACAGACACATTCTGGGGACACCTGAGACTTATATTTCATATACAGACTATACAGGTCTTCTTCAATAATATAATATTAGGATGCTCTTATGTCCATGCCTGCAGAATTTGCCCCAAAATCAGCTCTGAAAATGTGGACAAATGTCCAGAGAATCCATCCAGTACTGACAAGGTTGGATACAGCTACTACAGACCAACAGCACAGCGAGTTGGTGACCTCCAGCGTTTTTATTGGCTGTCAGTGTGAATGTACCTTAACTGCCATGACAGTAAACAAGAGCATGATCATTGTTACACAGAGTTCTCAAGTCTTCTACGCAACCAAACTGAGTTCAGAGATCAAATTCCTCCTCTTCTATCCCACTCCAGGATAAACGAATGCAAATGTATGCCCGGACCCAATCCCGCTCAGTAATGTGGCCCACAGAGAGTAATGAGTGCAAGTCACAAGCGTGTAGTCGTCTCTTCCAGTAACACACACCATAACAGCACTCCTGTTTTCTGGTTCTCTCTCACTCTCACCGACTGGCCTCACACACAGAGCCTCAATTGTTGCGATTATGCCAAACAGATTCCTGGAGTCCAGCCCCTCCTCGGTCCATCCCTGGATCGGGCTGCACTGTGGAAAAAATTTGTGAAGGAGAAAAGAGGCCAAGACAGGATGTGAGCAAGCCAGCTCATCACACTCCACCAAGCAAACAAGTTCCCAAGCACTTCAGAGGTCAGACTTTGGATTTTTGAAAGGGGGCAGGATTTTTGTTTTCACAACGTGATGATGTGTTGGAATGCGTCAGGGTCCCATGAGAGTCACAGATGCAAAGATTGAGGAATACTCCTTTTGAGCACATTTCTTGGCTCTGAGTGGCACTGTAGAGATGTAGAAATACCTGCCTGTTTCCTCTCGACATGCTGTGGTGTGCAAAAGGTTGTGTGGGAGTGGGAGAGTGTCCTGTCCGTGACTGCAGCGCCATAACCTCACTTTCCCCTGGGACTGAAACACACTCATGCTCTTTACTGAGCTGCATTGAGGTCAAATGGCAAGCTTTAAAGCAGCAACCTAATTACAAAGGATTCTCTTATGCTGATATTAAATACTCGACATAGATGGCAACATGCACATGCACCACACAAATAGTGTGACATTAGAAAATAGCTCTCAACCAACTGCTGTCGGAGTTTCTCTTTATATTTTTGATCTGCCATTACAAGCTCTAAAGCATCTAGCATTACCTCGGCTAAAGATTTTTCTGGTCAACTAGTAGTAGTTCATTTTAAGCATTAGTCGACTAATCACACATTTATTAATAAACCCTTTAAATGATTATAATAAGCCTTTAATTACCTACATAGCCTAATAAGCACTCAAGCACATGCATAAAGGGCAGAAGTAATGATTATTAATGTGTCAGGGAAAAACAAAGGAGGCTGCATTAATATTTTTAAAATTTATTGATAAACTAAAGCTTTCTTTGTTCTTTTTTCTCGGTGACACTGACTTGTCATCTCCACAGTAGTGGATACGCCTGTATGCATGTTTCATATGGATTACATAATAAGAGAATATTTGTTTTCCATTTGAATTGGTTCATTTGAAAGTAGACATTTTGCACTCTTTTTTCTGAGTTTCTGAGTTTCTGAGTTTCACGCTCACGTTCACGGACACTGAGAAGGCAGAAAGCGCATCCTGTTTGCTTTCATTATTTTACAAAAGCACAATGTTTTGTTGTTATTGTGAGTACACACAAATAAATGTAGAGTTTTTACAGATTCGAAAGATGTATTACCCTTATCTGTATGACCAAAAATTCCACACTCCACACAGACACTTCAATAGCACACATTTCTCTAGGTAAACATCACATTAAGCTGCCATGTAAAATATATGCAGAATTCACAAAACAAGGACCCACTTTTAAATTTATCACAATTTCCCCACATGCTACACCCAGGTTTGGTTCAGGGGGAGAGAGAGTTCGATAATTTGCTGGCAGATGGCTTTTCATTATCCGTTGTGCAGGATGGAGGTGAGCCCGCAACACTGGGGATAAAACATGTCATGAATATGAATCCAGCAGTGGAGAGCATCTCCTCCCATCTGTCATGTGTGTTTGTTTTCAGAGCCTCTCTCTCTGCGACTGTGTGTTTTATCTAAGCTAGATTAATTAAGTTGTTTATGAAAGTGGCTTAGCACAGAACAATAGAAGAGGCTGTTTGTTGTCCTTAGTGATCGGAGCATGAAGCGCTCACGGAGACAAACTCATGTAGCTGACCAGCTTGTATACCCATCCACACAGCAGGATGTTGATGCTAAAGGGAACATACTCAGATGGTGGGGAATAATAACTTGAGGGTTTTCAACCAGAAGATCCATCTTGGAAGCCAAAATTTGTAAACGGACAGGGCCACACAGGCAAAGATGTGAGATGGGTCACCTTTTAGCTTAGTGTGAACCCAGCCTAATGTAACTCCAAAATACTGCAAGCAAATGAGACAGAGAGGCACTCACCTGATAGGGCTGGTAGGCTCCTTCATCTGTTAGAAAGTCCAGATGTCTGTCAGAGAAGAACTCGATGGCTGTGATGGACCCTAACACTGTCTTCCCCACCAGGGGCTTGAATGTCTGTAAAGACAGAAAACACTCTGGTTAGTCAATGATCTGGGCGCCGGAAGCTAAAACAAACAAGTGTGTCATGCTTGACGGCTCAATTGGAACACAAATAATTTTGATGCATCCCTTTTCACATCCATCCGACCTAAACAGCACATAAACACATGCTCCATGGGTCTGACTATTAAAGGCCTTCACATTGAGTTTTATGCTGGGTAAAATAACAATCAGAGGTGTGCCATATCATACCATCCACGATAATACCGGTATACATTTGTACATAATAAAAAAGTATCATATCACAATATCAATGATATAGCGAGGGGATGACGTATGGTGGATATAAGTTCCCTAGCGCATACAACACCACCACAAACCCAATAGGTGTGATCAGTGTATGGCAACAAAGTATCGTGGGTTCTAAAGCATTTGAGCATAAACACCCTTCAAAAATAGGCGAGGAGCATAGTTCCTCTCATCATCCTCTGAGGAGCACTAAATATCGTTATAGCAGATATTATTGGAATATCGTGATAACATTTTAAAAGGCTGTATTGCCCACCCCTACATTTCATGTTATTTCGAATGGGGGTCAGCACTGTATTTAAACTGGGGTTACTGTAGTTAATTTGATAGAATATAACAGAGAACTGTTTACCAACATGCCATCAATCATACAGTACCTCAGTGCAAACTTCATTGAATAATTACATGATTTATACAGTCACAGAAACTTTCATGTGCTGTTTAGTTTCAGCATCTAAAAGGAAGGAACAGCTAAAAATGAGGAACCGTGACTGAAATCACACCTACAGGTTTCTATTTTTTGTTTTGTTTGTTTTGTTTGTGATTCGATTGATGTTATTATAGCAACTTTGTACATATGTAAAAAAGTAAACTGAGTTCTTGAAAACCTGAGTACTCAGAATTAATTGCTAACCCAGGTAAAGTATGAACAGGGTGCAAGGTTAAATATAAACTATTTCAAGCGAGAAAACCCTTTTGTTTTCCTGTTCTTCCTGACAGTAAACGAATTAATAGGGTATCTGCAGAACTTTTTTAAGACATTAAGACCTTGAATGAATAAAATGAATACCATATGTCCATACCAAACAAACTCATACAATCTCAGAATAAATCCTGCATCTCAGACTTAGACTCAGACTCACTACTTAATTAAACAAGCTAGGGTTCACATTCAAATACAAAACGGGTAAATGCATAACTCTGAATTTGTTAAATGAAGTTCTTAGTCCTTCCTGTGATGACCAGGCAGCCCAGAGAAAAGCTATAAGAGTTTAATTTAAATTAAATGTCAAAATTCATCATCTGTAGACATTCAGCAATAGCTTGGCATAAATGTGCTGTATTCACTGATTATAAATGCAAATGAAACCATGAGCATACAGAACATGCAGCACTCACATTTACTAAATCAAATCAATGCGTTTTAATGTTTAATAAAAAAAACTTTTTAGGGACCTGTTGGCACCCTAAATTTAAAGGATGCAACTCTACTCTAATAGATGCATTAATGACCATGCGCCTGTGTGTGAACTAAACACAGTTTGGCCTCTGAGAGTACTTTCTCATGGCACAGTAAACATCTGCAGCTTCACCTTAGATCAGAGGTCTTTCCTGAGACTCTGATTGAATTAGAAGGTTAAATTGGCACTAGTATGACTGCACAAGAGCTGGTCTGAGTGGACAGTAATTGGATTCATTACAAGCCCGGACTCACACTAGAGTACAAACCTGCAGCTGAACTTAGTATGTGTGTGCGTGAGTGAGTGAAAAAGGCATGCCATCTGGTCACTGGGGTGAAAGCAGGCTTCATGCTACATGAAGACACGGCAGTCATGGGACAAGCTGCACATGATCACCACCACAGTCTACCCGTCATGTCTGCTGCTAGTAGGGATCATATCTACAACTGTGCTGTGCTACTCTAAATTCTATGTACCAGGGGCTTATGGGTTTAGATATCATTTCAGTTTCTCACTTACAACATTCCCATAATTTACAATAGTTTTAATGTAAATCCCACACCTTTTTAGTGCTGCAAGAAGGTTGACTGAGAAATCTGTAATGTTTCCTCATTATTAAACAAATAACCATTAAATAACTGAACAGGCATGCCAATTTTTTTTTAAAAGAGAGAGATAAAAAAAGACTGCAATTCATACAAGTGTGTGTGCAATGCATGTGATCTTAATCTGTGCTGGACTTTTGGCTGCACAACCTACTATTTCTATTTCTATCATCAGAGGTCAGATAGACATGCCCATGTCTGGATGCCTCTAACACAGCCCTTGAGAGTGAAACGTAACCACACTGACCAACAGGAAGAGTTTTCATACCAGTAAACGGTGTAAGAGTCTGACCACCAATCTCTGAGACAGCACAGTCTAGCTGAATAATTCTGATCGCTGAGATCTGTATTGAGTGTCTTTCTGCCTGCATGTCTCTCACTGAACCTGATACTACACTACAGCAGCAGGAGAAAGACTAGCTGTGGATTTACACTTCTAAAATAAACCTTTCATCAGCCTCACAAGCATTCAACTGAGCTGCTACTGAATGTGACTTCTATATAGAGTACTGACCTATTTTTAAAACAGAGTTACTATTAAAAAGGATTTGCTAGACATAGTTCCAGTTCTGGATGCTGATTGGTTAATACAACTTTCAAGGAATATTAAAATGCAATTTACTTCTTACAAAATGGCCAGTGGGTGTGACTGAATATATATAAAAAAAAAAAAAAATGATCTTGTATATGCGCTACAGGTTTGTTCAGGATGTATGTAATGCATGTCTACAGTAAATTAATATGTGAATCAGACTGCAAAGTTTAGGCTACAGCTTTAAGGGGTTGCAGTCATGCCACTGTGTCATTCATAATGAAGCCTAGAGTGGCCTAGAGTCACTTTATTCAGATTTAATAAAGCATTCTTGTTTTAAAAGTCACTGAAACATTGTGATTAATATGAATGACAACTGTGACATTCTACATTAAAATGAACAGTGCTGAGACATCTAACAAAGAGTATCTCAATTTTGTGGATCTGTGAATATTATTTACTAGAAGCAGCGTGAATTTATTAGACTTGTAGCAAAGCTTCACTGCTGTCGTGTAGTTCCTCTTTGGGGTATAGGGAGTTGAATCAAGGCTACAGTCACTCGAGCCGTTTCTAGGACAGATAAATATAGCAACAGCAGATCCACGTCTCTTAAAAGAAAAACCAGGCTCTGTTGTTCTAATAAAAACATCCACACAACACAGAGCTCAGCAAGATGCACACTTGATGCAGCTGTGAGAAGGAAAATAAAAACACAAAGTACAGAGTCCTCTGAGTAAGCTCTGCAGGTGCAGCCGATGATGTCTCACTCAATGATTCCTCAATTTAAAATCTGGTCCACCTTTGGTAGCAAACGGACTATAGTCGAAATTAAGCAAAATTAAACATTAAACACTAGCACAAATGTAGAGTTTTGCAGTTTACGCCCAGAGGATTTCATCAGAAACGAGACATCACCCCTGTGACACCTTCACATGCAAACACAGACAAACAGAGAGATGCAGAAGCACTTCCTTGAGCGACTGCAACTGGGTCACATCTGCCACTTGTCATTAGGGAGTTACCTCTCATCACAATCCTGCTGCCAAACAGAATAATTGGTGAGTGTCTCTAGAATACACCTGAGTGGATCCATGATACACGCAAACGACTGCTGCTGCACACACGGAAACACACAACACTTGTATCTCTTTCCCTCTGCAAGAACAAACAAAGGCCAATGAAAGGGGGAGCTCTTTCAGAGAAAGCACAGGGCGACTGTGTGCAGACAAAGCATCTCCAAAACACAGTCCTCAGCTGGGCGCTACGCAGCGGGCCGTAATTCAGCTATAAATATTTGATACGGCTGAGTGCACTGAAATATGCGGCCGAACAGTGAGCGGGGTTCATGCATAGCCAAGTGTGCTGGAGGCTGGGCCGCTCCAGGATGACACTATGATGAAGGTCACGGAGGAACACCGACTGCACTTAACACATACGCGTGCAGGATCTCCCAGCTGAGCAGTCATTAACAGTGATGGACAGTCACTCAGTCTTTCTTTGAACAAATAAATACATCTCTCTGTTGTCTCGATTGTATGCTCTCAAGTCCAGAGCAAATCAACAAAATCGATGGTCTGCAAATTTCTCACAGTCTGTAAAAACAGTCACAATTAGTGACAAGTGTTATTAATACAGTTCTTGTATGTTCAAAATGCAAGTATGCTGCTTACTCCACATTTATCTTATGTATACTGCCTACTATTTTGCACCTACTAAAAGTGTTACAGGAGCTTGCTATGTAGTTTACTTCACTACAATATGTAGCATAGAAAGGTGTTTTTATTTAAAAAACAATTTTGCATGAAAATACACACTAATTCTTTAATTTGATGTACAGCAGTTATTCAGTAGACTGCTTAGATCACCACAAGCACTCTCCGCAATAACGTTACAGCCACAAATAACATCACATTCCCGGTTTGTATATGAGCAGGCCTGAGCTTGCATGAAACACCCATTGTGGCTTGTTGGTAACATTTGGGCAACTCAGCATAATGACATCATACTGAGAACTGAGACCTTTAGTGAAGTTAGCTGTCAGTCATGTCCTGAGGTGTCTGTAACCCCTCCTCTGCTCAGAGGGCAGTAGACTGCTCCCATTATCAATGACTAAGCTGTCTACACTGCAAGTGAGAGATGAACACATTGACACGGATCTGTTGCATCATATAGCTCGCAGACACTGTTTTTGTTTCTATAGCAGAGTTCTTGCTGTGGAGGAAGACGCCATCTCCAATGTTCCATAAACACCCAGAGTGTTTGCAGAGGGCTAGTTTCCCCCAGGATGTCTCAATCACAACTTACTAATTTAGTTCTCAGGCTATGTTCAAAATGCACTGCAAGTGTGCTGCCTCTGTGCCTATTAAAATGCCACAACCTCACTAGTTTATTTCACTATGCGGCACTCAAATTTATTGAGTACTTACATGGTTCAGCATGATCATCAGAACAAAACTTACAAAAATAAAATAATAATCATGTAAAATTGTGACTAGCTTCATTTGTCAGTCTGTAAATGGAAGGTTATTTTTGACTTTACAGTTTGGTATTTCGTTCATAGATATTTGATACTGTGATCTGTTAACTCTAAGAACTCATGCTGCTACGAGTCCTACTGCAGTATGACATTGCAAACATGGCCAGAGACAGTAAGCGAGCCATATTCCAAGTAATTTTGCAGTACACAAGATTTATAACCTCACTGCAGAACTTCATCCCCCATAAAACAGTGAAACTGAGCAGAAGGTTGGGACACCCGGCCAAGCTGGCTCTGACAAGGATCTTTAGTTCAATGGCCACTTCCTGTCTGTGTTTCTAAGAAGAGGCACAAAGCTGGCAGTATGTGTGTGTCCTGCTCCAAAAAATGCGGCACATTCCCTCTGCAGTCCTGAGAAAAGCCAGACTCATGAGAAACCACCACACACTGCAGAGAAAAACACATCCCAACAGGAGGAACCGTACTTTCCCCTGACACATCCCACTTCACAGTCACAATAACTGAAACACAACCAACATTCCCTTATAACATCCAATAACAGAGAAACGACATTAAATCATTTCAACTGATCTGAACAACAGTAGCCTGATCAAAGATATACAGCAATAATATACAGGAAACACACAAATAATTCATTCAAAACTCTCTCTTCATTCACTCACCCTGATATTGTTCCAAACCAATATAAATATTTGATTTGAACAATGTTTAAAAAGACATTCTTTTCCATACAACAAAAAAAGAAAGAATACTAACAATGAAATTCTATTTTAATTAGCTAACTTTAAAAACAATTAATAAATAATAGAACAAATGTATTGCTCATTGTTGGTTCTTGCATTAACTTATGCTAACTAATGGAACCTTATTGTCACGTGTTAAATCATCATGAAATAGTTCTTCTGAAGCTATATTTAATTAAATTTTATTTATGCATTTAGCAGACGCTTTTATCCAAAGCGACTTACAGTGCATTCAGGCTATCAATTTTGACCTATCATGTGTTCCCGGGGAATCGAACCCCCAACCTTGCGCTTGATATCACAATGCTCTACCAATTGAGCTACAGGAACACTATATGTGTATGTGTACTCCTTATGTAGGAAAAGACACACTGGGCCACTTTATGGTTAATTTTGCCCCACTTGTGTCTTGATGTTTCTACCTTCCTTATAGGGAAAGGAGCACTCAAAACGTTTCTTTTTTTTTTGTTCTACAGGTTCATAGTGGTTTGGAACAAAATATTTTCAGGTAAATGACGAGACAACCAATTCTGTTTTTTGGGTGAACAATGACTGTTCTGCAGAAGGATTGTCTCTCATCACTGTTTTCCATGTCTTCTGCTACCTTTATGTAGGAACAGCCTGAAATTAAAATTGTGTGGGTCACTTTTATGGTGCATTTGGTCCTACTTGTAACTTAACATCCTCTCTTTACATTCCTTGTATGGAAAAAGAGCACTAAGGATATTCCTTAAAACACCACCTTTTGTATTCCATAGAAGAAATACAGTCATACAGGTCTGGCACAAAATAATGTTGAGTAAACGTTGACCATTTTCATTTTTCAGTGAACTATCCTTCTAAAATGACTGTTCTGCAACAAGACTGTCTCTCGTCCTCTCTCTCTCTCACTCTCTCTTGGATACGAGAGGCATAATTAGAAACAGCCGCACTATGCACAGTGCTGCATTGAAGGAGCTGTTTGCTAAATGGGTCATAGTGCAACCCTGCCCTTCCTCCCTCAAACACACACATGCATACACCGTTTCAGGCAGTAAACTTCTCGGTAGATCAAGCAGATTAAATGCCCCTCCAGACTTCGCTCCATAGAGGGAGAACATGATGATATAATCAGCTTACTTTGCTGGAATGAATGGACAGGCCTTTCAAAACACAAGACACTTCTGCCTGCTATCACCCTAACCGACACTAGACGACCCTGTTCCAACACCCACCCAAAAACAGGCACACCATCCATCCCTGTCTCAAATAAACGGGGGGTTTCCACACAGCTGCAGTTCTGTCCGACACCCACCGTCTGTCTGGGCCGCTCACATGTCATCTGTGCCATTGATTTAATAAGCGAACAAGCAGAAAAAATCCCCAGCAACTTTAAATCTCAGTTCCTCTGGCCAAATATATGCACGGGTCTGTTCTTGATAGTTTTTTGCGCGCTTGTGGCTTTTGCATGGCTCCAAGAAGCACTCATGCTTTCAACCAGTTAAGTTAGCGCCCTGTAGCTGTAGACACAATAACACGACTGACTTCACCACACAAGCAGACGGTTGATAAACATCCTGTTAGACGAAGACGTGAACAGTCCAACCCGCCCTCATGTAACCGGCTCAGCATGAGACATCTACCTCTAAGTATTTAGCTTGTACGATATCAAAGTTGTAAAGCATGGCATATTTATGGAAAACAAGATATTGTTTACCTCTTCGCTGGTCTTGAGGATACACCCAAGTCGAAGGTGGAGCCCAGTCGGTGGACACGCGCCACTCAAGTTAAAGAAACTCGAGATGAGCGAGAGAAAAAGAGGAAGAACAAAAAAACAAACAAGCACAAGTTTCTCTCAAAGGCGACTTGTGGTCTTTAAAAGAAGAGGTGTGCTTTGAAATGAGACCTTCCCTTCTTAGACGCTGGCCACATGTCAGACATTTTATGTGGCTGACAGGAAACACAGAATGAGAGAAAAGCCTCCGCTGCCGCAGAGCTCAAAGAAACGGGGCGAGGAGGACAAAAAAAGTGAGGCGGACCGTTTGTTCACTCGCTCGCTAGCTCGCTCCCTCTTCTGCTCGTCTCTCTGTATCTGAGTGTCAGACTGTTAGCGAGTCTGTGATCAGTGGTGCCAGAGAACAAGTCCGATCCCTCCGATAAACGATGTCTCTCGGCCTGCCTGAGTCTGGAACTGGGTCAGGCTGCCTGCTTCCTCCAGAGCCCAGTTACACAAGCGGTCACACACACACACGCTCCGCCACTGCAGCGATCAGGAAGCTCCTGAGAGCCACGTACTGAAAGAACAAGCTCACACAGGCTGCTATTGTATTTTCCCCCTCGTCATGTTTTTTTGGTTTGCTGTTGCACAGTTTTTCAGTGGCTGTTTGTGTGGTGAGCAAATCAGTGTTGCACGGTTGAGAGTGAAATGAAAGAATCTGAGAGAGAGAAAGAGAGAGAGAGAGGAAAACAGAGGGTGGGGGTGCCATGGAGGCGAGTGTAAACCATGAAAAGGGCGTTGCTATGTACAGTGTAACTAATCTCCCACCATCACAGGTGGTGGAACTGCCCCAAGATATGACTCACCCTGAAGAGCAGGCCGCTGGTACGCGAGCACACACACACACACACACACACACACACACACACAAAGAATTAAAGGGATAGGTCACCCAAAAATTTTATTCTTTCACCTTTATTCATCTTCATGTCATTCCAAACTCACAAGAATTGTGTGTGAATCTTTGAAAGACAAATTTAGATATTTCTAAAAAACCTTAATAGGTTTCTATCACACGTCTAGGGAACATTAAATCTAGTAAACACAGAAGCTCAAACGTGCGCGTGTGATTCGCAGGAACCAAGGCTAGTTCTAGTAAATGATGTACGCATGAGTTTCCATTTTTACCATATGTGATGCACTCCATGTATGTGTGTCAATTGTTTATGTATCTAAACAGAGGCCTAAATTAAATCTGTTCATCATGTAAAACAAATGGCAGAATTTTTCTTTTGGGATTCATCTTTTTTTTTTTTAAAGGCTTTCTGTGGATACATGTAAGCAGATCTTTTGTTAGAAGTCTTTGCTTTATATTTAGCCCTCTAATGAAATTTGCACTTACATATTTAAACTTTCTGAATATCAGGAAGTCATGAAAGAACAAACAAAATCACTATCACGGTATCACTGAGATAAAAATCCTGCACAATACATCTTGGCGTGCTATAGACCTATGCATCAGAGAAACAAGTGTTCAGCCATCTTTAGAATTCTGTCTTTGAACTTACATTTTTTCTGGTAGCTCTACTTATTGTAGAGGTAACAAAAGGTGTCATGTGCACTGTAATGTTTGAAGCGGATGTCATAACTGTCACTAGATCAGGAAGAATACAAACAGAAGACACAGAGCACAGCGCTAAAAGTGGCAGAGCTACATAAGGTCTATAGAAGAAATTCAGAATGAACGTAAATGAGATTTGACAAGTCTCAGTCCATTCCTTGCACAAAAATACAGCATGAAAAAAGACTGGAAATATAGCACACAACATACATGAACTACTGCGATAGAGTGCTGTTTATTTAAGATCTATTCTCATTCTTCCAGGAAATTCAGTGTCTTATTTTATGCTCCACAGCAAGTCAAATACAGGTTTGGGATGACATGAGGCTGAGCAAATGTCAGTTTTCATTTCTGGGTGAACTGTCCCTTTAAAAAGCATATCAAACTTAGTGAGCAAGGCCATGGACACGTTCTCTCTTCACGGGTCCAGGCGACTTTCTCAGCAGCTCTGTATACAAATGGCTATGCTGGGGAGAAATACAAGCCTGCTGAAACCCATTAGTCACCGGACACACTTGCAGAGAGGACACAATAATCCACATAAATTAAAATGAAGGGACAGGCGTTTGGCTTGCAGGTAGGATGCCCTTGGCTCAGACGTGGTGTGTAATACAGTAGAGGATTAAAGGGAAGTGTGTGTGCCCACTGGAGCGATCAGGACACGGACAGAGAGGCAGGAGTGAGGGTGGGCTTCCTCACACTCCAGTGGCTGTGCCCACGTCAAGGGCAGGACACCATGTTCAGTCTTCTGAAGCGAAGACAGAAACTGTGAGAAAACAACACAGCTCAGTTTGCCCTACAAATACAGGCACAATTATTAAGGTAACTAATGAAAATACTGTAAAGCAGCTTTCAAAGACAACAATGTCCATTTCTAGAGTCTCTCTTAATAAATGTATCAGGCCTTTTTTGCAAAGTTCATCAGTGCACATTTTTCTAAAGCAAAAACAATATTATCTCCCACTAAACCAACTTTTCTGCTGATGTAACCAAGACTGCGGAAAATGATATTAACTTAGCCCACGGAAAATTTTAGCCCCTTTTATTTTCTGCCAGAAAACAATCTTAATTTCAATTGCTTAGAAAAGTAATAGCAGAACCATCCAATAATATTAGACGCACACTTTTCACCAGTAGATCAATTAGAATGGCAATTAAATCAAAAATTTAAATTCTCTCATTAACACACCCTAATGTCACTACAAAACCTGTATTTCCTCTATGGAACACACTTTTTTTTTTCTTTTTTTTAAGAATGTTGGTAACCAAACATTTTTGGTAACTACTGACTCCACTCAGAAAAAAAAAAAAAAATGTCATCATCAAAATATCTATTCATTTGCGTTCCACAGATGAAATAAAGTCATTCAGGATTGGAACATATCAGGGTGAGGAAATTAACACTGAATTTTCATTTTTGGTTGAACTATCCTTATAATAAAACCTATAAATGCTCAGCAAATGCAATTTTAAGTCATTATAAATGACTTTATAAAAGGCACAAGGACAGACATGCTCATAATCAGAACAAAGGGACACACACACACACACATCAGGAATGAAGAGCCAGTGAAGATAACAGCGTGACATTTGAAGCCGGCTGTGTTGAAAAGCAGGAAGTGGCAGGAAATGAGTATGGGTGTGTGAGTGTTCCCTCTCTCTCAGACAGCATGATAAAAGCCTGCTGGAGTCCAGAGCGTCTATGCTGCAGTGTGTACTTGGCACCCGAGCTGTCATGCTCAAAAGACCCAAAGCGCTCCACCATGATCAAAGACCATTTTCACATGCAGAAACCCAATCCCACGTCTCGCACTCATTCCTTCCCTCAGTACGCTACCAGCGCGCAGTCAAACACAGCAACGCTTAAAAAAATTACAGTCATGCTGCTGTTATTTCCCAGAAGTCTTTTATTAATTAATCCATTACATTCTCTCAGATTATTAATTCTATCACAATTTTTTTTTCTTTGCTGATTTTGGAAATCTGTGGTATTCTCTGAAATTAGGGTGAACATAAATCCTTTTTCTCCCAGACATGTCCTTTTTTCCAGGCCAGGAATTTTAAATTGCTTTAAATGTCCAGGTTTTGGATTTGTTTTACTATAGATGTGCTCCACAGTCCTCATTTTACATATGCACAGCTACATTTCTTTGACATTCTGCATTCCACAATTGGTTGATAAGGTACAAATCCCCAAATGCTTTTGATCAAACTACTTTTCAATCATTACCTTTAGTTTAACTTAAACTTAATTGCTTAATCAAATGAGCCAAAATATTTTGTAAATAGACACACAAAGGACGGGGCATATTTAGAGCTTTATGATGGATAGATCTAAGATCAGTACAGATTCTAGTCTAAACTACTGTGTTGAAAACACAGAAACAGCAGCAATAGACTCAGAGAATTAAGTGAACCGAAAAGCAGGTAAAACTCGTAAAGGTAACAGCACAGGTTTTGTATGTGAAGCTCATCTAGTTCAGCCAGTAACAGGAATTTCCAGCCATCATCACATCAACAGAAACTAGCTTGTTTTTTGAATAATGTGAGGTTTGTGAAGCAGACATGCTTTAGCCAGCAGAATAGAAGTGATTTAACAGGTTAAATGTACTGATACCAAACTTTTGAATGATGGTGTGTATGCACACACACACACACACACACGAACAAAACATAATTCCAGGCTTTATGGGTTTTGATAATTTTTCCCTATTTTCTCCAATGCAAAATAGAAGCTCCAGACACTGTGACATTTCATTTAATCGAGCGTTCCTCTTCTGTTCTGCCTGTTTTGCATAATAACTTTCCCCATTCAAATTGCTCTGCTCTGATAGGGTCAGGTAGCAGCTCGGCAGCTGTGATCGCATTCATGCAATTAACGTTCCGGCAAACGCTCTGGCATAAACGCCACTTTATCTCCTGATTTTAAGGTCATGAAGATGAAATATGGTGCCAATTATGCGTCAGCCCGGAAAAGTGCTGTGTACCAAGGAGGAAGAATTTCACCAGTGAAGATTTTAATCAGCAAGCTCATATGATTCCCGATCAATAAGAGAGCGTTATCTTCAGTGCAGTGAGAGCAGCTTGTGTGGATCAGGATTGGTGATGGATGGGTGAACACTCCAGGAATATCCCTTTTACTACAGGCCCTGTTAATCTGTCTGCCAGCTGACCAAGAGACGACACGGCAAACCTGTCTTCAGATGTCCTGACAAAGGCCTCGGCGTCATTTCACTGGCTGAAGCGTTGAGAGATATTGAGCTCCTCTATCTTGATTTTTCTCTGCTCTTTTTTTATTTAGAAATGTTAACACAAATGATTTCAGAAAAAGAATGTAGCATAAATCTAGGTTGGCTGTCCGTTGTCCATCCTCATCCGATGTGGCCAAAGTTTCATCTTTAATGAGACGCAGCACAAGGTGAAGAGATGAAGTGAATAAATATTTAAGAAAAAACAAATACTTTAATACTTAAAACCGGTAACACCGTCTATCGCGGCAAGCCTAGGATATATACAGTAAAGGAATTTTTACAAAAGAGATTTCAGTTTTAAACAGATAGTCTTCCATCTCTGTTCATGAGTCAATCCCATATCAAAGTTTTTCATCTTAAGCATGTCTTATGTCGTGATGTAAATGCAATAAAAAAAAAAATGTTTCATATGCTAGTGTACTCCCAAATAAACTTGGGGCTACTGCTTGTATTTCATAAAGCAGCTCTTGCAATCTGTCTGTCTCCTGCTGGCATTGAGAGGCTCAAGGAGTAGAGCAAATCTGTGAATGGTAGCGCTGGAAGCTTTGCTTGGTTTGTGACATTCATCTGACATTAATCTGACTGTCAATAGACCTTTGATTCCTTCTGTCTCTCTCTCTCTTTCAGCACATCACCTGCACTGCAAATCATAACAAATCACTGTGCATCACTGTGTATGACACATTAAAACCCAAATATGCTGATTTACAAATCAACAAATATATCTTCAAGAACATCATATTATAGTACATTTGTCAATTAAGCCAACAGACCAGTGTTTCTTGCCCTGTTACAATGTGATTTGAAAGTAATGAAATGAAAAGCCTGGGTTCTGTAATATAATAAAACAACAATAAATAGACAATATGTCTTTGGATATTTAATTTACTCAGCTTCTCGGTTCTTAACACTTTTGCTTCGTCATTGACAGTACTTCATAAACTATATTTTAGGCCTCAAATTCTTTGCTATAATGCCACAAATCTATTCACGAGTCAATCTTGATCAGCCATGTACAAGGGCTGTGCACTAACAGACAAGCACAAGACAACATCAGTTAATCCACTTGTAGCCAACAGAATCCAAACATGAGCAAAAGCATGGTCTAATAATAACATTCCCTACAGCCACATCAAATATGCTGTGATGCGTGCATGCGTATGAATATGATCGTTACATAATCAGCATGCAGTGCATCCAGAAATATTTTTAAGGAGCTTTTCAACTGTGAGAAAGGCAGTCACTAAATGCACAGTAGAGACGGCAGGACACACACTAAATTGCTTTCATGTGGTTGCTGAGAAGATATAGGCACAAATAACAACCAATGAGCCATCTCAGTCTGTCACTGTGGACTGCTTCTAAAATAAGACACAAAGACACTATTTACACACTCCAGTGACTTATTACACAATTCACACACTCCACATCTGTTGATTGGCCTTTGAGATTTGCTCCTAAGTCTTACACACAGAAATAAATGATGCTGTTGAAATTTTTTTTCAACATGATATTAACTCACATGAAATGCCGTACATTACAAATCCCAAAAAATCTGTGGTTTATCTGACATGGAGCGGCTTTGCGTTGACCAACACATCATTCATGATTGCTTTTGTGGAACATAAATAATAAGATTTGTCTTAAATGGGAAGTATCTTGGAAAAGAGAACTGCTGTGTTGAAACAGTCTGATGTACTACTCCCCAAAAAACATTTATGGACACTAAAGAGAAACATTAACAAAGCAGTCAACCCTAAAAAAAGCATCTTTCATTTACTCAAAGTGGATTTGTTTATTAACACTCAGGTGGATTATCACCCAAAAACATGACACCATGGAAGTCATGTTTTTCAGTGAAACACTAGAAAATGATAACAGGATTTCCCTTTTTTTTGAGGGGGGGGGGTGCGCAGACTATCCCTTTACGTTAAAATACATGTTTGTGTTATTGTGGCTGTGGCTTCAAGAATAATTCAATTGCTTTATCGATATATGCATCATAGCACACACATTATGAGCTGAATGACAGAGCAGTGCAGGGTAGCAGCAGCTCTTTTCTGGAGCTCCGAGGAAGACACTGGGGCCAGACAGTCATCCCTTTGTTTCCCTGTCAACAGGCCCACTTGTTGCTCTCACGGATTGGACAGATAAAAGGGAGATTGTGGTCGTCTTGCCTCATGATATCAGTTTGAGTGTGTTCTTTTCAAGCTGGGTTTGTAAAAATAGCGGCGCCTTTGTGAGAGCCAGTGAAGTTGTATGGATGGTTCTAATGTTAACAGGGGTGTCCGGGACTTCTAGGATTTGAACTGCACAGCTTTTAAAAGTAGTAAACAAACCGTTATGTGAGTCAACCACCGGGAGTTCAACAATTGTGTTTGTGGTGATTTTTAAATTCATTATTTTGCCATTTATTTTATGTAATGTAACGTTTGTCAAGACAAATAAGTACAGAGGTTTAAATCCATCAAACACTGCTCCGATCTTCCACACAGTGTGAATGTCATGGGTGGAGAGCTTGATCTCCTGAGAGCCTCTGGCTATGGACAATCTCTCCACAAACTATGATGGATAATTATATCATCAACTATTGTCAAAGAGCCCCTGGAGGATCGCCTATGAAATTCTCAAACAATTAACGGCTTATTTTATCGATAGCTGGATTTTTTAAGCAATTAAGCTTAAAAAATTCCTTTGTGAATTAATCAAAATCCCACTTACAACATTGGGTTTAAGGGAGGAGAGGTATTTCAGCAC
This sequence comes from Carassius gibelio, assembly GCF_023724105.1. NCBI lineage: Eukaryota > Metazoa > Chordata > Actinopteri > Cypriniformes > Cyprinidae > Carassius > Carassius gibelio. The sequence continues at coordinate 16,820,362 of NC_068407.1, read as the reverse complement.
CAGAGAGAGAGAGAGCTGTGGCTTTCAAATCAAAGCCAGCTGGTATATGCAAATGACAGTTTTATTATCAGCAGTGCTGTGGTGCTGATAGGGTTTTGCTGAGTGTACAATCGCAGCCGAACAAACTTCCTAAGGGAACGCTGTCTCCTCCACCGAACAACAGCCAGTTTCTCTAGTCTTAGACTGGGAGCAGTTTATTGCATGAATATTTCAAAAAGCCCACTTCTATTTTTGGCAAGCTGCAACCTCATTCCCTCTCATTCTAATATTATGCAGAGCCTTCAAGTTATCACAAACTAGTACGGAATGAGATACAGATTATAGTAGGAGCATTCTAGGTTTGATGCATCCCATTTCTTGTAGTGTACACTGGGAATAATATTATTTAGTTATTTATTGCTGATTGTTCAGTTTAAGCAAAACAACTGCTAGACATCTTTTCCTAACTTAATTTAATTGTGCTGTCAGTCACATCTGGCTATAAGAGACTCCTTGAACACAGTGTCTGAAATTTCCCATGCGTTTTTTCATATTTGTCATCACAAAAATTAATCATGCACAGTAACCTTGCACACAGAGTCCAATGTGTATGAATTAATACGTTGCAAAACAATTCTCTAAACAATACAAAATGGAGTCTTCGAGCAATGAGGATGATTTTGTTGTTATAAAGAGAAAAAGAAAGAGGAAATACTGATTCCATCCAATGCTGATATAGCATAAAGAGGAAGGAGAGATCCACCTCCTTATCAAGGAGCTGCGGGATTATCCCGGGCGATTCAAAGTTTGCTTTAGGATGTCAGTGGCTCAGTTAGATGCTTTGCTAGCAATACTGGAGCTACATATAAAAAAAAGACCACCGATTTCTGTGAACTCAGTGTGCAAGGACCTATACAGTGCTTTGTGCTGTCAGACGAACTGGATTTTGGTCTCCGCTTGTATGGTGGCTTTTAATTGTCAAAATAACTCTCAAAATGCTAGCTACAGATGCAAAAAGACACAGAAAATGGAACCCGATCCAAAATCTTTTTTTTAAATAGTTTTATGACAAACAAAAATTTCAGAACCAGAGTGAAAATATGATTGACACGATGTGAAGTCAGAATTATTTCTTAATGTGCAAACATTTCAGATTTTGTGTGCAAAGACTTTATCTCTGGTGTTGTGAATAATGGGGCTTTACAAAAACGACAGAAGCCAGGCCATGCATTCAGTCCTATCACAATCCTGTTTTTCTCCCATTGGCTGAGGAAAAGGCTGTGTCTGTACCGCTCTCTCTCTCTCTCGTGCTGCGGTCGCTGTCAAACCCATCTTCCCCAACCTCCTCCCGCCAAAAATGAGGTCACACGGAAAAAACTAAAAGTAAAGCTATAAATAATACACAGCTACCGCAGTGAGTGCATTCTGAGAACAAGATATTTTCAGGGCACCATCTCTGCACAGAAATAAAATTCTTCAGGCAGATGAAAACATCTGTTCTGTGTTCCCAAAGCTTTTTAGATGTTCTGTGCATCTGCTGTTGCATAAGACAACAGAATCTAAAGCTTTAGAGAAGCTATTTAGGTATGGATATGAACAGAAACAACTCAAATATGAAATCAGAATTCAACTTTTTTGCATTTCTTATTGCTCATTCCTGGACTTATCATGCCAGATGATCATCCACTGACTTCACATTGAGTACATACAGTATATATATATATATATATATATATATATATATATATATATATATAGCTATCATGATATAACTTGCTTTCAGGTCTGGCACAATTCTAGCACGGAATGGACACTTTTCACATTCCAATCCATTCCTGATGTATAATTGTAGAAATTGATTGTGAATGTGGATTCATATTGATGCACATAGGCAAAAGCCTACAAATGTTTCAGATCACATAAAGTAAAATAATCGAGTGATACAAAACATTAAACCAAAAATATAGAGCAGTACTTGATCTTTTCCATTAAGAATTAATTGAATGGCAAAATCAGACATTGCATACCAGCATGGAGTCAGACAATGCCTAAAAAGGTTTCTGACTATATTGGGTAACATTAGCCAGTAGCTAGGTGACGGCAGAGGATAAAGAAAGGCTTACAGTGGCAGATGAAATATTGATGAAAGATTACAAACACAAAACATTTTTTTTTAGGGGTGCTCCGATCATGATCGGCCGATCGTTATGCGCATCTCGTGAGTAAAGCCGGTTCTCTAATCAGCTGTTAATTCCATCAGGTGCCTGATTTCACATAGAGCAACTGTTACTACACAGAGCCGTTATTAATAGAGAAGATGCGCAAATCCACTTCATTTTCAGCGTTTTTTGGTGCTTCTTCTCAGTTAACAACGGCTCTGTGTAGTAACAGCTGCTCTATGTGAAATCACGCACCTGATGGAATTAACAGCTGATTAGAGAACCGGCTTTACTGACGAGATGCGCATTAACGATCGGCCGATCGTGATCGGAGCACCCCTACTTTTTTTTTTAGGAATAACATGCACTGATGAATCATACACAATAGGACCAGGAACGTGTAAGAGCATAAATAAAGTCCATTTTGATTTCATGTTGACTTCAAATACTGTATTAACAAAACCAGAAAGAAAACACTTTACTGCACACATTAAAACCAAAATAAAACAGGAGATAATCACAACACACTATTTTCTACAGAAATAAGCCCTTTAATTTGAAAGTCTCATTGATTTCAGCTTGTTTTTCCACTCTCTCTCTTTTTCAAAGCAGCGCAGCTCTAACATGAAAGGCTCAGAATGAGGACAGAACAGTCTGCCAAATAACATTTTTCTGAAGCTGGAGGCAAGCGGCCAAAAAGAAATCTGTAAAAGAAAGAGGAAGGGCAAGCGTGCATAACATTTCTAATAAGACGGGCACCCTGCTCTCTCTCATTCTCTCTGAACACGGGCCGGCAGTATTAATTCATGTCTTTAGATTGGAGGTGCACTGCAGTCTGATCGAATGAACAGGGGGAGGACTTGACCTTCATCGGGTCAGTTGGCCCATAGATCTAGCAGCTTTAACCTGTATGATGTAATATCTGGCAGAAAGACAAAATAAACCACCCCTAACCCAGAAAGCAGTGTTGTTTACAGTCTAACGTGCATCTTCTGTGTTGACTGGTCTTTAGCTGTGTACAAGCCTTTAAAGTCAACATGAATTCAAAACTGAGCCTATTTACTTTTTATTTACTTTCTTAATATATGATTCTGACCTTACTGAGCATGTTACAAATAACAAAAATAGATTGTATTCATAATCGGTCATCAAAAAGGTAACTATATACTACAACTTTTCATTTCTGATGTCACTTAGCCCCACATGCTATTGGATTCCTTGTTGATTAAAGAAATGTCTTTTTGAATATCCAGTTACACACAGAAAACTGCTTGACATACAGTGTGTGTTACTCTGACTCTATTTAAACTGACTCACCTTGTTGCAAAGAGAACTGATCCTGTAGTATCCTGACTCATAGATGCACCAAATTTACACCATGGCCTCTCTTATTTCCTGATCCCAGCGTGGTGCTAGAGCACAGTGCTAATTTGTTGCATTTGCAGGAGAAATCTATAATTCTGAAGTCACCTGTGCTGTGTCCTCACCAGACGTGTCTGGACAACAAAGTCCCCACTTCATTAGATGAAAGAACAAGAAGCTGTGATGTAATATCGCTGGTTACATCACTGGCTTTCACTTGCATAATAGGGTGCCACAACAGTGCAGAGTGGCCATGGCCTTGATCTAATGCTGACCCAAACACCTGCGTACCAGTGAACTTACTTAAGAACATGCTTATCACCTGACCGCTTGCCCGCGTAGAAACAGCAGTGCCGACGAACTCCAAACAAATGACTCAAACAGTTCCAACAACAAGCGGATGAGTATACATGATGACAGAATTGTCTTTTTTATCTAAACTACCTCTTTAAACAGTTGTATAGGACACGTGAGGTGGCACATGCAAGCATTTTTTGGGTCGGAGCAGTGCGATGTGGCCCGTTTTTGAGCAGGTGTGTGAGCGTATTTATTTCCCCGCCTCGTCTGTCACTGGCTACGCTTTCTCGGCTGATAATCCTCTCTTCCTGTTTCCCTCTGCGCTGAGAGCGTGTTGCACAGATTTGAAGCGTGTGACATTAATAAGAAAGTCTCTTTTTCATAAAAGGACTCCAGCAGAGATGAGCTTGTGGGGCTTAGCAGAGGCGTGTGTATGGCACATGTGCCCGAGAGACAGAATAAGCAGCAGGGACAGGCAGAGAACGCTAGAGCCCTGCTATGAACGTCTGTCAGTCAGTGACCTTCTATAGGGCAGGTGTGTGTAATCATAGTCTGAAGACTTCAACACATATCGGTTGCATCTGTAGTGATGCTAATGTGATATATTAACTGTGTGGTTCACTTTCACAAGCAGCATTACACTGTGTCCTAATCAGGCGCAATGTCCTAAGATTTCAGCAACAAGCAATTTGTCTGTTCACACTGAACATAAAAATACAATGTCATGAGTTGCAATCAATCAAAAACTACAGGCAATTAGAACAATTATGCCTGATTGCTCCATCATTTATTTTTCCAGTGGAATTTTTAATGTATTTGTCATATATTATCTAATATTTCGCAACTTTCTAGCCCATGATTATTAACATGCAATATAGAGCTGGGCGATATATGAAAAAAAAAAATATCTCAGTATTATCTATTTTTTTTACGATATTCGATAGTCATCTCAATACGTTTGCATTTAAATAATAAAAAACTGGGGGAAATATTTAAACTGGGATAAGTATTTTTTCTTTTTTACAAGTTTGTCTACTGTCTCTGGTTTAAGGGAAGCTTTGTGGCATGAAACTATGTTCCCACTGCCAATAAAAACCCTCTCATGGGGAGCTGTTTGCTGAAGCACATACCGTATTTTTCGGACTATAAGCACCTGAGTATAAGTCACATCAGTCCAAAAATACGTCATGATGAGAAAAAAAACATTTATAAGTCGCACTGGACTATAAGTCGCATTTATTTAGAACCAAGCACCAAGAGAAAACATTACCGTCTAGAGCAGCGAGAGGGCGCTCTATGTCTTCAGTGTAGACTACAGGAGAACTGAGCATGATAGAGCGCCCTCTGGCGGCTGTAGACTGTAATGTTTTCTCTTGGTTAATTTCTCTTGGTTCATGTCAAATAAATTTTGATAAATAAGTCGCAACTGACTATAAGTCGAAGGACCAGCCAAACTATGAAAAAAAGTGAGACTTATAGTCCGGAAAATATGGTAGGTATGTCTATATATATATATATACATACACACACATTAATACAAAAAAACTTGTACACTCTCTCTGTCTATATTTTGTAAACTGGTAAAACAAATACAAATATTATAAAAGTTGAATTCCTATTAGTAATTCCACATTGCCATAGCCTATGTTTCTATATTCACACAACAACCATTGAGTGCATTTGTACAACGACCACAATCACAAACAATACAGTTGAGATCTCTTGACAGAACACAGATCGGCTGAATGATGCTTTCATTTAGATGCTAAACTCCAGCTTTGTTTTTCAGATCATCTGCGACAGGCGCAATGAGGAACAAGCATTTGCGTGCACATGGTTGCCAGATTGCCTTAAAAGAAGCAAAACACCAGTAAGAAAATATATCTATGTAACAGCGAAGCTCTGATTCAGAGATTTTAACTCTTGATATCTGGCAACCGTACTCATGAGAGTTTGCATAGTAGAGGAGTGTAGAGCAGTCCGCAAAAACATGTTCCCTTTTTTGAACATTTGGCGTGTTCTTTTGGGAAAGAATGCGTGAATTTGAAATAATCGATATTCACAATATTTTACAAATTTCCATCATCGTCAAAATTATTCAGATATTATCGCTAATATTCGATATATCACTCAGCCCGAATGCATTAGAAGCATTATTTTAAATCAGTGTAAGTGAAGCAGTCTTACACAATGTTTCTGAATCCAAACAACCAATAATATGTGAGCAATACATGATGAACAAAAACGAGATGTGAGAAACATGGGAGATGTTGTGGCAGACTATTTTCCCACATCAGCACAGTGGATGTACTGAACTTTGCTATCCCTGTCCTGGAAGTCAGTGGGAGCTGCACACCGCTGTCAGCACTGAGATAGAGGAATGAGGTAGCACAAGAAGAGAACAAGCTCTGCCCTAAAGCCTAGTGCACTGTCCTCCACCTCCGTGACAGACAGGAGTTGCACCAGCCAAGCAGATAAAGGAGTATTTCTGAATTATTGAATAAACTTTCATTGCAATATGCATGACTGTTTAAATTACAGTTCTACAAATGCATGGCATCTCTGTACGATAAATATTGACCAAAGGATGAACAGGCCTCCGTGTCCTTGTCTAGCTATCTATAATCTGTCTGAACTGTCTCACAGTTTGCATAATGTTGTAAACTATTCAATACTGCATGGCATGTATTTCACACTGAAAAACTGTAAAAATTAAAGCATCTATTCGAGTCAATTCTGGATTCCATTATTTTTCTTGCAGCTTGTTTCAATAATCATTTATCAGTAAAACTTTATGTATCATGATAAATTTATTCTTCAGAAAATAATCCAGAGAGGTTGCGAAACCTATTCATTCACACAAAGCGTTTTGTATTGGTACTATGTTTGTCCCTTTTTTATGACTCCCTTTTTTTGGGTATCTACTTAACAAAACAATGCTTTTTCTCAGTATCCAACCAAATATTATGTTAAAGAGCCTGAAAGATTTACATTCAAGCCTTCTGGAACTGAATATGAACCAATGAATCTGCCACTCAACATAAACAACATAGCATGAGAAGCGTGTAAAGACTATGATGCCTAGTTTTTGAAGAGGCTTGTCTAGTGTTACAAAAGTTCAGCCCTTCATCTCCTATGGAACTTACGGTATGTAAACACTATTATCTGTGACCTTTACACTGCTTATTCCCACACACAACACATATCTGTCAATCGTGTTAAAGCACTAGATTCAAGGTTCTTGAGTGAAAACCCTGAGGGCCTCAGTAGAGAGACATTTGAACATACAAGAACACAATGGCAACACAACTCTATATTGCAAAACTACTTGACTGTTGAAAGCATTGCAAAATGTAAACTAGGCCTATACTATCATCCAGATCTTTATTTCAAGTTGGATGTATAAGCATATATGAAATAAAATTAGCTAGACTACTAAAAACAATTCTTGTGATCCCTGCTACATTCAGTCATGCTCCATGCTAAAACACAAAGTGTGAACAGCCTTATGCACTACAGCTGGATGAACTGTCTACAAGGCTTTAAGCAAGTCTGTTTTTTGTAAACGGAAGTCTCTCTATAAATAAACCCTAATGGGAGAAGATGCTTTAGAGACCCACCGCAAAACTGCACCTCCCACTGTGAAGATGCAGGCCTGACCCCACATACTGAATCCTCTCATTAATATCCTTCCTGCACTCACTACCAGCAGGTCTGATAAAAAGAGGAGAGCGTTACGCAATGTGCCCTCAGAATGACACATTATACGACACACATGCACACACATGAGAGTAGAGATAACACACAGGTAAGCCACAGAGGTCTCACTTCCTGCCACACAGCTGCTGCTGATGCGGGGGTGCTTCCTCTGGCATCACAAGAAACACGACAAAAAGAGAAACAGTATTATTATGACAGGAAGCAGCCCTTAGGGCGACAGACAGGGTTTTTGTTTCCATGTTGTTCTTTTTAAATTGGAGTCCCAGTGAAGGGTCATTGTACAGAGTTCAACGATACGTTTTATTTGTTCTTTCCGCTGACTCAGTCAGGCCAGGAGTTCAGATGTTACCCTGCCGAAATTTGAATGAATGCAACACTATTTTTTTAATCACTGCATTTCCATGTGCCAGAATGTTTCTGTGAAAAAAAATATCTATCTTTATTTTCTAGCAGCTAGGTTTTGTACAGCTATAATGTAGATGTACAACAGACTATACATTTTATAAAAACTGCACTCTATAAAAATATCATGTGATGCAAAATAAACAAAATGTAAGCTTGCATGGCATAAAAACAACCAATACCACATGATTATTTTTCAAACTCACATGTACATTACCTGTTCAAATGTTTGGAGTCAGAGAGACTTTTTTTTTTATTTTTTACATTTATTCAGCAAAAGTACATTAAATCAAATGTGCCAATTTATTTAAAACATGTTTTTTTTTTTTTAATTGTGAAGAATCTTTAAAAAAAAAAGCATTTTATCCACAAAAATACTTTTTCAACACTGATGATAATAAAAAGAAATATTTAGAGCACAAAATAGCATATTAGAAATATTTTCTTGGAAAATGCAACAAGGATTGTGTGACGTTGAAAAATCAGCTTTGAATCACAGAAATAAATTACATTTTTCAGTGTACTACACCAATTAAATCAATTAAATAAGTAATTATTAAATAAATAATAATAATAAATACATCTTAGTGAGAGTTAGTGTGTGACTTCACTTAGTGAGTGACTTCAAAAACAAAAAAACAAAAATTAATCAAACCCACTTTTGAACAGTAATGTACACATCAGAGAGTCTGTTTACTGAATGAATTGCATTCATCTGCACGGATTAATTTTAACCACACATTCAGTCTATACACATACTACAGTTACCATTTACATACAGTTGCGTTCCTACATCTGAAAATTTCAAGAGTCACAGGATTTTTGAGGGGAAGTTCCACATCACTGATACATGTATGACATACGTATACAAGCACAAGCCTCATGGTTTATACTGTATGTTGCGTAGGAACCTAGTATATTACTGAAAACACTGCATGCGATTATGACAGCAGTGTGAAGAAAATAAATAAAAAGGACAATAAAAAGGGAATGTCTTCTTGTTTTATAGTATACTGTAGGTTGACAGACTCATTTTCCATGACTCTAGAATACTTCAGGCTGAGGAGCCGATTAAGAAACCCGAATCAGAGAGCACCGATGGAAATCAAAACCAAATGTGCAGAGGGGGGTTTTGGTGAAGTCATATCACATACCCACCCATCAGCCGGGCTTCATTACTCACAGAGACAGTCCTTTCAGTGAGGGAGGATAGAGCCTCCCCAGGCCATCCCTGTATACGCTGCTGTTTATGATTGCTGCAATTAAGCAGCCAGCTGTGCTGCTGGCAGTGAAAGATCATCTGTGTACCCTGCTCTGTCTCAATGTACCACGAGTACATACCCTCTTCTCTCACACGTCTCACAAAAGACACATGGATGACACTTTGCCCTCTGCATTGCCAACATTCAATCTGACAGGGCTGGCAAACTCGGTGTCCTGAAAGCATCAAATGACACAGACAGAGAGACATACGATACTAAAACAAGAGAGAGACTATTTTCCCCGCAGGCTTATTTTTATAGCAAGTCAAAAAGCAACCAGAAGCAAAGGTCACAAGACATGAAGAATCTTTAACCAATAGCACCACATGAATACCAGACAAACAGAAAACATTGTGGTTTCAGACAGAGAAAATTATTGAACCTCAGAACTTCTGTGAAAGTTAATATTATTATTTCTTAACTATTTTTTTCTTAAAGTTTATAATAATAATATTTTTTATATTATTGTATTATTATTATTATACTTCTGTCCTACAAACGATGATGATAATAATAATAATAATAATAATAATAATACTTTTCTATTGTTGTACATTTATTATATATAATAATATATATATATATATAAAACAAAAACTTAATTATGAAATAAAATGAACAAATTATACAACAAATAAATTCATTATTTTACAAAATTCAGGATAAGAGCACATAGCAACATGTTTGCGTTGATACTGGATTTAAATCAGTGTGATATTGTTAAAAAAATTGTCATATTCATAGGCATCTTGTCAGTAAAAGCTGGTTTTGTAATTAATAGTAGGGCTGTCACTTTTTATTCTATATTCGAATATGCGTTCGAACATGACGTGAAATATCCGTAATCTAACTAGAAATAAAATATCCGGTTTGAAAAATGCCATGTGTAGCGCATTTTTTACAGTCTTAGACCGTTTGTTTTTTATTTTATTCTTTGCCATCTTATCCAGTAGAGGGCACTCTACACATATTGTACCGTAGTTCCATGACCAAATCACGCGAATAAGAGCTAGTAGCCATAGGTTCTGTTCCGCTAGCCAGCCAGGTACGTCTGTGCGCTTCTAACGTGTGTAACTTCTCCACCACGGGGAACATTGTAAATAAAAAGAGAGGGGTGTTGGTGATATTCGAATATATTCGAATACATTGCATGATAGTCGTTATGCGTTCAAATTTGTTTCTAAACAAAGCCATTTAGAGAGAGTTCAGCGCTAAGCTATGCAAAAAACAAGACAATTCCAGGTTTTTACCTAATCGCGGCTGCGATTTAATTGAGATTTACCATGCAGCCCTACTTCTATAACACTTTTTATTGAAAAAATAAGCACTAAAGATTATAGTGAACACATGGTGTATGTTCTCTGGGTGTTTGCTGATCTGAAGCTGTGCCACATGAGAAATACTAAACCATCACTATGTGTTATCAACACAGCTGTTCAGCAAGATCACAAAAAGACATCCAACATTCATTTCACTGTCTGCACTACCAAACCTTTGTGCTTTAATCAGTGTTTACAGTTTAGAGGATTATCTGGAGAACTCCTATTACTCAGATTTACTGTTCAACAGCAGAAAACAGAAAGGGAAAAAAAGCTTTTTTCTGTTGCTTCTGCGGCGTATGGTATCTAACACACTCTTTTCACATCATAATAATCAAGCCAAAACATTGTAGCTAAACCATTTAGTAAAGTCACTCACATGAGCTGATGAAAATAATGGGTTTGAAGATTATAATCCACAGCAATGTTCCTTCTGCGGAGTGACTTCATCCTTCGTACGCAATGAACGCGGACAGCTTTCACTAAACAAAGACAGCAGGGCAAGGGTCTGTGCGTTTATCAGCAGTAAAGATCGCCCTCGAGGCTACAGGTCAAGCAGGGCTAAACACAATTAAGCCATCAGGAGTTAGCCACATCAGCGTGGATGCGTAAAATACAGCGCTGGACAAAAGAGATTTACAAGATGTCGTAAATACATGATGGCCTTGTGAAGCATGTGCAGGAGGAACTGTGGTTGTGGAAGAATGAACATCCAGTCATCGCTGATAATCAGACAGGAAGATTGACAGTTGCAAACAAGTTGCACCACAACTGTCGCAATGTGAACTCATCACAAATTGACAACCAACAGGCACACAAAGCAAGCGCTGATGCTGTAAAAATGCTACAACACAATACTAGATAGATTAAACAGAAATGTTCTTTTCTGTAGACCAGGACTATGTTATGATGAAATTTAGGTGATGCATGAATTGATATGAATTACATTTTTATTAAACAACTACAATCACGGTAGTATATTGACTGAATTGTTGAACTTCCAACTTTGTAACCATGTAATAGTTATGACAACGTAAAGCACTGACAAATAAGCCTGGTGTAAATGCCAACTGTAGAGTAAAAAGCGCTATACAAATAAACTTGAATTGAATTGAATTAAACATTAATATACAAAACACAAAACCTAAGTTAGCTATACTGCAGAATTATAAAAACAAATCTGTTGCTTTACAACACTACTATAGGTAATACAAAGTCACTGTAATAAACATATGTAAACATGTGGACTGCACATTTTAAACACTGTTAACTTGCCTGACACCTGCAGCACTTGAAACACTGAAAAATGGCATAGAAAGAATAACTGTTATTATTATTATTCTCTCTGTTATTTATTTATTTATTGTGGGTTTCATGCTTTCCCCTAAGGCACAGGACATACATAAGCTTTCCTCCTCACCAACAACATTAAATACAGTGTCTACACCAGACGCGAGCGCCAGAACATAGTACAGCACATTATAATCAGTGACGATGTCTTCACTGGATGCGGCACGGCAATATACTGTAAAACCAATCACTGATGATGTCTACACCGGATGCGAGCAGCAAAACCCATTATAAACAGTTACATTAAACTGATGCCTTCTTCGATTTCACATAGTTAAAATGATATCCATCGGTCGATTTGTCATGTCCAGTGTAAAGTAGAGCTGCTGCAGCGCAATGTGACAGCTGAAACATCAGGAATAGAAACAAAAGACGAGAGCAAGATATGCCTCGTCATATATTCTACTATTTTCATTCTACTTTATTTTATACATTATTTTAAGGTCGTCAGTAATGAAATGCACCGTAACACTGCTTGAGTAATTTCAATGTGCCATTTTGAAGTACGTTCATATTGCATGTGCTTTCAAACATTTCCGCGTGTAGCATGCCAGGGTTTCCAGGTTTTCACAACAAAACCGCCCAATTGTTACTCAAAACTAGCCCAAATCGCGTTTTGAGGGAGGTCCACCGGTATTCCAGACGTTAAAATACACGTTTTATGGAGGAGCTCCCAAAACAGTGGACTTCCCGCTTCTCATTCTGGATTCCAATTCATCACAACAGCGAGAAAAAAATAAAATAAAATGTGGACAAACCATTCACTCGTTCGATGCGAGTGGCGTATCCTGGAAAATGAGCAGTTATTTATTCCACCATAACCCGAGTGCCGATCGCCACAAGACGCGAGCAATGAGAAGATTCATGTGTGCGCTCATCTGAACGCCAAACCCACATCTAAGAATGCTTGCAAATATTAAGCTCTCTTTAAAGTATCAGTGGAGCACTGGATCAGTGCATTCTTTTAAAGTGACAGTACTTTCTTAACATTAATCAGACAGCAACACAATAAAATCGCTCACTGCTCTTTTTTAAATTCAATAAAGATTCATCTTTAATTTATGCAGTCAAATATGCAATGTTATTTTACATTTGATTACTTTATTCACTTTCTGAACCTAAAAACTGATGTTAGACCTACCTAAAAAAAAAAATATTGGCTGTAGAACCACAAATAATTTACAAATGGCACTACGCTGGATGTTTGTTGTTGCATTAAACTATGAATTACTACACAATCCAAAAATGAGCCGGAAACACACACAAAAAAAAAAAAAAAGATTCATGCTCAGGTCACATTCAGTCAAAAGATCCAGTGCTCCAAATTGAGCACAGGAGAAAACAATCAGCTAGCTCAGGATGGGGCACATATATCAACAGACCTACAGAGAAAGGCCAAAACACACACACACACACACAGAGAGAGAGAGAGAGAGGCAGTGCTGAGCAAGGGGATTTGGTGGCAGTAAAGTCTCCTCCAATGGAAGCCATAAATAATGGAGCTGTGAAGGCAATTGTGTGTGAGGAACAGACACAGGAAACTTAAAAGAGGGCAAAATAACAGCTTTCAAAGAAGACCAGTGAACAGCACAATCACGCGAGGCTTATGGGTAAACTACTGTTTGGTCAGGCGTTGAGTAAAGTAATTAGGCTGTTATTAAGCTGTTTGACAACTATAAAAACCCATCAGTCAGCAGAGTGTAAAGTAGGGGTGGCAGGGTTCGCTGAAAAAAATCTGAACCGTTCGGTTCACCACACACGGTTCGGCACGCGCTGGGACCACGGTGTTTCAGATCGTGTGCAAATATTAAGGTCTCTCTGAAGTATTGTGTTTAAATTGACATATTCAGACAAAAATTATGTCAAAATGCCTGTTTTGGTAAGTATCCTACAGCCGGCTGAACGTTGGCCTACTGTATCAGTGAATTTTCTTAAAGTTATAGTCTTTATATTAATCGAACAGCAACCACATAGAAACAACTCACTGCCCTTGATTAAAAAGCTTTTAGAACTTAATAAAGAATAATCTTTAATTTATACAGTGCAAAATGCAATGCTGTTTAAACTCCTAAAATGCCTAAAAAATAAAAAAAAAACTGAAAATCACTGTTTATTGTTTGAATCTTTACTCTTTTTTTATTTTGCTGTAGCTTGCAGTTGGATAGAATATTCTTCTTGTTTTTTTTTTTTTTTATTATTAGAAAGTATAGTTTTTCCATAATCATAGCACATACCGAACTGTACCGAAAACCGTGACTCTAAAACTGTGAAACAAACCGAACCGTGAAAAAGTTGAACCGTGCCACCCCTAGTGTAAAGTGTACAGAACAGAAGAAGAATCGATAAAAAATAGTTCCTGGATTTTAAAAGCAACACAAAAATCATGAACAATTCTAATTCACAATAATAGTGCATGTTTTCACTGAATATCGTCAGGCGTTGTCAACAGATCTGACTGCAGTCTACTGACTACATCATTATCTCTTCCCCAGGTAAATCACTCAGAAAACAAAGGTAGAATCACAGATTTTGACTATCCCATTAAAAGACAACAGATAATTACACTCCTAAATGCATAATAGTAAATATGCTGTTACAGCCATGCTAAACTAAACAATATGGTAAGAGCTATGACCTAGTTTAGCTAGACAATGTGTACTGATCAAAGTTTCAGCAATTTAAAGTTTTTTTATTTATTTCTAGATATTTTCAAATTTAATTTATATTTTATCATGACAAAGCAAAATTTTTAGCATCTATACTCCAGTCTTCAGTGTCACATGATTATTCAGATATGATTCTAATATGCTGATTTGCTGCTTAATTATCATCAATTATTACCGGTGCTCAATTTTTTAATAATGATTCTTATTATCAATGTTTAAAACAATTTTTCCCACTAAATATTTTTTTTGGGGAATCTGTGACACTAAAACTTTCCACCTAGTTCAGTTGCTGCTTTATTTTCAGGTATAATCAACTAAGTTGTAGAAGTCATTTAAACTTAAATTACATTAAACTGACATAAACATCAAGTTTAATTTCATACAAGAAGTTGAAATTGCTCAAATTCTTTTATTAACAGAAAGATAAAAAAAATGAATTTATTTAAAGTAGAAATCTTGCTACAATACAAAATGTATAAAGAAAAAATTAAGCTACAACTGTTTTCAAAACTGATAATAAGAAATATTTCTTGAACACTAAATCAGCATATCTAAATAATTTCTGAAGGATCATGTAATTAAAGACTTGAATAACTGCTCAGCTACTCAGCTTTGACATTACAGCAATAGAATACATTTTAAAATATATTCACATAGAAATCATTTATTTTAATTTGTTTTCACTTTTCACAATATTACTGTTTTTACTGATGAAATAAATGCAGCCTTAGAGAGCATAAGAAACTTAAAATAAAATAAAAAATACCTTCCAAACAGTGTATATCCTTGCACCGCATGTGCAAAGGCCAACTAGTAATCTTAGATTGCATGTGTTTCACACATTTACAGAACAAAATAACGTTTTAATGAAAAATGTGTCCTTACTATTATTACTATGAAGTTCAAATGTACAGCGGATATAGTTTTGCTGCTGTCCGTCATGCCTTTTAGCTTAGACTAAACTGACAATACAGCACAACCTCTTGTACCTTAGTTTAATCAGAATAAAATTCTTTTTAAAGCATTAAGAACAGATGCTTAAGTAAAAATACGGGGAAGAAATTTAATGCATATGAAAAACTGCCAGGTTGCTCAGAAGGGGGCTTAGCTCACGAGTTCTCGGTGTGGACAAGTGCACCATTACACATGCTGGGTCGTCAGCCTGTGCATGTGTGGGCACTATGACAACCGGATTTCACTTTAAACTCTTGTATTGTGTGCGTCTGGCCCAGATGGCGCTGTGCTGCTTCTCACGTTACATAATCAAAATAGTCAGTCGTGAAACATTTACAATCTCTTGCTCACTTAATTTCCGTCTCTTTTAAAGGACATCAAACCCTCTGTTTTTTTTCCCATCTTTTCAGCAAGCCTTCTAAACAAATAATGATCTTATTGTCAGAGATGAGCCATTGATCTGAAAGACATCCAAACCTCAAATCATAGCAGCAACATAAAGGATCCCATCGTATTGCCTCAGCAGAGCTATTGTTCCATTTTAAATACTCCACAGCTGCAGCTCAATGCCCAGCGCATCTCCAAATCAAAGATTTGGGGAGGAATGACTCACCAGAGCTGGCCACTGGATCTGCTTGGCTTTTGTTCCCTGCAGCTGGGCACCCTCCTTCCTTTTGGCCCAAACCAGCTGATGTTCCAGCAGAAAGATCTGGAAGTCTTCATACACCTTGACCCACTCCCGCTTATCCCACTCCAGGTCGTCAAACTCAACGTACACCTGCAGGAAGAGCAAAGAGAAGGGGTCACACTCCGAGCACTCGTAAAACAAATACAAGCATAGGGAACAGTATAGATATGGAACATTAAGGACTTTCACATGATTCACATCAAAGTTATCCACTGCATTGGATAACTTCCACTTATTGAACTCTAATGAGTGAAGCATCAAGATCTAGCATTAGCCCCAGGCAAGTGTTTGTGCACCATGCCATCAAATTTCAACTTTGATGTTTGCTGCTGACATTTTGAAGAAGCGCAACCAAGGCCTCGTTTACACTGCCGGTCTTGATGCCCAATTCTAAATTGTTGCCTACTGTATATCCAATGTTTTTGACTGTCCGTTTATACATTCCTTCAATTGTGACCCATATCCGATTCATGTGTTTACACTTGCCATACTGCCTGAAACATCGCGCATGCGTTGCTGTCATTTACCGCTTCCACATGTGCTTCCTCATGAGAATAATATGACTTGCGCTGACAAAACGAGTTGCAATGAGCAATTAAGAAAAAAAAAATTGGGGAAAAAAGGAAATTCTCCATTAAAGGACCTTCAAAATGATTTATGATTTATAAGAATCGGACAAACAATTAGTTTAAAGTCGATAGTAAAGTCCTCCGTCTTTTCTTATTATTAATTACTATATTAATAATTACAATACAGCTATTTTTATTTTATTTCATCTTTGCTATTATAAATAAGAACAGATGCAAAAAAAAAATAAAACAGTACAAGTAGCCTAGAAAGACAAAAATGCATTACCTTGATCATTTTATATCGTAACTAAAGCATTCATGTACGAAAAACAAATGTAAAAATAACATGTTCATTACAAATAAATTGATTGTTAAAACTACAAAAGTAGTTCAATGAAGTGCAGCGAGTGATGCCCTCTTCTTTTATTGTTAGATTAAAATAATGATACAGACGTCCTATACTGTAATGCATGAATCTAATATAATGTTACACATCAGATGTTTTCCCCCAACAGTTCCCCAATCATTCACTTTTGTGTTTGTGTGAATTCTAAAATACTGTAATTCTGTATATGTGTATTTATTGGGATTGTGCGCCGTCAGAAGCACCATTATATGCACACACTTTGGATGTCCGTCAGAGTGAGAAGCGAGCAGAGAAAATGTACAAATACTTTTTTTTTCCCTTTGCCTCATTTAGCCAGCATGGGTCATAAATGACGTCGTTAAACTGCTGAGAAATACCTAATTGTCGCAGTTTTAATGACGTACAGAACCTAATGCCTCAGTATATATATGTAAATATCCGAATGCATGCACTTTTTTCCTGTTTACACTGTCATAGAACAGATCCAATCTGTATCACATTAGCAAATCGGAATCGGAATTGGGTCACATTTAACTGGCAGCATAAACGAGGCCCAATATTTACCAGACAAGCTGTGTGATGTACTACTATACAAGTGGATCCAGTGCAAAATAAAAACAAAATGGAAGAGAGTCTAACACTGTGTGTAAAAAAAGAAAAGAAAAAAAATCCATTTTTTTTTTTACCCATGTAACCTTAATAAATATATAATAAATAAGGTTGTTACAACACTAACATTTTAGATAGCGGTGAAATTTCTTCCAACTGTTTACGATTACTAAGGACATAATTGACTGTGTTTACGAGGACATGTGTTTACATTGGCGTAGTGCAGAGTTTCCTTAACGGGACATCACAACGTTACTGCCTGGGTTTGTGAGTTGATAAAAACTAAAATAGAAATAGAATAGCTTGGTGTGATTATAAAATCAAAGGCTGCAATTTAATTAAATAACTGTATAGCCTAATGCACTGTGTGTTTTAGAGGGAAGCGAAGTGTAAAAGTAATGTGATTGAGTCCACTAAAGTCTAGCTATAAAAATCTAAGCTATCAAAACTTCCTAAAACACTAAACATTTTTTGATCTCTTGCATTTGATTTTACCATTAACCAACAAAAGTTTGGACATGTAAATTTGTTATTCAGTTCTTGAAATATCAACTGTCAATCTCAAAGGGTAATTTAAGTAAATGTTTGACATATAAAGGATTCAGCTGACAAAACAGTTTGTGAACTCCTGGCATTTAATAAAAGCATCAGTCAAACAACAACTTGCTGTTGCAGAAACAGTTCAATAACTTTCAGTGTAATTACACAGCAATAAAAGCCTTAAATGACCTAATTTTGGTTTGATTTCATGGACAGACGTGGCCAGTGCAGACCCACTGAATGTCCAGCTTTCCTCACAGTCACGGTGCTAAAACCACGTCTCAGTCCCGCTGTTCTCCTCCACTGTGATTCAAAGCGGAGCTGGCGCGCAGGACGTTTATGTGTTTGTGAAACACTGAGACAAGAGGGAGAACATGTGTTTGAGCTGCTGGATGTTTTCAACATATGCAGCATGTCGAAACGACAGCATGTTTCTGGCCTGTCAAAGTCTCCTCTTTCACCACGTGTGTGGGCGGGCGTAGCGTGATAGGCTGGAGAACTGGTTTCCAAAAACAAGCCACACTGAGGGTTTGGCACTATTTCTGAACCAGTTTTCCAACTGGAAAAACAGTTCCTGCACTGGACAACGTCCATCTGTTGACTAATATGATCCTGCGCTCAACACTTTTAAAATGTGTACAGAAAGTGCCCAGCTAATGATTTGAAACGCACAGATCTGGTGCTGAGAGCTGTGGGAATCATCAGCATGAGTGAGTCAGCCAGAGCACATTGCACAACCCAAGTGCTGAGCAACGTGCAGTAACAGGAGCGGGTTTCATAATGTGGAATCATACCAGAAATGATTCACCCCCACCCCATGTGAAGGCTAAGCTAAAGAAAAAAGCCCATGCTAAAGCATTGCTTCAAGCAACGTCCAATTCCATTACCCCATCAACAATAATCTCACAGGGCTGTTTTATAGGGATGCTGTCCTTAAAGTAACCCCAGTGACCAGTGAATACAAATAAAACAATTTAACACCAAAACAAAGTGCACAAGTAGTTGGGCATGCAGATATTTCCAGGGCCCATTTCACGGTAAAAATAACTAGAATGATAATTATATATGTTCATTATAAGCATGTTGCATTTTTGTGGTCTTCCACTTTTAAAGTCGTAAAGAGAAAATGTTTTATAGTTATAGTTATCATCCTTGGTGTAAAAATCCTTTTACCAGTCAAAGACTCCCTCCTTTTATGCAACTCTATGGAATTGTTCATCTGTTATAATCCAAATTATTATTCTGACCATATGAAAAAGAATTGTACATCTCTCTTTAACAAGACACATCACTTCAGCAATCATTTAAAGCTGCACTAATATTTAAGTCATACTATTTTGTCTACAGTAAATTAAAAATAAACAACTAAAAAGGCTAAAATATGTCTTTTTAAACTCTGAAAGTGCATCATAAAATTATAATGTACAGTTTGAACATTAAATTGATTTTGAGAGTTATTAAATTAACAGTTAAAAAAACTATAAAAAAACACTTGGAGTGGTAGATAGGTAATTTACAATGTCAAAATAAAGAAAATGCGCATTCACAATTAAATAACCATTATCGCTCAAACAGTCCTGTAATAATACGACTTCTTACTCATCGGGAAGAAGGAGGCGGGAACCGGCGCACAATCAAAAAGCATTTTAATAATTCATAAATAAATACAAAACGGCGCACCAGCCCCTCGCGGACGACTGGTGCGCGCAAATAAAAACCAAAACATAAAATAATATCCCAGGCCTGGTCCTCTCTCGTCCTTCACGGTCGTCACTCCAGTTTTATATCCTTCCATCTCCTACGTGGGACTCGATACTAGCGGTGGGGCTCAGGTGTAGCTCATCTCCAATCACTACACCTGGCCTCACTCCTCGTTCCCACGCCTCTCGGCCCCGCCCCACTCGCCACAAGTCCAAAGCCCAAATATAAGAAAAAGCAATAGTGATGATCAGCAAAATTCAATCCTGTCCGGATTGGGATGTTGTCCAGATATTGGATTTTTTCAATGCATCTCAATTTATTTGTGATTTTGTTGAATACCATTACTACATAATAATTTTGGTGTGTTTTGTAAATCTGCTGACAGCTGCCTTTATTATGGATTTAGAACGTTTTCTGGGTACAATAAAAATGAATACTGCTGGTGTGCATCTTCCATCTCAGCTTTTCTTTTCCACAATCTCTAGTGTTTTGGTTGATCATATGAACTCCTGTGAAGCACACATCCTTGCAGAGCACAGCACATGACCCTCCATGACACCCACATTAACAACAGACACTCCCACCTCAGTATCTGTACATCTGGATCAGAATATAAAATGACAGATGTTCTAACCTCATAGGCATATGGTTCCATGAAGAACCTTTAACATCCAAGGAAACTTATTCTATAGTCCAAAACCAACATTTTTTTTCTATGGCATTGCTGTGAAAACCCCCTTTTGCTACATTTTTAAGAATCTTCAACTTTTTAATCAGTTGTACAACTTGTATAAACGGATTTATGAAAAAAAAAGTCACATATCCTTTTATGCATGATATATCTATGCATGCAATTTCAAGAAAAAATGTTCTCTCCACCTCCAAAATGACCATTATAACATGTAAAACAGCCCAAAAATGGTAAGTAGTCATCTTACCACATTTTGAGACACTGCCTTCATGTGTGTGCTCAGGAATCTACAGTCCAGCCTTCAGTCCTGTAGTGACACACGTGACTGATGGCTTCTGCTCTCCCCTCCCCCCATTATGCTGACCCCTCCCTCCCACAATCCCCTTTACAGCAGGGGTCATGGAGGACAGCTTCCCTCATTCATCCTCTCCGTCTAGAAGGAAACATTAACTTCATATTGTGTTTCTGCTGAACCCACCCTCCTAGTTGAGTCTCCGCTGCTGGCTAGATGAAAAATGCAATCTCATTAAAAATTGACATGGGGCAGAGGGCCAAAATGAGTGTGTGTGTGTGTAGGTTACTTTTATGCTGGTTATTCAGGCAGTGACCTGTAGGCCTGAGAATCTGGCATTAGATAGAGGCTGGCATACACCACCACCTCAAATAGTTCTCCAGTAATTGTGGCAGCATATTTCATTGCAATAAAACTGAAATCACAATCTGTATGGTTAGTGTAAGTATCGAATACATTTTTTTTTATTAATATTTTTCATTTTGTTTATCAATAATATGAACACGCGAGATCAGATTCTATGCTGATATGTCAATATAGCTAAAAGTATATTTGATATTTTTCATCCATTTGATTATATTCAGTATATATCTTATTATTTACTAATAAATCTATTTACAGATTTATATCGGCAAATACATATTCCCTATAAAATATCAGACATAATCTAAAGACAAACTAAAGGGACGGAGCAGATGATTGTAAGAATCCGGCTGAAAATAAGCAGAGGGAGGATGGGAAGTCTGCTGGACAGAAGTACAGTACACAGACAGATGGTACAGTTCTGCCCCTCCAGCAGGGTGGAAGCCGCCTCAATAACAGCGCCTGAGCTGCTCAGATTGATGACCAACCTGAACGGAAAGGAAGCCACTTGCACAAGATTAAAGAACAAATCAAACCTTCCTGCATGGAAGACTAAACTAGTTTTAACAAACCTCATCATGTCATGCTAATATTGTGAGTGTGTGCGTATGTGTGTGAATGTCCTGTCTCCATAAATTCCTGTTCCACTTCTCGCTCTGTGGTCATGTGTGCACAGATGCTCCCATGCCAAAATAAACTGACTACAGCCTAGTTGTGTTACAGCATCACTTCAACAGAGAAACTAAAGTTTACATTTTTACAGATTTATTAAAAATAGAATATAATATAATAATAATATAATAAATTATAAAAAAAAAAACATTTCTTTTCAATGCTTATAAATATGGTTGACACTGTCAAGCTCAAATTAAAAAAAAGCACCATTTAAAAAAAAAAAAAATTCTCACTAATCATCTCTTTCGTACTTCTGAAATATTCAAAAAGAAATACCAGGTTTGATGAAAAGGCAACCCCACTAAACAAAATGCAGCAAGTTGGAATAAATCTGGAAGCAAAAATGATATTTGAGAGTAAACTATTTTCAGTCTGGTCAGGGTCATGGTAATATAGGATGACATGATCAAAAGTAACCATTTCTTTCATTTCAGTTCCAGGAAGTGAATCGTTTTAGGCCGACAAACAAATGATTGCACCATTTCTGTGGTGCAACAAATCCTGCAAGATGCCAGTGCTTTTTTACGTTCCACCACATCTGTTTAACTAAAGATAAAAAGGGGCAGTGTAAAGCTGAAAGCACAAGAATAACCGCAGTGAAAATCTGATGCAGGATCTAGGATCAGGTTTACCCAGTTTACTTATCTCTGCAAAACTAATGATTTGCTGTTTACAAGAGAAGCGTGAGGAAGAGCACACACACTATATAGACTGATCAAAACACACATGATGGCAAACTAAAGCAATACGCTCATTAAAATTCCCATGCACAGTCTATGAAAGCAGGATGGGTTAACCCGAGATAACATGCAGAACAAAAGCAGGAAGGGTCTGGAAATGCTGAACACAGATGACACCTCCCCCTCTCGTATCCAGATGGAGGAAGCCACCACACGTGCCTCTGCCATGGCCTACAGAACCGATCGGAGGCCAGGCCCTACATTTAATCTGATTATGGATTCGGTGCCAGCTGTACACAGCAGAGCAAGGATAACGGAGGGTTAACTCAGTACGCAGAGCTCATAGACAACACAGATAGAGCAAGACGGGGGGGTTAGTTAATGGGAACAGTTAGAGGGTCAGCTCTGGTCTGCCTGGCCATGCATAAGTGATGAGGCTTGTACTGACTCCAAAATCATGCAGGCAGCAGGGGTGTTATATAACTGCGTTCAGTCAGACGCTCGGGGAGATGAGAGCTGCCTGTCTGGTTGTTGAACCCTGCACAACTAGATTAGTGGTCTGGAAAAGCAGTTAGGCTGAGCCAGGCACGTCCAGGATTTGACCGGTTTATGTAAGACTATGGAAATGCCCGAAAATGGAAAATAAGGAGGCTGCAAAATTCCTTGTTGCTAAACAAGTGCTGGAATGTGGCCATCGGAGTCGTTGAGAGTTGCTGTGTAGCACAAGCAAACCCCTGGTGAATAAATCTACTGTATTTTCCAGAAAATAAGTTTCAACTGATTATATTGAAGTCACAATGGGTCCAAATTGTATTGCTGAAGGAAATGTCACATCGGTGTACAAGTCACATTTTATTATTTCATACAGCCATAATGTAAAATACTAGAGAATAAAACATTCACAGGCACTTATTAACATTTTAGTTCGCCTCACTCCACAAAAAAAAGAGTGAACTGAAATGAAAACAGAACAGGAATGAAAATTTTCCATTCCAAAAAACTTAAAGTAGCATTCATGATAAACAAAATGTATAATGGCCTAAACAAATTAATTTAGAGCAAAACTGTGGGAAATGCACTTTACAAATATATTTTGGCTCATATACCTCTATCATTCGATACAAATGGGCAATCTTTGTGCATGTTTTGCATGATTGCCATTAATTGCATTTCACAGGCTGCTCTGGAATATAAGTCACAGCATGCTTTAGGAGTAGGGATAGATCAAAACTAGCCTGAAAACAAACAAGTCGGTTTAAGTTGTTTTTAGTTTCAGTGCAAGTTTAACATCAGCAGATTTTCTTTTTTAAAACATAAAAAACAATCACTTCAAATGCTGATGTGTGAAAAATGATCTTAAAATTATGCATAATCCATAAATCCCCATGATAGTTTTGTAGAATGAAAGGCTGGACTATGGGTGGAAATTGGGAAACTTTATCAGAACTGAATTATTTCTAACATTCAGTTCTATTAACAGTCTGTTTTCCTCTGCTGTGGACAGAACATTGCACTGAAATATGCAGTGCATGTATCAGAGCCACCTGAAACTCTGCTGTTGTCATGACAATCAATGCATGTTCAATTTTCTGTCTGCTGCGCATGAGAATCAACTAACAGCTTTTAGGCATGTGACTCATTGCCAAATATTTTATGCATAATACAATTTGTTTTTGATAACATTTCTCTGGTCTGAAATCTAAAATATGTCATTTGACAATGTTGCAGAGGTTGAATGCAATAAGAAGTGTTTTATAACCACTGTCCATACTTTCTTTCTTAACATTAAGCTAATGGAATTCATTGATTGCAAACTACATTGAAACTGCAAGTCTGTGGAATGCACAACAGCGCCACATCTCGACTTCGAAACATGTAGAACATACATTTATTAAATTCAATAACCGCTTTTTGAAGTTGAATAAATCACATTTGACTGTACTGCAATTAGATTTTTTCTGGCCCCAAATTTAACATATTAAAATCATAATTAAGAATTGTCATCACCCTAAGCATGCTCAAACTGAATTTAAGACAAGGACCCCCAGGAATCCTCAATGTATGGTCCACATCTTTTGTTTCTTCCGTCCATTAATTGCTAAGAAATCTGTCTGATGATGTCAGGTGTGCTTGATCCTTAGAGTGACCAGACAATCCAGCAACCATCAAACATGTAGTTTTACACCTTATTTGTGGAGCCATTTTGGGAAAATAACTAAATGTTAAAAAGAAAAAAAAAATCGCTACACATTAAAACCAGCCCAGAGTACAGGTCATTTTCCTGGATTGAAGAATGAAGTGAACATGCTGAAAAGCACACATGGATCTCTAAGGCGACTGCTCACAGGCATACAAAAAGCACAAATGTGCAGACATTACGATATGTAAGAGCTGGTTGCTATGCAACTAACCACACATAGGCCAGAGCGCTCAGTCTTTATCTTTCTCTCCATTCTGGCTTTCTTTCAAAAGGACAATGTCTGCTCTGAATGCCTGGGGAGTGTGGCGAGCTGCTGGACTCGCTGTGGGTCAGTGAATTTACTGGACTCATCAGAGAGCACAGCGGAGCGGGTGGATTATAAAAGAACTGAACTGAAGTGACCCTGTCTAACAGTCACTGATTCACCTTGTGCATGAGAATCAAGCCATCGCATGGGACACTTAAAAGGGTAGCTCAGCCAAAAATCACAACTGTGTTTCATATATTCACGCTCTTGTAGAACGTTTAAGAGAAGGAAATGTAGAAAAACGTTGACCCTTTTCATTGCACACTAAAATCCTTTCTCTGCTGCCGCAGCTTTCATATTTTATTTTTACTTTCAAATATTCATACACGAGTCGAATAATTGACGTCAAAACTTTTTAAGTTTAAATGTAGACATCTATTAATTGTAAGTCAGTTCTGAAATAGAATAACTTAATAACTTTTTAATAAATGACATTTCCATCTATTTCGGTCACTTCAGTCTAAATTTCAGTTTTTATATGGCTGAAAGCACAGAGCCATTTTTTTTTATTTTTAATGAAGTTCATTCAACCAAAATGATGAAGTCACAATTAATCAATTACAACCAAGCAGTTCGATCAAAGTGTTTTATATGATGAACATAGAGCTTATCAAATATGGTAAACGGAAGCTCAAAAGTACTTACTTGATGCACAAGAAACAATAAAGTTTGTTCTTGCATGTAATGCAAACACATTGGAGCCTGAACAAGAACAAGGTTTGTTCTTGTGCATCAAGCAAGTACGATTGAACTTCAGGTCACTATATTTCACGTGCTCCACTTATTTGAATCTGTTTATTATAGAAATTGACTGTTTCCTCAGAAGACTTAGATTAAAATGCCCCATTAATATGGATTTGTTTTACATTAAAAATATTGCATGAATAAAACTCTTATTTATAACGACATAAAAATGACTAATTGATCTTTTTCTCTAAAAGTACAATTCTAAATTGTAAATTATAAATGCACTTTTTGATAACCAACTGGAGACAATTAAATGATATAAAGAATCACCTTTGCTTTAATTATATGTCAATGTGTAGATTAGGTAAGCGTACACACAGAAGAACAAAGAAAATGTGAAAAACAAGCTCATAACAAGCCCAGTGACATTTCAGAGAGCTTACAGAAAGACGCATTCATCAATAAATGACTTCTAAAAGCACGTCTGCACGTCCTCCCTGCCGCTTCAGACAGTAGAGTGATTATCATTCCCCGCACCGCGTTAGTGTGTCACTGGAAAATCTGCCCCTCACTAACAGCAGCAGGACTTCCCTGACTGGCTGGGCCCAGACCGCTGCAGTCCAATCACTGTGGGCCCAGACGCCGCTCTGCTAGCGCTAATCGCTAACCTCGCAAAACCAGAAATCTGCCTTTCAAATCACTGGAGCAGAGAGAGAGCGTGCTGGAGAGAGGTGGATTTAGTCGTATTTTCAGGGGGTTTTCTTTTATCAGATTAACGTGGAGGAAATCTTCTTTTGTGGCATGGAGTGCAGACGCACCAGCAGCTTTTGTCTCGTAGACGGCATCCTCGCGGTGATCAGAGAACAGTAGGAAGCAATGGAGATGATGAAATGAGATGTTAATGTCACTCAAACTATAGCCTGTGGGGACCGTCCCCCTGGTGTTGATCCCTTTAAACATAAAGGAGACAAAAATAACGTACACGTTGAGCAAACCTTCTCTGCTGCAGATATCACAGTGTCCTCATTTCCCCTGCCTGTCATGGACCGCCACGTCTTTTCTACATCTGTCACTCTCATGGGCCAGACAGAACACTGTGTTCCTCAGAACCCGGGGGAGAGAAACAGGACAGTTTCTTGTTTACACTGCTGTTTCATCATATGGCATCAGCGATCTAGCCTCCAGGCTCAATGCTATTGAAAAGCTCTAAATATTACGGACAGCATTTGTTTAGAAGGCTACGGCTGCATTTACACTGCAGGGCTTAATGCACAGATCTGATCTTTTGTCTATATCCTTTTTGTCCTGCCTGTTGTGTTTAATGTAGTTTTACTTGCAGATATTTTGTTAATATTTGTCAAATTTACTAGCAATTTCTAGTAAAAACACCAATTCTTTCAGTGTATATTTAGTTCCTGCCAAAATGAGTGAGTTTGTGCAAGCTTATAGAAGAACATCTGCTTTATAATACAACATTAAGAAAAGCTATATTTGTAGACAAAGCTTGGCATTTCAATGTAAACTATTTATTTGTAAAATATATTGTGTTTTGAGATGTTGATCATATATACGATATATCTGGGGTTAAAATCATATATAAGATATATCTGAGGTTTAGTTCCATCTACATAACTAATACGGGACTCTATTGGAAGAAAAGGCATTTACCGTATCGTTTAACAATCACTGACAGTTAAATGGACATGTATATGTGTTAGCATCCTAGCTAACAAAAGAAAGCTTACGGAAAACTGCTTGTTGTGCAAGACTGCTAACCACATGAGAGCTCTTTTAAGTGTAACATATTTTTCTGGTTTCATTTTAGGGTTTTTTCCTAAACTAAAACAGCTCAAGATATAACAGGACGTGCATACATAATTTCACCATATTAATTCCCATCTGGCATATTAGCATGCAAACCAGGAACTGAACGGTTTACGAGCTGTGTGCTCTATTCAGACTCCACGGTGAAACCACATCACACACGAATCTCTTCAGCTGTAAGATTTTATCTAACAAACCTCACCTCACTGTACTGTACTGTACTTCCTGTCTACAAACCCACTGACAAAAACACAGTGCAACAAAAATAACAACAAACACATCTATGTGTGGAGAAAAAACGGCACTCTGCCGTGACCCGAGGGAACATCTGCAGCGAGAGCATGCTCTGTACTTTCTCCAGATTAAAACAATGCCTTTGTTTACCACCTTTCCACTAAAGCCCCGCCTCAAACACACTTTCTTCCTCCCACATGAAAACAGAGATTGGTCAACACTGCGGCGCTGCTGAGCTCAGCTGCAGACGAGACACTGTGGGGCAAATGCTGTCAGATGTCCTTCAGAAGAAGAAATAGACCCTCTCAAACACACAACGCTATGATGACTGTGAAATACTTGTTATGACTCAGTGGAAGAGCAATGCGTTAGCAGGGCAAAAGGTTGTGGGTTCGATTCCCAGGGAACACTCACACACAAAATATATATATATTTCCACTAGCACTACTTTTAAGCCTGCAGATACCCAATTCAGATCCAATTAAATTTGCCAATCTAATTTATTATGCAAATATCACTATGAGATCATTGTTTTCAAGTTGTTTTCAAACTTTTACATATAAATATATCTGCACAAAGCTAAAAAAAAGATAACACACCAAAACCTCAATGTCAAAATTTTTTATAGTACTGATGTAAAGCATTATGCAAGCTGCAATAGATCTTTTCCTTTTGTTGTGATGTACACTCGAGTGTAACATATTACCCAAAAATGAATTATCCTTGTTCAATAAATCATTAGTGCAGTTTAAAAAATGTGAAATAATTGGGGAATTCCAATATATTTCACCAGAAAAAGATGTCATTTCACCAGAAGATCAAGATGATAAAGTATAAAAAATATTTTAAAAATTATAAAAAGAAGCATGCATGGATGAATCATTCACAACAAAATACATAATTTTTATTTATAAAATACATAGTGTGAATTTTTATTTCATGATTCTGAACCTGAAAATGAATTGCGGAAAAAAAGTTTACTTTTGAGTAAAAGTAAAAACCATAAGACTTAAAAGGTAAAAGGTAATTTTCTTTAAGCTTTTTACAGTTGCCAAGCAATCTTGTGTAATAATATTGTTAATATTTGCATTTGGTGAATTCAATGGCTTCAAATGTTGCTCAACAAATGTGACCCTGGACCACAAAACCAGTCATAAGGGTCAATTTTTGGAAATTGAGATGTATAAATCAGCTGAAAGCTGAATAAATAAGCTTTCCATTGATGTATGGTTTGTTAGGATAGGACAATGTTTGGCCGACGTACAACTATTTGAACATCTGGAATCTGAGGGTGCAAAAAAAATTCTGAAAATCACCTTTAAATTTGTCCAAATTAAGTACTTAGCAACACATTACTAATCAAAAATTAAATTTTTATATATATTACGATAGGAAATAAAAAAATATACATCTTCATGGAACATGATCTTTACTTAACATCCTAATGATTTTTGGCATAAAAGAAAAATCTATAACTTTGACCCATACAATGTAAAGTTGGATATTGCTACAAATATACCCCTGCTTCTTATGACAGGTTTTGTGGTCCAGGGTCACAAATTATATTTCAGAGCCATCTTTTTTCTTTTTGTTTTCTAACTAAATAAATTATAGAAGAACTCAAAACAACAAAAACAAACCCCACATGAAACAGCCGAGGACACTGTCCCACATGTCAGCCGAAACAACATGTCTCGCTGTAGACAAACAGTGACAAGAGAAACAGGGAGCGTCCCAAAATAAACAAACAAAAAAAGTAGGTCAAGTCTGTTGGGCTTATCTATCAGCCATAGAGTTCAGAGTTCCTGTACTGCAACAAACAGAGCCATCAAGAGACACATCCTCACCGTCTCGCAGATACTACAGAGATAATGCTGCACTTACATAAGAGAAGAGCATGTCACACTCTCACTAGAGCACATGCTTTGACATCAACTGAGATTAACAGCACCTCGAGCAGAAATGCAGACAGTCAGAGACCAGCAACAAAAGGCCACTGAAGAGACATACACACACTCATTTTCTTTCTTTGACTTTTGAAGCACTCTGTATGATTTTACTCACTGAAGAGCAAGAGAATGTGGTGAGGCATACAGATGAAATCCAGCATTAGAGGAAAAAAGCAATATACCATAAAACAGAGCATCTAAAATTTTAAATAAAAAATAAACCGATATATTTGGCAAAACATTAATACATCTCTGCTCAACAAGTGTTTGTGTAGTTCACTAAACCTTTGTAAAAGCAATAGTATCAGTGATAGTGGACTTCGGTACAAAATAGTCAGTCATTAAAACTCAAAGCAGTATTAAATGGTGTTTAAAAACAAGCCAATTTCCCTGTGAAAAATGTCATTACCCATAATCCTGAAGAGAGATTCACTAATCAGGGAAGAGATGAAAACTTCAGCTCAGCACAGTGCTGACTCCATTCAGTGCTTTTTCACTAATGTACAGTTTTATACAGTTGAATACTCACAGTCTTGGCAATTAATCACATAGAAACTGTATCGGTTTATTAGGTCCTAAAGTGATGGCAGCCTACTATACTGATTTGTTTGCCATTGATCTTAACAAAAATTTATTATTTACAAAAATAACTATATTGTGATTTATATTGTTATTGGTAAATTAAATAAATTGTGAAATAAGATTCTGATCATATCAACCAGCTCGAGTCAACAATTGCACAGTCATTGTGGTTAATACATTTGCAATGTTTTATTGGATGGAATGAGTATTTAATTCTCTCATATTAGAACAAAATAGTTAAAAAGACCTGAAAATGCAGATTCTGTGATTATTTATGCACCCTTTTATTCTTCCAAACCATCCTTCTGCAGAACATAAAATATATTTTGTTAAAAGTCTCAGTGTCCATTGATTTATACAATGGAAGTCAAAAAGTCACCAAAGCTGTTGGATTACTAACATTCTTTAAAATATCTTATTTAATATTAACACAACATCAGGATCAAAATCGCTAGCCCGACGTCCCTGGGGTTTTGTGTTTTGCAGTTGGGCTACCAAAATGTATTATCTTGAATAGTGATTATTGTTATTATATTATTATAATTATTTCCTTCATTCGCGTTGTTCACTCGCTTGTAAGGGTAAAACGGATCGTAGTTGATAGTTTGCACTTGTTTTAAAGCCTTGCTGATTTAAACATTCAAGCATTTTAAACCTTTCGCACACATTTGGAGCTGTGCGAATGAGAAATGAATGAGACGTTTCCTACATGTCCTTTCCTAAGAATAAATGAGAGAGAACGCAAGAGAACAGAAGTGAATGCAGGGGAGGGGGAGTATTTGTGAGTGTTGGAAACTGAAGGAATGTGTGACTGTGTGTGTGTGTGTCTGCACACTAATGCAACTCACATGAGCAGGCGTGAGTGAAAGCAGCGCTCATGTGCTGTGAAGAAGGGGGATTTCCACAGGCCCCTAATAAAGCCATCCATCCCCGTCTCCCTCTGATGACCTCACCACTTATTAACCCCCACACATCCACACATGCTTGTGTGTTCCTGCAGACCATTTATATGTTACTCACATTAATAATAGGCAAGACGCTTACATTATGGCCTTCCTGACCAAATTTAATCTGATTTACTTAAGCTTACTGAGCTGCAAAACAACATGTCCATCAAATCACTAAAATGTTCAGTAAGCTCTTCGGTAAGAGGAAATGTGCCAGGAAGTGAATTTTATGTTGAATAGAGTGCGTTAATGCCTGTGCACTTTTTCAGTGGCCCTGGTACTTTACCTGGTATTTTTCAAGAATTAAAAAAACTTGTCCCACATTGTTTAAGTATTATAAGCCATGAACCAAACCAACCAGCTACAAAATTAATCACAACATTACAAACTTTGATATAAAGCAAAAAATAGACAAAAAGAGAAAAGGTATAAGCCTCTGTACTAATTTTTAAAGAGCCAGTAAGATGAAAATTCTAAGCTTCCTATCACTGTTTATAAGTCCTGTACATTAGGTTTAAATCCATCCAAGGTTAAAAAACATTGTAATTTTGTCAAAATATCATTTTAAAATTACCTCAATTCTCAGAGATCCCCAAACGGTTCGCGGGAAGCTGTTCAAAAGATTCAGTTTCCTTAAACCCCACCTTTCGATAGCATATTGTGTTCTGATTGGTCAACTAACATAGTCAGGTTTGATTGGTTGTTCCGCACACACCTCCACGGTAAACTATGCGTTAGCATCTGTTTGGGGTGAATTATGTCTTATTCCTCTCACCGCGAAGCAAACAGTAAAATAAAAAACTTGAACAGTCTCGCTGCTTTTTCTTCTGTTATTGGTGTATTCAAGCCGCGCGCTTCAGTTTGAATCTGAATAGCGCGTTCAGCGCGGGGGCGTGGTCACATTATATAATCAAGCTCTGGATATGATGAAGGGAGACATGAAAAACAGACATCACGTTGTTTTCATATGGATTACTTTATCACAGAATATTTTCGGCAACACTTGTTTAGTTTTAAAGAAGACATGTCAAGCTTTCTATAGACATCTCTCTCATATCTCTTCGTTGAGAATTCACGGAGTTACACTTCATTTTAATGACGTGTTTGTACATGACGATCAGCGCAGACAGGCTGCAGACAGCACACATACTGATAAGATGCTCGGGAGAAAACAAACACATAACTTCATAATCATACTTCGCGTTGTGATTCGGAGATGCTCGTTGTTCTAAATAAAGTTGGTAATGAACCCTCTTTTATGGCCAAACGCTTTGAAAATCCCGCTGTACTCACCGAGATTAGAAAAGCAGTCATCAGTGAAATGTTGTGAACACAACAAAAGGGATTTGTTGTACTGCTCTGGTATTGTGGTAAAACTGAATTTTAGCCATTGGTTCTTCTGATCTTCATTCTTTGGCAGTGAAAATAAAACAAACTTGCCTTTACAATTAAAAACACATTGTGTGGCTCTTTAAATTTTCATGAAGTTCTGCAGCTGGCATAACCAAAAAAATTCAAAAGGTGAAATATAAAAGTACTGATTTAAAATGTTGAATATATATTGTTGATAGATTACAATTTTAAATATTTAAGTAGGGAAACAGGGAAACTGATCACATAATTTGCAATGCTTCAAGGGAGTAAGTGACAGGATAGGCTCTTAATTATTCTTTTTTACATGAATGTTTGATGTGATTCTCTGATTGGTCAAGATTTCTCTAAAGATAATGGTTGATGTAGTTTTTCACCAAAAATTCCACTTTAATTTTTTTTTTTTTTTTTTTTTAAGTAAGTACTCCAGGCTGATGGTTTTAACAAAAGTATTTACAGTCGATTAACAACCTCAGAACTCACAGCAAGCCTGTCTTTAATGGTTAACAAGTTATTGTTTAAAATCAATTACCCTTTAGAAAAAAACAACAAAACAATGAATGAGTTTTTCTTTCAGAACTCAACTGTTGTACTCTATATAGAGTGGAAGCACGTTCAATAATTACAGCTCATAATATTGTAACTACAGGTTCATCTATAATTGGTGGCATGTATTATGCAAAGGACCACTGAAACTACTGCTCAGATTGTACTACACACATTAAAACATTATTATTCAAATCAGGTGGAATGTTATTTAAGTATTAAAGTGGGACACTTTTAGACTTGACGGTGGACTTGGTTCAGTAAGCCACCTAGCAACCACACACACAAACCAAAAAAATATTTTAAAAAAAATCATCGCCTTTCAATTAATCCTTGCACTCATTCAAAACACCCCAGCGTCTGTCATATTTTCTTCTGCTAAATGTAAAAATGTAGATTATAGTCACATGTATCAAATTCATAGGAACAGCTCTGGCATCCGGGGTGTTACTGAAAGTAAAGCTCTGTGATTGCGTGTGTGTTTTTGTGTGTGGGCTGGTCTGTGGGTGGTCAGAGGAGAGCGAGTGACAGGGAAGGGCACCTACAGGCACACACACACACACACACACAGAGAGAGAGAGAGGTCTCAGATCGCCCGCTCAGTAGCCATATTAAAAACAATGCCAATAATCAGCGAGCATGTGTGTTACTGTGTGTGTGTTTACAACAGGGAGATCCACTGCTGCAACAAAACAGAAATATAGTCCTCCCAGACAGCCAGATTGACACTAAAACCAGATTAAAGTGGCCCATCATAATACTGCAAACATATCAAAAGGACTTTGACATGCATCTCACATTACGACTTCTAATTGCCCATATCATTAGCCATTTTATTGCAACAGCTTCTACGAGGCGCTGCAAGACTACAATATCCGAATGTGTCAAATGGACAGCCACATTAAAACCAACTATTTCTCAATCCTCACTAACAGGATTGAGAAATATTGGCACTAAAAGCACTAAACAGAAGCATAAGCAGGCTGTCAACATGAAGAGCTCATTTTGAAACATTCTGCTTAGCTTAACAGTCCTCAAATAAATCAGAGATTACAACAAATTATGCAAGAAGGCAATGTCCCTCTGAAGAGAGAAAAGATGAGCCTCATGTACAGAACATCAAGAAAACATGCTAACAGACTGGCCGAAAATCTCACGGGAATATAACAGAGCATATACACACTCCAAAATAGTGTTTGACTGTGGGAATTAATCTTTTTTGTAAGGAATAAAGAAGCACTCCTACTACCCTGATTTTGTGATGGTTGTCATGGCAATAGCAACGGCACCGTCTTGACATCTCAACTGTAAACAAGAAACATGGATGTCAATAGTTTAACCCATTTGGTGGTTTCTATTTAGATTAAACTAACGTTTGGAAGCAGAGAGAAGTTATATGTATGGATTTTGCTATCAAAGATGAGGTTTGTGTTTCATTTGTAGGGTTAATGACATGACCCTATAAGAGATATTCGATGTGTATATGGCATTTTAATGTATTACTTGTTATTATTATCATAATTTATGTAGACCATAATTTTTTTTTTTTTGCAATAATTAAAATAGTTTAACAGCTAGTAGTTTCTGCTATGATTTTAATGTATTACTTGTTATTATTACCATTACTTATTAAGACCATTTAATTTCTTTTCAATAGTTAATTAAAATAGTTTAATAGTTTCTGCTATGAAATTACTACTTAACAATAACTACTGAAACTGACAACTATAAAAATAAACTAAAGACATACGCCAACTTATGTCGCTGGCTCAGATTTAAACAACCAAAAAATCCCACTAAACTAAATTATTATTAAATCAGAATTTTAGTTTATAAATAAGCATTTGCATGACAACAGTTAGTTGCTGTATTGTGGTTTTGTCTGTTAAATCTTCATTTGCCTTAATAGTTTTGCCCCAGAAATGCATAACTCTAATTCAGAAGACAAAAACTGCTCCAAGTTATGTTATAGTTATAGTAATTAAATTATTGTGTAATCGCAGCATTCCTTCATCCCAAATACAGTAAACGTAAGCAAATATCTTAATATATTAAATTCTTGGAAGTAATTTCAGCTGTAAAATGCAGTTGTCACTCCTGTAAATGACCAAACTCTGTGTGTACACGTAAGAATTAAACACTCTGATAAGTGAAAACCATGTTTAACTGCTGTGTGTAAGTATGTGTCCATAGACCGTCGATCATTCACCAGTATAATGAGGATCTCCAGGATGGACAGGGCTCATCTTTGAGACAATTGGTTAAAACGCCAGATTTCCAGTTTTCGGGCAACTATTGCAAACTATATGTGGAAATTAATGAGCAAAATATAATAGGGTTTGTTATGTCGATGGAGTCAATGTGTGGATTAGAGCGAGAGAGGGAAATAAAAAGACAGAAGAATTTCTACCGAATCCAATTAAATACTTTTTCGCTGCACCTCTGGAGCCATGTCATTCCCAAAAGGCACTCCTCCTCTTGCCTGGCAAAGAGACACACCAGTTAAGACGGTCTCTCTCACATACACAAACACGCATCTGTGTTCTCAACGTGACTGCAGTTGCAAGCGCCATTAAAGATGAATAAAAGAGCAAGACCACACCGCTTTGCCTGTGGTCCCAACACAGCCATCATTTAACACACAATTAAAACAATTAATGAGACTAGTTCACTTTGCACGCTGCTGAAGGTCATTCGTTTGTAGCTTCAATCATGATGGCTGTCTGATCGGTGACCATGTGTTGAGCAGGTTAGCATGTCGTGTGCATGGCAACTAGACTAGGACACAGATCTCTGGTGTACACGTGGCGAATACTAATGACAAGTACTTCACGCCACAGGAGGTATGGAGCGCTGTACTGGTCAGCAATTATGTTCTCAATTATGAGGAGAATATGGATAAAATGTTATCATGCGACATGAGCAGATTAACAAATCGTGGAATAAGCTCAGTGAGAAGCAGAATAGGCTTGTTTCTGGCGATTGCTGCTGTTTGTTTGGCAGCGGGATGCAGTGGAGACCCTTTGTCTGAGCGTTTCCTGCTTGGTGGAGGCATTACTGGCGAGATTTGCGGCGGGCAGGTCACTCTGCTATACAGCGACGCTACATATAAACTAATGCAGTTCAGCCAGCCGCAGCCAATAGGCTTGAAAGCACAGGTCTTATTACATTAATAATGACACCACATCCTGTATGAAACTGATCCATGTGCCTCTACACACACCGCTCTCCAATACCAGCCATTAACAGCAACGGCTGATAAACAATGCAGCTAACTTTGAGCGTTAAGGGTTATAATGGTGGAAGAATACATGGACAGAAAAAGGTGTGTGTGTGTAACTTCACAAATTTTACCATCTCCTTGAGATGATTTAATTAATTGTTGTGTTATTCTTCGCTTATAAGCTGGATAAAAGCATGAGGTAAATGAATGAAAGGTAGACGTAATGCTGTCTGTTAAGTTAAAATGTAAATGTTGTAATCATTTATTAATTCATGTTGTTCCAGGCCAGTACAACTTTCTTCTGTAGAACATAAAATATGATCTTTTAAAGAAACTCTTAACTGATTTAGAAAATAAAAGTCAGTACGGTTCAAAACAACATAGGAAGACTAAAATAAAAATAATAAAATAAAAAATAAATAAAAACAAAGCAAGACAAGAGAAAACAAAATAATATCACCTTTTGTGTAATAAAGAAATCTATGCAAGTTTAAAGACAGCTTCTAAGGTATAACATAAAATATTAAATAATCGAAACTTAAAATCCAGTTTGTCTGACCAGTCCAGTGAATATCAGCAGATTTCAGTTAATGCTTTAGACCGACTGCTTACTTACTTTACACTGCATAAGAGGACATGACAACAGGAAAACCACAAGGTTTTGCGAAAGTAAACCGTAAGTTGAGAAATTGTAACTCTGAATGCATTTCTGTTTTATTTCAATGCGACAATGTCAAAACTGATTTGCTTTCCATCTACTGGTCCATCAGAGCATCTCCGGAATCATTACTGTAGGCTGGATTCACAGTGCCGACGTCACTGGTGAACTCGAAAGGGCACCTATTATGCCCTTTTTTACAAGATATAATATTGGTCTTGGGTGTCCCCAGAAAGTGTCTGTTTGAAGTTTCAGCCCAAAATATCCAACAGATCATTTATTATAACAACTGAAAAATTTAATTTTTGGAATGTGTCTAAAAAAAAAAAAGAAGCTGTTTTGGAGTGTATCGCTTTAAATGCAAATGAGCTGCATATTCCCGCTCTGTCTCCAGAAGAGGGCTTTGGGTATCCGTCTCTCTCCATTGCATATCTACAGCAATAAACAGCCAGGAAAAGCAACATAACAGAGAGAGAACCTGTGTTTAGCCGTACATCTGGGAAGCCAAATTCACTGAAAGTGAGACGAAACACTGCAATGTTACAGAGACGAAACACTGCAATGTTACAGAGCTCGTGCCGCACTGAACCTGTCATCAGGGCGAATCAATGGAACGAGGTGCATGACTGCGCTTCTGAACGAATCTCGTGCTACGAACTGCCCCAAAAAATCTCACAAGCACCGTGTTGATCAGTTAAAAATACTTACATGTATGTACACGCATATGGTTAAAATGCTAAGCACTAAAATGACATGTCATTCACAAAGCAGTCAGGAGTGATACAAAATTAGGTCGATTTTGAGGCTTATTACCTTGAAAACTGAAAGTAATCCACAGCGTCCTCAGGAGCTCGGATGTTGGGAGAAAACGAAGACTCTTATGTTCAGTCTTACTACTACTGCAATGCAGGGCTGTCAATCAACACCCATGGCCCCGCACCTGCAATGTGATGTCACACTGCATGACAATTAAAACGGCAGACTTGGTGTAAAGGGAAATAAAAAAATGAGGAGTGGGTGGTTTTTATCATTGTAGGGTGGTTGTGTTCACACTATGTCCAAACACCATGTAAAAGTGGATTTTGCTAAATAGGTGCCCTTTGAAAACAAAACTCCTGAGCATTTCAATAATAATTGAGAACAGCAAAGGAGCTAAAGATATCTCAAAGCATTTCATTAACATGATACATTT
Source organism: Carassius gibelio (assembly GCF_023724105.1). Taxonomy (NCBI): domain Eukaryota; kingdom Metazoa; phylum Chordata; class Actinopteri; order Cypriniformes; family Cyprinidae; genus Carassius; species Carassius gibelio. Next base: position 16,781,997 of record NC_068407.1, on the reverse strand, counting down.
CATTCTGAGTTAGCATATGGCTATAGTGACAGACGAGTCAGTAGGCCATGGCTGAGAAATTAGCTGTACAGCTGTAATGACAGAGGAATATTAGTGCATTTGACTTTCTTGTAATGAAGGCTGCGGCACATTATTCATCCCGATAATAAAAATAGATGAGAAGACGGCACCGAGGGCAGGATTTTCTTACACCGTTCAGCCCTGCCAGCCATCATCGCACTTCACTGCTATGAGCATGCAACAATATGCTCACTGAAGGTAAGAGAAGACACAATTTAAAAAGGCATCTTAAATGATGCTCTTTAAGGAAATGAGAACTCTGAATTTCATTTGAGATGCTTAAGGACAGAGAGGTCAGAAAAAAAAAAAAAACAGAAAAAGAAAGAAAGAAAAGGGAACATGTTTTTTTCCCAACATATTTGCAGAGGATTTAGAAAAATGGCCGTAAAAGCATTTCTGGATGACAGGCCTGGCACACAGTCTGAAGAAATGCTTTGCGACAGTTTCAAGAGGCATCCATTTAGCATCAAGGTCAGACGTGTCAGCCAATCTCAGAAAACTCAGAGACAGAGAAACAGAGCCATGAGTTGTGTTGTTAGAGCCGGTAAACCTCAGGGGAAGATCTCCAAAGAAACACACTTGATTCTGTGGCTTTGAAGCTCAAGACGGGGTGCAAAAGGAGCTTCTGTTATTATAAAATCTCACTGATTCCCTTGATTCCACTGATGTAAGCCTTGAGTCATTACAGCTCTGTAAGTCTGCTTTCATGCAGGTCTTGCATAATCTAATGTAGAACCCAAACACGTACAATGAATATCTGGGCTACAGTGTAAATGAGCAAAAATACAATCCACATAATTTCCGAAATGCGGCAGACTATTGAAATAGAACACCGTTTTTAATTGAGTTGAACTGTACTGATTTTAACTAATGCAATGACACAAACAATTTAAACCAAGATGTCTTCACATTAAAATGATTAGAGTTGGTAGGGTTACACTGGGCTAGGGCTACAATGACAAAAATTGGAGCAGGACTTACTGTGAAACAATATTCACCCAAAAATTGCTACATTTTACAACTAATTACAAAAAAGCAAGAAAAATCAACAACATTTACTAATTAAACTAGTAGTTGAATTTACTAATTCAATTTTAATTTTGAATAAGACTAAAATAGTAGATTATTAGTCCAATAATTTGTGAAAATTAACAGTGAAAAAAATATATATTTACAGTGTAACTTGAGATCTGTAATAACGTACTCTGGAACCTGGTATAGATCAAATCCACTAATCAATGTTTTATGTTTTGGCAGATGAGTTGAAAAGTTACAACTATTATAAGTTGAGACTTAATCATACAGTGCATACTTTTTTCCGGCACCAGAATTACATTTGGTGAGACAAATATAGAAAATTGCTCACAGTAAACCACCAGTATGTGAAACAATGACACCCTTTTATGGTTTACGTGACAGGTGGAGTTATCTCTATCTGGAGGCTTATCTCATTGGCAATATGATACTGTCAGTGACACAATGACCCGCATCACAAGAAATATACGAGTAAAAAATAGGGGAAATAAGTATGTATAATAATGTGACTAATACTACAAACAGCTGCATGGCCAGTAATAAATATAGTCAAACTTTAGTTTGGGGACCAATTCTCAGTATTAACTATGACTTTAGCCTCAACATACTACTATTTTGTGTTAAGTTTAGAGGTAAGATTAAAAGATCTAAAATAAGGTAATGAAGAATAAGGCACTAATATGTGTTTTGTAAGCACTAACAAAAATCAAACATAATACATGCTAATTCATGCTAATAATCAAGTAGCTAAAAGTGAGAACTGGTCCCTAAAACTGAAGTGTTACTAAAAGTGAGTAAAATGTGGTTAAATATAATGTACATTTTGGAGACTTTGGGCAGAGCACGGGTCTTTTGTTTAGATATTGCATTATTTACACACATCATGTGTCAGCAAAACAAACAGCTCAGCACGGACGCCGTTCGTTGGTTTGATAGGTCCATTATTCTATGAACAAAGTGTTCTAAAAATAGTGATCTTTGTGATATGATGCTGAAATTTAGGACGCTCTCAACGTCCTCCTCCAGGGCCACGATGCTTTTGTTTTGGTTTGGCAACAAGACTTACTCTTTATTTAAAACTGCCCCTTCAAAACAGGTTGTGGACTGCATGTAATTCATAGTCAACTTCCTCAGGTTCAAAGAGAGTAAGTGAGTTAGAGCTCACTCCACAGGAAGGTGGCCATTATTCTGGCCAGCTGATAAGAGGCAAATGTAAACTAGCTGGCCACACAAACTCATCTCATTACAGTCTTTCTGCTATACACATACATCCCCCCACAAGGCAACAGCTTTCTAACAGTGTCCTGTAGAGGGAAATCATTTAAGTATTCTGCTGTTAATTAATGACCTTTAATACTTAAAGGTTATGAGTTATGTTTAATGTGAAATTCGTAACATTCAATATTTGATTTTCTTTTTGTCCAAAACCACGGTCAAAGGCTGTATCCAAAAATATATTTTGATACAAAAGCATGTGCATTATACACAAGGACGAAAGATACATATAATTGGAATCCAGTTTAAGCAAGCTTGAGATTGGCACAAGTAGTACTCAGCTGTACTGGATTACATTATTCATGGGCCTTTCCCATACACCAGTTTAGATGACTCTTCAGGAAGAACCTGTCAGACGCAGACTGAAAACAAGATACTGTTTCCTGATACTGGACAAAAATTTACAATTTAAGAATTGTCTTTTTGAGGTGGAATTTGAATTGGCATGACAGTGAGAGGAAATTATTGAATTTAGTGAGAACAGAGGCATTTCCACACATTTTGAGAAATAATCTCAAATTTTGATTTAGACTTGTTTGTCAATCGTTTGGAATGATTAATTGAAGCTTTCCAACTGCTGAAAGTGACTGATTAAGGAATCAGACATGATTAGTGCTTTATGCTTGTTGTTGCGTGCAACCAGCAAGGACAGTGCAATAGAGTTGAGTATGTGCATTTATCACAATATGGCAGCCAGGCTTTCTGTTTCACCACATAACCTGCATTTCAGACTGGAAGCCCACAATTCAATCAAAGCACAAAACAGTTGTGCCATAAGGCTGTAGATCTGGCAACAGGTCATTGCATAATAGTATAAAGACAAACAACAAAACATCAGGTTCTTCACATACAAAAATATCCCAGCTGTCGCCAGCTGACTGCTAGGAGCTGGAGAGAGAGTATTTACTAGGAGGAAATGACTGCTGTTATCTAGGCGAGACTTGTGTGATAACCATTATTTACTAATCACCATTTAGCAGCACAGCACCAGAACATACACCCTGCAGAAGCAGTCTGTTTACCTCCATTGAGTATCCATTGCTACTGTACAGTAGGGCTGAAACGATTCCTCGAGTTACTCGAGTTACTCGATTACAAAAATTCCTCGAGGCAAAAACTCTGCCTCGAAGCCTCGTTAAATTCCTATGACGCGCACTATACGCGCGGCGCAGGGATTTGATTGTGTCACACGGACCGTTTATTCACACGGACCTTTTGAATTTAGTTGGCGCGATGGCGGAGAATAGATCTATAAATAAACGGCAGAAATTGTCTAAAGTGTGGGATCATTACACACGTAATAAAGAAGAAAACAAGGTGCAGTGTCTCTACTGCAAAATAGAGCTGGCATACCACAACAGCACATCTTCCATGATTCAGCATCTGAACAGAAGACATCCACTCTATGCTGTTTCACCAAGCATCGCTGAAACAAGGTAAGTTAACGTAGTCTAAGCCTATTGATGTTCGCTGATTTTAATCCCATACTGCATTTGTAGCGATGTCGTGATGCGGTTTGACTAGATATGATGTTTAACTTTGATGACGTTTTAAAGTAGTAAACGTAACTATCACGTTCAATTGCAAGAGAGTATAGCCTAAAAAAGAACCCCTTCACACACACACACACACGTACATTTTGATGTTTGTTTTGAGATTACAGCTTTTTATTTATAATTGTTTATAATTGTTTTATTTACATAATTTTTTTTATACATTTTATACATTGTGTACCTGTTTGGCTTGATATTTTATATTCATTTTTTGTTCTCAGGTTAACTAAACTAAATTTGCAGAAGGTGCAATCCTTTTTTTGTAATGTTGTGTATTAAGAAGACAAAAAACTAAGTTTATATTCATATTAGTTTTACAATACATGTTATACATGTTACAGTAAGTTCACTTAACTGTACATTGTTCTATAATTGTTGGCAATGCCAACTTGGCACTTAACTTTTGGAGCCAAACTTTTGGACTTGGAAATAAATACCTCTGTTGAGAAATAAAAGCCAAATGCTTGTTCATTTTACAGCCACATCATTTTTGTTATGCATTATTTGTTTTGGTTGTTCAAAAACACACACAAATCGTTTTATCCGATTACTCGATTAATCGATCGATTAAGTGCTAGATTAATCGATTACAAAAAGAATCGATAGCTGCAGCCCTACTGTACAGTACATCAAAGCTGATCCGAACCTCAACTCCATTTCATAAAATACTTAAATATACTGAAGGCATCAAAGCAGCCAAATGTCTGAAAACTGAACATTTCTAAGATCCCTCTGGAGTATATGTGTGGAACATGTTGAACATTAACAGTGTGTCTTAACCAGGTGAGACATGACAGTTAAACAATAAATCACATGTATTCCATGATAATCAGACTGTCAACAATGTCATACAAGACATGCTGCCTATTTCATGGTTTCTGGTCCACGTAACTTATTTAAATATGAAATATGGTAAGATTTTTAGCATTTTCCCAATTTATGCAACTATTTGAAATCTGATGGTTGTAGGATGTGAATAAAGGCAGTACTGGGCAGGTTATTAATCATGACTTGGCAATGGATGAAGTGGCACCTGTTTATGATTTCCACTTAGAGGTGGGTGATATGGAAAAAAATATATCATCATTTGTTTTTGTTTTTTTTAAGAAATATCATGAATCACGATTTTAATCACAATTCTTTGTTATGTTGGTTTTACTATTTTGCAAGCAGTTTGAGTCCAGCCAAACTATAAAAAAATTTCCTCTTTTGTGTTCAGCACAAGAAAGAAATTAATACAGGTTTGGGACAACATGTGAATGATCAAATGAACACAGAAATAAAATTTTAATTGTGAACTATCCCATTAATGACAGTTGGCTGCATGTTTAATACTGTCCCTTTAAGACCTGCATGTATCTAATATACAGGCACGTATCCGTATCTGTACAGTGAGACGGAGGCGTCGGAACTGCAACTGATGGAAGGTGTGCTGTAGCACGATACTATGCCATTTCTTCAAAAGCAGATTGTGGAGACATTTTTATTGTCCACAATCAAAAATCATCATATCGCACACACCTACGTCCACTCCACTCACAACTCATGCGAAGCAGCCATCAACTTTACCTAATAACCTTGACCCCTAACACACACACACACATGCAGGTGTTTTTACAACAAGTCCTCTCTCTCTCTTATAAACAGTAGTCTCTTCTGCACAACCCTAAACAAGTTCGACCTGTCCTGTCATGTGTGAGCACAGTGGAATGGGTGTTGAAGAGGTGCCTCTGACTATCTGGACAAGAATTCCCAAACATCAGCCAATGAAAGTCTTCTAAGAGTTTCTATTGCACATCAGGCATGGCAGACATGTGTAGTTTAGAAGATGTGCTATGCTCAAACAAAAATAAAGAAAAAAAGTCATCATCTTCCACTTTAACCTTTTCAAGTCAGAGAAAAATTAAAAAAAAATTAAAAAAAATTATCTGAAGAGACTCAAAATGCATTCAAGGTATACATTTTTTATGAGAATGCATTTCCTGAGAATCATGACCTTGGTGTTGCTAGTGCCGTGATAAACTGTTTAAGATCCAGGACAACAACAACGCTAAAAAAAAACTACACATGGGGGTGGGGTTGATTTTCCACATGGTGCATGAACAAAGAGGGCCTCTGTTTCTTATTACACATGTGCTCGCTGAAGGAGCGTATTAGGTTAGTGTTTCTTTAATCACCCGGCACATTTTTCAGGCGCCTTCCAATGTTTGGCTTTCAAACCGGGCCTGAAGAAAGATGATCCCCTGACAGCGCCGCTTCATTATGGAACAGGCTGGTACAAGTGGAGGGAGGGAGTGGCCGGCCTGTTTTCCCGCACCCAGCCCCCTGGCTGCCACACAGCTGTCTTACCATGCCTTTGCACTCGCATGAAAGAAGCACCTCACCGAGGAATCAAAAAAAAAGGGCCGTCTTCCAACAACAGCCCTAACCTCCACCTCCTACCCCTCTTCCTAGCCTGGGAAAACAGATTCCTGTGTTATGGCTGTGAACAAATTCACCTTGAGTCAAGCACAACCAGTTTCCTGGGCTGCCGTACGGGTCGTGTTAATTACACCCAATGCCAAGAGCTCAAGTCTCCACATGGAGACGGGTGTAGAGTTGCTATAACCCAAGAGAGGGGGCGTTAACCAAGGGCCAAGATATGGCAGTTCGATCGAGAGCACAAAAGGTCGGAAACATGAAAGCGGTGTGAAGAAATGGCATTGTGCTTTTAAAGTTTGGAGCTGTTCATTGCACATGATGTCAGAAAGCAGCCAAGCGTACTGATCAGGCCCAGTGGTTCTGCCGTCGAAATGAAAGCGTTCATAAATAATGGACAATGCACTGGCTCAAAGGTTCATCTCATTATTGCAAATGGCTTGATGTTCATCCTCCACCTCATCAGGCTGAATTGAAAGACGACGGCCCCCATGAAGACTGTGAATGACAGCTTACATCACTCTTGTTACCCAGCACCCATTAGCATCACATTACATGAGGCCCAGCACAAGACACCAGTGTAAAAACAGACCTTCATGAGCCACTAGGACAGATAATAATGTGTAGAATGGGATTATTGAAGCTATTGGCAAACTGATAAACAGTCTATCACTGAAACTAATTTGCATTACTTGTACAACATGCTCAACTCACAGTCATCTTTGATGGTGCATTAAGTGGTAAAAGAGAGACTACATTACATTTTGAACAACAAGCTAGCTGTTGTACAAGATGATTTTTCCAATAGACAGGGATAAACATGCCCGCTCCAATCACCATCCCTCCCGCAAGGCTTTTGTAATTTGTAGGTTATGTGGGTTTGCAGCTAGCATGCCAGCTCCAGCGAAGTATTGACTGATCATCATGCACAGCCCCCGTGAGCAAGCAAACAAAGCAGCCAGACTAATGATGATGATTTATTCACATAAGCCTTTACTCGCAGAGCAGATAAATATAATAGCCAGAGAGCTGCTTGTATGGGTGGAATTTGCCCATCAAGATGTGTTTTGATTACACAAGACTATCAATACAGTGAGCCATTTGCATCAAAGAAAGGCATAAAGAATTTATTAAATCACTGTCAGGCATATTAAAAAAAAGATTCTAATTAGTAGTCGACTGATGGGGTTTTTAGTGACCAATGCAGATGCTGACAACAAGATTCAAGTGGCTGATGGCCGGTATAATTATTTAATGAGATCTACATTAAACGAAAAACAAACTGAATTCAACTGGACACTTAGTTTAAACAAGATTTACTCAGAATTTCCCACACAAACATTTGAAAATCACTAAATGTGCCCCGAAGGTCAACAGAAAATCTACTGACAAGGTTAGATTTTGCCCTATTATCAAAAAGGCCAATCTCTGAATTGCCAAATGTCTATTGACAGCACTACATTCACAGAGATACAGTTAAATAAATGTTATCCTACAAACTGATGGTTTCAACCAAAGCATAGTCCACTTGAATAACAACCTTGGATTTCAAAACAAGTCTGTCTTCAAAAGGTTAATAAAGTATCATTAAAAATCGAATTTCCCTATGGAGACAACGAATGGGATTTTTACTTCCAAAAAGTATTGTTACACACACTATAGTACTGTTACAACCTTATTGTGCTAATGCACCCCTGCAGCTCTGCTTATCCTTCCAGAGATTTCCCAATGCTCACTGGTGCTTTCAGATGTTGCACAACTTCAGCCTTGTCAAAAGGAAACGATTGAGAAAAACAAATCTGCGCAGAGCTTCAATGGCTGTGATGTTTGAAATTGGAAGAAAGCAAATCTAGCATTCTCTCTGTCCTCTGCTGTTTAAACATCTGGTGATAAAATTGAGTGTACCACCTATAAAAGATGGGCACGGCCGAGCAGAAGGAGAGATGTTCGCCTAAATACAAGGTCATAAAACGCCACCCTTAGTACATCTGTTAGAATGCAAAGCACAGGACCAGATGTTTCCATCGCAAGCGCTGTTTAATTTTGGCACGGGGAAGCAGGATTAGTTCATCCGTCTATAGCTCATTCTTATAGCCTGTGATCAATAATTCAGAGAGCCCACTAGAGACCAGGCTGTATTACAGCACAGCTGATGGGAGCCGAACACAACTGCAGAGGCCTGGCGAATCACAGTGATGTGAGAACAATGATAATGTGGACTCGAGAGCTCTGGAGTAGATATGGAGTAGTTGTGAGCTCTTGAAAGATTGCAGTTTGAGTTATTGAAGACGGAAACGAGCACAAAGGGGTGAGATGGAGTCCGAGTGAGATCACGGCCCTCCACTTGAGGAAAAACACAGCAGTGTGTCTGCTTCAGATTACCTGATTAACTGGACGTTTCATTAAGTCCATTGAAGGCGGTGCATGGCTGGATTATGCAAAAGAAAAAAGCATCTGCTTTGAGGTTAATCTTGTGATAAGATTCTCTTCCATCGCTAGGTCAATTGCATGGAAAACCCTGAACAAACATTTGCATTCTGTGGGAAAGTTTACAGGCGTCGTGGGCAATCTTGACAGGCATTATTGTTGGAGATGTATGCATCTTGTATGACATTTACCAATTCTGAAAATTCCTCATGAAAATGAATACTTATTCATAATCATAGTGTGCCTCTTGCCAAAAGTTACTTTAGACTTTTCTTACTTTAGAAACTTTTCGATGTTCTGAGTCTGAGAGTAGACTAGTTAAACCAGCACTTTCTGAAAGCAGATATGCTTGTTAACTGCTTCAAATATCTCTGTGTTGTTAACTTAGCTATCGGCGCGTGAGCACATCAAGTAAACAACATGTGATGTTGTCATCAAACTGCACTTTCCACATTTACAGCTTAAAAAAAAAAAAATTAGACGACAAAGTGGAACTTAGTCATTTTCCAAACCCGCTAAGCAAATATATACAGTTTCAGTACATACCACATAGAGACGTCGTTGCTGATGCTGCTCTTGTTAAATTTCAGCCTCTGGATCATAAATATACGCTGAATCTGACTGTTAGCGATGGTTTGTTTTGTATGGTTTTTTCTTCACGGTAATGTCACAGCTTCCAAACGCTCTCAACGCAAAAGCCTACTGGCGATCGTGATTCTTTAACTTCTGATTAGATGAACCACAGAAACGGCTGAAAAATAGCTAATACACATACACGCATAACCACACATCAGTTGAATTCTATATTAATAAAAGGGACTTGTCCTGCTCTATATTTTCCCATTACTTCATGTTTCTTCTCTATCATGTGTAAATAATGTGAAGCAGTCCTGCCTAATTATAGCTGTGCAAACATCCCTACCACAGTATAAACAGAACAGCAAAACCTCTACAGGCTGACACATTTTGACCATGCACGGTATATGCTGTCATACTGCCCAAGCCCTAGTTCCCAATGTTTTGACATGTAAGATGCCGGAATGTCATTTTGGAATGCTATCAGCTGTGGCCAGTCTCTTGTAAGCAGAAGACATTTAGGGCTGTAACAGTGGCAGATTTTTACCACCAAAGTGGTAATGGACCAACTACCGCCGGTGGCCTGCCAATCTAAAGGAAACGCTGTGTATGGCATTTGAGGTCATTTGTGAATTAGGCTACCACAGACTTATAGTCTAAAAATTTGTATTATGCTTGTTATAGAGTGCGTGACGTCACGTCCACTATTGCTGGTGACGCAAGTTGTCACTCACGTCAAGTATTCGACACCAGGGAAAGCAGGTCAGCTGCATTCCTTCATAATTGGGTATTCAAACAGTTATCTAACCACATCTAGCAGTTATGCATGAACACATGCAAGCACACACTGAAACGAAGAGTGACCTAATACAGGCTTGTTAACACTGAGCTATTTTGATCTGCTTTGGTATTACAATGATATTGCACTGATCAGTGGTGTCATTCTGCAGTAAAAAAAAACAACAAAAAAACATGATGGAAGGGAAAAAAAGAGAAATGGAATGAGACAGCCATCTGTCCACAGCAGCAGCATTTAGCTGAGCATTAGTACCACATGTGCCTCTGCATAACAAACCACTGCCTTCTTTTTCCTCACGACATGCCAGACGGAAAAACAGACAACAAACAACAAAAATGTCTGTGAATTAGCACATGCTGCCTCAGTAGGACAGGGAAATGTCACTGCAGAAATCCCTTTTCAACAGGCTGTAGTCAAACATAATGGAGCACTGTGTGTCTGCCCACTAGAGACCCAATAACAACAACACCCACAAATTATGCAAGAACAGTTTGATATTGTTCAGGTCACTGGAGAATGCTTTGATTTAAAGTACTGGCAATAAAATAGCCCTAACATTATTGTAAAAAATAAACTAATTACATTTAAATGAGAGACATTTAAAATAGAAAGCTCTACAAGAATAAAAATGACTAGACACAATGCTACAACATTTTTAAAAAAATCAGAATTTGCAACAAATTATGCATTAAAAAGTTTGCAAGGAATAAACACCAAAATATTAATAATTTCAACATTTGAATATGTCTGTATTACTTCATAATTTTCAATATGTACATTATAAAACTGAAAGTGCTGCACACTCTTCATGTCTCAGCATAATTGGGAAGTTATCTTCAGTGAGAGAGCGAGGGAAGACGGTGACAGACCCTGTGCAATTTCATCATTCTCTGTCTCCTCCTACACAATCATTACAAATCTGAAACTGAATTACAGCTCTGTTGCAAAACCCATCAAGCTGCCTACCTAGAGAGCAGTTTTGGCATCATAATCAGGCTCCTAACAGCAAGGCTGCTCCAAAAGTTTAACAGCAACATCATGCTGCCTTCTAAGAGCGTGTTCACACTTATTTGAAAGTTCCAGCCCAAAGAAGCAAATTTAGGACAATTTTCATAACATTTTGGATGGAACTTATGCCTGTACCTAACTGAAATGGGTTATAATAAAGCTCAGAAGAACCAGGTATGATTCACCATCACATTTTATTTTTGGTTTAGATGTCTTTGTGTTGCATTCCACACCAGTTTGTTTGGAAGCAGCCTGAAAAGAGGTCGGAAAAGAGATCTCATCTCGGTCAGCTTGTTTGGTACGAAGCAACAACATTTATTCAAATGATAATCTAAATTCCAACCATCCACATGGAGTATTTTATAATTCAGTTCTAGATGGAATAACCTGTGAATTTGCAAGGTATCATGTAATCCAGACTGTGTAACACCTACCATACACTGCAAGTGACAACAAAACCACAATGCTTCCTTTAGAATCAGACAGAGTGTAAATGAGAGATTTCTTTTCCAGTGAAGACAGTTTTGTTGATTATAACCAGAGTGTTTGTGAGAGTGCAGAACTCATGGACTGTCAAATGAGCTCGTGCTGAACCGCATAGCTTTGCATTTTAATGTCAAATCTATTCATCGAAACAGTCATGGGAAATAATCGACTGATTTTGGTTATAATCTTGCACTGCTCACATGATGACGGGACATTGGGTGACCTTTATCTGGGTGTGTGGAGGGAGGGGATCTGAAACAGGGCTCAGGTTCAACATGGACTTAATGTCTTTCAGCTGTGTGCAGAAATGTGAATTCCTGAAGCTATCACATAAATCTCCACAAACTCAACCCAGTTCACAAGCTCTCTGGTTCTTTTCCTTTTTCTCACTTTTTCCTGCCGTGGGGTGCCGAGCTTCTGCTTCTTGTGGTTACCATAGAAAACAGGATGTGATACAGGAAAGGGCCTGCTGGATGAACAGTTGTAATATTTTTCTCAAAATTACAGGCAGTGCAACTTTATGACACAAGCATGTGCTCTTCAAGCAGGTCAGGTGAACCCTGAAACAGGAAACATGATTACTGGGACAACTGTGCACACACACACACACACACACACACATCAACAAACTATTTTAGTTCATTGCAGGGCTGGGGCTTGACATCATGGAAAAAAAACCTTTCCATTTTTCACAATCATTACTGGCATTGTCTGTGTTTCCTGTCGAGAGGCCACTATATTTCTCAACAAGCAGTTCACATTCTGAGGGGCCAACTGTGTAAATCATGCTAAATGAATTTCAGCTGTTAACTAAAGAGTTGCAGACTCTAGTGTTAGTAACCTGATTTTGCTAATTCAAGTTAATGATATTAAGTGCATCATGTACACACTTATTGAACATAAAACAAATCAACATGTGGCAGTGTGTCTGGATGTACACAGACCACAAAACTAACCACACACCCCAGCTGAAAATACACATGCCTACAAATGTCTCATGACATTACAAACATATTATTATATAGTTTAAATATAATATTAAAATAGTTTTAATTTGCTGAAATTTCACTCACCCTGAAAGAAAAGCAATAAAATGGAAAAAGTATCATATTTTAGCTGGAACAAACAGCATAATAATGGATTGCTTCTTACAAACACAGCTTTTCACGTCACAAAACGTTAATTGATGGACATTCTGAATTTATGCACAAACTTTCTGAATGGACATTCTGAAAGAGTGAGTACATTTCCATTTTGGGGTAAATTACTCCTTTAATAGTATTATATTAATAATAACAATATTTATGATATGTTGCACCTTAAAGCAGTTTAAATGTGCCATTCACTGTCTGGACTAATTAAAAGAGTGGCAAAGCATCCCTCAAACTGTATTTAGTCCATAAGTAACATGAGGTGTAGAGTTCACAGAGCACTTAAGGTAAAACTTCAGACTATGCAGGCCTGTTTGTTCCTGCACATTTAACTATGTTTATCATCTGTAGTCTACCGCTGGGCAACAGGATGCAGGCGATATCCCAAGATAAACATCAAAACAGCAGAATGTGAACCACTGAAAAGTGCAAAAATGCAAAGTCATGAAAATAGCCCGTGACCCCGTGCAAGACAGCATTTGAATTTTTAATTGAAATCACTCACCAAAAGCTGTCAATTGCTTGCTGACATGTTACTCAATAAACAGGCAACCACCAGCCAAGCAATTTCGAAATGCTGAAGATGATGCATACATCCTGATGCCAAGAGTAGAAACACAGAGGGGTATTTCAGCCTCCTAATGGAAGACAGACGTCTGGCCACAGGACTCCCGCCAAATTGCAGTGAAGGCAAACAACTGCACCACGGAATGGAAACTTTATTTCCACTCTTTTTCCTCTTGGCCTCTGTCTCTTTCTCTCTCTCTATTTATTAAACAAAAGCTAGCCTAGTCATATAACTAAATTCGCTCATTTGATCAGGGCCCATTATGTTAAACTGCAACATGACTGCTGTACAGGCTTGTTGTGTTATTTTCACTCACTTATACACCTGTAATTACAGTGGCTTTTGCTGCTTGGTGATTTAAGGTGTTTGGAGTCAGTAACAATGACTCTATCAGCGAAAAATGTCTGGGTCCAATCCAAAACGGTCTTTAACATCTGAGGTTAATGTAGTCTATAATGAGCCCTGCACTTCATGATTGACAAGTCACAGCATTTGCATCTTACTGTTACTTGAGCAGTTGCTTCGTCTCGCACAGATACATGGGGTATATAATAAAGAGCCCAGGTGGCAGTAGTCCAGGCTCTGTCTGGTATTAAGATGCCTTCTGTCACTGCATTTATCTCAGGCCCGGCCGGATTCTCACAGATGGGATTTTCCAGCAAAGCACTGCAAATGAGTACAGCCCAAGAAACTCACATTCCATTATCACATTCCATGAGGACACGGCCAAAACCACAAGTGAACAACATTTATGCATTTCACCAGCATGACAGGAACTGTATCTGACTTTCCATTGTGTTTGGAGAATAAAATGATGTAGGGACAAACTTTTCACTATCAGCAGTAAGTGTGGTCCACTCACTCATTTACAAATACACACTCAAAATTGTGACACACCAATCCTTTATCAAAAACGCGTCAAAATCCATATGTGTTGCTGGCTGCCACACTTCGCCTGCGTCTGAGTCAAAAAGTTGCACTTGAACACACCACAAAGGCAGCCAACTTGCACATACGTTCTGCGTCTGCATGAGAGGAAATAACTGCCTATACCAGCAGGTTACAGTAGTTTATATTTATCGTTCAAAATCGGGACTCGGCATGCTCAAAAAAAAAAATGCCACTGATGGGGTACAAATATGCTGATGATGCAGAAAACATTGTGAAAAACAGATGCGTAATGGCAGCCTGACTTTGACCAATGGCCAACCTTAAGGTGCAGACACATTTACGATATTTCTGTGAAATTTCTGTGAAGAGCACAGCTAAAATATGGCACAGGAAATCAGAACAGACACTACTCCTTGCAGATATCTAGTTTACTTTCTTCTAAATGCTTATCTAAAATGTAAATTCTCAAACCTCACAAATGTTTCAATTCCAGTGTTTAAGTTCCTCCTCAGAAGCTTTTAAATACGATTTTGTGTCCTGGCAGACTGATATAAACCCATTCACAGCGACTTCCAGCAGCTGCAGAGCAGTCAAGCAATATTATAGAAGCTTGTGATTTTCACAAGCCCTTTCCAGTTTTGCGCACACATGCATCAAACAGTCAGAGAACCAACTGTGGGCGGCCCGTGGGCATGACGTCTGAGGCTGAGCCTAGTATATTAAAGTTGTGACAGTGACTGTGGTGGCAGTGTCCACATTATCCAACACAGAGGAATTAAACAGTATTTAAAAAGATCATTACCGGTTTAAATGGTTCAGAACTTTTTTTCAAATGTAAAGTGAGACTTTATCAGTTAGGGCTGTGATGGTTACACCACTGCAGTTGTCTACTGCCACCAGCAATGCACGTGACGTCACACACTCTATGAAAAGCATAATACAATTTTTGTTTATGGTAGCCTAATTCACAAACTAACTCAAACGCCATAGACAGCATATATATAATTTTTATACATAAATTACATATAAAACTGGTCCATTATCACCACGGTGGTAAAAATCAGACAGAGTCACAGCCTTATTATCAGTATGTGATTACAAACCACTGGTGATTACAAACTATGGCCACGTCTGGAGGAAGGACTTCAAAAAAAGCTATATATACATTCAAGAAAAACAAAAGCCACACATGAAGAAGAGTGAGGGCCAGGACTGCCAAAAAAGAGGTGGGAAGTATGTGGGTGGAACAGGGGCCCCCTGGGAAGCCTGAGATATGGCCGGAGCAAGACTGCCGAGAACTCTTGCCTCTGTGTGTGAACTCAGAGATGTCTCCCCATAGCACCCTTAAATTACCGCTAAGTCCCACGCATCTACAGGAAACATCCCCAGAAAGAAAAAAACATAAATTACCATGTCTTCCACTCCCTTTATATACATCAATATATATGATTCAGAGTAGAGAAATAAAAACAACACCGACAGCAACACTACAAGTTGAGCATGGTCTCTAGCCATTTTCTCAAGGATGTGAATATTTAACAAGAGCACGGGACTTGCCACTGTGTGTGTTCTAGTGTAAGGCCGCAGCACAACAGATCTTTTCAGCGTGTCGCCCACACTCGGATGAAACCGCACTCTGACATACTCTGAGCAGGCCCCCGGTTTCAGGCCCCCAGGGGAGCGGCCAGCAGAGGACTTGGTATTGCAAAAGCAAACAAAGTTCCAGATGAGGCACTCAGGCAGGATGACAACCCGGGTCTAAAGAAATTCCATCCCGTCGCTACCCGCAACCCTAGAGAATAATTCACAACCACCCCAAAAAGGAAAGAGATTTCGGCATAAAATCTCCCAACAAGGACCAAATAGGTCGTGAAGGGCTTCAGCAATACAAAGTGTTATTTAAAGGTGTATTAGCATCACTGTTATTATAAGTACACATACCAAAATTGTTGCAAAAACACTGCATTACCATCTATCGATGTGGATATTACATTAATTATGCTTACAGTAGTGAGTTTTACAGACTACACATTAATTAGGAACACTGACAACACAGATGAATAGGGTAAAAAAAAAATTAACTAATAAATATTACCATACCAGTGTTTCCCACAAACTTACACTCTATATTATTATATGGCATATATATGCAAATTCATTCTCTGCCAGCAGGAGGTGCTTGTAGAACGGGAGAGATAGAGGTTTCCCCAGTAACGCCTGCACACAAAGCAGCGCTCTGATCAAAACACTGCTTTATTTAGGCATTACATGCAAGAGGAAATGAAAATGACATCCAAAATTTTCTGAAGACAATCAGATCCCTTTCAGAAATACAGTGATATTAAGACACCCACACCGGGTTTTGATTTTGAAATTTGCAGTGCTTCAATGAAGTCAAAGCCTTTTGGAAAATCGATTTGCGGCGGCCAGTCAGTTTTGATATTGTGGCGGGCCGCTACAAATAAATCAATGTATGGGAAACACTGCATACTTTTGAGTAATGACAGTATTAACTTGCTTGTATGAAAACTTTACTGAAATGTTAAAGTTTAAATATGCAAATGATGCATTATGTAATTAAATATGTGCCAATTTGCATATATTTCTACAACCTTTAAAGATAAGTATTACAAATAAATTACACTGAGGGGGCAAAATACAGCATATATTGTGTTTACACACCAAACAAATGACTCTTCTAAAAACAATTTATGACTTCCATGTGTAGTAGAACTTTTTACTACTGAATGTATATGAGCTGTTACTATACTGAATTCATCACCAATACTAAATTATCTCATTCTTGAGGGCTTCCGGTTGAGATATATCACAATCCATGAGGATTTTGAGATTTGAGTTCAGCACTGCGTAGGAATGTTACATGCTTTTCCTGAAGCAAAATCCTTGGCGTAGTATGTAACAGAGGAGTCATGTTTCACATAATAAAACGTAGAAACCCAGAAAACTTAGTAAAGGATAGGTGAACAATTCAATTATCTCTTTTGACTATGACAAAGTTCGTTTGTATAAGAAAATAAAATGTGTTGCCTTCAATAGCAGCACGTCAGTCATTTACTTTGTCTCGGTTAAGTGAATTTATTCTGCATTAAAGGGACATGATTTATTACCTGTGTAGGACTAGACCTACACTGACAATAAATTACATAACAACTGACTATCAAAGACTGATGCTTTTTCTTTAGCACATAACTTGCCTGAGGGATTTAGTTCTGTCAAATATTTAAGAGCACAAATCCCACTCTCAGATGTCTGTTTCTTAAGGGCTCTATATTTCTCACTAAACTTTCCCATTTTCCTGTTCTTCAAAGTCTCTAGTAGCAGACAAACTGACAATAGAGCACAACACAAAACATGTCTTATTACAGACAGAACAATGGGGCCCATTTTCCATTCCATATTTTCACAGCATTCCTTTCTTTTCCTTCATGCCTGACACAGAGTGCCCTACTGCCAACAACCACCTGCAGGAAAGAAAATTCCAGCAGTGGGTATGTGAACGCATCCAGACTGTTTTCCTGCATGCACACACATGCTCACGTACACACACTCACATAGGCACATAGACCCGGTGCTTTTCTGCGGTTCTGCAGCAGAGCTGGGATGAAGCAAGCTTGAGGAAAACAGTGATCACACTGTTCATTCCTAAATCCCTCTACAGGGCAGCCGTGTCTGCTCCCATCCCATTAAGCCAGTCTTTAGGGAGCTGCGCTCGCATCAAATTCACAACATCCTGCACACTGACTCTCTGCTCACGCTGCCAGACTTCCAAATGGCACGTCATAAGCAAGTCTGTTTGATTATCTGCTTTCCTCTGCAAACAAGATCCGCATAGAGAATGTAAATGAATATTGGGTTATGAAAGAGAGATGCAAGGAGCTGGGAGAAAGACGGCAAATCCTTATCTCTGTGGTCTCTGCTTTATGACATTATGTGGCGGCACATCCACAACATGCACAGAGAAAATCCAAGAGAAAACAGAATAACTTGGAGATATGACTCATTTGGTGCAATCCAGATGGTGATATTCCTGTGGTTCATCATTTTATGTAATCTACCACTCAAATGACAAACGATCAGACTTGAAGACTCAAGAAGGTAAAGCGCAAACAGCATCATTCTTTGTGCTAGTGATCTTTGTAATGATTCCAGATTCATTTGCGATAACGGGACAGCTTCATGGTTACCCCTGAAATGTGTGAAATTTGCCACTGTGGTGAAACACTAGCACTTGCTGCAAAAGTGTCACGGCAAGCATCAGCACCCATTTACCATGAGCTGGGAACTAAATAAGAAATCCACGTGACTTTTCTTAGCATTATTTCCCCTTTGATGAAGCATTAATTTAGCCTAATTAGATTTAATACCAAGTTATTGTGTTGTAAGCATATTTGCCCAGTGGAAGTGGTCCTCTTGCTAGGCTTAAGGGGCCAAATGCTTTGTGTATTTGAAAAGCTTCCTTTAAATCACACTGTAGCCCATATCACCAGATTTAACCCAATTATTACAGCTTATTTTCACCCTCAAGATGGTTTTAATTCCTAATCACAAATAAAAGGGGGCATTTGCATGCAGAGATGAAGGGAAGGAACAAAGTAATTAATTATACGGGTGTGTTCAAATTTTAGCACTACAGCATCCTAGATTCACAATTACTTTAAAAGCATGTGGAGAACCACAACATTAATTGATATACTGAATATAGTTTTCAATATTTGAAAAAGTGTGCAATATTCAAGATATAAATGAGTGCTACAATTGTGTTGAATGTTAGTGGTCCACAATTGCCATTTCAGAAGTAAATAATGGTTATTTTACTTTTCTTATTAAAATAAAAATAAAGTTTAAAAAGACTTCTGGTTTGTACCATCATCAATTACTTATAACGAACAGCACTTATGAACAAAGTAAATTATTTAAAAAAAAATAATAATAATTTCTTTAAATTGTGTGGTCCTATGATTTAATATTAATTTAATATTTTCAAGAAAATTGTGTTAGTGTACTATTCAGAATATATAGAATTCATAATGTGCACTCACTGCAAATTATGATTTAATCAAACATAGGATTTTGCTGAGAACATCAGAACTGTATTCTAGTCATCATCAACCATGTTCATTACAGATCACCACCTCTGAACCCTGTGATCATTGATTAAATGACTGCCTCATGTAAATACATGGTTCAATTTTTTGTATCTTGTCAGAGATAAGCATCCTTTGGTCTACATAACATGGAGAAAGCTGTCTAGATTGGGGATCACAATGAGTCGTGGCAGGACCTCAAACATCTGCTAAAGGTCAGGTTTCCACTGTATGGAACCAATCAATGAAGCCCACAGAGCTTCCAAACAAAGAATAGTGTTTCACACTACAGAAGAACCTTGCCCTTCATTTAAAGGACACTGATTTTATACACTCGGTAATCCCCTCTAGGCAAGACAACCCACAATCCACTGGACACCAACAAAAAGACATATGTGAAACTTGACTTGACTGTTGTCACGCTGAATGTGACTGATTATTCTCATTGCATCACATCTCTTGCTTCTTCTGAAACTAGCATAATGAACTTTGTTGTTTTTAAAGCAAGTAACACAAATGTGAAAAAGTTAACTTGTAAATATTTTAGGAAGTACCTAAATAATCATTGAAGTATACAACAGGGCTGCACAATATTGGGAAAAAATGACATCGCGATATTTTATTTTTCTGCGATATATATTGCGACATGAAATTTAATCACATTTTTTCGTACAAACAAAAATGGGGTGAGCACACTTACATTCTCATTTTAAATGATTTAAACATTGACACCATCGTGTCAATTGATTAATATGCGCGAGGGAGAAAGAGCAAGACAGCGCTCATGTTGTGTTGTTTGAGGATGGTGAGTGTGCGGCCGAGGCTCTCTCTCTCTCTCTCTCTCTCACGTGCGCGCGCACTCTCTCTCTCTTTCGCCCTCGCTCTCTCTCTCTCTCTCTCTGCCAAATATTGTCCAATCCTAATAAACTATACATCAATGATGTATAAATCTCAATTTTGAAAAGTGGACACCTAAGACTGGTTATGTAGACCAAATTTTTGAAAAGTGTACACCTAAGACTGGTTTTGTCGTCCAGGATTACATATATAACATCATGTAATATAACTTTTTCACAGAAAAAAAAAAACTACAAATATGTGTTTTTTAATAACTAGATGGTAATTCCTATTTTTGGATTATTTACCAAATCGAGTCTTTCTGTTAGGAACCTGAAAGCATATGAATGCAAAATATTTAATTCATAAGAAATGAATGAGTCTTGAATCAATGTAAAAGTAGCTTTACAACTAAAATAACTAATATAATAAAACAGACAGTCCTGACTCTCAATTCTGATTGGATAAACCAGATCTATAGTCTTGGATCCCATTAACTGGCATGAACATCTGTTTTTTCACAAGTGGTCACACACCAGAGTACTCCACATAATATTTTACATTTATATTCAAGTTATGATGTTGCTTCAATGCCATAAACAACTTAATGCTTTACGTTGTACCTAACACCCCTTAATAGCTGTATCCTCTACCAGCTGATACATTTCTATCGCTGCATGACATACACTGTCATACAAAAACCAGATGTAATTTACTGTGGGATATTCAGACACTACAAAGAACAATGCCGGGCTTAAAAATGAAAAAACTGGCACATATTTGCATCAAAGGTTTCTCGAGAGCAGCAGACACAGTTCCACCACATGATGAATAGACCAGATTTCAGCATTGTTCCTGGACGATCCTTTGCTCGCTGTAATTGCACTCAAATTTCCCTGGAGATTTTCACTAAATCTAAAGAGCAGCAGCCACATGCTGTGCCTTACATGCCAAAGGTATGTGTAGATGTATGTGTGTGTGTGTGTGTGTGTGTGTGTTATCTTAAAGGCTGTCGCAGCTCCAGGCGTGTACACACCTCCCACTGGGCCTCTTTTTAAAGGTGTGTCATGCTGCACAATGCCGCCT
Organism: Carassius gibelio; assembly: GCF_023724105.1. Taxonomy (NCBI): domain Eukaryota; kingdom Metazoa; phylum Chordata; class Actinopteri; order Cypriniformes; family Cyprinidae; genus Carassius; species Carassius gibelio. Next base: position 16,760,722 of record NC_068407.1, on the reverse strand, counting down.
CCAGCTTGTGGGTGTTGCTTTTTAGCCCCAGGCACAACAAAACCAAATAAATGTGGGCTCTCAGCAATCTTGCCAAGCTCATGACGTTGAGACAAACCGAGACAAAACAACCACTTAAAGTCAGATGTATATTTTCATCATAAGCTGGATTTAGGTACAAACATGTGCCCATAAAGGTCTGAGTAAAAACTCTTTCCACCACATCAAGCTGCATTGCACAACTTTCTCTTTCTTCTGCTTTCCTGTGTCCAAGCAGCACGTCCATATGCATCATTGGGCAATAACTAATGTGACTATTCAAAGAGAAAAGTTTATGAGAAAATATTGCTCTCTAATATTGCTATCCGGAAGTGGGACAGTATTTTTCAAAGCAAATCACTCTGAATTGTCCGTGCCATGGTCACGTTACCAACAAGAGTTCACTTATTCGAAACAAATTTAATTAAGAGCACATTCCAGTAGGCTTGTCAAATTGCATGACTGCCACCTCAGATGGAAGTGCTAAAAAAAGCGGTGCCCTTAGAGTAAAAGTCCATTTATTTGATTTGTGAAAGTATGCACTGAAAACGAATATACACTGACTAAAGTCTAAACGGCAGACATCTGGTTTCGCTTAAGAGCACATTCAACAAAAGCAGAGAAGGATCAGCACAAGGAGATAGGGCTGGAAGCCTGCGTTGGCTCAGCCGACCATTCCCGCCTACAGAAAGCCTTGTTTGTGTTTCATGTCTGACCGTTTGCTGTCTTAGCTCGAGCTAAAAAGACTCAGAAACCAACATTAACACTTCCAGAACGTCAGACATTACAGGAAGCACCACATAAATTGAGCAAGAGAAATAAATTTCCCTGCTTTCTAATGCGAGTGTTATTTCAGAAATAGCGGAATAGGCTTTGTGTGTGTCACTGCCGAACATAACAGGATATACGACACTACTTTCTCATTGCATCACCCCAGAGCTATTCAGACCTCCATCGCTAATGTGTCCGTTCACACAGAGAGAGGTCAGTCAGCGCGGCTCCAATAAATGCACTAACATACTTTGATGTGTGACTGTACTGATATCCTAAATGATTTCACCTGTATATGTTTACATCAATTAAATGCATAAGTATGCTCTCAACCGTTCTGAAGTGCAGCCATTTCACAGCAAGACACAGGCGCTGTTCCAAAACCTAGTGAGCTGCCTTGCTGTCTTGCTTCCTACATGGACAGCATCCTAACTGAAGTGGAACCGCACTGCTGGGCCTCTGTTTCTATGGGATACAGACGTCACTTCATCTCTATGTTAAAAAATAAAAACACAACTGCGGGACTAAATTGTGTGTAGTGAGTGACAAACTTCACGATCAAGGAAGTCATCAGTAGTCCATTTGAAACAATGGAACATACTGAAGCAAAAACAGAATACAACTGAAAGAAGAAATCAACTGACCATTGGCAAAGACCTGGCCTCCTTAGTTACTGTTGCTATGCCTGACAAACAATGCCGCGCTCACACGACCCTTTATGTTCTCACGCTGTAAGAAAAATACATAGCAGAGCATAGAGGAAACGGACAACACACTGATAGACAAGACAGAGTAGGTTACTTATGAAACAATGTCTCCGGACTGTTTTGTCAAAACAATAAAAGTTTAAGTGTAAGTTTTGCCAATTTACAGTGTCGCAATGACTGTCTTTTTGCAGTAAAGGACCTGTCATAGTTTAATGAGTGGGAAGATGACATGAAGAGACGCGAGGTAAGCTGCACTGAAACAGATAAGCACACATGTGCATATACAGCTCCCGATCAGGGCAAAGTTCACAGGATTTTGTCCACAGAATGATAAGAACACACATTTTAACATATAATTGTATTATTTCACCCTCAGTATTTTAACTTAAGCTATGCAAGCCATGCATACAGTGCTGGACATGATAGGTTTTCTGGAACGCAAAACAAGTACTTTAAAAGAATTCCTTTGCTCATCCCCGTTACTGTGGCAGCACAGCAACCGCACAGCTAAACCCTCCACACATATTTATATTTAGTTTTATTGAAAAAGTTTCAATAAAGTCAATCTTTTTTACCCCGTTTTAACATGGATTTCTATGGAGACTGGCCGTAGATGTCGGGCCACATGGTGGATAAAATTGGAAGCACGTAATATCCATGTTCTGGTTGGTCAGATAGCCTGTCAATCAAGCTCTTTGCGAACGGATAATTCAATGAAATTGTGTTGATGTTGAGTTAACATCATCATGTAATTGTTCTCTCAACAAAGGAGCTCAGTAACATTTGAATGGAGGGTAGCTTTTTCCAGAGAGGTCTGGCTGGTACAGGACAGAGGTCAGTCCAGGTTAAACAGGCTGATTCTGGGAAGAGCATGTGCGTCACATTCTCCAGGCTAAAAGCAGTGTGAAATTATGACCTTCATTAGAGAACTATTTTTGAATTAAGAAAAATGTGAAAATGTAAAGGTTTAACATTTAAACCTATAAGTATACATCCCAAACACACAGAAAGTTATCAAAATCCACGCTTGGTTTGGAATATATTGGGTACGATTGCAATTGCATGTAACACAGTACAGTATGCACACTGTGCGTATTCTGCATAATATTTTTAATGCACTAACGTGCAATGCTAACCACATAATGCATCCCACAATGCAATCAATGTTGCCCTAATGATTAGACTACAGGTAAAGTATGTAATTTCTGTATGTAATTTTGCCAAACTAAGGTCCTAATATTTTATTATTTCACCAGCTTTTTTCCATTTTTATGACTGGATTCCACAATTTTGTTAATGTTTTCCAAATTATAGGGTCCTACCAAACACAGCTGCAGAAAACAAATAGCTTTCCTAAATACGGACAAACAGAAACAGACAGTATTCTGCAAGTAGTATGCTAGTATTTCATTTAAATATTTATATAGCCATAAACTGTACACTACAAGTTTCAGTCTTCAAAATCCAGTATTCAATGAAAGGCTGTTACTATTCACATCAAGACTGACAAGGAATGCACAGCTGAGAGGGCATATATCTAACCCAATAAGAGTACAAAAGTTCAATGTTTTTCCATCTCATTGCATTATGCGGCGTCCTTCAACACTCCTGGCAAACTACTGTCGCAATCCGCCCCCGAAAGGGAACACGCTAGAATGCTCTGCATTCAGGTTAATGCTCCAATCCACCTTTAATGTTTAAAGTACAGGCCTTGTCAGCCATAAACCTCACCCAACGATAAGTGTCATATCTCTCGTTTTGAACCACTATTTTAAAAGATTACAAGACAGGTTCTTTATATTATGTAAGTCTAATCCACCGACAATTAAGATAGGAAATGTGTCATTGCCTGGGATCAGACAGAACTGTTGTCATTCCCAGAGGAAAGGTGCACAAAAGAAGATTGCTCAATAAATCTTTTTAGAGAAGATATGAAAACGGAGGCTCACTGTCAAAGGAAAACAGTGTAGGGTTATAGTGTCAGTCAGACTGAACAAAGAGCAATCTCTCTGTAGGTTAACTCTGGTTCAGGGAAACGGCTGAACATAGCAGCCTTTATGCTGTGCTGCAGTGGGGGAGGGCGATGTACGACCACCGGTCTCATGTTACGAGCTGTTTTCTTAAGCCACAAATCACATGGCCACTTCCAGCTCTTTACAGCCAGTTGTTGCCAATGGGACTGAGGGCTGTAAATGAAAGCTGCATTGCTATTTCTTGCAACCAGAGTTTTCTCCTACATCATCCCTGGTATCTAAGCAAATAACAGTGGTGCGATGTCATGGGGAAAAAGAAGCTGAAGAATTTCACATCTAAACGATATGTGATTTTGAGCCATTGAAAATGCTTGTTTTACTGTATACTAAATATATACTTCACATATAAGGTTGTAGAAAAGCATTAAAAATATTTTTCAAATATTCTATTTCAGACTATAAATTAAGCAAAACATTACACCTTTTTTTTTTTTTTAGATGACTACGTTTCCATGTTACCATATTCTATTTTTATTTCCATGCAATGTACAGAAGCCCAACCAGACTATGAGCTTAATTCCTACTTTAAAAAGACAAAGAAACAAAAGCATTTACAGCTTGAACTTTCAGCTGCAGGGCAGCTATTGAGCGCGGAAAGTTCTGCGTGCTGATTAGCAGCGGTACAGTTGGTGACCTCAGGACACAGCCCTGAAAACAAACGGCTGGCATACTGTACACACTTTCTCTATACATACAATGACAGAAGCCGCTCCATTCATCTCCACCGCATGAGAACTGTCTTGTTGATCAAAGACCAAGCTAGATTTGGTTTCAAATACATTAGAAAATAAAAAAAGATCTACATTTGAAATATATATTTTTTTTACACCTTTAATTTAAAATATTTAAATTGCTTACATTTTACACGTTAGTGTTATAATATTATTATTAATTATATTGAACAATATTTTTTAATTTAGGAATTATATATTAGTTGGAAGGTCTTTGAGACCCATGAAAATACAACATTTGAAATTGCTTATTCAATAAAATTTTAAAAATATATGAATGTAAAATATATATGAACAAGGGGCACATAATAAATTGTAATGATAAAAACAGAAATAATATATTTTTTAAATATCTTTAAATTAAAAAGTAATTCAAATGCAAGTATTAGGAATAAACCTAAAGTCCTCTAACAACGACAAACACTTCCAACATTTTTATGAGGGGGGGGGGGGGGTAGATTTATGTATATGTTACTACGTTTTACCACTGATGGATTAAAAACTTTAAATTATCTATAAGCATCATGGAGGGCCTGGAAAGTTATTTTCTAACGTTTTGCATTCATGAATGAAAATAGGTCAGAATTGTTTTATGGCCCTGACCACTTACACAGATGTGTTACATTTGGTCCATCTGTTTGCAAAATACTAGATTGCAAAATGTGCTATCATGACCGAAAACAAACACTGCAGCAAACAAGCTTATGTCTGACAGGGATAAATACTATAAATCAGTATTTCAAATATTTCACTTAGAAATTTTGGAGCAAAAAATTTAAACATTATCTCGTCACAGGTTTTTTTTTTTTCAGAGTGCAAATGGGACAACTGATATTACAATCCACCAACATTGATTGGGATCCAAATAGCTCTCTACTACGCGATTCCATTGCCCGAATGACTTCCAAGCCTGTTTCCATGTACCAAGCAGGGCCGGATCTACCTATAGGCAGGGCAGGCAGTTGGCTAGGGCCCTCGGGCCATAACATAACCATAACACCCCATATACTGTACGCTAGCCCACCAGTCAAGATAGGCAGCCTCATTGTTCATTGCATTGTCATCATCTGTTTTGGCTGATTGCGATGTATTCGAAATATAAACTTATTCTCTCGATCAGCATAATTTCTGGACAGATAATTCATCAGTTTATTACGAGTTTGAAAGAGCAGTTGACACGCCCACGACGCTTTGCGCGTACAGTGAATGATAACGCAGCGGGAGCTGAATAGCAAAATAGCTACAAAAGTAAAAGCAAAGAAGTTTGTATTCATAGTCAAAAAGCAAACACTAGAAAAAAAATTAATGTTTCAAAAAAGGACCTCAGATCTGTTTTCTAAATTCTGCTGAAATTACATTAGTGTTCCAACATAACACTTAATTTGTTTCAACTAACTAGAGAATAACTTTTTTGCTACTAAGTAGCTATTGTTTATTTCGCTTCCACCGGATTTGTGTATATAGTGCATATCTAACAATGCAAAACATAATTTCATATTATTAATATGACAATATTTGCAGTAAATATTGATTAAATGGGAGGGGGAAATCCTGCCCATACCCAGCTAGGAAAGAAATAATAAAAGCACTGATTTTCACTTACTGAAGTGGCATTCAGAAACTGTGAATAAATTACCGAACAATTTACTGCAAAATAATAATAATAATATCACAGCTATAATAACATCCTCAACAAACAAAAAAAGAGATTACCTTCGATAAAGTTTGATTAATATGTACATACAGTCCCTTATGCTAATCAAACCTGCATTTATTTGATTAAAAATACAGGGGAACAAAACAGTAATATTCAGCAAGGATGTGTAAAATTGATCAAAAGTGATAGTGATGACTTATACTGTTATAAAAGACTTCTTCTTTTTTTTCTTTTTTAATTTTTAAACATCTTTTTATTCATCAAAATATCAATACTAAGCAGCACTACTGTTTCTAAAATTGATAATAATTCAGCATATTAGAATGATTTTTGAAGGTTCATGTGACTGAAGACTGTAGTAATGGTGCTGAAAATTCAGCCTTGCATTGCAGAAATAGACTAGATTTCAAAGTATAGTCAAATAGAAAACCATTATTTTAAATTGTAATAATATTTAACAATATTACTATTTCTTCCGTATTTTTTATCAAATAAATGCAGGCATGATCATAAGAGAAATAGTAATGCGTCCAAAATTTTGACTGATATTGTATAAGAAAAAATTACAAAGAAATGTTATATAAATAAAAAGGTTAGGAATCATATTCTTTTTATTGGGGGTGGGCGCATCCAACATGAATTTTGCCTAGGGCCTCCAAACGTCTAGAACCGGACTTGCCAAGCGATAAAACCTAGAATAAACTGACGTTTAACAGGCTATTTCAAAACACCAGAACCTAACTGAAACCACCCGCTCGTGAAATTTATTTTTCGCAGCATGACTGCCGTTGTCTTACCGTCAGTTCGGGATTGTCGTGGTCGCGGTGAGTGACGGCTCGGATGACTCCGGTTCGCCAGGACCAGCTCGCGATGTGCGCGGGCTCCAGCGGCTCCTCTCCGCTCACGCACAGGAACCGCTTCCCGACCACCATGGCGAAAAACCCTCGAAAACTTCAACCCTCGCACCCTACCGACCGCACATTTACACCGTCAAACTGCGTTCTGAACAAAAAGAAAGAAAGAACCGTGATTGTTTTCGCCTTTTTGCGTGTCGACCGCAACCCGGGGATTTAAATTTCTCTCAGCCTCCACCCACGAATGATCGCTCTCGCGCTCTGCGAAACTGAACACTGGACCGGATCACTGCGAACGTAAAACCGGTATCCCTCCGCCGCACAACTCACAAGTCCATGCAAAACCGCAGCAGGGAATTTTCTACGTCCGCCAGACTGATTCATTCTCAATGGGAGACTAGCTGCTTACACACTATACGCCAGTGTGACGAAAATAGTGCTTAGTTGTTGTTGTTGTTGTTGTATTTGGTTCATTAACAGGCAGCGCAGGAATGAAGAACATAAAAAAAAGAATCATAAATAATTTTTAATAAATCAATAAATTCAGTTTTATATAACTAATTTATCTAATGGCATTAATAAACTATCTATCTATCTATCTATCTATCTATCTATCTATCTATCTATCTATCTATCTATCAACCTATTTCTTGGATATTTTTCTATTTATGAGACAATCAATATAATTATAAACTATATACCTAATAATAATAATATGATTGAAATGATAATAATTCTATAAAATACAATACAACCATACAAATTAAAATATTTTTATATTTTGTGTCCAATTGTGTTTCACGCTTTTGCAAGTATATAGCTACTCCAATAGCTGACCTATGGGTTGTCCGTTGATGAGCATAAGAGGAGCGCTGTTATATGAGGAGCATATCCACTGGATACAATCAGTCTGTGTCACCTTTAGGTCAGAGAAGAAGATGAAGACAGATATGTTATTGCTCATAGAATCACAAATCATAGAGTGCCACTGAGATTGTTGGTCCTGCAGACACCCTGCTGAATCTGTGCCTGTCTAAAATGAACATCAATGCTTAGAACATCTTCTTGAATGTCAATGATTAGAAGCAGCAGTGGAGAGAACGCCACAAAATCTACACAACAGTAATACACTTTTAATTTTATTCACATGCAGTGTGTATGAAATATGTAATTACAATATGTATTGTGACTGTATAGTTGAATATATTATAAAATAGGTCTTCACTGTAGCAGAGACATTATTATGTGAACATTAAACATATTACAGATGAAAGAAAGGATAAAGTTGAAAGAAATAATTACTGTCTGCTAAGTGCCATTATATTACCCCAATATATACTTAATACACAAAGAGAAAATGAGATGCTTAACACCTCAGATGTTTAATTACACCAAGCTGCAAGACACCAAATAGCTCTCTTATAGGAATATTCATGAGTTCCAACAAGATTGTCAAGAGAGACCACAATTCACAGATGTCATCTGATGCTACCCAAGATGGCTATGCTTGACGTACTATTTCAATCAGTTTAAAAAAAAAAAGCATCACCACAAACCTTTCTCTGACAGAGAGAGATTGCTATCACATATTCACAACAGATATATTTGTAGTAATAATAGTGCATGTATTGCTTAATATGAAAAAGGGAAATACAAATAACGGAAATTACAGTTTCTTACAACTGTAATTCAGGAATTATTTGCATTTTCCCACTATATAAAAATAACATTTTGGTTACACTTTCCATAATATATTTAGCAGCTGTGTATTATAACATAGATCCTTGTTCAAACAGCTTAGGTCCAAGGTCTGTCACTTTGTACTCAGATCCATTTAGAATTACACTCTACTCTATTTAATTGGTATAAGATTAAAGGTCCCATGACATGGATTATTTCCTTTTCTTTAAATGCTTTTTAATGTTTCCTTAGGTGTATTTATATTGTTAGTATGATTTTTACATTTAAAATTTAGAAATAAAAAGCATTTTTATATCCTGACATTAGCCCTCTGGCTTGAATGCTCTGTTTGAAGGGGCGTGTCTGCTGTGACACTCCGAGTAAACCACAACTGTTGTGATTGGCTGACATCTTTGAAATCGAAATGCATATTACATGTGAAACCCCTCTCAAATATATATATATATATATATATATATATATATATATATATATATATATATATATATATATATATATATATATAAAATACTATTACAGCTGTCGAGATTAACGAATCGTGGAAGTGTTGATTATATAATTATTTTTTCGATCTTTTCCCCATCACATGAAAGGCAGCAGTGATGAGCATTGAGTAGACAGAGTCTGTTTATCGCGTGTGGATGCAGTGATCTCGTCACTATTGCAACACGTTTTCTCACAAAATGCTTTCACCACAGCTAACAGCAAACACATGAATACAGTAAGAGCTACGTTGTGCAGCATAACAGCGTCATTCATTGTCATTCATTGTAACGGCAGTTGTGTGCAGATTTACTCGCGATGTGTAACAGCTACGAAAAAAAGCAAGCGTTCTTTTAAATAACAATTTAAATAACAGATTTGTTTCATGCTACTAAGAGAAACAACGTGAAGTTGATCGTTTAGTCACTGGCTTGATTCACTGATGCATCAGTATTAAACGATTTAGAAAGAAAGTCTGTGTGAACTTGAATGATTAGCTACACATCAGAAATCACTGATCACAGATCAGGCATTAATGAACACTGTTACTCACTGTTTGTGCCAGTGCCGTCGAATCCATATCATAAAAGTCTGTTTGAAACGCCTGTGCTGAAATTGCGACTTAATTATATGTAAATATTTGGGCGGGCAAAGCAGAGAAAGGGGAGGTAACACTTCTCGTTACAACGTCACAACGAGGAGATTCAAGATCACCCAGTTTGAGGCAGAGAAAGATAGCAAAATCTCAATTTACACCGATTCAAATTTCTAGAAACTTGGGGACCATATACAGGCTAGGGGAACTCATATTAATGTGAAAAAAAACTCAGAAAGTGAAATTTTCATGTCTAAGGACCTTTAAGGTTTTTAAAAATATATTATATTCATGATATTTTTCAAATTAGTTCGATGATACTGAATTTATTCATTTATCATTATCTTTTATTTTGATGTTCTTCATCCTTGCGCTGTTAGTAAACCTCAACAGGCTTTCTAACATTGCTTGTCTATGTTTATTTCTATAACATATGATAATAATAAATAATAGTAGCCTAGAAATAACACTTGAGGAAAGAAGTCTTTAATTTACGTCCCTTAAAGCCCGTTAAAAGAAATGGCAAACGACCACAACATTCCCCCATTCTTTTGTTGTTGTTGTTGTTGTTTGCAACAGAACACAGCGCCGATGAGAACATCGATTAGGAGTTTTTATTCTCAACGTTTTTATGTCTGATTGGTCTATATCTCTTCAAGGTGACTCTCAACGAATCAGCATCGACTGCGTTGAGAGTGTAATGTTAGCGTCTTCGAAACAACGTCACTTGACAAACATTTGATCTAGCCAACCAGTGCTCGAGTTTCATGTAAACAAATCATATTAGCCAATCACGTAACAGGAAGAGCGGGCTCTTAAATCAAATTATTTCTGACGTCAACGTGAAAGCGCACCTTTTACAGAAACGGCATCGGTTTGGGCTAGAGCACGAAGAAGATGGGCACAACAAGAGTGACGTTATTTTAACTCATATTAAGTCCATAGTTAGTTTTATACCGGATGTTTGTACGTAATACTAAATAATGAGCGAGCGGAGGCTCTCAGGAGACCGTTAATGTTTGTCCTCGTCTGAAGTTGAACACTGAATTTGAAGTAAGGTTAGCTTAGCTAGCATCTCTCTCTGCTCGGCTCAATCCTGAAGAAAATATGGTGTCCTGGATTATATCAAGATCTGTCGTGTGAGTTTAAACCTCATTTCCCCCCATAAACATAGTTTATTTTTAAAGCTTGGGTTAAATTAGCTCTTTATTTAACTGGTTAGCCTTTTAGCGTCACTATACTGGAGACAGCACACATTGACAAATTAGAAAGTAGATTATGATCTTCTCAACCCCACATCTGCTCAGATTGTTCAATCAAAGCGTTTTACTGTTTTTAAACATGACGTTTGGAAAGGATCCATGTAATTTGGAAGATAAGAACCAGAAACAACAAACCATTGTTCCTATTTGCAGTGTTTTGTTTATTAACATCACGATTGGATTGCAGTGTCAGAGGTTTTTGTGTCAGGAATGAAATTATAAATGTGACTGTGGACGTGTCAATTAATATTTTTGGGTTGACTGCTTGTACAAGGTTTTGTTGGGGCTTTTGGGTAAGGTGCACCTATCATAAGGTTCTCAAGTGTGAAGCATTTTAACCTTAACCAAAGTATAATACATTTTCACCCATTTAGATTACATTTTGCACAGGTGTAATGACATAAGAAATAATAATCATCATTAATTAATAATAAACAATATTGTATGATTTCATTATTTTTTATTGTATATAAAAATCATTGTTGTAATAATTGTATTTACTATTGTGTAATAAGCAGAAAATGTAACCATAATTCATATATGCATACATTTAGATTCGATTTTGTAATGATAATAATAATTATATATCATGTTCACTGTACCATCATCATATTTTATGTCAAAGGTAGAAATGAAGCAAGAATGAATAATAATTTTAATTAGAATCAATCTGTTCTGTAAATTGGTTATTGATCATTAAAACAAAAATAATCAGCATTAAACTTCAATCAGCTGATTTCTACTATAAATAGAACACATTTGCCTGAGGGTTGAAAAAAGATTTGAATGATTGATGATTTGCCTGTCCTTGTTTGGTAGCTTGTTTGCAAACAGCAGAAAGAGTATCATTTTGGTTTATTTTGTGGGCGAGACACATTTTGCAACGTGGTCCCCTTACAGCGTTCCAGAGTCACAGGCAAGCAGTTAGGAAGAGACGTAGTCAGTCATAGAAACCAGCAAGTACCAATTACTGTCCACCTTGCTAGTTTAGGGGTATAATTCTGCGGTTAGGATTTTACAACATATACGATGTAGAAGTTCAAATATAGGACAATAACTTTAAGCTTATGGCAAGATGATTGGAAATCAAGACCACATTGTCTGTTTGAAATGCTGCTGTGGGCTTATATGCTGCGTGGACACTTTAATGGCTTTCCACGTTGAGGATGAAATATAGAAAACTCTTTTTATATAAGCTGGTCTCTGGGACAGGTTTGTCCTCATTTTCTTTGTTCAGGATCACAGTGGTGTTTATGTAACAACTACAGGGCTGTTTTTCTTGAGAATTTTAGTTGCTTGTGATGATTTGACTAAGATGTAATAAAAGAGCCCAATGTCCCCCCCCCCCCCCCACTAGCCCAGTTAGGACATGGTCCAATCACAAAAATAGGTATTGTTTTTGACCAGTGCTATCATTTTTTTCTCATAAATGGGCAATATCACATGACTAGCCTTGAGATATGGCTGTATCACAGCGTGTCAATATATAAAGATATATCTCATGGCTAAAAGTGTGATATTGCATTTATACAACAGTTTGACAGCATGAGTGTGTAAATACAAAAGAAACAACAACAGAGGGTCTATAAGAATTACAATCTCAGTTTAACAGCTTAGCCCAAGCCTCCATTGATAATTCGAAAATGTCACTTTAGAACTAGTAATGAAGGATTGTTGAGTTGCTTCATTAAAAGCTTAATGTATTACTGTATTAAAAGCTGTATTGAGATTGAGTGTGATTACCTGCATCTGATACAGCAATCATTCTTCAGCTCAATCTCATATTCACAATAAAACATTAGTTTGAATGTTTTCTGAGTAAATCTCTTTGTCGTACTATCCTTTCTTCTTGTTAAGTGTGATTTCTGATGACCGAGATTTTTGCCTGCATCTTACAAAATAGCTTATGTAAAGAGCATTCAGTCTCTTTCAATATAAAAGCTTTTACTGCAGTGCTCTTATATACAGCATTGACGTTACATAAAATATAACGTGATGAGATTTTGCTCTGTCAAATCTATTTGCTCTGGAACACATAATAGATTAACGAGACCAAGCACTTGCCGTGAGATTTACCCAAACTTAATTATATCTCATGTATAACCACTATAGAGACATCATTGCCAGCAGCAAATTCCAGAAGATCTGGCCTTGGTAAGGCTGCTCTCGGGCGGGTTCATGAGCGCTCTACGCCCACTGTTGCCCTGGAGCTCACATTTCCAAAAACGTCGAAGCAATAGCAAAATTTTCAAATGGACTTTATTAACAAACTGCATATTTGAAGTCTAAACAAGTACAATCTTTTTTTATACATTTAGTGCTTTTGAAGGCTCTTGCAAGTAATAGCTAATCCATAGCATCATCAGAGTGAGCATTGCCTTTCGGTTTCTTAGCAGAAACTCAAAGTTGACCTAAACCTGAGTGTCAAGGCCCATCTGAAGGTTTTATTTTTTCAGCTGCACACCCTGAGACCAATACCCTGCTTCACAAAAATACTTTTAAGACCAGGTCCCATTTCCTTCAGGGGCCGACTGGAGGAAGACCAACTCCTTGTTGTGAAAACAATGAAAGACTGATGTGCAGCACATTTATTTGTGTTTCATCGGAGCCGTGCAGGTTCTGTTGTAGGAGGAGTAGCCACAGGCAGACAGTTAGAGAATCAAAGCCTTCCAGTGAACTGATTAATAAACCAACAAGTTAAGCAGACTTTGTCTTTATTGCACACTGTTAGGGCCGGGGTAGTCTGACAGTATATACCTGGGTTCCCACGGGCCACATCCGGCCCACGAGAAAAAAATGTTTGGCCAGGGCTAATTTCAAATAAAGTGGCATGAATATTCAAACGCAGCATCAGAAAGAAACATTAATTTACATCTGGTCTACACCGGACTCGAGCAGCTTGGTATCGTTGGCAGAATTCGGCCCCCAGCGAAAAATAATTGAGGAACCCTGGTATATACCCTGCAATGATAGAAACTTCATAACCGGTAGAGCCGGATGTGTCCCAAACAAGTGAAGAAGGGGAAGAACCTGTAATCAAAGGGATGTTTGTTAGGCAAAGCAGAGTTTAGTTTATGGTTGCCAAGCAATAGCTTGGCGCATTAATAATAATTACATTTATGTACGGTGGCAGGTATGGGTATGTAAGCTATTTTACATAATCTTAAATATATTCAGAGTATTAATTTTAATGTGCTTTTGTTTTTATCTCAAGTAATATATATTGTCAGGCTTTTTTTTTTTTTTTTTTTTTTTTTGCAACCAGGGTTTTCAAATAAAATTAAAAAAAGTGAATGATTGGCCTTTGTAAAGTTTTTAATTCCCTTCATTGGGTTAATTTCAGTACCAAAGCAAAACATATAAACACGCAAATAAAAAAAAATAAAAAATGTAATCCTAACTGTGTACCTATTTAATTTAAAAGGGCTTTTGAATTTTTAAGGCAAGAATAACAAATAAGTTAGCTTAAAAAAAAAGCCCAGAACTGCTTTTCTGACTGATATGAAACAATGTTTACCATTTGTACATTCTCTAGCGTGCATATATTAGATTTACAATTCATTTAAATGCCTCTTTTATCTAAAAATTGCAAATAAATCATGTTTTTCCCCCTTATAAAAGTTATAGGAGCATTAAATAGTTAATAAAGATATTTAATTCTAATGCTCATTATATTAACGTTAGCCGTGCTTATGCTAAGGATAAACTACTCTAATAAAAGCATTCATTAAAATCCGACATTCAAATTAAAATATTTAATAATATTCATAACAGAACGGATTCGCACTCTTTTTTTGTGGCGGCATATATATGCAAATTAATTCTCTGTCAGCAGGAGGCACTTGTAGAGCGCGAGAGATATAGGTTTCCCCGGTAACGGCTGTAATCAAATAAGCGCTGAGCTTGCGCTCACAGACGCTGCTCAAGGATTACAAGAAAGATGAAATGAAAATGATATCCATAATTTTCAGAAGACCGTCAGTTTCCTTCAGAAATACAGTGATATAAGAACACCCACACTGGGTTTCGACTTTGACTCGTGCATTGCTAATGTCTATTCAGCTAAGTCAAAGCCTTTTGGAAAATCTATTTGTGGCGTTCAGTTTTTATATTGTGGCAGACCGCAAAAAAATAAATCAATGTATGGGAAACGCAACAAAACTTACCCACTTGAACTCTTTCATCTGATCTTTGTGTCTGTCTTTTAAAGTTTATTTTAGTTTGTGTCCTCATTTTGATGTCGCCACATCTCAGTGCTTGTACCTTGTGGATAGCACATCAAGAACCAGGTTATCCAGGTACTCTGTACCACCGGCACTTAAACAAATCTGGAACCGTTAAATTTTAATTTTTTTAGTACCGACTTGATACCGAAGTACCGGGTCTTTTTACAACACCAATATGAAATATCTGATCAGTTTTTTCCATACTGTTAAAGAGGTGTTTTTGAAAAGTGATTCTTTTATATATTCCCTCCTGCATATTTAATTATTCATGGCACCAGGCATGTTTCTATAGGGAGTTCAGAGAAATATATTGGGTTTGCATGTAAACTGAATGACAAATGAGTCAGCAGTAACCTGCGTGACTGATATCTAAAGATGTGCAGAGCTGTTGGCATGTTGGTGATAACACCAAGCTGCATGTTTTGCTTAGTTGAGAGTAATAGTGACTGTAGACTCTTTTATTCTCTTAAAGAACTGTTATTTCATTTATAAAGCAATATATTTAATGTAGGGCCGGGACTCGATTAAAAGAATTAATCTAATTAATTAGAGGCTTTGTAATTAATTAATCGAAATTAATCGCATTTTAATCGCATATAAATATTTGACCTGAGAACAGTGAGAAGTATTTTTTTTTACATGGATTTATAGTATACCATTGAATAATGACTAAATACATAAGCTTAAGCAACAAAATATTGTTTATTTTTGTTCAACCAAGTCTAGCAGACCAGTGCAATTTTTGCCATGAAGTGTATCAATAGCATATTTAGAAACAATTTAGAAATAGTACATTTCAGAAATTCAGGAAGCTTATAGGTGCTGGAACCTTCTGTAAAGTGTTTTTTTTAAGTAAAACACAATACTGTCAATTACATTCAGAACATTAGAAACACGGACTATTAGAAAATATCTCTCTGTTGCTTCAGAGCCCATAACATACTAAGTCCAACTCTCAACAACCTTGGCCAAAACAATAAAGAGTTCAACATAAACTGTTGCACCAACAAAATAATACATAGTTCAACATAAAATGTAAAGTCCACGCTAGCTGCTATATGTTTTGCGTTTAGGTGATACTTGAGGCTCGATGTGCTGCAGCGGTGATATCATAGAGTATAGATCATAGACAGTAAAAGAAATGGACACAGCGACCCCATTGGAACTCAATTGAGACGAATGAAGCCCAGTTTTAGCGTTTTTTAGCACTTCCGTTTCTGACGCGCAGACTCAAACGAAGCTTGACGACGTCAGCAACCTGTCTGCCAGATGTAAATCTTCTAAGTGGCTGTGCGTGCAAACTGCCATCGTTAATCTTGCAGAGACGGCGAGCTTGAGCGGGGAGTTCTTTGGTGTGAGTGAGCAGGAGTAAGTATTCTGATTAATTATTTTGTATAGTATTTTAAAATGTAACGCCAGTACGCCATATTAAGTTAATTGCCTGCGAGCTTCTCCTCCTGTCTGTACGGTAATGCGACAGAGAGCCGAGTGGTTATGACGCAATCGTTAGCCTATTTTTTACAAAAACTGTTTATACGGGGCCATAATGTAACATAGAAGGTAATGGAGCCCTTTATATATTGTCGTGTATCTTTAGAAATAAATAATGGACAAACAGAGTCTTTAAACGCCTCAGATGTAAAGTTATTCGCTGTCAACGTGACGCCAAAATGAATGGGAGTCAATGGGAATGCTAACGCAAGTGAAGTTCTGCTACAAGATGGCAGCCCCCACCCGACTTCAACTTCCGGTCGAGTTCCTTGCCCCTTGGTATAGATACTCTTTGGTGATATGCGAACGCTAGTTGGTGCTTCAGTATAATCGGTCCCCCCGAAACACATCAAGTGAGAAACGTTCCGCGGTGCAAAAATAAGTTATTAAAAATGCGGGAATTTTTTTTTTCTGTAATTAATTAATCTTAGTTAACGCGTTATTTTTTTGTGTAATTAATTAATCTCAATTAACGCGTTAAAGTCCCGGCCCTAATTTAATGTAGAATAACACTTAGGCACTCAGAGTTATACACCAAGGTTATAATTTTGAAAGCTTCACCAGTTTTTTTATTTTATTTTTTTTTTATAAAATGAGCAATTTGAATCTAGTTTAAGTCTTTATAGTTAGATTTTTATTTGTGATAAAAGTCTTATTTGAGTCTTTTATAAATGTCTGCTTAAGTTTTTGTTTCAGTAGCACTTTCATTATTAGTTTTTTCCCCCGTCACTCGTGTCACAAGTTGTTCTGCCGGTAATGACATATGAAAATGCTACAAGTGAACTGTGTGCTTTAAAGAGCCAGTAAGATGAAAATTCTAAGCTTCCTATCACTGTTTATAAGTCCTGTACATTAGGTTTAAATCCATCCAAGGTTAAAAAACATTGTCATTTTGTCAAAATATCATTTTAAAATTACCTCAATTCTCAGAGATCCCCAAACGGTTCGCGCGAAGCTGTTCAAAAGATTCAGTTTCCTTAAACCCCACCTTTCAGTTGCATACTGTGTTCTGATTGGTCAACTAACATAGTCAGGTTTGATTGGTTGTTCCGCAAGCACCTCCACGGTAAACTATGCGTTAGCATCTGTTTGGGGTGAATTATGTCTTATTTCTCTCACCGCGAAGCCCCCGCTGTACTCACCAAGATTAGAAAAGCAGTCATCAGTGAAAGGGATTTGATTTACTGCTCTGGTATTGTGGTAAAACTGAATTTTAGCCATTGGTTCTTCTGATCTTTATTCTTTGGCAGTGAAAATAAAACAAACTTGCCTTTACAATTAAAAACACACTGTCTCCTCGACATGATGCTCTCACCAGTGATGGAGTACTCGAGTCCTGGACTCGGACTCGAGTCCGACTCGACACTCCATTATCTGGACTCGTGACTCGACTTGGACTCGCGGACTGATGACTCGTACTTGGACTCGGACTCGAGGATATATAAAACCATACTTGAGCATTCATCACGTTGTTTGTGACTAAAAATGTTATAAAAAAATATACACACTTCCTGTTTCGTGCCCAAGACCGGCCAGGATCTATTATTTTCCCTCACAGACACTGCTACCGCTCGCTCTCTTTGCTTGACAACACACTCACTGACGTCACTCACTTTACTTTCACTTTACTTTTTCTCCAAAGCGCTTGCGGGAAAGGATGAAGCTGTTTGATTAGTTTCTGTCAAAAGACAGAACGCTTGCGCATTCTGAAAAGTTTAGATGTTTTTAACTCGATGCTGTGCGGACGCGCCTGGAAAAAACGAGCGCGTTGCTTCCATTATGAGCGCGCATACTCAGGCTAATTCACTCGGTCACTCACACAAAAACGCTCTCTCTCTCTCTCGGCATGTCGTATTGATTTTTATGTTTGAAGTATCTTTAAAATACAGTGTCCTGAAAATGCTTGTTTCTTTTTTCACCGAGTGTATTTCTGTAATACAGTGTTAAAGGATTAGTTCACACAAAAATGAAAATGTCCTAATCATTTACTCCTCCCAATGCCATCCAGATTATCCGTTTTTTCTTTAATTTTTGTTTTTTAAGGAAAACATTTCAGGATTTTTTCTTCATAAATTGGACTTCAATGCCTACCAACTCAGGTTTCTATTGTTTCCTCAAAAAAAAAAAAAAAAAAAAAAAATTCCAATATGGGACTCGAGACTCGACTCGGACTCGAACTCTGGTAATGGGGACTCGACTTGGACTCGACTCGGACTCTTCTTTGGTTACTCGGACTTGGACTCGGACTCGAACACTGAGACTCGAGACTCGACTTGGACTTGACAGTTGGTGACTCGACTACAACACTGGCTCTCACACCAACCAGAGCATCTGTGTGGGGGGTGGGGCAGGTCAGAGTTACGTTTCTCCCAAGATGGTAGGCGGAGATTATTATGCAAAGTGTTCCTAGTGACGTACATAGAGATGGGCAAAAGATTTGAAATCTATAACGACTTGTTTCAGCGATTCAGAGTCGACTCCTTACTTTAGAAGCCAATAACTTTATAAATCGTGTGCTTTTTGGTTGAATTACTTTGCACATTGTTTACACTGATGGACAGCTACATCATACACTGCAATACAGGTAATTTTTGATTTCCCATCTGTGTGGCTCTTTTTTCCAGAAGTTAACAGTTAAAGTATGGCAGTGCAATTTTAAGTTTCACAAATTGAACTTAAGTTGACAGTAAAGGGAGATAATTTTATAAACATTTTATGAAGTTTAATTCATGGTTTTCCACTGTGAATTATAAAACTACTTTTCTATCTTTCAAAGAGATTTAAAAATACATTAATAATTGTGTACTATAAAATGAATCAATGAAATTTCTCATCAAATCTATTACAGTTTTTGATTTTATATAGTAAGGAAAAGTAAGTTGTTTTTTGTCACTCAGACAGTTGCTGGTTCAGTGATTGGGTGGTTCTTTTAGAAAGAATGCCCTGATCATTTAAATTCAGACTTAGAAGAGTCATTAAAGTGAATTTTATCATCTAAGTAAACATTTTGCCCCAGTTGTTCAGTCTCTTGATTTCTGTCAACCACAGTGATATTTCAAAAGATTAAAATCCCACTCCACTGTGCTGATTGTGTGACATTACACCGCCTTTTCTCTTTCAGCGTAGACAGATAAATGGCTAGCCGATTGAAGCATGCTGCTTGTTTAGAACGTAGAGAATCGATGTCTGATATTTGAGGTTTCTTCATATTCACAGACTACAATTGAATTGTGGGAAAACCGTATTCTTCAGTGTCTACAGTCCGTCTAGCCAACTGCAGCTCCCTGTATATTACTGAACACTGTTGTAGGTGAATTTCCTCATTTGATGCTGATTAAAACAATCGTCCAATGAAAGAAAAATACTAGGTATTAGGTACACAGAACCACATGAATGCGAGTAACAGATCTGTAAATTACAGTGCTGGAGGGATAGCGGCGGGGGAAGGGTTGAGAGATGTGTGGAGCCCAACACCATTGTTACAGCCTGGTGCCGCTGCTGTTTCTATGGCAACTGGAAAATAAACTGCTGCCAAGGTGGATCTTTGGATGAGGACCGTGCAACAGGGAGAACTTTGTGAACGTGTACTTTGCATTGCCAGTGCACGAATGTTATGTTTCTTGGTCATCAAAAGACATATAAGTATAATTTTCCCATTGGCTGTTGCAAAATAATTATTAGTAGATAATCGATTAACCTGTCTTTTTGGGGGGGGGGGGTGAAATTGGGTGAAAAATCCAGAAATGAATATATACAGGAGTGCACAAGATTTTCTGACTGATTCTTATGAGGTCACTTGAAGATTTGGTTTGTTACTCGCATAGAACATAGTGTGGCCCATTAAATATAGCTATAAAAGTCAGCACTGATAGCCCAGTGGGCAGTGTGCTGACATTACATTGCGGGCATCCCGAGTTTGAATCACAGCTCAAGGACCCACTCTCCCACTTCACTTCCTGTCTACTCTATCACTACACTATCCATCTTAAAGGTGCAATAGGAGATCTTGGAAAATGATAACATTAGCATGATAGCACTGAAAGTGTACGTCCCAACATCCCTGCAATCGCTGTCCAAAGCCATGACCCCTGAACGCATTTATACGCACAACCGATGCAGCGTCATACAATGTCTATGAACAGATTCACGCCCACTTTTAGGGGAAAACAAACCAACATACAGTATTGGATCGAGGAAGTAGACTTACCTTACAACATGCCAATGAGTTGTTGTGTGATTGGGTGCACCAATAATGTTTGTAAAACCCCAAATTTGAAATTCATGGCTACCTGCCATCATCATCGATATCTTGCTGTTATGGAAATATCATGAATTACGTATGATGCTAATCGAAAGCTAAGCCAGGCTACTTTTATGGCTGCACAGAAAAGTGCTCTCAGTACTCCAAATATAGAGACGTAATATATACATTTAAAGATGTTTACTTTCAAATATGCAGTAAAATCATTCACTGGCTTACCTGGTGACTCGATGGGTTACGAGTAAATGTCAGGGTAAGACACTTCAGGCCACTGGGTGAGGTGCTTATACCAATTTGACACTGGGAGAATGAAGGGACATGTTTTTAAATTGACCAAATTAAGTTCCAGTTTAAGTTTCAAATTAAGTTTCACGCTCTGTGGCAGGCAAGGTGGACATATAAATACTTGACATGTTTAGTCTTAGGGATTTCTTAAGTTATTCATGCCTGCTGGCTGTGTGCTTTTTGCAGCTAATTTGGAATATGGAAGTCTATGGGAAATCTAGTTTATTTTAAAATAAACGGTTAATACTCGGTTAACCATAGTGTGCCATAGTAACCATAACCATAGTAATTTCCGGACATTGGCCGAAAAAAAAAAGGAATGTCCGACAAAATTTAATCTCTCCGGTCAAATTGTCCTATTAAAACTGCCTAATAATGCCGCCCATTAACACAATCTGAATTTGAGAATAAGCCTAAAATGTATAAGGCAAAAGGTAACAAGCAGACTCCGCGGCCGCCTCGCTAAGGCTATGACTATGACTATGTTTGACACGTACAATATTTGAAAATCGATAATTGTTTATTTAAATTACATTTATATCTGAATTTATGTCAACCTATAGACTTTCAAATATCAAAATGTCATGAATTAATATGTATTTTTGTACAAAATGACATATAAACATATTTTCCTATTATACTTTGCCTGGAAACGCTTCCAACAAGGCGTCGGTTCTATTTCTAGCATGCACGCGTCGAGCCGCGCCTGAGCCGCGCGTCTCACGCAGGCAGTCGGCAAGCTCTAACCTGTTAACATGGGAACCGAATTAAAAACAGACACGCCACGCAGCTGAGATGCTTTCGCCACGCATCCAGTGTGTCCTGACCGGCCTAATGATGCCCGGGTGTTGGCTGTTGAGATTACAACAACGAGGTTTTACTTTAAGTATATCTAAGCACTGTATTGCAATACTTGCATTTTGCCCCGTCACTCTTATTAGCCCGCTTCATATTAGAAAAATGACTTCTTCTTGTGGACATTACAAATGTCTGGGAGCGCTCTGGCGTAAAAATGTATTACAACTAAATTCAATGCACGCCATTGACGTCACTTCACCGAGCAAAATGTTTCACTCGGTTACACAATTTTTAACGGTTAATCGGTTAACCGGTTAACCATGGACACCCCTACTCACATACCAAAATACCAGAGACAACGTCAATAGGCTACATCAGCGGTTCCCAATTCCAGTATATTTCCGAAGTGAAGTAAACCCCTGCTCAGGGAGTATGGAGCAATGAACACGGTGTAGGGATCATATCGATTGATTGGAACAGTGTTCATTCATGTAACTTGAGTTGGTCATCTGAATCGGGTGTGTCGTACATCATGTGTCGTTCACCAGCGAGAAAATACTACAATACCATGAAGGAAGACTGGGTTGTTGATGTTTGTCTGCCATTTTAGCTCTGTCTGCACAGCGTGCGTGAATGCGTTAATGTCATATTCTGTCTGCGCAAACAGGGTGGTATGCAGATACATATGTTGAACAGCAGTTAGGAAAGCTGTTTCAAACGCTTGGACCAAGTGTACATTTCTTGGTCCTACGCCTTCCACAGAATACATAAATACAGATAAATTTAAACTACTCGATGATTGCCATCGGGATGTGAAGGGACTTTCAACCAGTATAACAATATGTTTCTGAGGACTGCTATTGCACCTTGTTAAAAAACTAAAACTAATCTTAAAAAAAAAAAAATTATAAATTGTTAAAGGGTTAGTTCACCCAAAAAAAAAAATTAGCCCATAAATTACTCACCTTAAAGTCATTTTAGATGTATATGACTTACTTATTTCATACAAATCTAGTCAGAGGTATTTTTTTATCTTTCAAGCTGTTTGATGGCACTCACAGGTGCTGCACTGCATTGGTTCATGTGAAGTTTAATAAAAAGCGCATCCATTAAAAAAAGTCTCACGGCTCCGGGGGTGAATAAAGACATTTTGTAGTGAATTGATGCATTTTTGTAAGAAAAATATCCATATTCAAAACGTAATAATCACTTTAATCCAGCTTGCGCTCTCTGTTGTAAAACGTAAGCAGTTCCGTACGAATGACGTATGAGGTCAGCGTTGCGCATGTGCCGGTGAGTCTCGTGAAAACCAATATTTGTTAACTAGAGTAAAAGCAGCAGTTTCCTTACTTTAGCAAAGGAAAAAAAAGTCTCCTTTTGGCTTGTATCGAAATCCTCCAACATTTTTTACAATCCATCGTTTTGTACTTCTAATTAGTGACTGTTGTTTTGTTTTAATCTCTCTGCTGCTTTTCCGCATTTGTCACTTCTGAGCAGCGCATGCGCAAAGCTGACCTCATACGTCATTCCCATGGAACTGCTTCGTTTACAGCTGTTTTTTTATGGATGAGCTTTTTATTAAACTTCTCAAGGAGCTAAATGGCATCAAACATCTTGAAAGATCAAGGAAAAATTACTCCATCTGAATTTGTCTGAAAGAAGAAAGTCATATACACCTAGAAAGAAATCAGGGTGAGTAATTTATGGCTTAATTTTCATTTTTGGATGTACTTACATGTATTGACCATATTGTAAGGTTTAGGATTAGAGTTTGGTTAAGGGTTACTTGCATGCAATTATGCATAAATAATTGATATTATAATAGTAAGTACATGTAATGTGTCTAACAAGGACACCTTAAAATAACGTGTAACCAAAAATTTTATTTAATTTAAAATAGTTGTTTTGTAGTACACTTAAATGCTAATATAAAGAAAATATCTGTTTTACTTTTTAATATGAATTTTCAACCACAAATCAGCATGTTTTTATTTTGCCGCATTGCTGGCAAGTATGTGTATGTACTGCTGGTTTTAGTCGCTGCAAAGTGAAACGCATCAGTAAAAGAAGTGTCATAGTTTTGCATTTTGCTCTGAAACTGAAAGATTTATGCTTTCAGTTCAAATGGAAATCTTACACAGAATTAATGTTTAATCAATCTAAAAAAGTAAAATAACAAAATATGTCTCTGTCTTTCCACACAGATGGTCATAGTTTAAGAAATAGAAGGAAACCACAAATTTGTTATTGTCATAGTATTGTCATAAGACTTTGCTGCTCCAAAACTGCACCTAGACAAGTTTTCGGGCTGATATTGGAGTGGCCTTAATTTCTGGGTCACACACTGTCCATAATTGACACCAGAAATGGTACACACTGCCCACCAAATTTAGCTGCACTCCTGAGTCAAGATGCCTGTCTGGCTGCAGAGGCACAGTGCATCTAAATCATCCCAGTGCAGAGATAACTTTTCAACCTGAGACAGTTCACCAATAAGCTACTTTGAATGACTCTTTTAGCCCTTGGGGAAATACCATTTTCAAGGCACAACCTTAGTACGAAAGTGAAACGTTGGTTTCAGAGAGCAACTTTATCATCTGGGAAACATCAAGCCTGGTTCCTGTCTGTGAAACCGAATGCTAGCTGAAGCTTTTGTCTGTTATCACATGCTTGTCTGGGCCACAGGCAGTTTGGGGCCTAAATTCTGTGTGTTGTCCTGCTTTTGTGGAGGTTATCCCCTGAACTTATTTGTGTGGGTCCAGATGAGAAGAGGATTTGTTTTGCGTACGGCTCCTCTGATTGTGCACTAATTTCTCGGGGACAATGGAAGTCTAGCACAAGGAGGGGGTTCACTATCATCAGTATGTTGTAGTATCTGCCGCTAGTTCCCCAACAAATTTAGTCGAGCATAACGTAATAAATGGGGCTCGTGTGAGGGCGACAGGCTGCAGATGAAGGGTTGGCGCTGAGCCCATCTGCCAGTTTATTGGCTTGTCTTAGGTCAGTCGCTCATAGGAAGAAATGAAAATGGAAACTTAATGATTTACTCAAATGAACATATCAATGTGACCCTAAGGTCCACCTTCTTCCCATGTTTGCATTATATCCAATTAAATATAATTTCTCAAACTGAATAAGTTCCCCAAAGTTAGGTCATTGCTCAAAGTTTCTGTATACAGAACAAATAAAAGGTATAATAGTTCACCCGAAAATGAAAATACTGTCATGATTTACTCACCCTCCAAACCTTTATGAGTTGTGTCCTTCTGTTGAGCATGAAAAAATATATTCTAAAGAATGTTAGTAACCAAGTAGCTGATGGTAGCCAGTGACTTTCACAGTACTTTTTTTTTTTTCTTCATACTATTGAATTCAGTGGCTACCGTCAGCTGTTTGCTTACCATCACACTTTAAAATATCTTTTGTAATCAACAGAAGAAAGAAACTCATACAGATTTGAGATTTGGAGTGTAAAGCTGGATTATGCTACGAGTTATCAAAAATGAAAAGATTTCATAAACTTGCCAACTTTTAACATGGTTACAAAAGACTGATCACACACTGCCAGACTTTCAACTCATTACAAACACAACAAACTCATGGAAACTTGTGCCATGTTGCTAAGAGATGCATAACAAATAAAAATGTGTTCTGAAATCAGCTAAAAATATTAAACATGCCTGATATCCGCCGACTGGATCAAATCAAAGTCTGAAGACCATTAATACACTGCACAATTTTCTGGGAAATCTGTCAATTCCGATTGCCCAAAATCTGTAGGCTGCCTCTAACCTTCAGCAGTTGTGTTGTGTATTCCAGATTTTTGTTGATGTGTCAATGAGATGCTTCATGAATTCGTTTTTAAAAATTACATTTATATTGTCCTCAATATTGTGTGGTACTTGTTGCCATTTTGGTTTCTTCAAGCTAAAAGAGCTAGTGTTAGTTTTCTAACAGTCGTGCTCTATGGGCCGCAGTCCACATGGATTTAATCTATGTTAGGGCATGTTTTACATTAGGTGTCTCCTGCATTTTTGTCCCTTCAGTTTTCTTTATTTTTCCTTTCGGAACGGAAGAAAAGGAAATCGTTGTTTAGCTTGTAAACACAATCAGACAGAGGAAGTGAGTGGCTTTTTTATAGAGCTAGACACACAGATGGGAGTATCCAAGCCCATTAATTGTCCTGCTTTTGGAGAATATCTAGAGGTTTACAGTAGTTTTCCCTATATTTATTTGTTTTACCCTCTCTTTCTTTGCACAGGCTGGTTTTTGGAAACCTGTACCCAGCGTACTACTCCTACAAAGCAGTGAAAACCAAAAATGTCAAAGAATATGTAAGTATAAACATGGTGTCCATTCCCATAAATTGTTTTGGGTTGTTTTTTTCATTTAGCAGGCTTTTAATTCATCAAAAAATTTACACACATCCGCGAAAAAGGCCAAAAATGCTCTATTACATATGCCAGGCCAGTAGTTGGCGCTGTCATCTTGTTAGTAAACACTACCTGTAGGGAAGTGATGATTATATGGTGTATATGATGCGTCTCCGCTGTTGGTTGTAATATTGGTGAAGTAAATCCACACTTTGCTGAAGAAGCATTAGCAAACTCTTGAGTTGCAACAACAGTACTATATACGCCACCATTGTTGTGTATGTTTGTTCGCGCTTGCTTTTAAAATCGACACATACTGTGCTTGTCTACATACCTAACACGTGCTACACACGTGCATTCCTGTTTTGGGTGTTTACACGGAAACTTGCACTTTGAAACCCATTTTCAAAAATATGTTTCCAGTCCCCAAAATGCAGATGTTGTGTAAAAGAACAGGCAAAACACACAGGTTTCCCGTTTTCGCCTAAAAACATTGAAAACAAAAATCATGTAAACAGCCCCTCGGTCTCCTCTGAAACAACTTGAAATTTAGTGTCCTGCTGAAGGGATATCAGTAGTGTTCATTAATCAACACTTCTACAACATTTGGTTTACTAGATCAGATTTTTTACTGCTAAGTCACACCACTCCTTGAAATAAGATGTGAACAGCACAGCAGATTATTGTTTCTGTGCATGTTGGGGCATGTTGGGAGGGAGTGTGTGTTGGCTTGTATGTCTGGATCAGGTGACGTTCTCTCTGCACATAGTTGTTTTAAAGGACCCGCCCTGTGAGAACCCACCCTACATCCGCAGGAGAAAGATCACTGCAGGTGTTACGTTGAAATGCTAATTCAGGTCCAGCCGGAATCAGTGTCATTTATAGTCAGCAACACCTTTAAGCAACATTGTGGTGAACCTGCAAAGCAGGATATAATGAGGAATAAAATGCAGAATGTGGTTTTACCCCATTGAAGTCAAACCATTATCTTCTGTCGAAGTTCTCTTTGACAGAAGATAAGTTTTACTTTGGGGTAGACTATCAGTTTTAAATGTCATGCCTCTGTCTACTTCAGATGGCTAATTTTAGGTTTCCTTGGTGGTTTTACTGGTGTTATTTCAGTACCCTAGAAATAGTTTATTGTATTAATGCTGCATTGCAATGAATTGAGTTACTTCTACTGTGAAATTCATAGTGTAGTGTAGACTGAGATTGTTTCTGAAACCCCAGTGTAAACACGGATCATTTTTAAAACGCCATTTTTAATTGAAAACGCACTAGTGTAAACGGGGCCTGAGTGTGAAACATAAGTTGTTTAAAACTAAACAAATCTATGATTTTTTTTGTTACAAACTGTCAGCTGTGTTTGCCAGAACCTTACTGTTAAAAATGGTAGCAACATTAAAATAATGTATTTATATAAAAACATATCAACTTTATATAATGTTAACATACCAAAGTATTAAAATTTGTTTTATATCTTTATTATATACTGAAACCACCATAAAAACATAAGGGGTTCATAAACCTGAATACAGCATTATGGTCACATATATGAAACTAAAATACTGCAATAAAAACATTTATATTTATATTAGGGCTGGGAAAGTTAACACGTTATTATCACGTTAACACATTAATTGATTAACCAACAATTATTTTATTGCGCGTTAATGCAGTTTTTTATTATTATGAAAGTATGTTGCTCACTGGCTCTGAATACACAAACAGACAAATCATAGATTACAGGAGATCAAATTATTTAGTCTAAGCATCAACATTCACAAACCACTGTCCATTGTTATTTTTAACAGAAAAGAATGCAACGAGCTCATAATCATGACTTTAGAAGTTGGACATAGGACGTTTCTGATAGCACGTGAAGACAGCAGAGAAGCGCTGGCACAACACAGTGAAGTGAATCATTTTGTTAACTTAGTGTTTTATTATTTTGAGTTGTATGGGATGCGGTAACACACGTCCCTCTCACAATACATTGCTTTACAGACCTATCACTTTAGGTTCTCAGAAATATTCACGCAATCATGCAGCATGTATCAGTGGCGAGGTTAGCACTCACATTCACTGATCTATATATAACTGAATCACACTAGTCAAACGAACCAGGCTTTGTGGGTCAAAGGCGCTCTGGCACGGTTAAGATTGCCTAGTGTGAGCACACCCTAATTATTCTCCCCCATCCCGCACAAACAAGTCTCTACCCGCACCCGCGCCGCACTGCTGCGATGGGTCCCGTGATTGTGCAGGTCTCTAATAGGAAGGTGCCTGTTATAATGTTATGATGGAGGCTCTGGACTCTGAGCATAACTTGTTTTTCTAAAGCAAACTATAAAATATTTTCTATAAAAGCTTTAATTTCTTGGCAGTGACAAATAGCTTGTTTTATACTTAATTTAATTACATTAATGTTATAAGTTGAGATTTAGGCTACAATAAATATTTTAACTCCTACTCTGTAAAAGGAACACTGATGTAAAAAGAACCTTATTTGTTTATAGTCTTTGCAAACCAAATGTTATTACACTTTTGTTCATATAGCAGTAGGCTATAAAAAAAGTGCACAATACACTACTTTTGAATGCATTTCAGTTTTGTGCATAGCAATGCAATTAATTGCAGACAATAAATAAATGTTATGGTTATTATTTTATATGCTTATTTTACATTGTAGCTCAGAAAATCATGTTAATGCACTCTTCAGTCTTTTTAAATAATGCAGAAACCATGATTACAGTAGCACACCTTCAGTAGAAGTTAACCAGGCCACTGTTCTGGAGTGTTTCAAGGCAGAAATGTATTGCTTGGAGTTTTGTTAAAGATAAAGAAGTGATTGTCAAAGTAGTCTCACGTTAATCTACTTATATTTAATATATACTGGCTGAATTGCTCTGCAACCAACTGTCAGGCCAGCCTTATTGTCAAGCCCATTATATATTTGATCTGTAAACAGATGCATTGCTCAATGTCGGACACGTTTATGTAAACAGCAGTAGCAGCATCAAGGACACTGGCAGCCCAACATCACGGATGTTTATACGCTTTGCTTGAATGTAGAATGTTCCTGAATGTTCAAGTGGAAAGTCAGTTTCGGTAAACTTTGAATTTTAATAGCAAACCTTTGGAAAAAAGAAGAAAGCTCAATCGACCGCAAAAAGCTGCTTTTTAAAAACATGTCATAACCGTTTCTGCATTTGCCTTTAAGTGCAGACTGGTAATTGAGAAACCTCTTTCAAATCACTTTCAAAATAGAACTAGACAAATAATGCTTTGTGTTGAAGGCCTTTTTATAGGGCCGGTGGACTGGAGCTGCTGGTTTACGTTGGACTTAAAATAAAGTTTAAAGGCAGCTTGACAAGGCCTGTGTTTACTAGCATAGACTAGATGCTCTTAGAAACCGCAGTGTGGTTTTTCCACTCGGAGCGAATCTGTACAATGCCTACAACTCCTGTTTGTTAGATAAACAGAGCTGGTCAGCTCATATGTCTCTCGGCTCAGTTTAAATGTTGAACAAAGAAACCTTTCCACGGTACACTCGCAGAGCAGGAAAGGAATACGTCCATTCACATTCAGGAAACTTCAAAGGGTTTTTTTTTTTTCCATTGGAAATCCAGGCTACACAACTGCATTGCAGAACAGGAAAGGCATGCTTGTCTTGGACGCCAGCCCATTCATGAATCGCCTTCGACCTGGTTCTTTGAGATGGAACAAAGCGGTGGAAATTCTGCTTACATCTCACATACTTCTCTAAATGAAGCCAGGTAATTGCAGACTTGTAATAAATAGGATTGTGTGCAGGATTATGGGGGAAAGGCTTCTACATCTGATTAGATTTCTTGCATCGATGCAGTCCACAACCAAAGCGCTCCACCACTGGTGGATTTCGATTGACGGTTTGTCACAGAGCGGCAGCTTTCCTGCGGCTGATGCAACGCATTGATCTCTCTCAGACCACTGAAGGTTCATTGGAAGGACACCAATTAAATCTGACGCCTCCTGTCAGGCTGGTAATGCTGCCTCTGCATGGATTCATTTGACTTTGTTCAGTGAGGCTGAAAATATCACCTAATACCTCCGAGAGCTGCAGCTCAAGGCTGGGGATCACATGACTGTCTGCACGGGCGTTTGAAATTGAAATGCTAAGAAGCTGGCTGAAAGCTCGCTGTTGTTGAGAGCAGAGGAGAGGTAGAGCATACCAAACAGGTCCTGCTGCAGAGAGACACACACAGAGAACTGGGATGGAAATTAATGTCACGGCCATAATGATTTTTTGTTGCTCTTGACTGTGTTTCCGTCTCCTCCTAGTAAAAAAAGGTGCACTTGGATTTGTGTTAGCGAGCCACTCTGTGCAGAAAGATTAGGCGTTGTCTCTACTGAATGGAAGAAAAAAAAATGCATGCACGAGTTTTATTTTAATTTTCTTTAGTTTAATACCAGGTGTTTTATGTTTTAGTGTGTCGCATCTCCTGGCTCTGGCAGAAGGTGATCAGTGCTGCATTAAGTGTAGCACTTGGCTCAGAATGCAGAGTATGTCTTTGTGGTGTATTGGTATCACCCAGTTGGAGAGTTTTTTGTTAGTTTTAATTGCTATCCAGCTGTTCGAGGCAGAGACAGCTTATTCTATAACTTAAACTAAACAGTTTATCAGTCTGTCCATCATAGTGCAGTACTGCCCACTTTTTCATTGGCCTTGGTTCTGGAAGAATGTGGTTGTGCACATAGGGATTTTAAGTTTTTCTATAACTCTTTAGAAAAACTTAAAATCCCTATGGGCACTACCACATACTTCCAGAACACATACTTGTGTATATATACACAAAAAGGTACAGAACTGTGAACTACAATCCCAAGAATCACTGTGAACACTTTCATTGTTAACTGGAGAAATATTTGAGAAATAATTGATTTAAAGATTTCGATTTTATTGATGCCACTGTACTAGTAATGAGTAGAAAAATACACATTTTTGTATTTGGGAAGTGATGGGATAATGAACAGCACCATGATCATGTCAGGGTTTCTTTTGAAATATTGACCAGGTTTATTTTGTGTCCGTGGCCTGATTTTCATTTTTTTTTTCTCAGTGTGATGGTTCATATCTATACACTGTTTAAATTATTTAAATAGAACAAACATTTTTATTTAAAATGTAAAAAGAAATCAATAATTGATTACTGTTAAGGTCACTGTTTCTATATCAGTGCACAGTTTTATTTTCTGCTGTGTGTGTTTATTTCTAATTTAGTACATGGATGTGTGTATTATGCATTCCTTCTGAAAAATCCTATTTGTTTTCTTCCTTTTTCAGGTGCGATGGATGATGTACTGGATTGTTTTTGCCCTGTTTACAGTAGTGGAGACTGTCGCAGATCTAACCATAGCCTGGTGAGTCTGACGATTGAGCGGCACATTTCCTGATTACAAGTGATTCATGTCAGGTTAAAGAAGAAGGCCGTTTCATTTAAGATCTTGTTTTTGTTTCCCTAGACCAAGGAATGGAGGGAAGCAATCAGGGTTTAATGAAACGAAGTTGCCATTTTAATTTAGAGTAGCACAAATTAATTTGTTGGAATACAGCTTTAATGAGTGTAATTATGTTAGCTGATTAATCAGATGTAACGTGGGTCC
This sequence comes from Carassius gibelio, assembly GCF_023724105.1. Lineage (NCBI taxonomy): Eukaryota > Metazoa > Chordata > Actinopteri > Cypriniformes > Cyprinidae > Carassius > Carassius gibelio. The sequence continues at coordinate 16,728,830 of NC_068407.1, read as the reverse complement.
TCATATCTCTCTTTCTCCCCTCTGATCTGAAGGTTTCCCCTCTATTACGAGATCAAGATTGCGTTTGTGATCTGGCTTCTGTCTCCCTACACGAGAGGAGCTAGTCTCATCTACAGAAAAGCCCTTCATCCTCTGTTGTCCTCCAAAGAAAGGGTGAATCTATGCTTCATACACTGGTTTTGCAAAGCATTTGAGCAGATATTCTACTTTTTTTTTCACCATAATGCAAAATGAAAGATGATTTTTTTAAATTTAAGAACTACAGATCTAGTCTTCCTTTACTCATTTACAATTCTGTATTTGCGTATTTTATTGTTTGGCTATGTACTTTGTGACCAGAAAGTACTCAATCTTGCCATAATGTTCTTGAAGGAAATTGACGACTACATAGTCCAGGCGAAAGAACGAAGCTATGAGACCATGGTGAACTTTGGCAAGCAGGGCCTGACCATTGCTGCAACTGCTGCCGTGTCTGCTGCTGTCAAGGCAAGTGTGTGTGTGTGTGCGCTGGATATAGACACACAGAATGAGAGAGCTGTTTTGAACAGTTTATATATAGTTCTGCCTCTGATATGCAGGTTTATACTTTGTGGTTGTTTCCAATTTCAGTAATGAAGCTAGTTTGATTCCTTTTAAAGTCTACATGAAATCACAACAGAACATACATGATTTCTTTATAATCTTTTTTTTTTTCTTTTTTTTTTCTGTTTCACTCAGGACTACAATACCATTTGAAAGTTTAGATTAAGATAGTTTTGTTGTTGTTGAAATTCTTACTTTTTTTCCAGCATTAAATTGATCCTAAGTGACATTTATGTTACACACTTTATATGTTGTATATATGAAGTTATTTATATGTAAACATTCGATAAACAATTGTGCAGTTTCCACAGAAATATTAAACTGTTTTTAACATTGATGCTGCTCAAGAAACATTTATTGTTATCAATCAGCATATTTGAATAATGGATCACTTGATGCTGAAGACTGGAATAATGGCTGCTGAAAATTCAGCTTTGCATGATCACAGGAATGATTAGCATTTTTAAATGTATTAAAATAGAAAACATTTGTTATTTTATATTGTAATAATATTTCACAATATTGCTGTTTTTACAAAAGAAAAAAAACTTTGAAAGGTAGTGTATATCAGATTATGAAAGTTAACTGGTTACATTGTACATTTATGCATTTAGCAGACGCTTTTATCCAAAGTGACTTACAGTGCATTCAGTCTATACATTTTTTTTCCAGTATGTTCCACATGACACTTTACCTTAATCATTTTTTTTTCAGTCCTTATTCCCTGTGCAACAAAGAGCTCAAGTGCACCGGCACAAACCTGCAAAACCAGCAATAAACGACACACTAATGACTTTCATTTGCAAGCAAAGGTCACTGTTCCTTTGTGAAAACAACCCAAAGCCATTAGTATAAGTGCAGTAGTAAATGTAATCATGCTGCTATCCTAATCAAAAGCAGAACACAGGGCTGCTGGACAGTTTTTTCGTTTGGCCACTGTCCTGCCTAGGCTCTCTCTGAAAAGATGCCGTTATTGAAAGACGTCTCTAAAGCGGAGCCAGTGAGCTTGTAAAAGGCTTATTCTTAAACGCTGCCATATTTTCTTCTTTCTTTGCTTTTACCCTCTTTCTGGCATGTTGCTTCTGTTTTCTTTGTCAAATATTCTCTTTATCTTGTCACCTTGTACTGATATAGTCTGCTCTATAGGAGTACTGCAGCCCTGCTCTCTCCAGTGCAGGTAATGCTATAGTCTCTACAGCATGTGGAAAAGCAGTGTCATTTTAACAGCTTTTAGCTCACGCTTTCATTTGCCCATTTTTGCATTGTTTTTCTACATTTTTGCAAACTCAAACATGGTGTTAAGCACTAATAGTATTATTACATCAGTTTAAAACCTAAGCCTAAAACATCCTTATTTCAGTTTTTAATCTTATGTCCTTTGTTCAGTAATGCTCTCTTCCAAAACCCAAGTGTGGATGTATGTAAACAACATTTCAAGGCATACTTCTAGCGTAGTTGTGCTGCCTTCTGAACGTGTGGTCACATTAGCACAGTTTTGTCCATTTATTCCTAAACTAACAAGTGGAGGAGGGCGCTAAAATAAAACACTTTCCACAGATATTGAAAAGTGTTCCATAACACCCTCAGATCTTAAATCTTCCATAGTATATTATGTCATAAATAATTGGCAAAATAAATCGCTTTTGAGTATGAAATTAACTCTGCTGTGGGTGAAAGTGGCATCTTTATTTCCAATGACTGCTGGGATCAGATTACATATATACAATCTTGAATAGAACATTCCAGAATCACACCTTAGTTCTTAAAGGGTTACTTCAGCCAAATATGAAAAGTTTGTCACAAATTACTCATCCTCATGTTGTTCCAAACCCATAAGACCTTTGTTCATCTTCAAAACACAGATTAAGATATTTTTGATGAAATCTGAGAGTTTTCTGACCCAGCATAGACCCCAATGAAACTACAACGTTTAAGGCCCAGAAAAGTATTAAGGACATCGCTAAAATAGTCCATGTGACATCAGTGGTTCAATCATAGTTTGCTGATGCAGGAGCCGGCATTCTGACGTAAAACCTGGATGCACTGCGGCTTGTTTGCAAAGAGAGGAGTTTCACGCATGCATTGTGGTACTATTGTGAACGCGTGTCGAATTCTGACACACAAGAGAATAAATTCAGCCATTATATTTTTTTTGTTGTATCCTCATAACTTCATAAAAGTAAGGTTGTTGTCACATGGACTATTTTATCAAATCCATAAACATTTCAGTTGTGTTGCTGCCTAAGCAGGGTCAGAAAGCTCTCGGATTTCCTAAAAAATATCGTAATTTGTGTTTTAAAGGTTTGGAACGTCATGAGGGTGAGTAATTAATGACAGAATTAAAATTTTTGGGTGAACTATCCCTTTAATATCAAATGAAGATCTACCAATATGCTTTTCTTGCCAGAGGCCAGTTTTCTTTTGAACATATTTTATTAATTTCTGCTAGTTTAAGTTGTCTACCAGAATCAACCCAGAATTTTAGAATTATCTAATGCAACTTTTAAAACCTTATATAGGTTATACTAATTTAGCTTGTTACTCGTCATATAAATAGCTATGGAAGCTGGCACTGTGTTAAAAAATAAAAAACACCAACCAACTAACCATTGTCTGAATTAATAATGTAGTTTTAGGCATGTAATATGAATATAATATCAATTTCAAACAGCTTTCTGTTGGCCAACGCCCTAAAATTCCATTTGCTTGGATTCCAAAAATTACCTGAAATTACTCTACTCTATTTTGACTTTGAAATTTTTCCAAATACAGTAAATGCGAATTCATCTTCAGATAACTTTCAGCCAGATTCTAAGGTGAAAGTACTGTGATGAACTCGGTGGGGGGAAAAAATCATAAAAGATGGCAAATAAAGCAAGAATTTGGGACTTGTTAATATACTTCTGTCTTGTGATATATCTATAAATTCTATTTGATTTCACTGCTGACATGCCAATGGCAAATCTACGAGTCTGTTTGTTCAGCTGATGACAGGGCAGCTCACTAGGTAACAGGTCACCTGGAACAGAGCCCAAATCTTATCAGCATTCATTCATTCATTCATACATGCATGTTGTAATGATGTCTGTGCACTCTTGTTATGCTCAGTTAAGGCTGTCCTGTGTGTTGTCAGCGTTGATGTGTTTATCCTAACTGGGGGCTGTTTTGTCTCTACAGGGTCAAGGTGCCATCACGGAGAAGCTCAGGAGCTTCAGCATGCATGACCTTACCCAGATCCCTCAAGATGACACGTATTCATCATACAGGTCCAACCCAGCCAGAAGAGCCATCATGGACCAGCCAGACGGAGCTGGTAATTCTTACCTCGCAGATGAATTATTAACACTCCATCCTTTGTTTCCTTTCACACTGGTGTTTCTCAGCTGTGTCCACAACAGAAGGCAGATGCTCAAAAGAGGTTCCAGTGCATTGTAACGTCACAAACAAATGAGCTTCAGAGGTGATCTCGCAAATATTTAATCAACAGAGTGCATATTTTTCAGTATCAATCAGATTAAAACAATAGACAGTTATGAAATCGCCATCTTCCGACTGTTTCTTTCCACTATCTGCCACACAGGGTTGTGTCGTATTATAAGCACACGCTGTCTTCATAAACCAGATGAAACCGTCGTAGTAGACAGGATGTTACACAAACATTGAGTTCAGATGTGCTTTGATGTCGCCTGCGAAAGCAGCATTTTTGAGGTTTCAGACACAGCCTTTGTGTGACACAGCTAGCGGGAAAGTGTCTGTAAAGATGTTTAGTAGAGCAAGTAAAGCCATCGAGCCGTCATAATGATATCTCCTCTACATCTCACATGATTCTGGAAATCACTGCCGTGTTAACTGGGTTTGGAGCAAATGGAATGGATTGGGTGTTTGTCTCAGGCACCGGAGGGTAATAAGTAATAGCGGCACGTTCCTACCGCTGCTTTGTGAGAAGATGAAGAAGAGGAAAAAACAGCTCAGGGAGGCTCTGAGCGGAATACCTAATGTGCTTCTATCTCAGTATGCTAATGCGTCCGCCGCGTTTGAAATTCCGCTGGCATCCAGGTCATTTTCATCTCGTCTGCAATGAAGCCATCAGAAAGCCAGCTCTTCCGAAATGGCATTCCCTTTCAGAAGCTCAAAGCCAAGGTGAAAGATCCCGGCTGATCAAACCAGCTGCTAATTGCAGTTTGAATTTAAAAACATGAGATAGCCTATTAAAAGAGAGGCTCAAGCGTGTTATTTACTCGCTCATGCTTTAAACCTGTTTGCTTTTTGCTATTTCTAATGAGCGCAGGTCAGCTATAAGTGACGGCATGATATAAAACATGCCTGTATATATTTATAGTCTGTCCTGTCAGTCATATTCATACAAGTATAGGAATCTTCTGATATTGGAGAGTAGAACTGGTGTGAATGCATAGGTGCACAGTTTTATTGTCAATTGTGAATCTTCCAATGATTTTGATGTGCTTATTTTATGTGCCCATTAAAGAGCACATAAACATTTTAAATTCTTATATATATATATATATATATATCAATGGGTTGGGTTTTTTTTGGTCCATTTTATTAAATCATAATAATAATTACTGTAGTTTTGAAAAAATAATCCTCTATTATAGGCAGTATACTGTGTGTGTATGTATGTATGTATGGGTGTATATGTGTGTGTGTGTGTGTGTGTGTGTGTGTGTGTGTGTGTGTGTATATATATATATATATATATATATATATATATATATATATATATATATATATATATATATATATACTGTGTGTGATAGAGAAACAGAGTTCTAGTTCTCCTGGTTATGTGTTGGACTGGCCTTCAGAGCTGCAGAAAATAAAAGACCTGTCTTCTGCATCTTTATACTTGTCCTCTTTCAAAGCTCTTTCTGCTTAGTTTGATCAAGGTCTTAACAAAACTAGAATAGTTCTGGAAAATGAATCGCATACTTTTTTTAAATCCCAAGGAAGTTGTTATATTTCAGTAATTGAAAACAGTGAGGGTGTGGAAACAAACAAAGGAAAGTTTTTCAAGATCTTCAGTTTCTGTGTCTATTCTGCCCCCTTCTGGTGGAATGGAGACCTGCACACACCTTCAGTTGTGTGCAGTGCAGTCTTGTTCTAGCCTGTCTTCTGGGTGATGGCGTGTGCAGTTAATCTGGCTGGATTGCTGTAAGGCGTCCTGGCACAGGCTGACTCTGCCGAGCTCCCACAGTGACCCGGGGAACCCAGAGGTGATGGTGCCAGGAGCGGCCTGAACCCGGCAGCTGCTAGAGTCATTCTCTTGCTCCTACTTGTCCTTTCTGAAATCACATTCCCAGCATTTACAATGAACTGGATCTCAACTGGTCAGTTGCGACCCAAAACCTTGTCTGTTCTGATAGGGCCATGGATGGGAAAAACAATGCTAAATGCAGAATAATAAACAAAGAATCATGTACAGTTAGATAAAGCTAGATATTAGCTTTTTGAGAAACACTGATCTCGGATCGTGCCTGCTGTTCGGTCTCATCAACATCGTTTTCTTAACTCTCAACCTGTTTTCAGAGTATTGTCATGGTGATGACGAGGACAGGAGTGATGACGAGGGGAAGACTGTATACTCTGAAGATGAAGCCATGTCTCATCATGGGCTCAGACGATCTCAGAGCGTCAAGATGACCCGCTCAAAACTGCGCAGAGATGTAAGTCCAACAAATTCTTAGAAGCACATCTCGATTTTGTTCTTAAAGTAGTTCAATAAACATTACATTACGCCTGCAAATAGCCTTTTTAGCATAGGATGTTAAAAGCCATTTTTAAATTTGCTTTATTTAATTTAAGAAAACAGGTAACAGTTTGAATACAGCATTTTTGCATATTATTGTTTATGGCCCTCTTGACTTGCACTGTGCATGCGTTTAATTTTGATAACTAATGCTCGTCTTTCATTGATCACAGGCACGTTATGGATCTCTGAAGATCAAAGGGAGGAAAAGACCAACAATCAATGCCATGACTTTCTCCAGCGTGGATAACTGAGCTGACTACTGACGTGTGGGAAGATGTGTCCACTTTATCAGACACCCAGTGTGTTCATATTCTTCTCTTTCCATAAGGGCTGTGGACTTTCCACTTTTTCACTGATACACCAGCAGATCTATTTATTACTTCTACCAGCAAGTGTGTACATACAGTGAGTGTCATGAAGCGTAAGGGGTTTGACTGATGCTTGTATTCGTAAGGCATGGCTTTATTGGTCTGAATTTGACATTCAGATTTCTGTCTCCAGTATTTGTATTTAGAAACGTGTCCTCTTTGGATGTGGGTTTTATATTTCTGTTTTCATACTTCCGCTGCCTTTCAGAAGATGTTTTAAGTAGTTTTTACAATTGTGGTTTAGGAAGGAATAGTGATTCTCAAAAATGATTTGTCCGCATCAGACCAAAAGTGTCTCTTCTCAGTAATAGAGAAAATACCAAAGAGAACAAAAGGCAGTGTTGCATAAATGTTAATCCAAAATTCTGCTGTGGTTTTCTTTATTATTGATGGTATTTGGGTTTAAAGAAAACCCCTTTTGCACGATCTTTAAATCCTTGATTTAAACCGTCACTTCTGGTCTTCATGCAGAATGTTCTTTATCTGGGAGAAAGTCCACACCAATGTAGCATCTCTTCTGTGTGTGGTGTGGCCAGATGTGTCATTCGAAATGAATGCAATAATCTGAATAAAGCTGAAAGGTTGTAATGCAATCATTTGTTATTGTTTATACTTTATCCAAATACAATCGTAACCTTGTCGAGTTGATTAATAATAAAAAATTCATTTTTTACGAGCAATATATTTTTGATATACAAGTATATATACGAAATGTCCAGCATCTGTGTAACCTCTCAAAGTTGCTTCAAGGTAATGCTGGTTGATGACATGATGTCTCTGCAGTGTAATAGTAATAAAAATCAGGTGCGTGGAGACATTTGACTTGTATATTCTCAAGCACCACCATGTTGAGCTCTCACGACTATTCATGAAGCGTGTTGAGATCCAAAGCAGAACCGGAGATTTGAGCTTCCCTCGGTGTGAGACACAGAGGAGTGAAGATGTCTGAAACCCCCATCAGTCACACATCATTAAAGTATAATGGTACAGCTGCATCATCTTATCTTCTAACGTCTCTTTCATCAAGGAGCACTCATGTACTTAATGTTTAAAGTTCCCAAGAGCTCAAACTTTGATTTGGTCTCATAAGTACAATAAAATAATCAGATTGAACTTAAAACAATATTTAAGATTTGGGCTTGCTTAACTACAAGATCTATAGGATGTCATTACGCGAGTCGCCGCTAGAGGTCAGACCTAGATAAGGTCATCTTTCCACGAAAAGCATCCAATCCAATAGTGCTTTTTCAAAGCATTGGGCGCAAAAAAAACCCACCTTTTACACCAACACTAAATATTTTCTTTTTGTTGTGACAATTAATAGATAAGATATAGTCTATTATAAAATTGTTTTCAACGTAGACTTATGTAAAGTTTGTGGTGATTTTGAAGTGACATTAAATCGACCATTAATCCCGTTTACTAAAGTTATAGCAAGAAAAAATCCAATCGTGTTTATTAAATTTACGGAAAATACATTTATCAGTACCTACCAGGTTTTATTGATTTTTGATATATAAATTAAGAATTTAAATACAAGAGATGCATATGAATGTTGAGGTATCAGTGAGCATTGTCAGTGCAGCTGTTAAATAAACCTATAAATCATTATGACTACGTAACTACAGTTAAGTAAAGAGCATTAAAGGGCGCCAGGAACAAATTTAGTGCAGTCATTTGGACCTTTTGGCTAATTTTTTTTAGAGCCACGCTTTTCATTTTGTCCATGATTTATTCATTTTTTATTTTTACCATACTGCACTATGTTAGATGTCCACTAGGGAGCGCTATAACAGTAGCTATGTATTTAGGGTGCTCACCTCAGACCTCAAAATTTAAAGTTGTCATCATTTATTCACCCTCGTGTAACATAAAAAATATAACTTTCTTTCTTCTGTGGAACAAAAAATGTAGGTTTTTAAAGTTTAAGCAGCTTTCAAATCTCACTGGTGCTTTGGGTGCTCAAATATGCTTTATGAAGACTGACAGACATTTTGGTTTCTATAACTGCTTCTCTCCTGTCCTTAGAACTACGAGGGAGAATTTACAATAAACTTCCAGCAATTGTTTCTGTCTTTATTTAAACACATTTTCAAGGACAGTTTGAGTTAGAATGGTTTGCAGATGAGCCTGTAAAAGTGGACTAGATGAGTGTACCTATTCAACATGATGACATTAAAATGTCACAGAAAATCTCCATAATCAAATTTTGCCACTTTTTAGCAACCGCCTTTTTCAGAACAAGCAAAAGCTTTAAAAAGTGCAAGGGTGTGTAATTGATGTATTTTTTGCTGTAAAATAAAACGTGATAATATCTTGAGCTAGTGTTAAAAGCAGCCCTTATTTTAAGCATTTAACCAAAACCCAGATGATGGATCCAGAAGCACTAAGATTCTCGTTTCCGGGTTTTGGCCTACAAAACATGTCATCCCTGCAGCACTCTGATAAAAAACCTCTCTTATTAAAATCTTCTCGACAGCAAACACCTTTAAAGCCACACGAATGCTTTCTCCTGGCTGAGCCCGAGTCACATTACGAGGATAATCTTTTGTTTGTTTGTTTGTTTGACCACATTCTTGGAATGCTTAATCACGGCTCCAAACACATGCATGGAGTCAGGCCGGCCTCCTCCGTCATGGATGTCCCTCAGGGTTTGACCAGGATTTGACTCCACGATTAGAGAGAGGTAAGGCAGCCCCTGCTGGTGCTTCATGTTCTGCTATGGGATCATACAGTGCTGCTCTATAGAGATAAGAGCCAGCATCATCGGAGGAATCGTGTGCAATCATAACCCCAGCAAGAGATCTGCACAGGGGCACACAAAGCCGCTTCACCATTACTAATATCCCACAAGAGAGACATTAGCGATTGTTGGCAGCTTTGCTGGCATATCAGCAAGAAGTGTTCAGCAAACTGACAACAGTTTAGTTAACCTCCCATCAGCGGTTATCTGAGGTGGAAGATGTATGCCTCGCAGTTACATAAAACAAACAATATGTGGCGAAAGTTTACAGCTATCTGCTCTCTGCGGGCGATTGGATACCCATGTGACACTCATCCACACACACCAAAACAGAAGTTCATAAACGGGTTCAGGAAAAGGTCAGGCGCACACTTAACACACACTGCACCATTAACTAAATGTTTCCTTAATTGTTAGAATTATGTGGTAGCTGTGTCCCTTTTCCCCTGCCCCCGCCCCGTCGCTAATCCTCATGACCCCTCAAAGGCCGCTCAGGTGGATGTGTGTGTGTGTGTGTGTGTGTGTGTGTGGAGGGGAGGAGCAATGACTACACTGACCCATGGCTGAACTTTGCAGAGATTTCCTGTTGCTGCTGTAGACAGAGTGTGTTGTGCCGTGGAGAGGTGCAGATGGCATGATCTATCCTTCCATTCTCCCATTCCCTCGCTTTGAACCTCCATTAGTTGGCTCCGCATTATCAGATTTACTGTTATTGTCACCCCCTGGATTTGCACTTATTTGTTTGGGGTAAACATGTCAGTGCTGTGAACAGTCAGGATGTGTTTTGAGTTCAGATTTTCATACAAACACTTTCAATGTTGCAATATTAGAGTCAGTGTATTGCCACAAGGAAACAAGCCTTTAAGATGTGTATCTCATTAACTCATGTCCATTTCATTATGTGTGTGTGTGTGTCTGTGTGTGTGAGAAATTATGTTTTTCAGAAATAAATTAAGTCTTATGATCATATAGGTTTTTTCCCCCCAAATTTCCCACAAAAATGTCATTACCACAATGCATCTGGGCATTTTACTTATAGGTTTGTTTGTAATTCTCACTATTCCTAATGGTTATACCGTAATATAGGAGAGTGATTTTTGTGTTGAAATCAAAATAAATGAAAGGCAATTTAACACATACTACCATATAAATATTTATATACATAATATTTAAATTTTATCTTAACATATTTCAATAATTACATTTTGATTGAGGGCATGTGATTTTTATTTATTTATATATATCTATTGTATTTAATTTTTTTGTCTTTTGTGACATTTCCATGACAATTAAGCCAAATTTGAGCAAAACTTTTAAAAACGCAATGTTCATTTTAAAACAAAGTATAATATATTGCATATTATAACAAAAAAATATATATATTGTTATTATAAGATATATATAATGACTTTTTTTACACTTCAGTAGTGATAGTTTGTTTTAAGTACATTTGTTTTTGGCATGAAATATGACATGGACTTATTCCTGACAGGTTTTGTAAATATTTTCCCTCAAGAATTTAAATGTATAGAGATAAAATAAAGGGCCAGTGATGCTTTTTTCAAGCACGTCAGCCCTGGAGCATTATTGTGAATGAACATGCACTGGGGCAGGCCATGCAAAGTAGTTAGCAAGGACTAAGCAAACAGAGCTGCCCTTCAAAGTGAGAGGAAGCATCATAAATCCAGCCTGGCGACAGGAGACGTGTACCTCCTCAGCTCCTGCAAACCACTGCTCCGCCTCGCCCATTCTCCATACAAGCAGCCCAGCAGCAGCCTGACTAACACCCCTGCAGGACTGAGCACAGGTGAACCATTCAAGCACACCCTTCCTCACCCATTCATTTCTCCGGGGTTCATTCCATCCATCCAAATGATTATAAACCTGTCTTTTTTGATGCTGAGAAGGATGTCGAGGTGGCAAATTGTAGGATACTACATGTCCCACAGCAAGCGTGAAATCTGGACTGGTTTTGTTGCTTAACGGGAGCAATTCACGTCTAGCCAAATGGAGGCATTTTGCACACTTCCCTTTCTCATTCCCTCTTTCTAACACACATGCACACACACACACACAGCTGTTCTTGGCCTGATGGCCACCAATAAACAAGAAAAGTTCACATTCCCAAAGGCGGCGGGGTCAGGACCTCAAAATAAAACGCACAAATCTGATTTTGGAATCAGCACGTGTCGCCATGCCGGGGTTGGAGGGGGGTAAGGGTAAGCCGAGGACAGAGGAAAGCGAGTGAGAGAGAGAGGGCAATACTGCCACCCTCTGTGTTTGAGTTTATGAGAGCTTTCCTGTGGTTGTCCCCTCGCCGACCTTGTGACGCTGTGCTTTTTCACCTGTGGTATGTTTTCTCACATCTATACACTGCAGTACAAGTGCTGATGTCCTGATAGTGAACACAGCACATTTTCAAGTTCCCACTGAGGCCCATAATCTAATTATGCTCTACACCGATGAGAATATTGCTATTGACCTACACAGTTATCTGCAATAAAATGAATAAATGTGTACACTTGTTGTTGCAGCTCCATGATAGATATCAACTTACGCTCAATGGGGAAAAAATGTGGTGCCTTACATTTTTGCAAAACTAAAAAAATTACTCAAACATACAATTCACAGCAGTTTTCAGCTGAAATGACAATAGAGGCAGAAAAAAAGTATTCCTTTAAACAAAAATTATGTACAGTTACTTTACACCTTGACTTTTTTGATGAATAAAACTTGCTTAGTAGCTCACCTGGTAAAGTATCACACAGAGCACTTGGATGCTAAATCCCTTGAAACACAAGTTATTGTCGATTGGTTATATTTAGTGTAGGTAGTATGTCATTTTCGACAGAGAAACAACCTATTAGCGCCACTCACCATACAAACAAAGAACAGCATAATTCACAGATTGCCACCAAAGGCATGAATTCCAGTGAGCCTCGGTGGTTAGAATGCACAAATCTCAAAATGTAGATCATGAAACGTAAAAAAGTCAGCCATGATGGTTTATGTTCTTAAAATGTTTGTAAAAACCATCAGTACACTGTATTCTGAATAAGGTGATTTCAGTCTTATCTATCGTATTCTGACTGCTAATTAGTTTTTTACTGGTTCATTGTGACAGTCTGTTTGTACGTGTGTTTATATGATTCCTGCATAATCAGAATATGACCAAATTCTGATTAGTATTGGAATATTCTTTTGCACATACATATTCAGTGTGTCAGCACAGTTGGAGTCAGTAGTGCTGCTGGACACATTGGGAGGCGTCAGGCATGCGTTCTCAGAATTGAGGGCCATGGAAACATAACACGTCAGGGATGCATCTTTCCCCTCCACCTCCCGCTGAACTCCTGGCTCACTGGTTGACCTGATGTTATCAGTCGCTTTCACACTTGGTGCCGCTTCTGGTTGTAATTACACCGTGTAATGGAGCATCCTGTCAGCGTGTCTCAAACGCCGCTGGGCCCTTATCTCTCTGGCTAAGCATCTGCCGCGGCTCACGAGAGAGATCTGCCAGGACAGTTGCACAGAGAAAGGCAGCCAGACACCAGCTCTATGCGTTGCCTATTTGGCAGGTGGCGTTTTACCTGCTGCTGCAGGTGCAGGAATTTTTTTTTTTTAATTGCTCAGATGAGGACATTAGCATGGGTATTATGTAGCAACCAAATAAAGAACACTAGGGTGTTCTGGGTGATTGTACAGTGTTGCTAATGCTGAGGAGTTCTGGGTGTCTTCAAGTGTATTTTCAGCCATTGTGTTTGCTTACAAAGTCAAAAGAGCCCACCTTTAAGCCTCTGTGACAAGTTGTTTTCCGATAAGATGTTCTGCCAAGCAAATATCATAAGTATGAGTTCTTAAAAAAGTAAAAGCACACCTTTCCTTAACAAATGATAATCACAAATTTTTTTAAGGTCCAATTCTCGCTATTAACAAACCAATAACTACGACTTTTGCCGAATTTGATGCTTTTTAGTAGTTATTTAGGTATTTGCTATATTTATGTATTGGGTAGGATTAGGGATGTGCTTAATAAGTATTAATAAACAGCCAATATGTTAGTAATATGCATGCTAATAAGTATAATTGGTCCTTATACTATAGTGTTAGCCAAATGATTTGACAAAAAAATCACAATAGGATCTTAGCTATCAGTTTTCTAATGTTAAAAGCAGCAGTGGGATGAGATGGATTTAAATTCTGTTCAGTTTCCATCTGGTAACTTTAATAGTAATTTCTCATCCTCTTTTAGTTGCTCACTTTAGAGGTCACCACAGTGGGATCATCATATAATGATTGTATTTCAAAAATAAGGGAATAACTGACCATTTGTAATCAAATAATTGAACATGCAGTTTAATACCAGATGGGATTTGAGTCTAAATGAGCAATAGTAGTGACAGTTGCCTTAACACTCAGCAATAAAATGTTAATTGCAATATTTGTTGCTGACTTAGTGCCTTCATATATTTTATAGCAGGAGCCAAAGATGCAGTTGTCACAGTAAGTTCAGTATTTTCTAGTTCAGACCTCTGAAATTCATTACAATGTAATTTGTGATCTATTATCTATGACTCCTCAGTTTCCTGTTGGCTCATAGTCAGCCAACTGAAATCAGCACCTCATTATTTGTGTTTAAAAACAGAGGATGTAGATGGCGCTGCCTTTAAAGTGCATGTATGTGGCTGTAGATGAATATTGTATAAAAATGATCCCAAAACTAACTCAAGGTTTGCACATGTAGAGTAGCACTTCTGTTTTTTGTCCACTTTTGTCTTTTTGTTGGACTCTCTTCTCAGCTGTCTTTTGGACTTAGCTCTCTTTAAAGAGCTGTTAATCATGGCACCATCAAGGCAGATTTTACAATTGCTCTTGCAATCATCTCCTCATCTCCTCTGTTGAATGGGCAGTTGTGAAACATAGCACTTCCCTGTTTAATTTGAAGTTGGCGCGAGATGATTTCAGGCACATGGACAATTCCAGTGAACTCTTTGATGGGAGCACTGGGTTCACCCACAGTTCAGGGTAATTCTGGGTGCAGAGACAACTCACATTCAAGCCTTTATTTTGATCAGCTACCAATTAGCTTTGACACTGAGGTGCAGTCATTGCTGCTTGACTGGCTCTACTTGGGTCAGGGAAATGCCTCTCTTTGAAAGGTAAAAAACAAAGCAATTGCTGATAACAGCTGATTTTGAGAAGATAACCCATTTAAGCCGTCTCAAAAACATTTACGGGTCTCCTGGAAATAATATACAGTCACTTCAACACAAATTAGATCCTTGGACTCACATTCTTTTATATTATGAGAGTGTGATAGGACTATTGCCACAAATTGAATCTCTTTAACATCTCAGTTGTTTCTCTCACATAGCCATGAAATTCAGTCCTGACAAAAAAGATCCTAGTATTCTAACTTTTGTGTTCTTTTGAGTTTCAGAGGAGGTCTCCCAAAATTCAAATTTTGACTTAAATGAAATTGTAACTTATTTAATGAAACATAACTGATAACTGCTTTAAACTTATGTGATACTTGGCCAATTGTTATCATGATGTCAAACAGTTAAGTCAGATAAATAATATGTACGTAGCCTTAATAATATATATATATATATATATATATATATATATATATATATATATATATATATATATCATTTTTTATTAACAATTAACAAGTCATTATATTCAGAGTTAGTTAAGTGATTAACTTGTCTGTCTGTATTACACCTTAAAAATAATTAAAATACAGCATTAGTGAAGGTGAAGGAATCACTTTTAAATCACATACTCATAGATCAATTACAAACCTATACAGGTATTCAAGGGCAGGCTCTAAGATGGTTTAGATTCTACCTGTCCGATCGTTACCATTTTATTTAAATGAGGAGTCATCTCAATTATCACAAGTAAAATATGGAGTGCCTCAAGGATCCGTCCTAGGTACCCTTCTATTTTAAATTTAAATGTTTCCCCTTGGTAATATTATTCGAAAATACGGGACTAGTTTCCACTGTTATGCTGATGATACTCAGCTATATATCTCAACGAGACCAGATGAAAATTTTAAATTATCTAAGCTAACAGAGTGTGTTAAAAATGTAAAAGATTAGATAATAATAATTTGCTCTTATTAAATTTGGATAACAGAAATATTAATTATTGGACTAAAAAACAGTACACAGAATCTTGTAGATTACAATTTGCAACTAGACGGATGTACTCTTACTTCCTCTTCAGTCAAAAATCTGGGTGTTATATTAGACAGCAACTTGTCTTTTGAAAACCATATTTCCCATGTTACAAAAACTGCATTCTTCCATCTTAGAAACAATGCCAATCTACGAAATATGTTACCTGTTTAATTATGTTTAATAATTATTTTTCTAAATATACTTTATTTTACAGTGAAATATTACAATATTTTTAATTTAATTTATTTTTTATTTAGAAATATTAACACATCTTGTCATAATATATCAGTTAATTATTTTTATTTTTTTACAGACATACTGATATATAATACAACAGTTTAAAAAAAATTGTGTAGCCGTACAACAAAAGAACAGCAAACCTTTATTATTCTTTTTTAATTGCATTTAAATCCAAATTGTGCAATCCCACGAACCCATAACAAGACATAAATATGCCAAATGTCCCCCAGAAAAAGGCATTACGGCAGTTTTTTTTTCCACAGCACATTTGAAATTGTTCTAAACTTTCAGTGACAATACAGTTTGACACTGAAGAATAAGCTCCAGAGGACGGCTGTAGGGTTATCATATCTGATCTACCACAGAGCAGGACTGTTCCAGTGCTCACTGCGAATGTTATAAACCCCTGAACTCTCTCTCTCTCTCTGATTGACTAGTCTATAAATAAAAGCTTGTAAGTGTGAGAGGGTCACATGCAGTGTGTGTGGTTAAAACGCATTCCTGGTGAATCTTGGCTGAACCCAGATCTGCTGTCCGTGGTTCCAGCCGCAGTAAAACAGAGCTTCTCTGCTGGTGACAGATGGAGAGGGATGGAGAGGGATGGAGGGTTCGGCAACAGCTCAAGGTGAATCAGAGGGCAGGCCAATGAAAAATCCAATAGCAGGGAGAGATAGTTCCCTGCTACCGATGGTACACCTCGTCTTCTCTCGCGGTGACGGTGTGGTGTAAGGATGAGACCCGGTGCTCCTGTCCTTTAACCCCCTCTCTTTCTTTCTCACTCCCACAAAGAAGACGAGACAGTCCTTTGATGGTGACAATGAAAGATGGCCGATGCTAAGGAAAACACTCGGCTATGATTGATCATTTGATGCATGGCCTCAACAAAAGTGAAAATGGATGATAAATGCACCAGCAAGCGGGGGTAGGAGGATGCGTGAAAAGAAGGAGTTAATGGAAGTATTGAAGCAATTGGTTTGCAAACTGGTGTTGGACAGACGTGTGCCAATCTGAAAGGATCATTAAACATGTACCGTGACAAGTGCTAACAATAGAACAACTGTTGGATTGTTGAGAATTTAATGCACAGTACGCTACAAGTTTATTTTATGATTTTCATCAATAAAATACTCTTGAGTGTAACTGTTTCTTAATTAAGTACTGACATTAAGTATGTGTTCCGTCCTTTTTTAATAGTGTCCAGTTTGCATACAATGCCCAAAATCCAACAATAATCCATACATATATGTTACAATAAATGAGTTATTATATCGCAAAGTTAAGCAGCAACCCATTTACCAATGATTTGAGTTTGATGTGGGACTATCCGGTGACCAATTGGATACTGGTGAAGTGTTTGGGAAACCTGTATGAAACTGTTTTTTGATTGTTGATGCTTTCGGTGCAGAAATGACACACTTTACCTAAGATCTCTGCTTAGAAAAAGTCAAAGCTGTTGTTACGAGTACATGGAGAAATACTAAACTGTAGCGTTGGAAACATGACTATGAAAGTTGTAGATTCACACTGAAGGCATCAAAACTATGAATTAACACATGTGGAATTATATACATAACAAAAAGTGTGAAACAACTGAAAATATGTCATATTCTAGTTTCTTCAAAGTAGCCACCTTTTGCTTTGATTACTGCTTTGCACACTCTTGGCATTCTCTTGATGAGCTTCAAGAGGTAGTCACCTGAAATAGTCTTCCAACAGTCTTGAAGGAGTTCCCCGAGAGATGCTCAGCACTTGTTGGCTCTTTTGCCTTCTGTCTGCGGTCCAGCTCACCCCAAAACCATCTCGATTGGGTTCAGGTCCGGTGATTGTGGAGGCCAGGTCATCTGGCGCAGCACCCCATCACTCTCCTTCTTGGTCAAATAGCCCTTGATGCCTTCAGTGTGACTCTACAATTGTCATAGTCATGAAAATAATTTTTTTTTTTTAAATGTGTCCAAACTTTTGGTCTGTACTGTAAATACACATGGATGTATTATATTCAGTAGGCTATATTAAAGTATGGCGTTATTTGCACAATATAATAATAACCTATAGTAATTGATTTTTTATGTATATTTCTAGAGCTAATTTAAATTAAATGCATAATACATTTTATATAAATTTGCATGTGCTACAGTAAACAAATTTCTGTTTTTTTTTATTTATTTGCATGCAAAAAAAAATGTTTAGGTTGTATTTTATATAGTTAAAAATATATTTAAAAATAATATAGAGTATGAAAGTATGACAATTGAATTTCTTTCTTTATTTGCATGATTATTTTAATGATCCTAATCTAATGTTATTTAGTTAAATAATAAATATGTAATTCAATTTAAATATACAATAATACTTATTTGATATTAATTAACACACAATCTCTGAAAATATTTGACTGATATTATATTTATATTTATTTTCACAACTATATAATGTCATAAATACTCAAGTTTCCTGGATTTAAAGGTGAATGCTGCATAGAGACCGTACAAATCAGAGCGTGCCTATAGATGAAAATAAATGCATTTGCAAAGAGCCCATTTCATTTGAGATCAGGTAAGATCATAATAATATAACGACCAAAACTTTCTTGTCCGTGATCCACTGTTATTTAGAGTTCAAAGAGGTGACATTGTAACGTAGAAAACATGCAGCAGAAATGATCCATGGGCTGCGGTCTCCATGAGAGCGATGCAGTCAGATACATTTGTGAGCTGTATCTGCCTCGGCACTTCCCCAAGCTGGACTGTAGTTAACCCCGGACCACGACTCCTTTCACTCCTTGTTCTGACCAATCAAGGCCTATAATGTTGAGTATGAAAGCCGATTTATGGAGGAGAGCATCTTTGATTGCACCACCTGAATAGTCCCAGAGGCTCCTGAAGATCTGAGTAGGGTGTCTCACACCATTACGACGTCGACACGTATCAGACTGCATTGACGCAGGCATAAAATGCAAACGACCTCACTGCGGCGGGGGGGCTTCAGTTCAAAGAAACAGGGACCTGTCCTGATAATGTGTCTCCGCTTTTCACAAGCAGGTGAAGTGTCATGTGACATAATACATCCCTAAATGAAAGTGCGCGTCTTGCTACTGGAGACCTAATGCCAGTCCCAAGCGAGATAAGAGAGGGTCGGGTGGGAGGGGACAGACCGGATGACTAGACTCGGACCGTCACCTCTCTTGTTCTTTTGTGTCCTTCTGTCCCGTCTCTACCCCCAGCCCCCAGGACACTTCACATCTCCAGGTCTGACAGGAAACAAGGGCCGTGGCGCACAATGCAAGTCCTGTAGACACTTTGACTCCAGCTTAATGACGGCACTTAGCAGGTACCTCTTCAGACGGCCCTGTGCCGAGTGCCGTAAACGACACTCTTTTCATATGGAGCCATTCCTCCAATTCTCCCACTTTTCCTGCTATTTCTCTTTCTTGAGATTTTGCAGTAGCTGTAACACATAATATGACCTGAAAAGAGTTACATAAAAGCCAATTTTATATCTGTTTGCAGGTTTGGAAATTATTGTAACCCTAAACCTAAAAATTCAAGCACAGTTTGTTCTATACAGTACATCAGAGTGTGTGATCTTTGCCTGGGGAGCAATAAAGTCTAAAATCTTATTGTCTTGAAGAAACATCATGAGCAATATAAGCATAATGACAGTCTTAAACGACCTTTAGCTCGTCACTAGCATCTTTTGTATTTTATTTACACCTAAAATGTTCATACGCTGTAAAAATTATTCATACGCTGCCTTGAATTATTAGGTTGAATTGACTTGGCTGTGCAAGTCATTTCTGCTTCATTAATATTAAGCTGACTTAAATTGTTGAGTTGAATCTTGTATAAGTTGAAGCTGGTTAAACTATTTGAAGGTAAAGTAATGGGAAAACATCATAGCATCTTTCCTTCTGAAAGAGAAGTACATCTGAGCTTACATTAAAAATGAATATATCATACTTTAAAAGAATATACTTAAATGTGAAATAAATGTAGTTTTCATGTTACAAATAATGAATGTGCATTACAGTTTAAAATGATATGAATTGAAATTATTTAAGAGTGCTTTTTGACCCATTATGTAGGTCTTCAGTATTAAATAATAATTGCTTCTATTATCTTTGAAATCTCTTTGAAGTGTGCTGCCAAATATACTGACAAGCATTTATGGCAAAATAAAATTTACTGTCTTTTCTATTGAAATTTGTATGTAAAGTGTCTTTGCAATGACACATTTCTAATAAAGTATTTGCAGTTAAGTACATTTCAAGTATATAAACTTTAAATGTAATATTAAATACACTGCAGTTATGTATATACTCAAAATAAGCGTACTTCTTTGCAGCATGACAAAATATTAAAATGATTAAAAAATATACTTGAAAGTAAAACTTTTAATTTGGCTTTAATACAAAATGTACTTTATTACAAGTGTTACTTATTTACTTAAGTTTGTTAGGAAACACTCTAAGTATGATCCAGGTTCTTTGTATTTTATTAATATAATATTATCCGCAAGTACAGTTAAGATTTGAAGCACACTACAAGTGTATATATTCGATACAGCCAACAGCACTTTGTTTCAAAAGGGTTATATCATTGCTTTAAGGTACTAATTAGTATATAAATCTGGGGCTAATTCGTTTTTTAAAAGAACAATTTTTGCTAATTTTTCTCAGAGTGTAGGCCAGTAAGTAACTACCAAGCAAATGAGAACTCAGAACAAATGACCATTATGGAGGCAAGTTTAGCACATTTTCATTAGAAAAATGGCTGTTGCTTTTTTAAAAAGCGCAGGAAGTTACCAGTGGCCTGCTTGTAAAGTGCTCTGCACATGATGAAGAGCAAGAAGTGTGAGACACTGGACTTGAGGAGTGTTAAATCACGCTTCGGCATGAGAGGATGAAGCATTGCTCTTTAATAGGCAATAAATAAGAATTAGCATCAGTGGGGTTATGTTCAGGTCAGGAGGGGTCTGAGCAGGGCTGTGGAGTTCACTGATAGACTCTCTGGCCCTGACTGGATTCCCAGCTGTGAGCGCCAGCGGTCCTCATCTGTCCCTGTCTGTCTCAGCATGAGCTCATGTCAATGTTCCCCACCACACCGACCACACTCCTGCTACCTCCAACATCTACACCGGCCGGATCGCGGGGTTCAGAACTCCGCCTTCGGTCCCCTTCACAGTAAACATGAACAGGTGACATCTGCTCATTTTACAAATGTCCCGAGACTCATTGTGCATTTTGTTTTCTGTCAGGTGGATAGAAAATACCAATTGCTTTTCCTTATGCAGATATTATAATGGCATTACTGGTACTGAGTTTATTTAAATGTACAACACTGTAGCAACATTTATTCAATCAAATAAATGTTTAAAGTTTAAATTAAAATAACATTTAATTTCTTTAAAGGAATACAGTTTATTTTTTATAAACCAAAATGTAATAAAAATGCTAATAAATGAACATTTAAAGTTGAATTACTTGTAGACAATTAGAGTTTTAGAGTTGGTAAGTATTTTAAAATGTATTCAAAGGAAGTTTCTTACACTCACCAAAGATGCAATTATTTGATCAAAAATAAAGTGAAAATTTTTAAATAGTTTTATATTTTAATATATATTAAAATGACATTTATTCCTGTGATGCAAAGTTGAGTTTTCATTATCATTACTGAAGTCTTCAAAGTCACATGATCCCTCATAATTCATTCGAATATGTGACCCTGGACCACGAAACCAGTCATATGTAGCACGGATAGCCAACAATACATTATATGTGTCAAAATTATAGATTTTTCTTTGAAGTCAAAAATCGTAAGGGTAATAAGTAAAGATCATATTTCATGAAGATAATTTGTTCATTTCCTACCATGCATATATATCAAAAATAAATTTTTTGATTAGTAAAATGCATTGCTCATTTGGACAACTTAAAAGGCAATTAAAAAATTTTTTTTTTTTTTTTTTTTGTTGTTTTTTTGCACCCCCAGATTCCAGATATTCAAATAGTTGTATGTCGGCCAAATATTGTCCTATCCTAACAAACCATACATCAATGAAAAGCTTATTTATTCAGCTTTCTGATTATGTATAAATCCCAATTTCAGAAAATTGACTCTTATGACTGGATTTGCTGATTTCCTGCTGAAGAAACATTTCATTATTATCAGTGTTGAAAATAGTGGTGCTCCTTAATATTTCTGTAAAAATCCCTCTCTTTTTTAACATGTAAAAATTGTTAACAGCATTTATTAAAATAAAATAAACATAAACATTTTAAAGGCAAATCTTACTGACCCCGAAATTTTGAATAATATAGATTGTTCTCACTTCAGAATGTTTTAGACGGTTCCTCAGAATGTTACTGCATAACCAATTTCAAAGATAGCACTAACACACTCCGTTCCTTTTTTTCATAAATGTGGAGTGTCCAATATCTGTTTATTCTCAATCTGACCTCAGCAAAATCAGAACGGTAGTTAAAGTCATGACGTTTCTTCAAAGTGAAGCCTTTCAGAACATGCATGGAGGTTAAAATCTGGTTTAAGCTGCTGACACATGTTCTCCAGGCAGCAAAGAAAGACTCAGCGCTGAACTTTTGCTGAATCAAAGACAGGACTGAAACAGAGAGACAAAGGCGACTCTTGACGGATGGGCTGAATGAAGGATTAGATGGCCGAAGAGCCAAGTAAAGCTATCCACCATTAGAGTATTCCTCAACTGATAAGTTACACTTCCAAAGCAGCCCCCGTCGCTTTAAATAATAATAACTCATCGTTTTTGATCATTAAGTCAGAAGATGGTGTTAGAAGCCATTCAAGTTTTCCCAGTAGAGCCAAACAATGTTTTCTTTTTGCAATGATGGATGTCGAAAATAAACGGCCCTGCTTGCTCGGTCTGGCATGGGAATGAATCCGAAGAGTATCGGAGGAGAAGATAATGGCAGGTTGGATGAGGGTGAAATGTTGCAAAGCGTTCCTCTCGTCAAGGAGGTAATGGGAGATACAGAGGTAACTCTTTCAGCATATGTGTGTGTGCAATACCACTCCATACCGCCTCTGCCCTCCCAATGAACTGGGCCAGTCTTCTTCACTCGCTTTCAAAGTCCATAGCAGCTGACGATCCTTTTGGTGGGAACAGCAAATGAATCATTTTACTACAAGCTTTCTGCGAGAAGCTCCCCCGCTATCTGTGTCTTGTACATACCGAAACGACTTCACATACCTCTACCTGCGATATTGCGCTCTTTACAAGATTAGTAAACTCATCACGGGTCAGACACATCAGTGAACTTTGAGGAATGTCCTCGTAAAGTACCCTCGGTAAATAAAAGCGTCACGTATCTAACGATCAGAACGTTCAGTTCCTTATAATGGAATCAGTTTATGATTTGATTTTGATTGGACAGTCATGGCATTTCTATTTTTGTGTATAAGCGAGTATTGTTGAAGGCAAATGATTTCCTAGCTATGCTAGGTTTCATATCACTCTTCACTTCCTATCTTGTAACATAAATCAATATTTCACAGCCATTCATTTAACTATGTTTACTTAAGTAGTATAATATCAAATATATACACGCTAACTAATACACACTTTATGAATCTCTGTTAATGTTAGTTAACAATACAGTACAGCTCAGTTAAATAACATTAACAGATATAACTTTTCTTGATGTAGAAGCTACTGCTGTTTTAACATTTCAGTGCGTCCCTATGAGGACAGAGAAAAACAGCTGCTTGTGTTAGCAGGTAGGGAGTGAAGGGTAAGAAGTCAGCGAGGGTTCATGTACAGGCCAAATGGATGAGGACGGGGGCGGGGAGGACATGACAAAGTGAAGAGGTAGAAACCAGCAGCATCAGGTGTTTCACTTTTCACTAAATGAGAGTTTTATGAGCTCTCTTTCATTTTTCAGTTAAGGAGAAAAATGAGATTAAACAGAGAATCTCCTTCCTCTTATAGAGTTCTAAGTATTAGTTGTGTCCTAAATGACATAATCATGCATGAATATGAACTCCACATATATAGTGCATGAATTTGAAAATATTGAACACTTTTTTCTTTTGGTTAATTAATTGCATCATCCAAATATTTTAAGTGCACTTTTTCCTTGAGTTTATACTACTTGCACTACTTATAGTACAAAAGTGCATATGTTCGCAAATGTCTATAATGTCTCACAATGTGCAGATCTTCTAAGACGCCACAGTTGGACATTTTGCTACAATTAGTTCCCATCATTTCTTAATCTTACATGACCAAATGATCTGAGCCACATTCATTTGATAGCTCTTTCCATGGTCTTAGGTCTCATCTTTATTGTTCCTTAAACCTCTGATACAAAGTTGAAAAGTCAATGAGGTTACAAGGTATGAAAGTGCAATAAAAGAGCATTGATTACACTATTTCTTATGTGCTTAAAATATCTCCTAGACAGACATTTGTATTTAAATTTTCAATGTAACACATAGATAAAAGCGTTAGCATGAAAACATAACTAGCTAATGTCTCTGCATCTACAGGTATTTCCAAAAATCTGTCATATGTTTTCTATAGCATTAATAGAAAATCTTCTGTAATGGCACTCTGAGAATGAAACATGGGTCATTAAGAGATACATGAACAGACATGTTTTTTTGGGGCACAATGCTCTGTCTGACAGAGGGTTTGTGACTTGAGAGAAGGCACTAAACAGAGAGACACACAGACTAGACTCTGAAGACTCTCCGTCTGCTCTCAGTCTCCAGAGGCCTGAAGGAATCAGACCTACCGCTTGTAAGGCAAGATGTATAAATGCTTAAAATGATGTATAAATGAACCGGCAATGCTAGAAGAAACACAATAGGAAGATTCAGCAAAGAGTGCAAGATGACAGAAATATACAAATTTGAGATTCAAAATAAGAAAATGTTACCCACCTAAAGTTTTACTATACTGTTACATTTAATGGAAATATAGGCCTACTTTAAATGTGCTAAACGCCAAAAAGACATACATACATTCGAGGCCACTGATTAGTTTGAGATCATAACTTAGTATTTACCCTACAAGTATTAACCTATTTAAAATAACTGTGAATTGAACGAGGCGCCACTGAGTTGTTGTTGTTGTTGACATATTTCTCCTTTCATTCATAACTAAATGACAAGGGAGAGGTTTCCACGTCTTATCTGGATGAAGTTCGGCCCTGTTATTGCTCCTGTGACCTCGGAGCAACCCTACCTGTTCCACTTCTGAAGTGTGCAGGGTTATAAAGCACTAGAAGATAAAACAGTATGACACATTTACTGTTGTTTTTAATTCCCTACTATTTGTTTGGTTGCCCGTTGCACAGAATGTACCGGATTGGTTTTTCAGAGAACTAAGCAAATAGGCAATTATATCAAGTGGAATGTTACCCGTGTAATGATTTACACTATACTTTAATCGCCGTCCTCCGCAGAAGTCTGTGCTTTTCGGGAAAGAGCGTGGGTGAAAACACTGCGACTGCAGAACAACTTGAGTCCTGACAAAGTTCATGGCTAGACTGAACTTTTGAACTTTTAGTGGTATGTGGCTTTGTGCTGGAGTCCAAATCAAACATTTAGACGTGTAGCATTAAGACGAAGAAGTAGACTTGCTGCGGTCTCACAATGATCTCACAGGTTATCAGCCTTTGATTGGCCACTGAATGCCAAGTGCACTGGGCTAAACATCTACCAAACTCAAACATCCCTGAAGATTTATTGCTGTTTTTCATCAGAGATGCATGAGCTTAGGCACATAAAAACTTCACTCAGAACCCGAAAACCAATTAATTTGATTAATACAGTACATAGTTGATTGTGGTGTCGTTTAAATCACAATTAAGTAATTTTCCAATCAAACTCTCTTCATATTTGACATTTTCTCTTTTGGGTATTTTATGTTTGGTGTTTGTTTGCAACAAATCTTTAAGGATTTTGTTTTTTTAAATGAGTCTTTCCAGGTTTTACGAGTCTTTTCAGGGTTGTTTGAGTAACTGAGATGCATATTAAAGAGAAACTAAAGCACTAATGTACGTTTGTTCAGGTTTATATGTACGCCGCAAACCTCAGAATGAGCAGCTTGAGGCCTGTGAGGCATGAACTCTGAGGACTGTTTGAACTTGTCTTGAAAGCGCGTCAGATATTGCCGTCAGAAGGTCATAATAGCAGATGTTGTCTCAGAAAGTCAATCATTAGTTCCCACCTCAGCGGATCGCACTGTAATTGGTCGTCTTACGTCTTGTCTGGATGCCTTGAGGTGTTTTAAGGTTGTGTCAGAAACAAATGTACATGGGAGGCAAGTGGATTGAGTGTCGGGATAATTGCTGTTTTCGTCTTATGGTTGATAAAAGAAATTACATTTGGATAGTACGATTTTTAAAGCCTTTTTTTGCCAAGGATTACACAAGCAAACTTAAATAGAGAGTCATTTATTATTGATAAAACAATCATTAATTACTTCATCGTGGTTTGTGAATGCATTAAATAACATTTTAGCAGTACGAATTACAGCTCAGATCCATTAGACAATATTGACTTTTGATTTTAATAATGCATTAGTAAATGTTGAAAGATGAGCTAAGATTAATAAATGATATTACATTGTTAGTTCATGTTAACTTATGTAGTTAACTAATGTTAACAAATGGAACTTTTTTGTTGTAAAATGTTACCAACAAAATGCTACCAAATTTTAGGGAATCAGTTCAATCGGAGTTTTGAGTTCCCGCCATATTCGTTACGTGACTTTAACTGAATACCGCAGGTAATCAACAGTTAGATGAGTTAAGGCGGGCATACACTGTGCGATTTCTGTGCGATTTCGGCAAGGTACCAACTCAAACTGTACGAGTAGATCGCATGCGATGTAAAGCCAAAGCTCACAATTTTTATGCGCTCACTGTACAGTCCGATCGTCGAGTTGCGATCTGACTGCTCACACTATACTTGAGGAATCAACCGAATCAACACGTAGGAATAAACATGCTTTCCCGGGATAAACGCACTGCTTTGGTGATATGCGCAATTCTGTGTGCTGAAACGTTCAAAAAAGAAAAAGAAAAAAAGGCATAGGCATAGGCATATCTAGACACGCAGGTGGCTCGGAGGCCGTGGCCAATATGGTTTATCCATTTTGCAACGAGACCTGGAGGTAAGCAGGCATTTTCTTGCCTCTTTTTTATTTGCCATAACTCCACAAGTTTTCCCTCCATCACTTCAGTCCACACTACACAGCGTGTCACCATGGTTTTGTTTATGGTTTCGCGTACGCGCAGTGAGGGAAACGCGGAAAATCAGTTTGTAGCCCTGCTTTAATAGTGCGATACCTCACGAGAGGCGACCAAAATTTCTGACATGTCAGAAATCCATCCGACCAACTGATTGCCGGTTGGGAGAGGTTAATCACATCTCGTCTCCCCTTGTACACTGCACGAACACTGCACGACAAACGACGCACGAAAATGCTGAAAATCGGCCCGACCCGAAAAAGAGTCGTACGAGTCAGAATTCGACTCAATATCGGATGTAAATCGCACAGTGTATGCCCGGCCTTAGACTGCTTTATTAGTTTTATTTCATTTTAATAAACATGTATTTGTTCATATATAATGCAGCCGTAATTCAAATAAATACTCCATTGATGGCAAACTACCATTTGAGAGTTATAGCCTGAAATATCGTCCCTTAAATAAACCTAGCTTCCTTCTCCTAGTAACTTTTACTTTAGCTAACTAAGTTTCTGAAAGGTATTGTGTACTACGAGCTTGTGTCTTGAAAAGTCACAATTTTCTAACTAGTTTTCCCAAATGGATGTAAAGCCAAAACAACCTCACTAATGGTTTTAGACACGCAGCTTAACCTGAAAGCCAGAGGTAAAAGCAATAAATCATCTTCGCTTCGAATAGGCTCCTGATATTCAGCTGCATAGACTGGAATGAGGTCTTCATTCCAGAAGATTTAGGGAATTTGTTTTCACTTGTTGGGTGCTACCACTGATGGCCTTGGTGTGCTTCTAAGGACTAAATGGTGCATGCTTACTGTTTATGCTGCTGGTCGCGTCAGAAACCTGAGTCGCGTCTGCTTGACCAGAGTAAAGCTGCCTCTTGAACTGTGTCGGGTGTGGATGTATACACGCTCAAACAGAGAAATCATTCATCATTAGCTTTGAGCAAAGCTTTGTACTCTGATACCTAGTTTGACGAAAGCTCATGCACAGAATCTCATCAAAGAGAGAGAGGTTTTCATCTCTTTGTTCACTGTGATGTCAAACTTGTTGTGAATATATTGGACGATAACTAAGCAGATTTGGATATTATCATGGAGAAAATGTAAATGGGGTTTGAGTGGGCATAACTTGTCACTTTGATGAAAGGGTAAGATATTGTTGCTATGCAGTTGCCAGGGTGGTCTGGTTGCTTATTATCCCATGCGTGTTCAATCAAAAATTTTAATTTGCTGAAAATTACTCACTCTCAGGCTGTCCAAGATGTAGATGAGTTTGGAGAAATGTAGCATAAAATCACTTGTTCACCAGTGGATCCTCTGCAGTGAATGGGTGCCGTCAGAATGAGAGTCCAAACAGCTGCTAAAAACATCCCAGTAATCCATAAGTAATCCACACGAATCAGTCTTGTGAAGAGAAAAGCTGCATGTTTACAAGAAACAAAGCCATCAAGATGTTAAAAAATGCGTTGCTCTTCTACATTTTTGGCTGAATTGAGAGAACATTTTTGGTAAATTTTCTTTTTTTGGTGAACTAGATATTTATCTATTTATATATACTTATTCATGCATTTTGTTTATAGTTTTAAATACTTACATTTGCATTCAAGCTGCACATTTTATTGTTTCTCCAGCTGGTTACTTACCTGTCAGTTTGGCTTAATATTATAATAGTAATATTATAATATTAAGCCAACATACACTATTGTATGAGACCTATTTGAACTAAAACAACTGAAACTTGACTGAAACAATATTGAACTAAACTGAGCTACATAGTGACATTTTTATCTTTGGTTGAGCTGCACTACAGCTGAAATTCAATTTCTTTTATAATTCATGAAATTTACAAACATTAATAATATATATAATATAAAAAACAAGTAAAAGGTAAGTAATAGTGATGCTTGTTTTAGTTTTTCACACAAAAAAAAAAAAAAAAAAAAAAAGGAACAAAATGCAAGACTTTTGACGAACTATCTACAAATGTGTGTAATGTTTTCTGGATGACGTACTTTATACCTGAAGGAGATCATATGCTTCTTTTACTCTTTTCTTGTAAAAGAGGCTTTTGCATGCAATTTTGAG
Source organism: Carassius gibelio (assembly GCF_023724105.1). NCBI lineage: Eukaryota > Metazoa > Chordata > Actinopteri > Cypriniformes > Cyprinidae > Carassius > Carassius gibelio. The sequence goes on along the minus strand of NC_068407.1, from coordinate 16,699,620 downwards.
CTCGTTTTCTACATCAAATGCTAAACCAGACCTGCAAAACTTCCAGCTCACGAGAAATGGATAAATTAATGTCTCTGTGAGGTCATGCCTTTTTTTTTGTAAATGACTGAACTTTTCCTGACCCTGGGGACCCGTGAAAAGCCCCCTCTTGATTATAAATAATAGCAATGGGCTGCTAATAGTTAATCCGATTGAAAGCTGGAAAAGTCTGATATGAATTCGGCAGGAGGGCAAGAGGGCAGCAGACGTGTAAACGCTTTTAGAAACGTTCTCGTTGACCCTCGTGGTAATGAAAAAGTCATTTTCACTTCAGTGTTGGAGAGTCATATCAGTCAGCTCGGTTCAGACCTCTTTAACACTTCCCCTGTGGAGTTTGTTTAGCTGAAATTACATGTTTTCGATTAAACTTATAGTTATGTTATGTAACAAACATGAATGAAATCTTAATTAATGCGGCTTGTGCTACTCAGTCAAATCAATATACGAATGAAAAATTGATTTATTTCATTCAAAGTATACTACAAGTACATTTACATATTTATGTGCTTAATAAAAATACCCTGCAATTTTACTAGTATACTGCTAAAACACATTTTGTGCTTAATGCACTGTATATTATAAGACATATTGAAGTATATCTGATTGTGCACTTAAGGTCAATTTGAAATATCTTGTGTTTAAAGACCAATGCAAAGATCATACAGTCCTCATAAATAGTAAAATTAAAACACGTTAGGCTTAATATTAAGAAATGTGCATTGTGCACAAGGAGTACTCCAAATAAAGTTTAATTAAAGTGTATAAGTAAATATGTTAATATTGTGACCCCAGACCACAAAACCACGAAAAAAAAAGTTTTAAGTCGCTGGGCTACATTTTTAACAATAGCCAAAAAAAACATTGTGTGGGTCAAAATTATCGATTTTTCTTTATTGCCAAAAATCATTAGGATATTAGGCAAAGATCATGTTCCATGATGATATTTTGTATTCCTACCGTGAATATATCAAAACTTATTTTTTCAATAGTAATATGTATTGCTAACAATTAATTTGGACAACTTCAAATTCAATTTTGTCAGTATTTAGATTTTTGTGCACCCTCAGATTGCAGATTTTCAAATATTGTCCGATCCTAATAAACCATACATCAACTGAAAGGTTATTTATTCAGAGTTCAGATTTTGTATAAATCTCTTTCGAAAAATTTACCCTTAACACAGGTTTTATGGTCCAGGGTCACATTTTTTAACTTTACTTATTAAGAAATAAATGAATTTTAAATAGGCCTATATTACTTTTTACTATTGGAGTCACATTTATATAGTGCTTTATACAATACAGATTCAGTTTCAAAACAGCTTAACATTAACAAACAAGACAATGACAGTGTTCATTCCACAGATTCATCAGTTATGAAACAGAAGATGAGAATATTGCTATTCAACTCAAGTCAGTTCACTGTTGATTCAGTTCAACTCAGTAACTCTCAATATCACGAAGTCCATTAGTTATGAAACAGCTGCATTTCAGCTATAAGCAGCCCTACAGGAGGAAATAGTGCTTGACTTCAAATTTTGTTCACATCTGATAAATCAGCGCAGTTGAATCAAAAATATTGCTGAAAAATACGTCTTCGTTATATTAAATGATTGATAATCAATGATAAATAAACAGGTGAACAAATCCTTAAACTTGCACTGAAAATGGGACTTAAGGCATAAGGCATAACCAGAAACACATTATAAAAACATCCAATCAGCCATAAAGGAACATTAAAACTGCAGTGCCACAGTACTATGACTTTTGCACAGGCATCGCTTATATTTTGTGCAGAAAATGTGAAAAAAGAAACTTCTCAGCTGAAAATGCTTCTTTTATCCTCTTCCCTTACGCTAAACAACAAGCAGTTCAGTGTCTGAGGGAAAACACCCTGCAATTACGGTGATTTACACTGTGTTCAGTTCAAGGGAGTGAATAAAAACAGCCCTCTTTCATTTGCTTGCTATAAATTCTGTATATACGCGCAAATGTAGAGGAAAAAAATGGCTCTGGGAATAAAAAGTTTTGTTGTCACCCCTAGATGTCAAACAATAGGCCGGACAGACGTTCTTTACAAGGTGATAGGAGGAAAAGTTCAGCTGCATCTCTCCCAAGGCCGGACCTGCAGCGATAGGGTGGATGAACATAAAGGTGTCAGGCCTGCGGCGGGACGCATGTAAATCAGCCGCAGAGAAAAGCAGAGAAACGGCCGAGAGAGGCATCTGCCAGCATCTCACCGCCTTCTCTGTCTCTCATGCCGTGTCACACAAGGACAAGTCCCTTCCACATGACCCCTGTGCACTGGGAGACGCGTAATGCATTTGTGCAAATTTGCAACAACTTACGTGGGACGCCTATGGGGGTCGTAAGAACAAGCATACGGCAGCGTAATGAGCTTTGGAGACAACATTTGTCATCTGCAAGTACTTTACAAAACATTATTACTCAAAACAGAGAAACAGCACCAGTAATAATACAACAAAACAAAATTAAATAAACAGATACATAACCTTCCTCCCACTGTAACACTTGAATGACTTACAAGATGATTTCTATTCAACATGTGGAAAGAAGTCTGAATTGTCGGTCTTTATTTAGAGTTCTAAACATATAGTAACAATGTTAAGGCAATAACATGTTAAGTCTGACATACATTTTTTTTTTATGGAACAGTTTATTGAATACTTTTGACATTTTATTTTTAAATCATATGCCAAAATAATAATAAAACTGTTGCATATGTGTTTTTTGTTGAGTATCATATTTGATACACCAGGCTTTTAAAGCACGTAAATAGTGAGAATGTGGAGCCCACATCTCACTTTTATTCAAAGCTCCTATCTGCAAAAATATGCAATTTTGTGTGGTTGTTGATATTTATATGAACAAACATTCTGGTAGCTTGTAATAAAAAAATTAGAACTTTATAATAAATAGCAGATTACTTTCATAAAATGCATATAAATATCAGTTGCCACTCTATATCTCCCAGTAAAATGATTTTTAATTGTTTAGTTTCATGATTAAAGTTTTTATTGTGACATTTTTAAAGCAATGCAATACAATGATAATTGAGAGACAGACAAATAAACATTCCACAAAAGCCTATATTACTAATAACATATGTTGTTTTTAGATTTACTTTCTAAAAATCAGTATGTGTGCTATGACTTGAAGCTGGATTCTTTCAGTTTTACTAAGAAAGCATGTAATAGATATACGTTTTTGCCAACATTTTAGTCATGTTGATAATTTAGAGGCCTTATAAATTTCCATATCACATATTATCCAGTAGACTTTACAGTGTTAAGAACAATTACAAGCAGGGTGTTATTATTGTTTTGGAACTCATGATCGATCTAAACGTTGTTCAATATCCATCTACTTCCAGACACAGAGAGATGCTTGAATCTTCAAACTAATTTGAAACGATTGTTTTCTGCGCATGTGAATAAAATTGTACTATTAGCATTAGTAATGAAAAGTCAGTTGAAATTTCAAAGAACTTGTTTTATTAAATAAAACACATGATAAAGAGGAAGTTAAATAAGTTGCACACAGTACAAAAGCTATATATATATATATATATATATATATAAAACACAACTACATTATAAATATACATCACGGACACTTTGTAAAATTACAGCGATCCATAAAAAGTAGTGCCATCGTTTTAGCTTTCTTGTATAGACTTATATACACATCTTTCATATAAACAAAATAGAAAATATCCAATACATCACAGCTCATCTAAAAACATATGTACAATGCTCGTGTTCGTTCAGAACTAATTTCTGACGTAACTACTGAACTTGGTGGGGAGATTGTCCACTGGGTAAACGGTTGGGCCCGTTTTCATCGTCGGGGGTCCATTTGAAAGAATCCAGTTGCATTGCTGTGTTAGCTCGACTAAAAAGATCTTGAGTAACACTTTGGCAAATTCTTTGCCCACACACATCCTGGAACCGCCTCCAAAGGGGATGTAGTTAAACCTGGAGCCGTCCTCCAGGCCTTTGCTCATGAACCTCTCTGGCTGGAACTCATCTTTGTTAGGAAACACCTCAGCAACGTCATGTGTGTCACAAATGCTGTAGATCACGTTCCATCCTTTAGGTATCTGGTAACCCTGAATGAAAATTAAATATCATTTGGTGTTAAAGAATGATTTACACCATGGAAGAACATTTAGAAGCAGTCTATAATATTATTGACCAAGCCTTAAAGTTGAACTTACATTGAGCTCAAAGGTTTTGAGTGCCACTCTGAAGCCTCCAGGCACAGGGGGGTTGATTCTGAGAGTTTCTTTAATCACACATCCAGTGTACTTCAGTTGTTCCAACATCTCCATACTTAATGTCTTTCCAGGTGAATACATGCCCATTTCAACCTGCCAATGAAAATGTGTCAATTAGCCCACACATTGGTTTAAATGTGCCATCAAACTGAGAAGAACGTTTTGGATCATACCTTCTCCTGAATCTCCTCTCGAACTTTCTGCACCACTTCTGAATTCAGACCCAAGAACATCACCAGTGAGGTTGCAGTGCTGGCGGTGGTCTCGTGACCCCCAAACAGAAGCTCAGTAGCTGCTTCTTTCATTGCCTGAGGGAAACACACACTTCATTATTGCTGTTCCCTGACTGGATGACACTTACTTACTAATATCTGATAAGTCTAATGAGAAATAGTTACCTGCAAACTGAAGGGCTCATCACTTCTCCTGCTGTTCTCAATCAACAGCTGAAGAGCATCTTTGTGTTTTTGCTCGTTTTCGTTGTCATCATCTTGAATTTTCTTCCTGATGTTCTCCTCAATTTTGGAATGAATGAAATTGCGTGCTCTCAGACCCTGCCCAATAAATTACAGCTTGTTATTTTCTCGAGTTTATTTCCCAATACCGAAAATGCATCTTCAGACTGTCATTCTACAGTAACTCACCCTGTACAAGCCACTGAAGGGAACATCAATTGGCAGGGAGAACAAGTTTTTAATCATTTCCTCAAAAGCTTCCACCAGTTCCTGCTCATCTGTCTTTATTTGCTCAGGCTCGAAACCAAGCAGGATTCTCATGGCTATACGAAACATGAGTCGTTTCATCTCTGGGTAAACCAGCACACATGGATCTCTTTGCAGCCAGTCTTGAATGGCACTCTTCACCTCCTCCTGGATAACTGGAATGTAGTGCTCAAGAGCATCTCTTGAGAATGCTCTCATAATGGCCTAAACAGAACATTATACAAATAAAAATAAAATCAGTGCATCTTCTCAAACTTTTTTCCATATTTTCATATGCAAAGAATGAATCTGGGGTTTACTGGACAGTTTAAGATTTAAGACACTGTAACACTCAGAACTTCTTGGCTAACTTTTGAAGATTTCTCACATATTCCATTGTTTTATTGAAGAAAATCTCAAGTGCCTCAAAACCTTTCAAATGTAATGGCTTCACAAGAGAAGCCACTGGCAAACTGACAATGTTCTTGCATAAGTTCTTCAGAGAACATTGTTATAATATTGGAAGAAATTCACAACATGAATGTAGTCTAATATACAAAACAAACACACACACACACACACAAAATAGCATCCTTACCTTTTTCTTGTTTTTGTGTTGAGTGCCATGAACATTGGAGAGCGTGTCAGAGCCCAGTATGGTTCTCACTGATGCTGGCCACTGAACAGAAACCAGCTTGTGTTCGCCCAACAGAATCTGCCTCACGTTATCAGCCCCCATCACCCTGACAGTCGGGTTCCCAAAGAGGTGCGTTTTGTAGATGCAGCCGTATTTCTGGCGCTTCATCCTTAGGAACTTTCTTCTCTGTGTGTAAAGACAACGCGTTATTTTTGGCACAAATATTCCGATCGCACATTTTTCTCCACATGCATCCGTTATTAAAACACAACAAAACATTAGAGTGCATCAAATTTAGCTACCATATGTGCATGTGCATATGTGCAGAACTTGTGCATATGGCAATAAAAGTGCACGCGTACCTGGAGGATCAGCTGGAGTGTCTCTCCGATGAAGGGTAAGCCCATGGTCCCTGGCGGCAGGGGACTTCCACAGTTCGGATCGACCCGGCGAATCAATAACATCTCCCACAACTTAACTGCGGCGAGAAAGAGCAAAACGGGGAGCACGATGGTGCAGAGAAAGGTGACTATAAGCGTGTATAGCCCCATGCTGAAGCGCGCAAAGATTACAAAAGAGCTTCTGGAGAGGAGACGCGTCTTTACGCACTGACTGAAGGCGTCCTCGCTGGTGCGCCTTTATATATCCATTGCGCGCAGGTCTCCTCCTGTTACCTTCCTCAGATAAATTAGTTCACACAAAGTTCATCTTTAATTGTGGTGTCATCTCGCCCCGCCCACAGGGCAGAAGCTGCTCCAAACTCTGAACCATTTGTTATAGGCGCATTTTAATACCACCTCCTGTAGAAGGCAGACAATCCAGAGATTTCACTTTGAAAAGGTGTTAATTCCCCCGACACAAAAGGAAGTATCCGAGGCTCTTTTGTTGCCAATATTCCCGTCGTTTACACTCATTACTCAGGGCTTGAGTGGCATCAGAAATGCTGTAGAGGATTAAATTGAGGAGCTTAACTGTGAAGCTCTACTTTTACATTTTAAATCCCTTAAATGTCCCTCTTTTTGTCTTTCTTTGGCGTGGGGGTCTTTAAAATGCCATTACAGAGTTTAGAAAGCTTATCTACGCATGTACAGTATGTATATATATATATATATATATATATATATATATATATATATATATATATATGGAATGGAAAAATAGTTTTATAAAAAAGAATTAGGTAGAATATTTCTTATTTATAATAGTTACATTTTTACTGTTTTTATATTTATATAGACACCTATAGATGATTTGCTATGAAAATACATAGAGTTGATTTGAGTCATTATTACCAGGAATTGATCCCAATATCAATATAAATTATAATTCAGTAGTGAAAATCTGTGAACACTGTATACAATATATCAACCTAGACATGTTTAAGTTGTTGTGGTCAGTGATTGAAATAAGTTTGGACAGTTTTCAGGGCTGTGTTGCTGGATCTCGTCTCACATTAGACTTTAACTTGGAACCGTGCCATAGCTGTTATGCCCTGTTTTCATGTGGAGCAGAGTGTGCAGTAATATCATAAATATGGTCATTGTCTCGCTGCGGGTTCAAACTCGGGTCAGCTTAAGAAGTGACGGAGCAGAGCAAGGTTACCGGTACATGAAGAGCAAACACCCACAGTCTGAATTACTGTTTTTACGACAGCCATAACGTGGAAAAAACAAACTGGCAAGTCAGTCATTTAAAGAGACAGGATGGCTCCAAATTTTTCCCTCTCTTTATTCTTTGATGTGTGTCTGCCCTGCATTTCACCTTTCATCCTGTGTGATGGGATGGGGAAAACTCACGCGTGACATATCTACCTTTGAGGGGTATTTTACGCATGTGTCTATGTAAGCAGCACATTCATATGTTAACCCATTACACGACCGTTGCCATATTTATTCTTCGACATGACCCGACCATGCCAAATGCCCCAAGGGAACCTTCAAACTTGGCCTTATTTGTGAATTTGTGCAATTATGAGACTTGTTTTCCCTCGTCAGAGTCATAGCAGTGTGTGAAATGCTTTGATGAACCTAATAAACTCTTTCAACCTGAGTCAACAGCAATGCAACCTGAAGTTCAAGGATATTTCACCGAAGAATGCTTGTATAAATTCTTCCTATTTATAGCTCTCAAATAGTTTTTTTTTTTTTATTATTGGTATGTGTTTTTTCCCCCCGAATAAATCCAATGTAAACTGTTATATCACCCAGTTGTATTTTAATCCACTGGCAACATTTGTGACCAAACCTTTCTGTTATGTATTTTACAAAAAGAATTGTCAACTGTAAATGAAATGATTTTATATCAAAATATTAAGATGAAAGATGTGATTCAGGCTATGTCATCATCAATGGAATCATAAAACATATCAATACATATGCAATATACGCAAAATTTTTAAAAGCTCTATTAATAATTTATTAATAAGTCTTGTAGAAAACATGAACACAATTTATTTAAACTATTTTTTTCCAAATTCTTGTTGCAAATGTGCAATATTCATAAATTATTAACAGGAAGAAAAAAAAAACATTAAAAGCAAACAATAATGATAATAATTATTTAAAAAATATTGTAAATAGAAATATATGAAAAAGATTACAGTTGGTGGCATAATGCAATGGATATGTCCATAGATGTAAAAATGTGATGATTTAGCTGAGCTGAGAATGCTTATTGTGGAATTAAAACTGACAATAAAAACTGAACAACTGAATTGAATCTTCACGTTCACTTTGCACTGATTGTTATATGTAGCTAAATCATGTTGTAAGAGCTTTAATTACTAAAATTAGTTCAAAGGGAGTTGCCTAAACGCAATGCATCCCTGCTGTCCGCTATTTATTTCTCACATAGATGCTTACTTACTAATTTTGGAGAGCAATATATTCTGAGTCATCGTTGACCATACAAGACACGTATGAGCTGTAATATCCAGCGCTGTGTTTGTGTTGGTCTCAGTGCTCGTTCCCGGGCGCTGGTGACCCGCTGGTGACCCTGCAGCGCGGACCCTGACATCTCTGTGAACTCTGGGCGCAAAGCTCGCCAAGTTCACTGTCCATCAAATAACGAGATACACAGCCTGCGCTGCAGTAATTATGCACACTGCCATCTATTCTGCGCTGTCCTTCACAGAAATTAAATCAAGGCATCATTAAAGCCACTTACAGTAATGTTCTAATTGGGTCAAGAGATAAACAGCCTTTCACTGGTGCGCGCGAGAGAGTTTTAATTGGAGCCTCGGATGTAGATCGACGCTTTTATCACAGTTTCATCCTCATCATCTGCCTATATTAAGATATAGGTTACAGAGAAGAATCTGTTTTAAAAATGGCCGTGAAAAGTATCCTGCAAGCTTTACAATTATGCCAATTGTTCAACTTCTTAAATGAATTTGTAAGCAGTTTTCATGACGCGGGTTAACTGCTTTCGCGCTACCCACATTGTCTTTTGTTGCAAACTATTCAGTCACCCATTTGAGAGACACTTTTGTGATAAACATGTAAGTTTAAATGTTTAGTAAAGAGGCAAATAACGCAGTTTTGTCGAAGTTCAGAACGGAACAGAAGCTCTCAAGCAGCGTATTGTTGTTATATTTACCTCTCAGGCGAACGCGACTCATCCGCGAGCCTCTAGTCTAGTGCGCCCTTGCTTGTAATCTAACTTTTGAAAATGTACTTTACATATAATTATACGGGAAAAAAGTTAAGGACAAAGTCTAATTAGGGGCGTCACATCCCCCTATCCCGACATATAATTCGCACTTTTGATGAAAAGGAATCGTTTTCAATTACCATGTATAAAAACATCTCTACACTCTGGGTAAAATACTTTATATACCCTGTGATCATATCAAATGATTAATTGTCAGCAGGTATTTCAGAAATTATATGGGTCTAGCCTAACCCGCGCATCTATACCTTGTTTGCCGTGTAGCCTACGCAGTTTGCCGGAGCTACTTTGCTGTTGTTGTTTACTCGCATAAAATGACCCACATTAGTGACACGTGGCACAGCTATAGGTAGTGAATTTGTCTTTGATTTATGAGTTTACATGACATATAGACCCGCGAACGCAGTTTGAACCGTGAGCACCGCAGGAGGGGGTCACGAGAGCACAGCCAAACAGTTCACTAAAGGGTCAGACTGAAGACTGACTTTAAACTATATAACCTCCAGCCTCTGGAGCCTCATTCCGTCTTTTATTTGCATTTTAAAATACTGCTGCTATTAAAGGCTCTTTCCTTGCCAGACAAAACAAAACGACTAGATAGCAGAATATATAAAATATTCCTGTGCCACTAATAGTTAAAAAGAGTTTTTTTTTCGGTTTTAGAGTGGCTTTGAACTCTCCTTCTGTATTAAAAAAGGTGAAGCATTTCAATTAAATACTGACTTGTTTAATTTTGTAATTAGTGGTTATTTTATGTACTTTATATTAACTTATATTTATTTAATAAAGTCTGAATATGTAGAAGTAATTCTGAATATATAGCTATAAGAAAGTGAATCTGTATAGTTATGATTCGTAAATAAATAATTGTATAAGCCTAAATATATAAATGTAAATAATTGATATAAATGCATATAAAATCAGAAAATATGTATAAATCCTGAATATACTGTATAAATGCAAATATGGATATACAGTATATTGTCATATTGTCATATTGACATCTCAATATAACTATATCTTTATTATAAGGCATAGCAATAGACTTTTTTATTATACCTGTACATGGCTATCAATGTAAATATTTTCTATATTAATTATTATAAGTGCATCTCACTAATCTTAGCCAAGCCAAGAGTATTTTCCCATTTACTTTTTAAAAGGCTGGCTGTGGTGCCAAAAGGTCCTCACAGTCTGTGAAAATGCTAACAGACATCTTTTCTACAGAGTTCAGCATGGCTGAGAGGGCTAGGGAAATTGCTAACAATATCATATGTTTACAAATAATGATTAGAGTGAATAGAAATATTTGCAGCAGCATTTAATATGTAGTAATACTTAAAATAATTTACTTATAAATCTGATTATATATTTATATTAAAATTATATATTCAGATTTACCTCTATTCATTCAGATTTATGACTATATATTCAAATTTACATTTATATATTCAGACCTATTACTATATATTCAGACTTATATTGTCAGACTTATAAGTATATATTTAGATTTACTTCTATATATTTAGACATAATATACTCAGGCTTATAACTATATATTCAAAATTCACATTTATATATTCAGACTTAACTATTCAGAATTATAAGTATATATTCAGATTGACTTCTATATATTCAGTTATATATATATATATATATATATATATATATATATATATATATATATATATATATAAAGAATTATATGTATATATTAAGATTTACTTTTCAGATTTATAACTATATATTCAGAATTATAGGTATACATTCATATATACTTCTATATTTTCAGACTTATAACTATACATGATAGATGAGCATAAGAAACTCCTGTAAAAAAAAAAAAAAAAAAAATCATTTTGATCCCAAATCGTGTGTGTTTGTATATATATATATATAGAGAGAGAGAGAGAGAGAGAGAGAGAGAGAGAGAGAGACAAAGGGTACTCGATGAGCAGCAAAAGCAATGGATGAAGGAAGGGGGTAAAATGTTGCTTTTAACATTTCATTTGACATAAAGAATCAAACAGAGTTTCATATCACAAAAAGAAATCCGGTTTTCATTTGAAACATCTTTATTTAATGGACACAGTTGTCCAAAGTGTCCAAAGTTGTTAAAGCGTCCCGTTTTGATGGACTAATGCAGGGCCCAGAGCTGTCGGACCACCTCCATCCAGATTGTCCACATTCATTGATGACAGACTGGACCTAGCGGATTGTTTGCCAATATATCCTTCAAGAGAACATCCCAACTGGAATATTGGTGAAATGAAGTTTAGAAATATCAGCTATCATCTGTTCAAAAATAACCATGACTTTAAATGCAATAAAACAATTAAATGTAAAATTAAAACCATTGCATTGAATAAGATAATCAACCGGAAAGAAGTTTTACATAGCTTGTTATCTTAATTTCATTAAAAAAAAAGTATATGTATATGTGTATGTATATATATATATATATATATATGTGTGTGTGTGTGTGTGTGTATATATTAATATACATATATATATACACACACACACACACACACACATATATGTGTACGTACACACACACACACACACACAGGTACATATATATATATATACATATACTTTTTTTTTTAATGAAATTAAGATACCGAACTATGTTTAGGAGTTTAATTGTATAGAGTAGCAATGCTGTAAAGACATTCGAAGGAAAAAAACAAACAAACAAGTGATCAAGATGTATTTTTGGTGGAATTTTATTTAAGCACACAAATAAAAATAGGTGGACCTTGATAACAACTGAAGTCGCTTGGGTTAGTGTAACTCCAGGCAATGCCAGTTTTTGGATATTGTGACTCTGTCTGCCTTACTTAAATGTTGAATATCTGAGTGACACTTTACAGTAACTTTCATTTTTAATTTTAACATTCCTTAGTGCCTAAGAGATCATTAGTTCATCTGAATGTAAAGGAACTACTGATTTATTAACCACATCTTTAAAGCATAAGAGTTATTTTAAAGTGAGACCAATATTAGTGTTGTTATAACTATAAGACAACAGAAAACTGAAATATGGGAACATCCTCAGATGACACATTTTATCTTTACATTCCATTTTTTACCCATTTTACATTTTTTTTAATGGTATATACAGTGGTACTTTAAATAAATAAGCATAGAGTTGCTTTTTAAAATGCAAACTTAAATAATTTTCAGTGCAAAATGCCTTCTCAAAATTTTTTAAGAAACAAAATAAAACCATGTGGATAAAGATATTAATCTGGGTTCTTTCTACGTCTGAAGCTGGACAAATTATTGCTTATTTATTTTCATCTAAAAATGATATTCTAACGCATCTGAACCCAAAGCTTTCATTTAACCCTGAGAAAAAAAAAGAAGAAATATTCCATGTTTGCATCGTTCAGTGAATGCAGCTCACACTTTTAGATTCTTTCAATAAAAAAGTGCTGTTTGTGCACATGAGTTGGAACAACGTAAAAGAAAAAACGATGCATTCTCATGCAAATGTTTAGCATTTATAGGTTACCTAATTTGAGTCAACTTCACCTCAAGGCAGACCAATGGGAAGCGTGATTCAATAGCATTGTTAAATATATGTAAAATTATTTACAATAAAAACTTCATCCATGTTACACCAGGGAGAATTTCATACAGGATGCAAATCGACCATCAGCATCACCAGTCACATACACACCGCCGCTCTCTCAAGTGTAGTGTTAGGAGTCATTGCACTTTCACAACATACAAAACATAATTCTCAACCTTTAAAAATACATTACAAAAAATTACTGCATAACTTCATCTGTTGACTTTTTTTTCTCTTCATTTTTGCACTATATTTACATTATTAAGCTACAGCGGTGAATATTTTGGCAGAAGACATGGAGGATGCAGTACTTTGAGAGTAGTTACCTTACAGCCAGTTATTGGATTTCAAAAAAAGGGCCAAAGCAAGAAATATAACACAGTTTGTAAGTAACATCGTCAACCCCAGCCCAGTGTTTGGAGTTCATGTGGATGACTCTAGGAATGCTGGGACATTCCATTCACCAGACTTCTGAGCTGCTTCACCACCGTCTCGATCAATTTCTGCTTGTCACGGTCGTTCTTCCTGAACTGGGTGAAGATATTGTTCTTTTTACTTGTGTCTTTCATTCTGGAAAAGCAAAATGAGGGGATTATATTACAGTCGAATATATGAAGGAAATATCAGAGTATATTATTATTATTATTTTCCACATTTTAGAATAATAGTAATGTCATCTAAAACAACGAAGTTATACAACAACGTGAATTATTTAGTGATTAAAATGAAACCTACTGTATCATGAACCATTGTTATTTAAAAAACACAAATACTATTAGTTTTTGTTCATATTTTGAATCAGATTTAAATTTGTAGTAAAATTAAAATAAATGTACAATTTCAGTATAGTTTCTATTAAGTTTTAGTCTATTTAGTTTTAGTTATTTTAGTACGTCAACTAAGTGAAAAACAGCGTCTGCAACGGCTTTTATTAATATTTGTCTTTTTTGGACCACAACCCCTTTTGGTGATGCTAATGATACAGAAATAACACACTTCTCTTTTAAACTCATATGTAAAAATTCTAGTATAAATGCATATTTTTCTCATATATATGCACCCCAAACACATTTAAATTCATTATCAAAAAAGATTTTTTCAGTGCAGTAAAAATCATGAATTAGTAATGATATAGTGATCGGTGACCTATGTATCATATAATAACTAAATTATTCACATGATATTATTATTCTCTGTACAGTATGCATGCTGCAATGGGTGTCGGATTAATAAATGATGATGAAATAAACAATATTACACATGAAGTTATTCATGCAGCATTTCACATTACTATGGAGAGAGAGAAATCCTTATTGGATCTACGTACCCTCTGTTGACCCTGGCATTAGTAAGTAGGAAAAAGGAAAAAAGGATGAAGATTATATTTTAGGTTAAAAAACACATCAGAGCTCCACTGTTCAAATCACTTCATCATTTGTTCACTTATGTTTAAGATTCTGTTGTTGAAACTAGTGAGCCATCAGCTGCCTTCTAAGGCATCCTCAAAACCATCATGGTTATAAAAGTAACAGTTTAAAGCACTCTAATGATTTCAGCTAAGTTTGATATATAAGCATTTCTTCACTGAGCTGAAGGAAAGAGTAAAAACACTACATACTTTTCTAAAAGTGCTAGCGCAGTGGAGGGGTTCACCCGCAGGTACTTTGAGGTGGGCTGTCCGTAGTCTGCTAGGTACGTGGACCAATCCCACACCATGAACAGATCTAGAAGCTGAATGAATTAGAAAAACAGAACAGCGTCAAAACCAGAACGTAACGTCTATAATCTTAGAACTTGAACCAGAACCAACAGAATAGGTTGTAACACACTGAAAAAGAATACAATGAATGTAATGGCCAGTTGTTTTGATTTAACATACATTTTTACATTTTAAAGAGAAAAACGTGAAAACCACAATATAATAATTAGGGCCACCACAAGAATTTCCAAGGACTGTATATAATTATACATTTGCAAAGATTCTTAAATATAATTTTACAGAGAATGCAAACATAATTCAAGCCAAAGAAATATATCACAGCTGAGAATAAGGCCTGGTCAGGATTATTATACTTAAAGTACGCTAAAACTAAAGCCATAAAACATTTTCATTAATTGAAATAAAGGAATTTGGTCTAAAATAAAAATGCATTTTTTCCCAAATGTATTTCAACTAATGGCCAAAGCTAAATTTCTCGTTTTCCGTTAAATAACTAAAACTTAAATAATATACATATTTTTTTTAGAATTCTTGTTCATATATATATGTGTGTGTGTGTGTGTGTGTGTGTGTGTGTGAGTATATATATATATATATATATATATATATATATATATATATATATATATATATATATATATATATATATATATATATACATACACACACACACACACACACACACACACACACACACACACACATGTATATGTAGATAGATAGATACTAAAATAACATCGTTCTGGGAAATTCCCACATTTTTTTACTTTTTTGAAATAAGAACCCCAATCATAAGAAACAAACAATATTCAAGGTCCAAAAAAAAAAAGAGAGAAAGTTGTTAGTTGCCCAAAGAGAAGTGTGTGAGGTCATACACTAATGGCTGGGGTTAGTACTAGGGCACTTGTTGGGGAGCTGGGAGCACATTAAATGCTAAAGGAAGAGAAATCCCTCCGTGACCTCCAGATAACCCACAGAGGAGCTAATCCTGGCTCCACGGTGCTCTGGTCAGTAGGCACCCTGCCACTTTGCAACTCTGATTCAAAGCAAGGCTCTGGACACATTAAACTTAATTTGCTGGAGAAGGGCCAGACCACTCACCTCTATATATGCAAATCAATATCAATCAATGGGGGACAATTCCTGGATGGCTCGTTCATTATAGAGGGCCAGGAGAGGAGGGTTCGGGGGGCTAATAGCACTTCACACCTAATATGTGGTCCGTATTGAGGAGGTCTGTTTTTCAGACCGCTATTTAGTGCTGTTTGCTGCTCCTGCTGGGCTGTGACAATATTGCTGCTAAACACACCAAGACCCTGCGGAGCATCATGGGCAACAAGATTGTGCTTGTAAATGTCAATATTTGCAGACCTTGGGCCAGGGCGATACAGCTTAATCAATTATCCAAAATAGATTTAAATGTCATTGGTGGTATAGATATAGATGATATAAAGTCATGCATTTCCTGAATAACCATCCAATGACTAGTTTGGAGTGTTATGAATTAGATCTTGATGGATATTTGATAAAAGGTGGGATCCTAAAGTCCCAGACCACCCTGAAAATATCAAAGGAATATCTTAGATTCTATAAGTCACTATTTAGAAATCCTATACATTACTTGTGCCTTTATTTAAGATTATTATAATCCCAGTCACTGCATTTCTCCTCCAGAATCTGACGAAGTTCACAGTGAGGGGTTTTAAATTTCCATTAGGATGACAGTATTACGTTGACATTAAATACACCCTAAAATATACTATTATACATATTAATATTAATAGTACATGCTATTCAAAAGTAATTATTTTTCCAGAAGGTAGGCATTAAATTGACCAAAAGTGACAAGAAACACATTTAGATTTCAAATAAATGCTGTTCAATCAAATGCTCTATTCAAGGAATCTTAAAAGATATTTATGGTTTTCACAAATAAAAAAGATTAAGCAGAACTACTGTGTTTAACACTGATACTCAATAAGAAACATTTCTTGAGCCCCAGCATATTAGAGTGATTTCCAAAGGATTATGTGACACTGGAGACTGAAATAATGATTATTAATTAATGGCTTTAAATAGTGTTATTTTAAATGTTGTTGTTATTGCTATTTTTTGCAGAAAGTAGCTAGTTACTGGAAAAGCTTTAGTACTGTGAACAACTGATCTATTCTCGCGCTACTGAAAAAAGGAGTCAGGGTTAGGGGAGTCAGGTTAGCAGCATCGCTACTTTTAGATACTTATTCGCAATACTGGTGAAAGTGAAGAACACAGCTAAAATACATGGACATTTTAGTCTCTTTTAAGTGATATAAGCAATTGAATTTTTACCAGCACTGCACAGTATCACCTTGCAGACAAAAAGAACTTAAAACGTGCGTGATTGGCAAGGAGACTGACCTCTATATTTGGTGTCAGTACATGCTCAAAAAAAGCTAAAAAAATAGCAGTAGCCTGGCATCAACTTTGTGTCGGACTGCGATTAGACCTCTAGGGTAGATCTGCGTCATAATGGATGATGAGAAGGTTATCTACACTGGGGCTGGGGTGAATAGCTAAATTCTGATGGCCAGCACTCCACTGTCCTTATCTCTGACCTTGTCCGAGCGCACTCTACACAAATTGGAGCCAGAGCTCGCTGAGAGCACTTGAGAGAAGCTGTCAGCAAATCCTCCAAGAAACTAGGCAAGGATCAAAGTGGTGTCATGCTAATGGAAATCGAGAGGTCTTGGCGAGCGGCCGCAGTCGTGACATGCTGAAAGACGCCACCGCGACCGGAGCTTTCCCATGAACAGGTGGTGTATGTGATTCAGCACGTGGACTGAAACTGCAACCAAAATTACACCCAAAAATTAAATTCTGTCATCATTTACTTACCCTCATGTCATTACAAACTCTCTTATTAACATTTATATTTATATAATTTTTAAAGTGTATCATACATTTAACATATTTATAATATTTTATATCATATTTAACTTTTAGAATGCTTCTTTTAGCTTTTTGGAAAGCCATAGAAATTATATAGTTCATTTTTCCTTTTGCTACTGAAGCAAACGTGAATGCAAAAAATACATTTGTTGTATTTTCTGTTAATCACTATAGAAGTTCACTCAACTATGGTGACTTCCACTTTGGAGAACTTTGG
This sequence comes from Carassius gibelio, assembly GCF_023724105.1. NCBI lineage: Eukaryota > Metazoa > Chordata > Actinopteri > Cypriniformes > Cyprinidae > Carassius > Carassius gibelio. Next base: position 16,681,830 of record NC_068407.1, on the reverse strand, counting down.
AAAAGTGAAAATGGTTCATATATTGGCCCCTCCTTATAATGAATTTAAATAAGAGCTCATGGTGTCAAGATCCAAAAAAGCACCCAAAGCTATCATTAATGTTTTGTATAGAAATTGTGTACTATATTCCAAGGCCTCTAAAGTCATACAATAGCATTACGTGAGGAACAGACCCAAATGGCAATCAAAATTAGCTTATCTTGTAATCAAACACCATCGAAAACCAAAATCATATGGTCTCCTTTTATGATGCTTTTAAATATATTTTAAGAAGATATTTCATACTTTAAAGTGGAAGTCAATTATGACCAAACTGATTGGTTATCACACTAGAAGAAAAGTTCTCCAGAAGAAAGTAAGTCATAGGTCTGAAACGACATGAGGATTTTTACAGGGATGCACGATGTATTTGCCACCATATCGATATCGGTATCGGCCGATAAATGTTAATTTTTCTGTTATTGTTATCGAACCAATAAGAGAATTTGGCCGATATTATGTATGATTTGAAGAGATGTTAAGCTCTCTGCTGAACATAAATATAGATATTAGAGGTATTAGAAACCAAAGGGATTTTAAACTGAGTGCTTTATACTCCACACCCTAATAATACTTCCTTAAATGACATACCTTTGCAGAAGAAACCTTGACATGACCCCGGTTTTACACCTAAAGCACCTCAGGCCCAGATTAAAAGCTCAAACTCCAAGCAGCACAAAAAAAAGAGCTCCTGATAGCATAATGAACCCCACTGCGACTAAGTGATTTCCCCTCCTGAAGGTAAGCGTGTTCAGGTTGGGATAATCCATTAGTGCCTGTGAATGCTGTATGTTCTCCACCCTTCCCCTCAGCTCACTCACAGCGACTGCGGATCAAGAACGGTCATGTCTGCAGAGAGGTCTGTACCTGTCGGAGGTCAATGAAGGCCAACTGCAGTGTGTCCCCCTGGAATCCTGGCACGGGCTCTGAACTGGCAAACACTGTGAAAGGAATAGGGAAATAATATTTAAAAAACAATTCGTTGGTGTGTGTTGATTAAAGACATGAAGTTAAACCCCTGAACAATATTTACAAAGCATCTTTGTTACCCTGAAACATGAACCAGAACCAGCAAAGACATTTTCCTCACATATATTTTATTAATGATAACTGAAAACGAAATGAAACTCACAACCTGGGATAAGGATTCTTATGGGTGCATCTTAACTAACCAGCGTTAAGATAAACTGCTAATGGGACAAACACCATTCAGACCTTAGAAAAGGGTCAGACATTCCCTGTCTTACCCGTGTGGTTGAACCCTCACAAACTCTAGACATCTGTGACCTGAGGCAACAGATACGAGCATGCACACACAGCCTTTCATTTCTGCTGACAGTGATGTAGCGTGACTGAAACCCTAAATGGCTGAGGAGTAGAAGATATGATGCTAGAACCAAAGAACTGTCTACATTTTAACATTATTGATGAACACTGTGCTTGGACATCTCTATTGTGCCATTCAGAACTAAAGGGGCTTATGGACTTCCCCAGGGAGATATCAGAGATCTAAGCTAGAACCTAAGTGAGATCAGTTTCTGCATTTCACAACATCATAAACACTTGAGGATCTTTTGACTTGGGAAAGAAACATTTTAAGGTCAGCTCCATAAATGGTCGGGTCTGTTTTCATAATTCTGAAGTCCAATAAATTTAAGATCAGGATGAAGCCATTAAGCCCAGTGGAGATCAGCAGAAATGTGTTCCGTTTAAAAATGTGTCATATGTTATTTTAGACATATGCCTAAAAGCAGTAATTACTGTACAATGTCTAAAGCAAATCTACCAACAGCTATATGGGTGTTCAAAAGTTTGCAAAAAAGTAGCATATTTAGCAGTGGGTTTTTTTCTCTTCTTTAGCTAAAAAATATAAAAATAAAAACTTGCATTATACTTGAACTATATCACACACTAAAGCTACACATAAGCCTGTTTGCTGTGATACTGAATTATACACTTTTGATTTACCTGGTAAAACTGAACTATCAAAGATGAACAAGGATAGAAATGGACCCAAAAATGAACATGTTTGGAGCTAGAGCATTCATGTGAATTATAATTTAAAATAACCATCTTCTATTTGAACATATTTATATTGTATTCCACAGACAACAGTTTCAAAACAGCATTTCCATTTTTAGTAGAACTATGAATGATATCCTCATATGAGTGGGTAATGCATGCAAATGACGAATGAATAACAATGAATGTTCAAATGGATAAGTGAGTAATGTTGCTCTAAACTGTCCCATACCAGCTCCTATCAGAACAGGTATGGATTTCCAAGAGCAGATGGCGTGTGGGTAATCAGGAATGTTTCTCGAAAGAGTGTAACTCTGATAACTGCTTCTGAGATCAGCTGATAATATCAGTAATACCTGCTGCATGAATGCATCTACCACAGAGTATACGACTGACATTCCTGTCTGTTCATTAGTGCATTAGTCAACCAGTTGTCTGGTTTATTAATTAATGATTTACAGCAGATAAGATGCATTCAATAAATGATTACTATTATCTTAGACTTTGCTTACAAAGCTCGTGCATGGCTTCAGAAGACTTCAAATAAAGGATATAGACCACCTTTATAGAGTACAGGGACTACACTATTAAAATAATACATTGTAAAAAGATTATTTTACTCTATATGGTGAAAATTTGTTTTTGGAAGTGAAAAAGAACAAATCATCTTATAATCTTCAGTGTAAAAACAAACTGATATTGTCAGATTTCCCTGTGGGATACTTCACAACTTCACATTTAATGTTTTTCCTTGAAGTATTTTTTTTGGGGGAAGTCTGTGGCCAAGTGGTAAGAGAGTTTGACTCCTATAACCCTAAGATTGTGGGTTCGAGTTTTGTTTTTGTTTTTTTTGTTTTTTTTAAGTGTATTAGTGATTAGTATTTCAGTGGGTTGATATATGAATATTATATCAGGTAATGAAATATATGTATGATTTACTTAAAATTGTAAGTTCAATTCGTAAAATCTACAGTACTTTTTATAGTAATGTTTTGGCAACCACAACTTTTTGTTACTGTAAACTTCAGTGAAAGAAGAGGGTGAGTAAATAATGACAAAAGCTTCATTACTGGGTGGACTACTAAAACTATAAAATTATCAAAGACGCACTACTCACGTTCACACTGTATGACATCCAGGTTAAACTGCTCAATGGCCCCCATGCTGATCTGTTTGAGCTCAGTATCCAGCAGCATCTGCATCAGTGATGTAGACAGGTGTTTACAGGCAGACATACACGCCGTCTGTGCCACCTTACCCTGAAAACGGCACACAAACACACCAACAAACTCTTAGTACAGGTGTCATCAGCTATGCACATGCCATGGCATCAGTGCTTTTCTATCTCAAAATCTTAATTAATTCAGAGTATGAACTTGAGGTTGACCGATATATCGGGCTGATATGTGTAATTTTTTAATATATCGGCATTAGCCGATATCCGTGTTTAAATTTAAAGATTTGATTTAAAGTCAGGCACGTCGGTGGGCAGCCCATGTTATTGGTGCGGTGGAAAGTGCTGCTGCTGCATGTGAAGAACCCCAAGCCAAATCTTTTAGAAGATTCAACAACAGTCCTGGGAGATAAAGGTAGTCAGAGAATTTCACTCTGTAAATGGGGTGAAGAAGTTGTCAGCTCTTATAAAAACTGCAGCGTGATTGAGGGCTCCGTAACTCCGCCCCGCTCACAGACAGCACCATGCTACGAGAGACAGCTGTCCTGGAGCTGCCCAGAACCGTGAATCACATTTGTTCGGAAGCATGGTTTGATGCAGACAATAGCCAGGTTTGCATCCAACTCATTTGCATTTAGGGATGTCAATATTCGATCATTTCCATGATCGATCGTAGTTTAAATTAATGATCAATTAATAACTTTAATGCTGCAAAATGTTACTGCTGCGGTATTATTATTATGTGCAAAAGCCACTTAGAAAAAAAGCTTTCTCACCCAAATTAAAGGGCTTTTAGTCTGAATAAAATGCTAGTAGCAGGACTGTGAAATGAATAGATGTGAATATGATCATTTGATTAAATGAAGAGAGCTCGCCATACGTTTGAGATCATTTTACTTTGTTGACTGTTTCCCATCAAGGAGACTGCTGAATGCGCCTCTTTAAATGGTTTTGTGGTGCTTGTTGTATTTTTCAACGCAACTGCAATGTTTTCAAATGACACTATGGTATTAAAAATGTTTTTATCCCAAACGTAACTGTGGCGCTTGTGGCTCTGCTGCGCAGTCAGTGAACTCCTTTTTTCAAATCAAACATTTAATGTAAGTATTATCAACAGTACTTTATTTGATCCTCTTCTGCAAAATTTCCGCTAGGCTATTTGTTTTAAAAAATCTGGCATTTACAGTGCAATAGATCAGTGTATGCGTGTGTGCATACGAGGTCGAGCGAGCGCAGGTTTGGCTAGATGTATTTGGAGGTTATTGCTCATGTCTCGTTCTGCACATATCCAAATGTTTCCATATTCGCAATGAATCTGAATGTTAAACTATAATACTTTTTTATTTTTTTTATGTAAACTAGACGGAAAAGTTGATCCTCTTCACATGAGCAAAAAACATCCTTGGCATAACAGCAGAGTGGACCTCTGTATACTACGGTCTATTTAAACTGACCAGTGTAACCTTTTATATGTTTGGTTGACTGTACTTTATTTTAATAATGAACAGACTGTGATGTAAGTTTGAAATTATAACGCACTTTAGATGTTCTGTGTAATTTATACCAAACACAAATGTTGCTGGTTGATAGTGTGTTTGCAGAACTACAGATCATTTATTTTTATATATTTTATTTTTTTATTATGCGTTTCCATTACCCTTCAAATTGCGCAAATTAAAACTGCGAACTGAAAATATGCCCAATGGAAACAAGAAAATTTCTAAAAAAATCCCATATATTGGAAAAAAAAAGTTTTTATGGTTTTCAAACAATCCGAAAAAGGAATATTTCGCAAAACTGCAATATAATTTTTTTTTTTCCAAAAACAAACTGACTCCAATATTTTTTTTTTCCACATCATGCTAAAGTTTTCAGACTGAGCCATTCACACTTCCAACAAAGGACTGATTATGGAATGGTTCTTTTGTATTGCAAACATGATACTTGACTCTGAACTGCTGCTAATCATTATTCTTTGGTCTATAATATTCTGACCATTGGGGCCCATCTCACACCTAGATTACCTACACTTCTTCATTTCATCGTTATTGAGTTTAGGGGATAGGTGCAAGCGTCATAATGTGTTTACATTAATCTACAACCCGCCTCCAGCAGAGCGGGGGTGTTGGAAAGTTTGTTAACAGTATACCGTTGCTCTGCCTTTTCGAACTGCTTTTTGCCCCGAACCGAAGAACGAAAACAAACTTTGTTTGAAGTATATCGGGGCCTTTACAGTGAAGCTGATTGTGGCCACTCTAGTCAACACTTGTGTTTATACCAGCCGCAGCAAGCATTTTTCTGAAACGGCTCTCCACGCTGTTTCTGTAAACGCTGCTTACACCACCTTCGAATAAATATAGCCAAAATCTGTCAAAATCCCACCAAAATCCATTGACATGACTTATCGCGAGAGGAAAAAGTTATGTTTTAGTTGCATAACATTGGTTAATGGAAATGCTGTCATTTCGCAAAACTTTTTTATCAACATCATAATATAGCTTTGTTTGGTAATATAGCATAATATAGCTTTGTATGAGCAGCTCCATATTCAATTGATTTTTAAAAGATCAGCCTGGTTATTCTTTAAAAATTCCTCTTTTTTGTTCCACCGAGGACAGAAAAACACTGGGTTGGGAACAACATGAGGGTGAGTAAATGAATGAGTTGAAAACAAAGGTTTTCCATCGCTTGAAAATCCACCATCTGATGGATTTCAATTCAGACACAAACACACAGAAACATCTAGTCTCATATCCACAGCAGTCGTTCATGCAAGCCGACACACTCAAAATGAGAAGAGTTGTAAAGACCAGTCAAATCCGGCAATACCAGATGCCAAACACACATAAAACTCATGCAACAGCTGCTCCACCAGTACATGCTGATAACTAGCAAAGAAATTAATAAACGGTTCCATTTAATTATTCTATCCAAAGCAAAAAATGCAAAAAAAGCTCTTCACAAAAACGAACCCCGTTATTCTCATATTATCAGTGATGATATCCATTAGACACCTCGCACAATAAACAAGACTAAATATTTCACTTGTATTATTTTGATGTGTAAGCAACATAAAACACTCAAGCACCATAACCAATTCTGGTATCATAATTAAAAAACACAAACGACAATCAATTCAGAATGCAATGACATTATTCTATATTTCTAGAGATATAAAAACATTTTCAAAATCAGGAATATAAAAGCAGGTCCTCTTAAAATTCATCACATTTAAAACTTTTAGACCAAAAATGGTAAAATAATAAACACACTTAAAAGATGCTTATATTAATGCAAATATTTTGCACAAGGTTATTATATTTAATAAAAAAAACTTAAACGATAAAAAAACGTTACTTGAAGTAAAATGAATGTTAACTGGAATAATACATATTTCATTTAGTTTTATTAATGTAGAATGAAAACTAAAACCCAAATCAGAAAAAGCTTTATAAAACAAATAAAAATGCCAAAAACACACAATAACTAAAACCTCAACTAAAATTAAATTGGAAATGGGAAATATAAACATTAAAACTAATTCAAAATATTAATAACAGGTATAACAGTATCTCTATGACATTAAAATAACTCTGATGTGAAGTGGATTATTGGATCAATGAGATTTGACTATGGGCCGAATCCAGCACAACGGCCGAATTAAAAAATGTGGGCTAAATTGCTATTATATTTTAAAACCCTTTTTTGTGCTTTTATCTCTTTAAACAACAAATACCATTTTTATGGCCTGTTTACACAAAATCAACATACATTTTAAGGGGGGGGGGGTGAAATGCTATTTCATGCATACTGAGTTTTTTACACTGTTAAAGAGTTGGATTCCCATGCTAAACATGGACAAAGTTTCAAAAATTAAGTTGTACGTTTGAAGGAGTATTTCTGTTCCAAAAATACTCCTTCTGGTTTGTTTATTTCTTAAGGATGATGCAATCCCAACGAAAAAGGGTCACGATCGTGTGTTGGAACCGCAGGCGGTGAGTAAAACTGCTTAAAATATCTCTGCCTCCTTGTTAGTGCGTCCGCCTCCCATGCCGGAGACCCGGGTTCGAGCCCCGCTCGGAGCGAGTCGTTGCTGCTGCTGCTGCTCTCGTTCAGTTTCAGCCTCGGGATCTGATTCTGGATCATAAATAAACGGCTGAATCTGACTGTTATCCATGGTTTGTTTTGGGTGATGGTTTTTTCCTCAAGGTAATGTCAGCTTCCAAACGACCTCTACGCAAAAGCCTACTGGCGCTCGTGATTCTTTAGCTCCGCCCACACGTCACGCCTCCAGTCGGTCGTGTTTTTCCGGGAAAAATCGGTACAGACTATCTTTCTCTTATGAATATAATAAAACTAAAGACTTTTTGGAGTTATGAAGGATGCAGTACTACTCTATAGGTACTCAAGATTAACAGGATATTGAGTGAAAACGAGCATTTCACCCCCCCTTTAATGAATTGGTGCAAAGTGAGTTAGCTGCGCTAACATATAGATTATGAAACTTCTGAGTAAACTTGACATATAATGATATCTAGCTGTCCTGATGGTGTAGTAGGTTAGAATGTGTCATTATGCAGGAATAATAAAGCAGCATTCTGAATTGAGAGACACTCAATGTGTCTACCTCCATTTAAAGAGGTAGATCAACAAAAACAATTTGTCCATAAAGTCAAAGTAAATGAGGTTCTGAACCCCATTTACATTCATTTTATGGCTAAAAATACTCATTCAATTTATTTTGTGTTCCAAAGAAAGAAAGAAAGAAAAGTTTTTGGATTTCAATTAAATTTTTTGGGTGAACTGTTCCCTTTAAATGCTGTGACTAGTGCTAGTGAATCTCAAGTAAGAACGGCACAAATGTTCTGCAGATACTTGTATGAGCATCAAACAATAATGGGCAAAATCAAGCAAATCAGGGGCAGCATGCAAATCGATCTGGATTACATTCTGCAATGCACGTGAAAAGGGAAGCAAAACAAGGCTTGCAGCAAGTCCACATAACTGACATGAACATGCAGGTTTAATGTATTTTTTAAATTTTTTATTATGACAATTTTTCTCTTCCTCCTCTAGGGTTCGAAAAAGGTCTACTTACCGACATCGCAGCATGATCTTTGTTGTTATTCTGATCGGAAACCCCAAGAAAATAAAACACGGAAAGGGAAAGAAAGTATAGCGATAATAAATGGACAGACAAAGGAAAATCAGAAAAGCCAAGCATGCCTGGCAGAAAATAAACCAAGGAATACATTCACTTAGAGGAAAGATGTCACTTTTGTTGAGAAACCAAAGCATATCCAACTTAAACTGGAGGTTAAAGTAATATTTTTAAGAGGACAGGGCAGCTGAAGAGAAACACAAGCAAGCTGTATCGTTCTCAGCAAATGGATGGGCTGGGAGTTGTCTGTGTTGATTATGTGCAGGAATAGTCAGGTTTTTGATTGGTTTTGGAGACGGACGTGGTATGTTTCTGTAGTGACACCTATAACACCAAACACGACATTCCTGTGCATTTATACACTGATTTACACCTAGTATCAAACAGTGGAAAGTCAAAAGAGGGGCATAAACTAGAAAAGGTTTTGAACTTACACCCAGGTATGAACATCTAAACACCTATAAATGCAACACTGATTGACGCCACACATGCAATAACAAACATTACATGAACTCATGGGTGAAGACTGGCCACAAATTCACGGCAAGACTGCATATGAATAGGATGGTATGAAACTTACTGGAAGGTGTGTGAAGACCTGGAAGGTGCTACGCAGGAAGTTAATGAGGTCCATGAGGTAGCCGCTGGCCCTGCCGTCCGATTCTGCCATGCCCCATTCATAATCAGCCAGCTGAATGAATTCATCAATCTTCTGGTTGAGTTTGGTGTATATTTCTCCTTCGGCTGCATGTCTAGCATCCTAAAAATAGGAAACCATGCATTCAAAAATTTCCTCAAGTGTGCAAACACAACAGTGGTGCAACCAACTACTGAATGATTCCTGGGATGCTTTTAAACAGTATTGAAATGATAAATGTTGCAACAATTAATTGTATGCTTTTTTGTTTAACTTTTAAAAAAGGCTAATATTCCCTTTCAAATGCAATTCCTAGCTGTTAAAAAAACGAATTCACATGAATATCAACTGCGAAATGTGGAAAATTCCTAGTTGCACTGGAAATCAATTGGCAACTGAAGCAGTAAATGTTGCAACCACTAAATCGTCATGCAACAATCAAACATAATTTGTAGGACTGGGACAATACGCTAATCTGCCGATTCAATACTATCTTGATACTTATGTGCCGATTGAATATATATTGCTATAATTGAGTATTGCGAATATATAACTTGTGATTAGATATTAAAATTATTTGTGATTTTTGTTAGCTTATTAAAGACCAGACAATGGAAAATACATGATCATACCGTTAAAAAGACTGTAGTACATTGAGCCTCCCAAACTTTCAAGTACCAAAACCCTGAACTTGCACATAAATATAATAGTCAAATGTTCAACAAAATGAGTAGAAAAAATACTTTCTGAAATAAAATAGTGCTTTGCACTAATGTTACTTCGCATACCGGATTAGTCCTTTTTACTCTGCTATTTTTCCCAGCAGCGTGTAAAATCCAAAGTGCTTGGGATTTAAAACGTGAAGGTGCAGAAAGAATTCTCAAAGAGGTTGAAAAATATTTTCTAGGCATATCAATCGGTACACTTGGTGAACCTTAAACGGTAAAAAAAAAAATCAAGTTGTAAAAAACAAAATTTGGAAACTGGTGGGGATGAATACTTATGCAATTCGTTGTAATCAAACTTGAGCAATGCTAACATGCTGCTGCATGTTTAATGACTCAAAAAGAGGTCACCCGATAACACCTCCGTTTTGATACATTTAACACAGTAGCATCAAAACAAGCTCAGTATGCAGTTCGTGAAGCCTGAGGCGGCTCCTGTCCTGTGCTTTACTCTGAGGGAACCACTCCAGATGGCTGTTTTCTGATCACAGTGAGCCCTTGGCAGTCATACAACCGAGTGAAATGTGTAATTAAAGAACATGTCTGTGAATGACTTTTACCTTGAAGGTGGAAAGCCCGTAGAGTCTTGTGGTATGAACTGTTTCCGGGGAAACATTGGTGATGTTCGTGATAAAATCCTCCAGGTATTTACACGCATACTCTAAATGGGTGGTGTTGATGATAATTTGAACTAGCTGAAAAACATAACAGAAAGTAAGGCACACGTTATTTTCGAAACTGAGCTTCGCAGACAGAGTGAGGCGATTGGTCACATTAACGTTACCTCAGTTAATCCTATGTGTGGCTTTTTGATTAGATTTTGTAAGCAGCTGCTCAACGTCCTCGTCAGCAGCAGGTTGGTGGATTTACGGAGCATGTCGTCAATCTCAGTTGAGCTGAAATACAAGTTAACCAAGAAATATGTTCAATCTTTGCACAAAGACTTACTTTTTAATTATGTCTCATAATATAATTAGGACACATAGTCGACAGAACACATTGTTAATTCTTGCACGGATTGTTAGCTCATACAAATATATACTCAGACACACAGAAGGTTGAATAATTCTTAAAGACTTTGTCTGGACAACCACGTTATTTTCTTGATCAGGTGAACCTAAATTTGATTATATATTTGCAATCATTACAAAATATTGCACACTATAACAGTGAACTCAACATATTTGATAGTCAATTATTACACTCCTTGACAATAGGTTATCGTAGGGCAAGGCAAAGTTTATGTACATAGCACATTTCATGCACAATGGTAATTGTGCTTTACATATAAAATGAATTAAAATAATCATACAAATATAATAGTTGTGTTTAAGTGCCTCAATTTTCCTCAGTGTGAAAAGATGTATCTCAAAATCTTTTGGGAAAAATTTTGTATTTTGACATCAAAATTTGAAAAGCTTGTGGCTTTACAGAACTTAAAGATAGAGATCTACTTTTTTTGTATTTGATTGTTGTTGTTGTTTTTTTTGTCTTTTTATTCTCATTCTAAATGATCAGAAAAAAAAAAGAAAACAAGAAAAGTAGTACATTATTACTATATTACTGTGCCATAGTAAAATACATGTGCCTATTTTTTGATCAGTTGACCAGCTATTTGCCCAATAAGGTATCTATATGACACAGTTCGTAGTTCTTGAGAATATGGTTCTTCTCATTCATTGCATGACGCAGCACAGAGTGCACCTACTCCACACAGACTGCACCTGTACTGTCTGCCGGCCGCGCATTAGAGCGTGCGTGATCAGCAACAGCTCTCCTATGGACACTATGACCACGTTAACCTCTGCCACCCACATCCCTGTTGAGCAAAGGGTCGAAATGATCACTTGTTTGTGCTTCGTGAAAACTCTCGCCTTGCACGGCGGCACCATTGCGCTGCAAAGATGTACCGTGGCCGATTGTCATTTTCAAAGGGCAAATATTCCCCTTCAGAGTCAGAATCGGCGAACAACATTTGCAACACATCCTCCCGGTACAACTTTGTATTAGCCATCTGGCTATTTTCTCTCATAAATCTCACCATTTACACTAATGCTATGAAATTAATTGCTTCTGCAAAAGGTCGCTCATTATCGCTTGCTTAACAAAGAAAGCATTAGAGAGGAGTGTGAAGTCTGCAGTCGTTTGCATTAGGGCCTTTCGCACTTCTTTATTTCCTGAACTAAGGCCCCGTCCACACGGAGACGGAGCTTACCCCAATCCGATCTTTTTTTTCCTCATCTCAAGAAATATCCGCGTCCACACGAAACCGCAAAATGATGTAGTATACATGCCAGAACTGTATGTGGCGCTGTAATTCTGCCACAGAGATACACTAAAAACAGAGAAGAAGACTTGGACTATGCTCAAAAACATTGCGCGTGGTACACAAACGAACATGGAACAATACATTTATTAATCAGTGTTAATGTTATTTAATAAAAAGACAATCGTTCAGTATTTGTCATGTTTTTGTTGCTGTTACATGACGTAGAGGTGTCTGACTAGGGGGGAGACGTGGGCTGATGACGTCATCGTTTCAGAAAATATACGGATTAGCCGTCCAGACGAAACACAAAGACAGCGTTTTCAAACTTATCCAGTTTGGGACCCGGTTTAAAAAAATAGCAGTTTCACCTTGCGAAAACGCCGGATCCGTGTGGACGAAACGCCTATCTGATAAAAAATTTGTGCGTATTCACAGAAACGCGTCTCCGTGTGGACGGGGCCTAAATGTACAGCACTAAAATACTGGGATGATTTTGCACTAACAGTTTTTCCCAGTACAATTTAAAGAGTTGACATTACATGACATAAGCCGCTTGACAGAGATGTCATTTGTGCACGGCATTCAACAACGTTAAAAAAGAAGAACAACGCTAACAACAGGAGGATGCTGTGATTGGAGCTGTGTTTCTGTTGTGTCTTGCGGGTTTCACAATTATAGACATGGAATGTTGACGTATACATAAAGCGATTGAAAAAACAGAACGGAGGACTAAGAATCTACAAGGACAACTGGGAGTGCTACATTTGCTACAAAAGTGCTTGCATCCATACATTTATTGCTGTTCATTATACTGGCAAAATAAGTTGACACAACTATTGTTTAAATCATGGCTGGTGAGGGCGTTTTTGAACACGTCTGGCCAATCAATGTCTACTTGCATCACGGATAGCACCAGTTGTGCTGGTTATACCCTGCTCCGGAGTAGGAGCTAATTTGGTTTTCGAAAAAGGCAGTCTTGTTATAAAATCACACATACAGGTCCTTCTCAAAAAATTAGCATACTGTGAAAAAGTTCATTATTTTCCATAATGTAATGATAAAAATTAAACTTTCATATATTTTAGATTCATTGCACACCAACTGAAATATTTCAGGTCTTTTATTGTTTTAATACTGATGATTTTGGCATACAGCTCATGAAAACCCAAAATTCCTATCTCAAAAAATTAGCATATTTCATCCGACATATTTAATACAAAAAAAGTCAACCTTCAAATAATTATGTTCAGTTATGCACTCAATACTTGGTCGGGAATCCTTTTGCAGAAATGACTTCTTCAATGCGGCGTGGCATGGAGGCAATCAGCCTGTGGCACTGCTGAGGTGTTATGGAGGCCCAGGATGCTTCGATAGCGGCCTTAAACTCATCCAGAGTGTTGGGTCTTGTGTCTCTCAGCTTTCTCTTCACAATATCCCACAGATTCTCTATGGGGTTCAGGTCAGGAGAGTTGGCAGGCCAATTGAGCACAGTAATACCATGGTCAGTAAACCATTTACCAGTGGTTTTGGCACTGTGAGCAGGTGCCAGGTCGTGCTGAAAAACGAAATCTTCATCTCCATAAAGCTTTTCAGCAGATGGAAGCATGAAGGCCTCCAAAATCTCCTGATAGCTAGCTGCATTGACCCTGCCCTTGATAAAACACAGTGGACCAACACCAGCAGCTGACATGGCACCCCAGACCATCACTGACTGTGGGTACTTGACACTGGACTTCAGGCATTTTGGCATTTCCTTCTCCCCAGTCTTCCTCCAGACTCTGGCACCTTGATTTCCGAATGACATGCAAAATTTGCTTTCATCCGAAAAAAGTACTTTGGACCACTGATCAACAGTCCAGGGCTGCTTCTCTGTAGCCCATTTCCTGCACACGCCTGTGCACGGTGGCTCTGGATGTTTCTACTCCAGACTCAAGCCGCGTTTCCACCGCAGGAACTTTACCCAGGAACTAGGGACTTGGTCCGGTACTTGGTGTGTTTCCACCGCAGGAACCAGGAACTAAATAAAAGTTCCGGGTAAAAAAATGCCCCCCAGAAAGTCCCTGCTGGCGAGGTGGTACTTTTTTAAAGTTCCGGAACTTTCGGGGGCGGGACTTTGGCGCTAAACATGCTGATTGGTTGAGTTCACGCAGCATTGGTTGAGTTCAACCACCATTTATTCGGATCAACATTTTCAAAATATTACTGTTATTGTGTCATGAAATGTAATTTTAAAAGTATTTCAGGCGAGAATGTAGTTGTTTGAAACTCAAATCTGTTGTTTATTTATAAAGACAGCGCCTATTTAAAAATGTGTTTCGCCGATCTCGTAGACGATGAGCTCCACTCGATCAGCGGGAGCTCAGTCCTCATGTATCCGCAGAGAGCAGCCTCTCCTGGGATAGACCTTCTGATATGCGCCGCTGGCTCTGATGTGTCTTTAGTGGTTAAAACATAACATATAATTCAGCTGCGGGGTAAATCTAACAGGTTTTCTTTGGTCTGTATTCAATTTATCTATATGTAAAAATGAAAATAAAAAGGCAAGTCTATATAATATTTCTTTCTTTGTAATGGCTGTACGTTACACTTATCCCTGAACTAAGTACATTTCTGCAGCTTTTATTATGTTTAAATGAAAATGAAAGGAGGCAGTGGTATTTTATATCCTTTTTCGTTTTATTGTAAATATACTGAGGGGAAAATTGCAGTAGCCAAAGCGATCTGAGTTCACGCAGCATTGGTTGAGTTCAACCACCATTTATTTGGATAATTTTCAAATATTACTGTTATTGTGTCATGAAATGTAATTTTAAAAGTATTTCAGGCGAGAATGTAGTTGTTTAAAACTCAAATCTATGGTTTATTTATAAAGACAGCGCCTATTTAAAAATGTGTTTCGCCGATCTCGTAGACGGTGAGCTCCACTCAATCAGCGGGAGCTCAGTCCTCATGTATCCGCAGAGAGCAGCCTCTCCTGGGATAGACCTTCTGATATGCGCCGCTGGCTCTGATGTGTCTTTAGTGGTTAAACATAAAATATAATTCAGCTGCGGGGTAAATCTAACAGGTTTTCTTTGGTCTGTATTCAATTTATCTATATGTTAAAATTAAAATAAAAAAGGCAAATTTATATAATATTTCGTTTCATTGTAATGGCTGCATATACACATTTCCCTGAACTAAGTACATTTCTGCAGTTGTTATTATGCTTAAATGAAAACGAAAGGAGGCAGTGGTATTTGATTATCATATTTCGTTTTATTGTAAATATACAGTAGGGAAAATTGCAGTAGCCAAGACGAGCTGACTGAAGTAATCAAGTATCATATATATATATATATATATATATATATATATATATATATATATATATATATATATATATATATATATATATATATAGTATATAGTTACGCTGCTGTTTATAGATTTACCGGACTTGCGTAGTTGCAGACATCACACTCCCCAGTCGAATGCACAAAGTCTGAACCAACTACCGAGGATGCACGTCCAAAATCAGTACTTTTTTTTTTTTTAATCAGCGGTACTTTGTATTGAGAAACGCGCGCAGACCTACGTCACCAGTCTATTTGCCTAATCTACCCGGTAATTTACACCGCGGTGGAAACGCAGAAAGCAACAGGTCTGGGGGGGGAAAAGTTCCTGGGAAAAAAAGTTCCTGGTAAAAATGTTCCGGGTAATTTCGGTGGAAACGCGGCATCAGTCAACTACTTCCGCAGGTCCCCCAAGGTCTGGAATTGGTCCTTCTCCACAATCTTCCTCAGGGTCCGGTCACCTCTTCTCGTTGTGCAGTGTTTTTTGCCACACTTTTTCCTTCCCACAGACTTCCCACTGAGTCTTACCCTCTCGCTTGAGGGTGTCAATGATGGCCTTCTGGACAGCAGTCAGGTCGGCAGTCTTACCCATGATTGCAGTTTTGAGTGATGAACCAGGCTGGGAGTTTTTAAAAGCCTCAGGAATCTTTTGCAGGTGTTTAGAGTTAATTAGTTTATTCAGATGATTAGGTTAATAGCTCGTTTAGAGAACCTTTTCATGATATGCAAATTTTTTGAGATAGAAATTTCGGGTTTTCATGAGCTGTATATTTTATATATATATATATATATATATATATATATATATATATATATATATATATATATATATAAGCCAAATATCAGCCGATAAATATCAGCATTGGTAATCCACTGGTCAACCACTAATCTCTGCTGCTGAGCAGTGGCTACTCACCTCAGAAGGACAGTGAGAGGTAAAACCCTCCAGCTATGTGCACTTCTAACCCTCTGGGAAAGAATTTGGGGTGCCAGTGACAAGCACAACACAGACCCCTCACAACGACCAGCCGAATGCCACAGAGCTTAAAGAGAATAAATATTGGCAGAAAAAATGGCTGGGGTGGGAAATGTGGTGGTTCTAAAGACAGTTTTGAACCGTAAATGAGGGCTTCCCATGGAGAAGGCCATGTCACGATAATAGCTTCACAAGCCAAATTTGGACAAATTCTGATTCTAGATGTATTTTTGATTGTTTTGCTACATTACATTTACATTTAGTCATTTAGCAGAAAGTTTTATCCAAAGCGACTTAAAAATTAGGACAATGGAAGCATTCAAAATCAACAAAAGAGTTGCAAGTGCTATAATAAGTCTCAGTTAGCTTAACACAGTACATGTAGCAAGCGTTTTTTAAAAATATAATAAATAAAAAGAAAACCGATAGAATACAAACTAGAATAGAAAAAGAATAAAAAAATCTGTTGTTAGAGGCCTTTTTAAGATTTTTTTTTTTAAAGAATATAATTAGAATAGTGACTGCTAGAATTAGAAGGTCAAATAAAGATGGAATAGATGTTTTGTACCCGATTCTTGAAGATGGCTAAGGACTTAGTTGGGCAGGTCATTCCACCAGGAGGAAACATTTAATTTAAAAGTCCATGAAAGGGATTTTGTGCCTCTTTGGGATGGCACAATAAAGTGACATTCACTTGCAGAACAAAAGCTTCTAGAGGGCATATTAGTCTGAAGTACTGTATTTTCCGGATTATAAGTCGCACTTTTTTCATAGTTTGGCTGGTCCTGCGACTTATAGTCAGGTGTGATTTATTTATCAAAATTAATTTGACATGAACCGAGAGAAATGAACCAATAGAAAACATTACCGTCTAGAACCAGGAGAGGGTGCTCTATGCTGCTCAGAGCTCCTGTAGCCTACAATGAGCAGCATAGAGCACCCTCTCGCGGCTCTAGACGGTAATGTTATCTATTGGTTCTTGGTTCTAAATGAATGCGACTTATATTCCAGTGCGACTTATAGTCCGAAAAATACGGTAATGAATTTATAGCGCTTTTTATGTACGACTCAGCACTGCTCGGTTCGGCATTGTTTGCATTTCCACTGCCGTTTAGTATCGCTTTAGAGTGGGCGGAATTATTCACATGTCGTTATAGTTGCGCCGCCTCATTCCGCGTTGCCCCATTAAGCTCTCGCTGGATCCATTCCCCTGCTGACAACAAGAGGAACGTCTGTACTTCCACAACAGAAAATAAAACTTTTTGGTTGTAAAAAAAAAAAAAAAAAAAAGTTTGCACATTCAAAGCAGTTGTGTTCAATCCTTCGCTGACTGTGCTGATTTAAATCTAGTGGTTGTTTTGTGTTTTTGTCGCAGGTTCAGTGATGCAGGTAGTGACGATTCATTCTGGCCAATCAGTGATCAGCAGAGTTTACACGTCACGTTTTGGTAATTGTATGGTTTGCTTGGAACCAAAACTGAGGTGGTACTAAAAAAAAAGTACCATGCACTGTACCCAGTGAAAAATTCCCCAAAAGTGAACCGTACTGTGCCATACTATGCAGTGAAAAAGTGCCATTAGATATAGGAGTGCAGAGCCAGTGGTGGTTCTGTAGGCAAACATTAATGCCTTGAACTTTATGCGAGCTACTATAGGTAGCCAGTGCAAATTGATAAACAGAGGTGTCACGTGCATTCTTTTTGGCTCATTAAAAATGAATCTTGCTGCCACGTTCTGGATTAATTATAAAGGTTTGATAGAACTGGTTAGAAGACCTGCCAAGAGAGCATTGCAATAGTCCAGCCTGGACAGAACAAGTGAAGTGACATTGAAAGTGAAAGTGAAGTGACATTCAGCCAAGTATGGTGACCCATACTCAGAATTTGTGCTCTGCATTTAACCCATCCGAAATGCACACACACAGAGCAGTGAACACACACACACACACTGTGAGCACACACCCGGAGCAGTGGGCAGCCATTTATGCTGCGGCGCCCGGGGAGCAGCTGGGGTTCGATGCCTTGCTCAAGGCTCTCTCCACCGTGGTATTGAAGGTGGAGAGAGAACTGTACATGCACTCCCCCCACCCACAATTCCGTCCGGCCCGAGACTAGAACTTACAACCCTTCGATTGGGAGTCTAACCCTCTAACCATTAGGCCACGACTTCCCCGACAAAACAACAGCTTGAACAAGGAGTTGTGAAGCACGTTCCGAAAGAATGGTCCTGAACTGCTTACATTTATATTTAATCATTTAGCAGACGCTTTTGTCCAAAGTGACTTACAAATAAGAATAATAGAAGCAATCAGACCAACCAGAGAACAACAACAGTATACAAGTGCCATGACAAGTCTCAGTTAGTCTAGCATAGAACCCGTAGCTAGATTTTTTTTCTCCCAAGAATAGGATAGACAAGAAAAGGTAAGTGCTAGTATTAGTTGGTCAAGTGCTGGCGAAATGTTTTGTTTTGTTTCGAAATTATTAATAAAGAAAAATCTTCAGGACCAGGCAGTTTAAGCAGTGTGGTCTGAGAAAGTCAGCTGATCATCAATCATAACTGCAAGTTTTCTGGCTGTTTTTGAAGGAGTTATGATTGATGTGCCTAACTGGATGGTGAAATTGTGATGAAACGATGGGTTTGATGGAACCACAAGCAGTTCTGTCTTGGCAAGTTTCAGTTGAAGGTGATGGTCCTTCATCCAGCAAGACATGTCAGTTAGACATGGTGGGAGCAGCTATAGTCAGATCATAAGGATGGAATGATAGGTAGAGTTGAGTGTCATCAGCGTAGCAGTGATATGAAGAGACATGTTTCTGAATGAGAGAGAATAGAAGTGGTCCAAGAACTGATCCCTGAGGCACCCCAGTACTTAGATGTTGTGACTTGGACACCTCACCTCTCCGAGATACCTTGAATGACCTATCTCAGAGGTAAGACTCAAACCACTGGAGTGCAGTTCCTGAGAAGCCCTTTGCCAATAGGGTTGACAGGAGGATCTAGTGGTTAACCCTGTCAAAAGCTGCACACAGATCCAGCAAGATGAGCATTGAAGATTTGTGTATTTGCTAACAAGATTCTACATCCAAAGTTGATTTTCAGTTAATATTTGCATTTTGTTCTGAACAAGAATAAGCATACTGAATGAATGAGACTGATAATTGCTGAATGTCTTCATGGCTGATTGGGAATTCATGGGTGTTGTGGATTCTGCTCACCTGCGATGGAGTGACTCTGAGAACTTTAAGCTGGCGTAAATAAACTCCTTCACTTGAGAGTAGATTTGAGGCACTGATTGGGACATGGGCAGCTTCTTTGGAAATTGTTGCTGATTAATAAACAAAAAAGACAATAAAATGTGATTCATGTCCAGTCAATTAAAAACAGATATTCATAATATATATATATTTTACGAGACTATTCTGACACAATACAAGGTACAAATTGTCTAAAATAATTGGCCAAAATGGCTTTCTTTGAAAGATTCTTTTACTATATATACATTAGCATATTAGTTTGATTTCTGAATCACTGGATTATTGGCTGTTGAAAATTCAGCATTGCCATCACAGAAATATATTACGTTAAAATATATTAAAAATATATTAAAAATACAGAAAAAGAACAAAAATCATATTTATTCCAACCTTTTCTATCTCTGCATCATGGAAGGGGAAGCGACTGACAACAGCCTTATACTCCTCTTCATTTTCCACTGGAATGGGGCTGTAGTTGTCCTGCTCAAAAATATCCCTGTTTCAGCAGAGGAAACACAGATGTCACTGTAACAAAGCAGAATCTACCCAATTAACTGACACCAGAAACAATGCAGTTGTAGCTCAGCTCACCTGAACACCAGGGCCCATTTTTTGAGCAATGTTTCATTGTACTGATCTCTAACCTCAAACAAAAGGTCAAAAAGTCTGTTGACAGGGAAGCCATAACCCTACAAAACCAAAGCAATTACAGAATCAGAATCAGCTTTGCCAGATATGTTTGCACACACAAGGAATTTGTTTTAATGACAGAAGCTCCACAGTGCAACAGAATGCCAGTGGCAAGACTACTATACAAATATACAAAAAAGGCACAAAATAGCAAAAACACAATATAAAAGGAGACAATTTTGTATGTACAGGTATGTTATGTGCAAATTTGGAATGTAAATAAGTGTTAAACAAATGTATGATAGTGTTGTGTGTTCCAGGTTTTATTGTCAAGTGTTTGTGAGATGTGTTTAGTGAGTAAGCTGCAGAAATTACAGCTGAAGTTTTTAAAATGTAAAGCATATAGACATCCTGACATTAATGTTTGATATAAATTGTAATAAAATCTAAGTGTAATTCAAGTGAAGTCATCAGAGAAGTCATACTTTAAACAAAATAAAGTTGTAGAATACCTGTAAAGTGTCTGCAAATATAACAATCAGGTTCTTCAGTTCCAGGACCAGGTCGGGATCTTCGCAGTAGGACTAGTGGGTTAAGAAATAATAATAAGAATTATAAAAATGACAACAAAAGGTTGCATCTTCACATTAGTTGTCTTCACAAATGTGTTTAGAACATAAAGCATCTGTGGGTGAATATTTTAAAGAAATGTGCAGGTCATATTTCACTCCAAATTGAAAAGAAATAAAATTAGTAAAATGGCTTCACTTCTAAAATCAATTCATCATGATAACAAATGACAACAAATAAAACTATTTTTTTTATTATCATCATATTTGACCATAAATAAATAAATAAATATATATATATATATATATATATTATGCTCATGTATATTACACTCATATATGTCTGTGTGTGTGTGTGTGTGTGTGTGTGTGTGTGTGTGTGTGTGTATTAAAGGGATACTCCACCCTAAAATGAAAACTGTGTCATTAATCAATTCCAAACCTGTAAAAGCTCCTTTCATCTTCGGAACACAATTTAAGATATTTTGGATGAAAACCTGGAGGTGTTTCAAAAAGTGTTCCCGTCGCTTCATCTAACCGAGATTGAACATCTGATGGCAGATGGAGTATTCTGACAACGACTTTCCATACCTTTTATGAACTTTGACACTGTTATTTACTTGGCAGTCTATGGGACAGTGTCAACCCTACAGGTTTTTATCCAAAATATCTTAAATTGTGTTCTGAAGATGACATGGGGGTAAGTGATTAATAACAAGTTAAAAGTAATTTATATATATTATATATATTTTTACTTTTCTTTAAAATTACTTTTTTAACTGATAACTTTTGAATGGTTGTGTTTGTGGAGAACTGGATGAAGTTTGTACTTAATTTCATGTAATATTGCTAACTATTCTGGTTTGAAATATGAGCCAGACATTCTTTAATTCGATTCACACCTAAAACTGCATAATAAAATTTTATGTTATTAATCCATTCAAACAGCGGATCCAAGATCCAATGAATCACATTTCTGCAGACCAGACTAGTTTAGGTTTAGGTTTTCACTCTAAATGTGTAACTCACAGCCAGTCACTCATTGATCAAATACACTTGTGTCTTAATGAGTCTTTAGGTTACATTAGCATCTAAATAAGGCTGTCCAGCCCTCCCCCACTGCTGATGAAGGAGGCCTGTTCATGAGCTTAAATAGGAGAGAGCAGTGATTGACCGAAGCAAGGGAGTGATTACTGACAGGATTAGTCAATGTCTGAGCACACAGGCCTGCCCACCCACCATCATATGAAACCCCACAGCACCGTGCAGCACCGATCCAATGTGATAAGTGTCCAAACTCAAACACACTTAATTATATCATTTAAAAAACAAAAAAACAAAAACAAAACAAAGAACAGGAACAGATGCCAAGTTAAAGATGTCTTGATGAACTTTCGTTATAACCCTCTTTTAATAATCACTATTTGTTTTATTAGTAAATTAAAACCACAAATAATACTATAACCACTATAATATGCAGTTACAGGTTTATATTTTAAGCATATTTTAATGTTAATTGGATTTTTCATTATTATCTTTCTTTTTTTTTTACTTTTTAAAAATAAGTAAAAGGTAAACTAGATATAGCCTAATTCTTTTATTTAAATAAAAAGTAAATAACAGTACATCTTAAAATCAATTACATCAATATAAATACTAGAAATATCATTTAAATATAATAATAAAAAAGTAAAATAATAATAATAATGATAATAATACAAATAAAAAGAGGGATGTTTAATACATTTGAGGTGTGTGTGTTTGTATATATAAATATATATATTTAGGGATACACCGATACAACTTTTTCCAGTACTTGTCCGATACGATACTTTTATTTTTGGTACTTGTCGATACAGAGTACCGATACCAATATTATTTATTGCATTTGTAAAAAAAATGTTTTAATATATTGGTTACAGAAACCAATAGAGTATGTATAATGTTACATGGTTAATTTCATTTGTTAAGTAGATCCCAGGGCTCTGAACTGGTTCAAGGAACGAAAACCGGAAACGAACAAAATTTTTACAGGAACAGAACCAGAAACTAAATAAAATTTTATAGTTCCGAACAAAATCGAAAAATGTAAATGGCCATTAACCGGTTAATAACGTTATTTTATCTTTGCAATTAATATTTTAAATTTGCTGTCAACCAATCATAAATTCCAGCAGTACGGCATATGCAAATGTGCTGAAGCCAATGAGTGAAATGTCCGCTTAGCTGTTAACTCATCATAGGTAAGTTGTAATGGCAATGCAGGGCCGGATTAAGACCAAATTAGGCCTGATGACACAGCGCAAATAAGGCCTATTTTTTCTCGGCTTTGGGGCATGTACATTCGACACTCAAGCACCAGCATGCTTAGCCTTTCCTGTCCAACTGAGGACCGCGGCTCTCTTCTGATAAGTCCTAACTTTGAGATGCTCTGCTCGCCGATGGCATTGACATCATCATGCAAATATAGATGGGCAACCCAATTTCGACATTTTGAAACGTCTAAGAAAGATTTAACTATGACAAAAGCTTGAACAAGCTCTGCTGATTCTTTGACAGTCACCGGTCTCTGAGTGCATGAATGCAGCAAACTGTATCAGCTAATCCTGACGATTAATAATCAGTTAAACGGTTTAAAAAGTCGTTTATTTATTTTCAGTAAATATTTATTTCAGTTGTCATTTTCATATATATATATATATATATATATATATATAAACATACTTTTTTTAGAAGGAAAAAAAAAGATGATTTCATTCAGAAATAGACAATGCAGTCACAAAATGTTTACAAACATTACAAACTATAATAAACACTGTTAACAAGCTATTTTTTATAATCATTTGGCATTCAAATTCATCGCGAATACTGAAACATTTGATCTTGTTTTGAATGAGACCCAACGTTGGTTTGAGTGTTTCGTTTTGACATAAATTAATTAGTTTTGGTTTGTCGTTAATATGCTATAGCTTCTTATATTTTTAATTCCTGTTCTTTTCTAAATACTGTTAATTGAAATGATTTGCTGTGGAGTGAGGGGAAAATAGCCTAGCGGAGCTTCTCAAATTTACCGTAAGCTGAACAATTTTCATTTACTGTATTAACCTCAAAGTAATTCTGAGAATTAAATTTGGAGTCCGTCTTTCGGACGCAAATACAGCATTATTTATTATACAGTAACTATTATTCTGTATTCTTTGAAATGTGACGTTACTGACTAGGGATGTTAATTTCGTTATTTTTCGTAACCAACAACCGTTAACCAACAAGATTATTTTAAATAATAATAACTGAAAGTACAAACGCTATATAATAAATAACATTTTAGCATCCAGATATGTCGGGAACATGGAAACATTTGGATTCCTGCCGAATGAAAGAGGTAGGCATCAGCTTCACCTTTAATTTGTTTTTGGACTGACGTTTTTTTAGCCTATAACTTTAGAGGATTTGCTTTGGAGATAAACTAATAAGTGTTTTTATAATGTTTTAAACATTTTACTTTAGATTAGTTACAGGCATTTTAGCCTTCATTATTTCGGAAGTAATAGGGCTAATAAAATGCGATGTGAGCCGTGACTTTACACACACACACACAGACACCATATATATTTTTTAAATATTAACATGTATATACATTTATATATTTCTATTCTTATATTTTATATTATACATAGATATATTTAATAAACAAACATAACATATTTTTCTTAAATATATATATGCATGTGTTTTGTTTACAAATACATAAAAATACACAGAGTACAAAAACATATATTACCTAAACAAAAACATTTATTTTGGATTTGATTAATTGCAATTAATTGTTTGCCAACACTAATATATATACAGGTGCTGGTCATATAATTAGAATATCATGAAAAAGTTGATTTATTTCACTAATTCCATTCAAAAAGTGAAACTTGTATATTATATTAATTCATTACACACAGACTGATACATTTCAAATGTTTATTTATTTTAATTCTGATGATTATAACTGACAACTAAGGAAAATAATAAATTGAGCTGGAATGGTAAAAGAAAAATGGTTGATGCCCCAGGTTTTGGCAACTTAATGCAGTTCTCACTCAATTGTTGACGAGTGTTTAACTAGTTATTGATTTAGATGTAGATCTGTAGATGTGAGCTATTCTATGAGAAACTGTTATCAACATTAACACAAAGCTGGCAGCAGCTTTAGCCTCCACAAAGTTCTCCAGAGCATTTAACCATGAGCCAGACGAGTTTCTTCCAGGTTGGTGGGGTTTGATAGTGAGGGTGGTTGTACAGAAGCTGCACGTTTGATTTACAGCCCTTTGCACTAGTGTGATTCTCTTGTTAAACATTTAGATAGGGCACAGTGGCCTGCCTCTCAGAGAGTGCGTAAATCACACAGTTAAATAAGCACTGGTCAGGCTGCAACACACACTGTCACTCCACACTTCAGGACGTGATGTACTTCATTGACAAGCATTAGGACGAGAACACAAACACACACATGCGGATATATGACACCAATAACAAATAGTATACTATTTAAATTCCATTAATTATTTTATAGCATATAAAGGTTATGTGTGATGTATTTATTAAATAATTATTTTATAGCATATAAAGGTTATGTGTGATGTAATTATTAAATAAATATATTATTTAAAAGATATCATTATTTTGAATTATATATATATATATATATATATATATTATTAATATTTATTATATTTATAGTTTATATACATCATATTTAGGTCTATTATTTATTTACTTTTTATTCAAATAATTTAATTACACAAGATCTAATTAAACTGGAACTTGTTAAACATAAGCAAATGAACAAGAAGGATAACTGTTATTGCAAGTTAAAATCACAGTAGCATTTTTTTATATAATAAAATATAACATCCTAACTGAAATATTCTAGTGGGTGCTTCAAGAAAACAAATATATTCAAGCAATTCCTCATGATACACACATCATATTCTCATATATCATCATAAAATTCATTTTTTGGGGGTTGGTTTAATAAAAAAAAAGAAGAAGAAGAAGAAGAAAATTGCTTTTGTGAGTGTATAATTTCAGCCTGAAAGCATGTATTTAACTGAGATATACACTTAAGGTTCCCATGTGTTTTGAATGGTGAATCACCATGACTTTTGTTCTTTAATTATTATAATTATAAGAAATTAAAGAAATAAATATTTGTTCTTCAAATTATTACTGAAATTAAAAAAAAAAAATAGACATTTCTGGTGTCCATTATCAAATCTGGGAATTAATTCATTTAAATGACTATAAAATGACAAAATTTTGTTTTTGCTTTTACATTGTCATTTTTTTAATGTAAGATTACTGGAATACATTTTACAAGAAAATACCACTTACAGTCTTTCTACTTCAAATGTCCATGTTTAATATGCTCCTTGCCTTTTCTCTGCAATAATTTGTGAAACTGACTAGAATTCCTGAATGAAAATTGTTTCAAAGTAAATCCTACACCATTTTTTTTTTTTATCAACGCAGGCAGCTCAGGAGCTAAGAGGGCTTTAGTCGTGTCTTTCAGTGAAGTTTATTTTCAAAACAAGGCATTTGGAATGATAATTGGAAGCATTTCCTGGTGAGCCCTTTCAGCGGCGATCCATTCAATCTGATCTAATGGAGAGGTCAGTTGGGCCTAATGAGGACAGATTGCAACAATAACAGCAGATTAACTGTGAATATTCTAAACTGCTGGGGCTGAGAGTGTGTTTGGAGGGCCAGTCAGTTGTAAATCAGTGAGGGATTATGCAAATACCCACAGCCTGTGTCCTGCGGCCCGAACAAAGGGGTCAAGCCTGCTCTCTCCCACTGCTAGCTAACTTTTAATCACAAAAAAGAGACTTGGGCCAGAGCACAGCAGAGAGAGAAAGAGAGGGGGATGTCAAATCTTTGCATGAGACTCCTTAGTGCATCCCCCACAGTGCTCGGACTTGACTGGGACGAGTGTGTGTGTGA
Organism: Carassius gibelio; assembly: GCF_023724105.1. NCBI lineage: Eukaryota > Metazoa > Chordata > Actinopteri > Cypriniformes > Cyprinidae > Carassius > Carassius gibelio. The sequence goes on along the minus strand of NC_068407.1, from coordinate 16,655,043 downwards.
AGGACTCACGGAGTGTGTGCGGAGCACTGCAATGATTTTGGACAGGGCCATGTTCCACAGTTCATCTGTGAAGGCTCTAGTCACCAGGCCTTGTGTGGCGTGAAGTATGTGATCCTCCACCACAAAGAACCTGCAAAGCATGATGGGAGTAGGCATTACTTTATCAGCTTGAGAAAACTACACAAATGAATGCAGATTTAACTTACCCGACAATCTGATTAAAGTACTTCCTGTAGCCCTCCACTGTCTCGTGCTGAAGTGAAACACATTCAATTAAAAAAAATACATGAAATCAAACTGTTGGGGTTGTACAAAGAGCAACGGATACTAACCATGTTAGACTGAGGCTGCAGTACTAGTCTTGCTTGTTTTTTTCTTTGCTTCCTATAGTAATTTTCAAACGTCTCCCTGTCTCCCTATAAAGAAACAGAATGTGGCATTAAAAAACTAATTAATATCCATTTAATTTAATTCATTCAAGAGCATTCAACTTGCACAGCATGCAACTGTTCATTTTACCCCAGAGCAAACTGTTTTGTAATTAATCAGGTTAAGGCACACAAGACACGGAATGTTTTCTAATGCAAACCAGTCAATTGTTCAATCACTGATTGACTTTAGCAATGGATTTTCAATTTCACACTTAAGCCCCTTTCACACTGCCATTCCGGCAAATACAGGGGTAAAGTGTTCCTGTAATTGTTCCCTGGTCGCTAGATTTGGCACTTTCACACTGCGAGTGATGACCCGGTATATGTGCGTGCTTTCACACACAACCCTTGAAGATCCCGTAAGGACACGTGACATCAGCGCGTGACGTGTAATGTACGAGTTGACAACGCTAGGCACGTTATACTTTCACTGAAGCAAGCAAACGGTCTTGGCGTCAGCGCGGAAAGTGAGGAACTAACTGATCTCTGCTTCATTACAGTTTGCACACATGTTTTCGTCGCGAATGTTGATCTTCCTTCAAAACAGCCGGTAAAAGAGTCGCGCGATAACGCGCGTCATCACTTCGACACGGAATTAGATCTGGCTTTTGTTCACACAGCGCTCGTCCTGGGTCGAACCCCCCAATGTTACTATGTCCCCGACCTGGGTTCAATTCAGTAATCAATTCCGGGACGTGGTTGCTTTCACACAGAATGCGACCCGGCAATGTTCCGGAAATATTGCAGGTCCGACGTGCAGTGTGAAAGGGGCTCTAAGTTGAGTAACACCCTAGCAACCGAATAGCAACACCTTAGCAACCACCCTGGGTACCCTAGCAACCACATATGCAGCAACCACCCAGGGTAGCCTAGTAACTGCATAGCAACACCCTACCAAATCTTTTAAATGTAAAAAAGCCTGGTCAGGCTTTCTCAAGCTAACTTCAAAGTTTGTCTTGACCAACTTTTTTATCTAGTTGTTGTTGTTTAACGACGCTTTCTATTAAGCTCTTTTGTGATGTTTCGTGACTTTTGATTCATACTCCATAACTCTGCATCGCAAGTGGAATTCTGTATCAGGTGGGCTACCAAGCAAGTTTACTAAATCTGAAAAGCCACACATATGAAGCAGGTTATGCAATGCAAATATCAAAAATTAACACATCAAACACTATGGTCACAGTATTTTGAGGTTATAATATAGTATTGTGCAAAGAACTGGGCTGAAGCTTTTATTTTTTTAATCATTCACCTCATTATTGTTTTTTGTGTAAAAAAGGAATAGAAGTGGTTGATGTTTTGCTGCATCTAGTGTTCATTTCAGCTGGAAACTAGATGTATAGGTATGTTTATATGTGGTTTGACTGAAATTTAGGCAAAGTGTATTCCCAAAGTGTTTTCAATCTCTCTGAACGCAAAGCACCTGTGCCCCCTCTCTTTTCTCGGTGTGGCTGAAGAGTGGCCCTCGGCTCTTGCCAGCACATTTGAGCATTCTGGTAGCACTGCGGTCAAACGCGTTCGTGTTCTCATTAACTGAACCATTGAGGGGAATGCCCTCGACTCATCCTATGGCCAGTGAATGCACCGCAGTTTGTGCACAATCTGAATGCCGAAGCGAAATAACTTTTTCACTGCATTGTTTTTAGGGAAAAAAGGGGGTTACTGCTCGGTCAGTCCCATTAGATGCTGCAGTCTGACCCTTTTGTTGGTGTTAGTTCTGACCAGATGAGCGATGGCACAGAGCACTAACAAACTCAATCTCACCTCTCCACAGTTTGCGTTTGGTTTAAAGCAAAAATAATATTGATATCACGACAGTCAAAACTCTGGAAATCCCTTTGCTTATATAAGCCATTAATGTTCGAGGAGCCACTTTGAGAGAAAAGCCTTTCAATGAAAACGCACTGTCAACTCAGAGGCTGAAAGCCTATTAGAAACAGATCAACAGGAATGTTTCTCAATAAAACACATTGTGTTCTACTGCAGAACCCAAATAGACTTTCATAACATGTTATGGAGACAGGCTGTTGATATATTGGTTGTTCACTGTGTGCACAGCACATCTGTAGTAAAAGAGATGCTGGGAATTACCAAAACAGTGTAGATGTGAAGACATCGGTAGACTGGAGAAAAATCCACCAGATCCTGCGCCGTCAAGACCTTAAAAAGAAAACCGACAAGGTTTAAGAAACATTTCCTGACCCAAATGACTTTAATGGCAATGGATTGAACAGTGATGCGTTAACTTAATTAATAATATAATATTTTATATAAGTATTAAGCAAATGAGCATTATTAAAAGTCTAATTTATGTATTTATGCATCATAGGAATTGTTGTACTGCCTTTACACAGTTTTACCACATTTTTATGTTGGTTTTAAATGTATTTTTAATAGTGCTGGGTAAAGATTATTTTTTTAATTTCAATGAATCACATTGTTATGCACAAAATTCAATAATACATTTAATACAATAATACATCAAGTAGTGTATTGTGCTCTTTTGTGATTTAAAGGTCCCACGACATGAAAATTTCACTTTATGAGGTTTTTTAACATTAATATGAGTTTCCCTAGCCTGTCTATGGTCCCCCAGTGGCTAGAGATTTCGATAGGTGTACACCAAGCCCTGGGTGTCCTGCTCTGCCTTTGAGAAAACAAGAGCTCAGATGGGCCGATTGGAATCTTCCCCTTATGATGTCATAAGGGGAAAGTTACCTCCCCTTTCTCTGCTTTGCCCGCCCAAACATTTTCATTTAATTCAGTCGCAATGTCAGCACAGGCTTTACAAACAGACTTTTACAATATGGATTTGACAGCATCGCCACAAACAGTGAGTAACAGTGTTCATTAATGCCTGATCTGTGATCAGTGATTTCTGATGGGTAGCTAATTATTCAAGTTCACACAGACTTTCTTTCTAAATCGTTTAATACTGTTTATGCATGAGTGAATCAAGCCAGTGACTAAACGATCAACTTCACGTTGTTTCTCTTAGTAACATGAAAAAAATCTGATATTTAAATTGTGATTTAACTACAGAGAGCGATCAAAGAATGCTCCCTTTATTTTTTCGGAGCTGTCAGACATCGCCAGTATATCTGCACACCTGCCCAAACTGTCGTTATAATGAATGATGCTGTTATGCTGCACAACGAAGCTCTTACTGTATTCATGTCGATATTGTGTTTGCTGTTAGTAGTGGTGAAAGCACTTTGTGAGAGAAAACGCATTGCAATGACGAGATCACTGCATTCATGCGATAAACAGACTCTGTCTACTCAATGCTCATCACTGCAGCCTTTCATGTGATGGGAAAAGATCTAAAAAATAATGCTATAATCAACACTTCCACGATTCGTTAATCTCAACAGCTGTTATATATAAAAAAACTAGTAAAAGTAATTTGAGTGGGGTTCCACATGTACCGGATTTTTCGGACTATAAGTCGCAGCTGAGTATAAGTTGCATCAGTCGAAAAATACGTCATGATGAGGAAAAAAACATATATAAGTCGCACTGGACTATAAGTCGTATTTATTTAGAACCAAGAGAAAACATTACCGTCTACAGCCACGAGAGTTCATGATAAATTAATTTTGATAAATAAGTCGCACCTGACTATAAGTCGCAGGACCAGCCAAACTATGAAAAAAAGTGTGACTTATATTCAGGAAAATACGGTAATACACATTTCTAATGCAAAGATGTCAGCCAATCACAACAGAGTCTCACAGCAGACACGCCCCTTCAAACAGAGCATTCAAGCCAGAGGGCTAAAATCAGGATATAACAACGACTTCTAGTAATGGGCGATATAAACGATATGCGATATAAACGATACAAAATTGGCCTACGATAGAGATTTTAATTCTATTGCACTATCGCGATAATGCATGTTGATGACGCAACCTACCCGCGAAATTTAGAGCCACGAGCTGCAGCCGGCTGCAACGAATCATCATATTCATCGTCATCTTTAATAAACATGGCTGAAAACGTCAGCGAAACAGAGGAGCTCGTGAAAAAGACCGGTGCAACATCTATTATTTGGACTTGGTTTGGATTTAAGCCGTCCGACGAGCAGCAGAAAAATATACTCTGTAGAGTGTGTGGGGCAAAAGTTCCAGCTAAGAGCGGTAACACGACTAATCTGTTCTACCATCTCAAAACTAAACATGTCGTTGAATACCAGCATTGCCAGGCAATGCAGCCAAGCGCAAAGTCCAGTACGAAGAACGCAGGACAGAAAAAACAGGAACTGATCCAAACCTCAATCCAACAGTCATTTTCAAAAGGTACTCCATATATTAGGAAGAGCCCGCGATGGATTGAAATTACCAGGGCCATAACTGTTTACTTGTGTAAGGACATGGTCCCTTTTCAAACGGTAGAGAGACGCGGCTTTAAAGCCATGATCAGAGCTATTGATCCACGATATGAGGTGCCAAGCCGCAAATACTTCACAGAAACCGAGATGCCAAAATTGTATGCCGAGCTCCGCGAAAATGTTGAAAAAGAGCTGTGTGACTTGAAATACTTTGCTACTACAACGGACCTATGGTCGAGCCGTACCATGGAGCCTTTCCTCAGTCTGACCATTCACTATATAACGGATGATTGGAATCTTGGCAGCCGGTGTTTGCAGACGTCGTACTTCCCCGCTGAACATACGGCCGAGGAGATAGCACAAGGACTCAAGGAAGCGCTTGAGTCATGGGGTTTTAAAGAAGAAAGCCAAGTTTGCATTACTACTGATAACGGAACGAACGTGGTCAAGGCAGCGTCTCTGAATGATTGGACCAGGCTGCAATGCTTTGGACACAGGCTGCACCTCGCCATCGGTAGGTAAAAAAAAATGTGCATATGCATAATAAATAAATAAAAAATTATATATATATATATATATAATTATAATAGTGCATAATTATAATATTTTAAAAGTTATACTGTAGTAGTTGCCTATATTACTGCATAGTAATGTTGCATTTGCGTTTAAATATGTAGAATTTGCCTCTGTTCAGTTGTTTACCCAATGCTATTTTAATGTTGCATATGTGTTAAATGTTGTTTATACAATCCTAATCAAACATTTCAATAGTTGTAATGATGGTTGTTCAGTGTGTGTGGGGAGAGAGAGAGATTATAGATGAAATTAACTAATAATATCTTACAAATTTGTCAACAGAAAAAAGTATGAAAGACCCCCGAACTGACCGTGCTGTTGGCGTATGCAAGAAGATTGTGAGTGCCTTTTCATACTCTTGGAAAAGAAGAAAAGAGTTGAAGAAAGCCCAGGCAGAGCACCATCTTCCCTTTCATCGGCTCATCACAGAAACACCAACAAGGTGGGGGTCACGCCAGATGATGATCCAGAGGGTGCTTGAACAAGAGAAGGCACTATCACAGGTACTGAAAGCAGACAAGAAAACCAAACACCTGGTACCCACTTGGCAAGATACAGATGTGTTGGAATCTATAAGCCGGACCCTCGGCCCACTGCTGGAATTCACAGACGCGCTGTCTGGTGAAGATTATGTTAGTGTGTCGTATGTCAAACCTGTTCTCCATCTTTTCAACAACACTGTTCTTGCTGCAGCTGATGATGACACCGAGCTGACCAAGGACATGAAAAGAGTCATCCTAGAGTACTTAAACGAGAAGTACTCTGACCCAAAAACGGTTGACCTGCTGGATATGGCCTCCTTGGTCGACCCACGGTTTAAAGATGCATATATAGCTGATGACCGCCAGGAGTTCATCAAGACCAGAGCGGTAGCAGAAATTCTGTCACTGTTGGAGGTGCAAGCTGCAATGGTCAGAGAGCCACTACCACACACAAGCACAGAAGCTGCAGCTGATGGTGCTGAAGCTGCTGAAGTAGCTGTTGAGAGTCAATCAAAGAAGGTAAAACGGAGCCTGGGAAGCTTTTTCAAAAAGGCCTCCTCCGATGGCACAGCTGCTCTCGCTGACCGAGAGGCCATCGAAGTGGAGCTAAGAAGTTACCTGCAGACAATGCAGGTTGATGGAGAGACTGATCCACTGGACTGGTGGCGGCTGTACCAAGCTAATTTTCCAAGGGTGGCTAGACTGGCCCAGAAATATCTCTGTATCCCGGCCACAAGTGCTCCTTCGGAAAGGGCATTTAGCATTGGTGGCAACATTGTTACATGCCACCGGTCTCTGTTGAAGCCAGAGACTGTGGACAAGCTTGTGTTCCTGGCTAATAATCTTTAGGGCTTAACAAATGACAAATGGTGTGTATTAAACAAAATCTCAGTGAGTGCCTGACTTTAGGGTTTGTTGTTGTTGCTTTTTAACTGAGAAGACACCAGACAGTTTTTCCTGTTCTTAGCATATTTTGTGCCCTTTTAAGAAAATAACTAAAACTACATTTGCACTTTTTACTTTATATATGGCATGGCACTACTGTAGAGAAACTTTAATACTTTAAAACTTTTCTTTAGTTGACGTATATGTTCCTTATACTGAAATATGTTATTTATTTATTTTGTGCTTTCATTTAGCACTTTATAATGTTTTCATTTGAAGTTTATGTGCACTACACTTGGAAGAATTTTCTTTATTTAAAATAGCCATGCCTTATACCGGAAGTATATCCCTAATTCACAGTGTCCGTTCCTTTATTAACAAGACACCAGTTTTAATTTCATTAGGAGAACAAAATGTTTAAAACCAAATGCGTTACCTCGGCTGCAGGTTTGAAATATGTTTTTATTTAAAGTATCTGTGCATTTACACAAAATAATTTTCTTTGCCTAATTTATACTGGAAGTATTTTCAGTACAGTGTATGTTCCTTAATTAAAAAGACACCAGTTTTTCTGTTCTCTGCAACTTGAGTGGCATTTAAGAACCAAGGACTTTAAGTATAGTGTCTTTTAGAAGGAAAGACTTATTTATCTGCAACATTTTGTTGTAGAATTACAGTTTTGCTTTTGCACAATAAATGTAATCAAAACAACATGCGTTTCTTTATTTCTTAAAAAAAAAAAAAACATTTAGCAGTTTGGCTTTCCTAAGGGTCTGTGTAACCTGTTCTGAAATGGTTCCATTATAATTTATATATCGCAATATATATCGTTATCGCAAGAGTCTGCAATGTATATCGCAATATGGATTTTAGGCCATATCGCCCATCCCTAACGACTTCTATTTTTAAATTTTAAATGTAAAAATCATACTACCAATAGAAGTACACCTCAGGAAACATTAAAAACGCATTTAAAAAAAGACAATTATCCATGTCATGGGACCTTTAAAAGTACTGCTACATGAACAAAAGTGAAATAATATTTGGTTAGCATACACTTTAAACAAATAAGGTGCTTTTTTTACTGCAGTATTCCTTTTACATAGTAGCAGTTAAAATATTTATTGTAAATCTCAATTCATGGTGTACTCGCACTAGGCATTTTTAACCATTAATTTTAATCATAATTCAGAGCCAGTGAGCAACGGGCTTTCAATATATTAATAATTCCAAAAAAAATGCAATAAAATAATTGTCTGCATTAATTAATGCGGTAACGTGACATTAGCGTGTTTACTTGCCCAGCTCTAATTTTTACTTTTTACTGTAACAGTAAATTGATACATTAATGAAATATTATTAACAAGCATCAGAGGAAAATATTTGCATTTATAAAAAAATATAATGATTCAAAATGAATTTTCTTTGTCAAATATAATTTTGGAAATTCGGAGGAAATCAGGAAGTTTTTTTTTTTTTAGAAGATCTTGATGTTGATGTCATACATAAAGCAGGGGTAAGGTATGGAGCTTCATGTTTATTTTGGCCTTGATGATGCTAAATATTCTTAGAATGTACCTCCTCATCCATCTCCTCTTCATCCGCTGCCTCTGCGCTCAGGCCGTTGTGATGGAGAGGTGTTCGGCCATACATAGGTTTGGCACAGCTCAGAGTCACCTGCTTCTGCACTTCACTGTTAAACGTACGGTGCTGCTGAGCCTGAGAGAACAAGGTGATGAAGATAAGCTCAACTACAAAGTCAACAGCCTCTCACTGCAACTATATTTATATATATACGTGTGCAAAAATATTTAGTACACATTATCTACATTTCAAAACCAGGTGTCTACATAAAATATTTTAAAGCATCAGGGTTTTGCTCAGGCTGTTCTACAAGGTAGGCAGCATTAACATGCAAACAGCAAGCTCTGAAACCTATGATCAATGAATCTATCATCCAATGCATTATGCATGGACATGCAGACACCTGTATAGCCCTCAAAATCAGTCACTTATAAGAATCCGTCTCGGGAAGCAACCATAGCTTAGATTTTGGAATCTAGATTTACAACAGCCTAAAATAAAATAAAATACTACCTGTCTCATTGCGGTTTCACCAATTTTATCCGAGTGCTTTCGGATACTCTCCAGAAAGTCTTTTAGGTCGGACATGGAGATCTCTTTAATCTCCTCTCGGAGTTTAGGAAGCATCTCAGCCATGATTTGGCAGAACCTGTACTGGCTCACTCTGGGAATATAAGTGTTTTCTAGCTGCTCCATGGTTTTCAATGCAGAGTAGTATCTGAAAAGGAAAATAATCATGTGAGACACCAGTTTACTAGTCCCTGAAGCCCCCTAAAATCACTGAAACATCAATCTGATAACAGCAATGTGATGATCAATAAAGGCTACGATGAAACGCTGATATGGAGTGATGCATTGATCAAATGAATAATGAAACAATGTAATGACAACACAGAACACACACAAACAATGATATCTATTTTGTTCCTATTTTGCACCTTTATTTTGACACTTATGTTCATCGACTGTTTTATACATTTGACAGAGGTGTCATTAAATATTTGATAAGTTATAATTGTTATTATTATTATTATTATAAGTTATAACAACCATTAGGGATATAGTATTAGCAATTCTGAAGGAGCCAAATTAAAAGATTGTGTTGCATTTGAGCGCTAATAAAAATGTAACTGAAAATTAAGTACATAATATCATAATAAATCTAATTAAATTGTAATTGTATTACGGCATACTTTGAAGTATCTATAAAAATCATATCTCAGGCTAAGAGAATCACTGTCAGCTTGTACCATGATGAAAGTGAACTCTGAACTCACGTTTCAATACTACAGCCACTAGATGTAAACCATATGTGCCCTAACATGATTTTAGTGTGAAGAGTCTGTTCACAAGTCTATTGCCATAAAACCCTAAAATAACTAAAAATTACAAGAACAACTTTACAGCTCAAACAAGTTTTAAGAGGAGAATTAGTGTAAGCGTTTTTATAAAATTAAAAGCTTGAAATTTCTGTAAAATCCATCCCCTGTTCACTTCTGTTGCAAGGTTAACTTTTTTTTTTTAAAGAAAACAAAAGACAAGAAAAATTTCTGTTGATATTAAATGTTGTTGATAAGCAATTTTGCAACTGTGTGGCCACAGGTGGTTGTTTATCAGCACTGAATAACTACAATACTACCACAACATACACAAAAGTTTATTAACGGCTTGTATTCCTGTGCTCTTCACACCCAACTTATAATATATTTTGCTTGTATCAATTAGTGTAGTGGCCAAATTTATGGAATTATGCCGCAATCAAGTCATGGGAAAGCATAGGTTTTTTTTAACCATTTTTAAACCATTTTTCTGTTTCTGAAAACAAGTCTCACTGAGGCTGCATTTACTTAATAAAAAACACAGTAAAAACTTAACACTGTGAAATATTAATACATATTCGTATAATTAAAAATAACTGGTTTCTAACAGAATGCATTTTAAAACGAAAATTATTCTTGTGATGGCAAAAGTAAATTTTCAGTATCATTACTCCAGTCTCCGGCAAAAATGTTGGGCTAAGTAAGATTTAACATAAGTAAATAAATAAATATATGAATGCTCTTATTTGGCAAGGATGCATTAAATTGATGAACAGTGACAGTAAAAACTGAAAAAAAAAAAAAAAATTCAGTTTCAAATAAATGCTGTTTTTTGTTGTTGTTGTTCATGAAAAAGAATCTTTAAAAAAGCAGCACAACTGTTTTCAAAGCTGATAATAATAAAAAGAAAAGAAAATAGTTGCTTTACTGTAAGCATAAAAGAATTTAAAAAACAAATCATAATTATTCAAAATATATCAAGTATTATGTATGCAACATGGGCTCTAAAATACAAAACTCGTGCACTTGTGTCTTTCCATATTCAATGCTCTTATACACTTATTAACTTGTACCACAGTAGCCGGTGCCTCTGAATGCTCCCTGACCTCAACGCTCTGAAGTGCGCGTGCGTCCATGTGGAAGGCCAAAGTGGCGCCCTTCTCAGCGAGTGCTACATGTGAACTGTGAAAGAATCCCTGTCTGATTAGACCATGTCCCAGCCTAGTCATTAGCACGCCGTGGTGACACACAGATTAATGGAAAAACACGTTGCACTAATTGCCTCAATTTGGAGATGGCCTGTCATGGGCTTGCTGGTACAGGGCAGTGCTGTGAAGAAGGGCACACACAAGGTCAATTGTCTTTGCGTTTGAATAGTTTATTTATTCATGATGTGTTATGACTGACTAAGTAGACATTCATGGACAAAGAAGGGTCATTATTTTCTAGCTCAATGTGACTAGAGCTCTGCATTTCAGCCCGAGCCCGACGGGCCCCGACTTATTTATTCCCCTATGGCCGGGCTTCGGGCCAATTTTCACGTTATAGCTCACATGCAGGCCGGGCCTCGGGCCTTTTTTGGGTTATCCTTCTATTTATATTTTTAGACTTTACGTAAAAAATGAGAAGCTGACGTCGATGATAGAAAAACAAACATAGAAATACATTTCATAACCTCATAACTTTCATAATCTGATAATTCAACCAGTTATAATTAAACTGACATACTGACATGGCAGTCTCACGCACGCGCGCTTTTCCGTCAGTGCGACCCACGATTACACTTCACTTATATCCACTTATTGTAGTAGTAGCTATTATAGGCCTCTAAAGTAATGTAAATTAATGTAAACAGCACGAGACCCTGCTACCGCGACTGTCAAGACTGACTCGCTCTGTGTTTAATGTCCCGCCAGCAGCAGCAATGAACGTGTCTTCAGCGCAGCGGGAAGAGAGGAGGACGGGGTTAAAACCTTCACGATGCTCTGTAAGAGACTGTTCTAACTTTTCATTTGACTGGACTTTATTTTCGTTTAACTGTTGGAAACTAATGGAAAAAATAATGGACATGTTCTGTGGTGCCTTTTTGAGGTAAGACAACCTGCAAGTTTGTTTTTAATTAATTTAATTTGTTTAGATTGTAGGCTATTTCTCATTTCGTTTGCGAGTGCTGTTGCGAGCCTGCTTCAGTATTTCATTTTTTTATTTTATTTTACTCACTGTGGTTTAATAAATAAACATTTATTAAACTAACTGTCTGTGTGATATGCTTGAAGTGTTTTATATATGGATTTTATTGTAGCCAAGTAAAGTATTAGCGTTAATTTGAGATGCTTAATTGATTAAATATGTTTTAGGCTACTCGCTGTCGGCTCGGCTGTTTAACGTTAATAGTCATTTAAAACAAAATTAAAACTAAATTAACTTGATAAAGAAACGAAAAGAAACATAACACAAAACTGCCACCTTTTTTAATTGTTGCAAATAGGACAGGCTCCCTCTGTGTAATAAAATAAATAAATAAATAAATAAATAACATGGGCTCGTGTCGGACTCGGGCTGATAATTCTGATGAGCTGTCGGACATGGGTCGGGCTAGGGCCTGAGCGTCTCGGGCCAGGGCCGGGCTCGGGCCTAGATTTGAGGCCCGTGCAGGGCTCTAAATGTGACCTTACACTGATTCCTTCATTCTAGGAGATGACTGAACACTTCTTTTTAAGAGGTTTAAGCATTTTTAGATTAAAAAAAAAAAAAAAAAAATTATATATAACAAGTTGAATAAATCCATTTAAATGCAATAAATGCCGCTCCATTTGAAAGCACAAAATGAAGATTTATCACTGAACCGGCTTTACTGGCAAGATGCGCATGACAATCATATGTGATTTATCCTGCAGCTCTAAGTTTGTTCGTTGATCTCAAAGTACAAAGTAGATGAGGAAAACTAGGATGCCGGGTGTATTCAAAGCACCACCATTACTGTCTGGAGTGTGTGGAATGGTGCGATGTGATTGGTTGAGTCGATATATCATGTTCTGCAGAGAAAGAAGACTGGCATTTGTCGCAGTTTAGAAAAAAACTCGGCGGATATCGTATTTTGCGTAAAAATGTAAAAAATGTACTTTTCTATACCGACCAGATACAATACTGATTTTGGTGGAAACTAATGCAGTTTATCGCACTCTTTCTATTTACAGTTTTTAAATTGCATACATACATATAAAATAGATAATTTTTAATGATAAAAAATTCTAATGTCTATTTATTTTATTAAAGAATTTAATTTCGGAGTAACCAATTATATAATATTCTGCTGTTTTGGGTACAACCCTCGTATTGCATGACTTTCACACCATTAAAAAAATCTTTCAAATTGGGACTTTATTTGGACCCCTTTCTACAACAAACTATAAATAGTATCTTAATTTTTCTCGTATTTTACACTAACTGTGGTTTTGTAGACACTGATCAAGCTCACACATTCACTTATTATCATACTGTAGATATACATGAAGATGATAATTTTTTTTCTTTAATTTATGTGAAAATTAGGGTTGTCGATAATTAAAAATGACCCTTTCTCTTAAAGGGGGGGTGAAATGCTCGTTTTCACTCAATATCCTGTTAATCTTGAGTACCTATAGAGTAGTACTGCATCCTTCATAAATCCAAAAAGTCTTTAGTTTTATTATATTCATAAGAGAAAGATAGCCTGTACCGATTCTTCCCGGAAAAACACGACCGACTGGAAGCGTGACGTGTGGGCGGAGCTAAAGAATCACGAGCGGCAGTAGGCTTTTGCGTTGAGAGCGTTTGGAAGCTGCGACTTTACCGTGAGGGAAAATCCATCATCCAAAACAAACCATGGCTAACAGTCAGATTCAGCGTTTATTTATGATCCAGAATCAGATCCAGAGGCTGAACCTGAACGAAAGCAGCAGCAGCAACGACTTGCTCCGAGCGGGGCTCGAACCCGGGTCTCTGGCATGGGAGGGGACGCACCAACAAGAAGGCAGAGATATTTGAAGCAGTTTTACTCACCGCCTGCGGTTCCAACACACGATCATGACCCTTTTTCCTTGGGATTGCATCATCCTTAAGAAATAAACGATGTGCAAATCCGTCGTCAAACTGGGCCTTGTTTGTAAAACAAGCATTTTCGAAATTCAGGGAACAAACACAAACACTTGCACAACTCCGTTGATGCTCTGTAAAAATAAAATCCATCCACTGGCCCCTTAATGCGTTTTTTTTTTTGGTAATCTGTGCAGGGTTGTCTTGCCCTGGCAACCAAAAACACACTTCTTTTGTGACTTTTCGCGACGCTCTCGCTCTGATCAGTCTGATCAGTTCCGGCAGAAGTGCGTCAGGACCCATATAAGGAAATTCCGTTCCATCTAACGTCACACAGAGCCATGCTCGAAAAAAACTTTCCGAAACTTGTGACAAACCGGAAGGAGTATTTTGGGAACAGAAATACTCCTTCAAATGTACAACTTAATTTTTGAAACTTTGTCCATGTTTAGCATGGGAATCCAGCTCTTTAACAGTGAAAAAAACTCAGTATGCATGAAATAGCATTTCACCCCCCCTTTAGACATACTGACACCATTTAGAATAAACATGCTTTTAACATGCCTTGTTGAGTGTAAATCTTTTTTTTTTACATTTATTTATTATACATTTTATTGAGTGTTTATTTAATTTTTATTTCTGAAACAAATCACTAAAATAATAGTTTTATACTGTATTTGGAGGGCAAAGTACAAACCTTCAACCTACTTAAAAGCTCATATAATATTTAATTTAATATCATGTGGTGGATGAAAATCATTGTCTGTTCAGCACCTTTCATTGAACTTCTGAGCTGAATAAAAAAGAGATTCTAACCTATTTTGTCACCACTGATGAACATGACTGATTTGGAATAAAGAAAAAAACTCACATTAGTCCAAATAAGTAATAAGTTACCTTTTCAATTCAAGCTGCTCCTTTAATTTGCTGTACATTTCCAAGACTGCAGAAACATAAGACAGCATGATTTCAAGCAAAAAAAGACCATTTATTAAAAAGATTAAAAAAGATAAAAAAAAAAATATCTTCATTCAGTGAACTGTAACCATTTCCTAAAATTATATTTATTTTCAAAAGAAACCACAACCTAACTGCACATATCTACAGAATCATCCATTTGGTTTCTTGATTAAACCACTGCAAAAACAAAGCATTTGTTTGTCCAAGCAATTAGGAACAGTCGTATCAAGTTTTAAGCCAGAGAGACTGTAAAATATAAACACATGAGGACCTGGACTCATTACTGTAACAAGAAACCGGGGAACATAGGCGTTTATGGTATCTGGATAGTTTTTAATAGTCTTCTAACAAAATCTGTGGGAAACAAGCACCAAAAAGTAGCCGTTACAGGTCACACGGTGAGATCTTTGGGCAAATACGGCATCTCACCGGGAATGCAGAGCTGCAACCTCTCCACCGTGGTAGCCATGTTCCTCTGTTGAATGCGGCAGCGGATGACCTCCTCCGTTTGGGCCGTCACCTTACATAAGGGAAGGTCAAAGATTGTGAAGCCCTCTCAATTAACGAAACAGTCCTTTCTGCGTTATTGTTCCATAATCGTCATTCTTTTCTTCTGCCCATCTAACGGCAGACATACTAACAAAGCCAGACTGTGCCATACCTCCCGTCCGGCGTCTTGAAGTCTTCGATTGGTGTCGCTCACTTGGCCCTTAAAACATAATATCACTTTTGTTAGACAAATAAGCCCACGATTCCCTGTTGTAACTGCTCACCCTTGTAATCAGATCATACTTCATGAGGAGTCAAGAACAAAGGCATGCAAATTCAAATTAAATGTGCAGCGGGAACTTGAACTTTTGGTCGGCGGGGAGCTTTTATGGCCGGTAATCGCTTCTGACAGCCCTTTCTAACAGATTCTGTGACAAACTTCTCAAATTTACTTGGGATTTTTGAACTTTGGTTGTTCCTCTGGCTCTGTCAAACAATTCAAATCAATGACCCAATTGACCACTGGTCCCTTGTTGGTAACTTCAATGAGCTCTATGTGCCATTCATTGTCTGGGGTAAAATGCGGATAGCATTTTCTGGTAATTAAACATTGTTTCTTTCCTTTTTTTTTTTTCTTTCGGCTGAACACAAACGCTGGGTGGCTGATTAACATCAAATGTGAAGACCTCCACACCACTGCGTCAGTATAGTGCCCCAGGTGCAGGGACCCCATGGCCGCAGACTTTCCCACATATTAAGTCTCATTAGGTCATCGCAATTTTCGAGTTTATTAAAAATCTCATTTATTCGCGAAACAAAGAGGGCCCAGTGACCTCATTGATACCGTATGTGCTTTCTTGTTATCTGAATATGCTTTATATAATGTGGGTCTAATTATGAGGATTGTTGAACCACTCCTGTGCCGTTTGGACACCATATTTCACTCTGGGAAGTGGAAAGGGAGCTAAAGAGAATTGGCGTGCGATTCCAGCATGAGGTCTGAACCCCATGAACGTGCAATAACTGAGGGGCTGTTTACACGACAACGTTTTCAGACAAAAATGGGAAACTTTATGCGGTTTGCCTGTTTTGGGGACTGAAAATGCAAAGTTTCTGAAAAAGGGCAATGTTATAATTTCCTTTAAACACCCAATACAGGAATCTTTAAAAACAGTGACATCATGTGCGTGCATGAATGTAGACATGTACAGTAGAGGTCAACCGATATATCAGTCGGCCCGATATACGTATATATACGTATTTTATATATATATATGAATATGTATTTTATATATATCGTTCCTGGGAGATAAAGGTAGTCAGAGTATTTCACTCTGTAAATGGGGTGGAGAAGTTGGCAGCTCTCACAAACACAGCAGCGTTATTGAGGGCTCCGTTACTCCACCCAGCTCACAGACAGCAGTGATGCGCGGGTTGATCCAAAATGAGCGGGTGCCTGCGGTCACCCGCGGTTGCCCGCGGTTACGAGTCATTCAAAAATATTTTTTATGTTATTCGGGTCGCGGTCGGTCGGGTCGTTTGAAATATAGATGCCAATTAAACCTTTGTAATTAATATAGTACTAGACACAATTTTGAAATACATAGGCCTACACTTTATTGGCTGAATAACTGGCACGAAGATGACGCACGAGCTCAGTCTGCACGTAGAGATGAAAGCAGCACGAGAAAAGGTGAAGACCTGTTTTTGGTAAAACATGATTTTAAAGACTTTATTAAGTGTTGTTTTATAGAAAACTCTTTTTAACCCTATGTAGTCGATTAACGCATGTATAACCACGAAAAGAACTTAAATTACACTTTCAGTTTTGATCGTACAGTTAAGAGTAATACATCAATCGAATCTGTAAAGGGTCTACTTTTTTTGAATACAGACATAATAACAACAGAACTTTGTGCACTTATAAAATAAAGATAACAAACAAGGTGTGCTGTCTGCGATGATCGTAATGTACAAACACGTCATTAAAATGAACTGTAACTCCGTGAATACTCAACGAAGAGACATGAGAGAGATATCTATAGAAAGCTTGACATGTCTACTTTTAAACTAAACAAGTGCTGCCAAAACAGATATTCTGTGATAAAGTAATCCATATGAAAACAACGCGATGTCTAGTTTTTCACGTCTCCCTTCATTATATTTACTGTGACCACGCCCCCGCGCTGAATGCGCTATTCAGATTCAAACTGAAGCGCGCGGCTTGAATACGCCAATAACAGAAGAAAAAACAGCGATACTGTTCAAGTTTTTTTTTTTTTTTACTGTTTGCTTCGCGATGAGAGCAATAAGACATAATGAACCCCCGAAAAGATGTGATGTGGTTGAGGATTTGAGAAATGGATTTCCTCAGAAAAAAAGGATGAAGTGCTTTATTCAGCAGAGATCATAAACATGAGGGGAACTCATAGGGGAAGTCGTGGCCTAATGGTTAGAGGGTTGGACTCCCAATCGAAGGGTTGTAGGTTCTAGTCTCGGGCTGGACGGAATTGTGGGTGGGGGGAGTGCATGAACAGCTCTCTCTCCACCTTCAATACCTCGACTTAGGTGCCCTTGAGCAAGGCATCGAACCCCCAACTGCTCCCCGGGCGCCGCAGCATAAATGGCTGCCCACTGCTCCGGGTGTGTGCTCACAGTGTGTGTGTGTGTGTGTGTTCACTGCTCTGTGTGTGTGCATTTCGGATGGGTTAAATGCAGAGCACAAATTCTGAGTATGGGTCACCATACTTGGCTGAATGTCACTTCACTTTCACTTTCACTTTCACATGAGTAAGTCTCTTTTTATTTATGTATATACTTGTAGTATTAGTTTTCACATAACCTGTAAACATTTTACTAGTTACCAAAATATAATTCCTGACTAAATGTATAATCAAGTGAAACATTATGAAGTTTCAGTAACAATATACAATACTATACCATTCAAAAGCTTGATGTTAATAATATAAATGTAACAAATAAATGTGACTGTAACAAATTTAATAATGCTGTTCTTTCAATTTATCCCCCCTAATAAACCTGAAAAAATATTCTCAGCTCTTTTCAACATTAATTATAATAATAATAATAATGATAATGATGATAGCCTAATAAAAATAATAATAATTTTTTTGTAGAAAATCAGATTGTTAAGATAAAGATTTTCGTTTTCTATAAATTGTATCTTAATTTTGATCAATGTTTTATCAATTAATTGCCCGTATTTTATAAATAAGAAGCAAATATATAACAGACAATGTAATGAGGCGCCGGCAGGATCACTTGCATGTGACCTGGAGGGCGCCGAAACTCAGCGTGTGCCTCACAGATTTGAGAAATATAAGGCTATCTATTACAGAAAGCTTGAAATGTCTACTTTTAAATGAAAATATTAAAACCAAAATAAATAGGCTACTCTCTGATTATGTAGGCTAATCCATAATGTGCATTTCTCTCTGGCGTTGTCGACTTAATCTTTGCAGCGACACAGAAAACACCAGTTTATTATTACTAAACAATTAAATGTCTCCTTGCATATTTTGTAACCAGCGGGCCATTCTGGGTTGAGCGAGACCCCACGGAATGAGCGAACGGAGCGTAATAGGCCTATATGGAGAAATGCGCAAACCCGAAGCTCATGTCTGCTGAACAGAAACATAAAAATAGACATAGCCAGACTAGACTATTTTAGAACAAATTATGAGCTTATTGACGATTTTTTAAAATAATTTTTGACAAAATTAGAATATATTAAGGATTTTGTTTTAGTTTTAGTTTTATTTAGTTTTCCTTTTTTATGCGTAGTTCCTACATCTATGGCCCAATGACGATATGATGAGCATTTACTACATATTAAAAATTGCGGGTCAGGAAGCGGGTCGGGTACAATATTTTCTTTTCCTTTTTTTGCGGTCCGAGTTGTGGGCGGGTTAGTTGAAAATGTCGGTCGGGTGCGGGTTATTAATACATTGACCCGCGCATCACTGACAGACAGCAAAGTGCTCGGAGAGACAGCTGTCCTGGAGCTGCCCAAAATGGTGAATGACATTTGTTCGGAAGCATGGTTTGATGCAGACAATAGCCAGGTTTCCATCCAACTCATTTGCATTTACGAATGCCAATATTCAATAATTTTGTAGTTTAAATTAATGATCAATTAATAATCTTAAAATGCGTTTTCAACGGTATTATTATTATGTGCAAAAGCCACTTGGAAAAAAAAGCTTTCGCACCCGAATTAAAGGGATTTTAGTCTGAATAAAGTGCTAGTGGCAGGACTGTGAAATGAATAGATGTGATTATGATCATCTGGTAAAATTAAGAGAGTGAGCCATACTTTTGAGATCATTATACTTTGTTGACTGTTTCCCGTCAAGGATACCGCTAAATGCACGTCTTTAAATGGTTTTGTGGTGCTTGTTGTTGTATTTTAAAACACAACTGCAATGTTTTCAAATGACAGTATTTTGACGGTCAATCTCTAATGCACAGTATGTGTCATTTTAAAGACAAGCGCAAACAAACATACACAACAATGGCAGAGTACATGGTACTGTTGTTGCTGCTCAAGAGTTTGCTAATGCTTCTTCAGCAAAGTGTGGATTTACTTCACCAATATTACAACCAACAGCGGAGACGCATCATATACACCATATAATCATCACTTCCCTACAGGTAGTGTTTACTAACAAGGTAATAGCGCCAACTACTGGCCTAGCATATGATATACAGTATTTTTGGTCGTATTCGCGGATATGTGCAAACACAAAGCTTTTTGAAAACGTTGTCATTTATACGTGAAATATTTTTAAAAACGCAAGTGAAAAACGTTTCCGTTTTGGACTACACCGTTGTCATGTAAACGTAGCCTGAACCATCGTGAAGGCAAACTTGACACCATGGGTATCTCTTCATTCCATGGAAAACAATAATAGTATATCAGTCTGACGAGTAAACAAAAAAAAATTAACGAGGCAATGACAATTCAATTGCCAAGGTGTCCATAGAGGGTTGACAGTTAAACACATCTGATTCAGCTAATCAAAGTCTTTACGAGGGCTAGTTGCATTAGAGGTGGAGCTAATGATCACATACGTCAATCTATTTAAAAATAACAAATAACAAACAATAATAATAATAAAGAATAATAATAATAATAATAATAATAATAATAATAACAAAGTCTAAAATTGCCAAACTGGTTAAAACACAGTAAATAATTTGTTGAAAGGCCAGTTTATCCACAATGTTTTTCACTAAATTAACACAATAAATAATAGTTTATCTTTTTTCCTTTATATCCATAGTAAAAATACAAAGTAGTAAACCGCACACACGGGTCAAGGACTAATAAAACATTTTGTATGGTTTCCACTTAATTGATTCTAGAGATATTACTATTACTGCTTTTCAGCAGGATTCAAAAACACAGCAGTGCTCATTTCATTTTGGACTGTGAGCAAAATCAATGTGAATATGTTGTGCATTTTCTATATCACCCAGCATTGTTTAGCATAACAGTGTATCTTATTTATTTTTTATTTTTTCCCTTTTCCTGATACTATTATTCTACCATGATACTACCACAATATTTAGCAGAACAAAATTAATTATATATAGATATATTTCTCAATAATATCAATGCATATGTTACTAATCCATAAAATACATTTAATCATGATTTCCACGTACCATCAGCTTCTCAGCATCTGCTCGGACCTTCAGCAGCTCTGTGATGGCGTCCACGAATCCCTGATGATGGAAGTTGCACATTTTCTCAATCTCTCTGTCATGGTTGCGTATTCTGGCATCAAGTTTCTCCATAAACTTTTTGTGTGCATTGGGCTGATCATCGTAAACGGATCTATAAAACAAACGAAGACATTAAACTATTTCAAACAAACAGTCTTCAGAAGTGTCCCATGAATGTCCTCTCATGTTCATTTACATTAACAGTGACCCACATTTTTTTAACATATAAACACACAACAGTTTAGTGTGCCATATCTTAATGGTTTCAAATATCAAAGTCATACTTATAAACTGTCCCATCGGTCTATTCAAACACATATTTCATAAGTGCTAAATATTAAGGCCAAAAAACAAACTCTTTTAACATCAGATTACAATGAAGGTGGAACCCAAACCACGCCATATCCTACATGTAGAAACCTACAAACTACACAATGTGAGTGCAAACCACTAGAATGCAGAATGTGCTGCAGTTGGAAGGATGCATGAATAGTTCTCCAAGTGCGCCACCCTGAGGGCAACAAAGGCACAGTGCATGTTCAATCGCTGATGCATATGCAAATATTTTAACCAAACCAGCAGGCATAGATCAGTGGTTCTCATGTGGTTTACACTGAACACGGAACATGAAGTGGTTGCCCAGCACAGGAATCAAAACTGCTGTGCAAATGTTTTAAAAAAACTGCTTAAAACCAAAGTTATTACCATGTACTGAATACACCAAACAACATTCGATTGGGAAACCATGACAGAGTATCATGAACAAGAGGAATGCAATTCTTTTTGTTCACAGATCACAGTATTTTTTTTAGCAATGCATGTAAAAACTGACTTTTCATTGGCTGTTTTAACAGCACAACAATATTAAAATGCAAGTTAAATTAGCTGGACAAAGTGTCACACTGCTTGTATGGTGACATAGTGTTGGCCTAACAAAGTTCTGCTTCCTTACATGAAAGAATTAACTCATTTTAAAGCATTATGAATCATGATGAAAATACGTTTCCAAGATTAACTTTAAAAATTTGTTAAAATAATTATTCAGACAGGATAAATGGTTTGTCTCTCCATGACTCAAAAGCAGGTTCTTTCTCTGTTCACAGGTGTGTTGTGTTTGTGTCAAAAGCAGACATTGCTATAAAACTACTTTTGAACAGTCACAGCTATTAGCATAAGATTCATATTAAATGAACCAGCATAAAAATCAAGATATTCATAATAACAAAGTACAGCAAAGTCTTGGATGGCCCAATGCTAGTGAAAACGCCAGCTGGCTCTCTCTTTCAGATGCCGAGCAGAAGGTTCGGATGAAATCCAGGTTGCCATTGACAACACAGCCTCAATGTCTAGACTGTGATTGACAACCTTTAAAATGGCACAACTAGCTGATGCTAGTGATACTGAGTGATTGATAGCAGGGTTGGGAAACTACATTTTTAAAATTCATGAAGTATTTCTAAAAACTGAGTTAGAATCCACAAAAGGGGCAATGAGTATTTGGGGAAAAGGAGAACATTTTTAAAAAGTGTATTGCAAAACTTGCATAAGACTTCATGTGCGTGAGTGTTCCCTGCAAGGTCTTTTGGCACAGTTTGCTTTCTGCAACTCTCTGATTGGTGGAACTTTCTGTACAGCATCATGGGTAATGTGCCTTTTCACCACAAATTCATTTTCAGTTTATTTGTGCATTTGCTAGTCATAAAAGGACTTAAACTGCATTCAAGGCATACATTTTTTTGTAGTTTATGCTAGCGCCATGTTCTACTGCTTCACAACTGAACTGTATATTAAAACATGGATTTAAAAAGAACTTAAAAATCAGGGCTCAGACAATAATAATAACTAAATAAAAATTAAAAAATTTTTTTAAATAAGCTATTGGCTACTATATAAGAAATAAAATAGGTGCCACAGAATAAACATGTTTTATTTATTTTTAAACTTTTAAATTTCTGTCATACAGTCATGTGTCATGTCTCATCTTTTCTTGTCTTTACAGCATTTTAATAAATTTTGCTGATGTCGTATTAACTAAGATTCACTTAAAGTGGGAACTAAATGTCTTTTCCTGAGAAAGAACAAAGAACTTTATCACATAATCTGTGCCAATATCACTGACCATAACTATGTCAGCATCATTGGCCACTGAGTGTTGTTTGGGCTCCTCCTCAATGCATAAATGTGGTTTTACTTCATAAACACATCGAGTCTGTTTTTCTTCATAACATGCAACTATATAGGTGTTGAATTTTATCTTTAGCTTCTTGCATTCTTTCCTTATTGTAGATAAGGTAAGAATACATAAATACGCAATTAGCGATTGCACATATATTTAGCAAAATGCTCCTCTTTATACTTATTTTTTTCTAGCTGACTGATGAGATTATGGACACCAAATGGTTATTACGTGGTATATGTATTGTTGTGTTACATTGTTTATAAGCTTTACACATTTTCTGCAGTTTGAAACACAGAATAAACGATTACGTGAGACATTTCAGTAAGTTTTAGGCTATCTTATAAAATAGCCTACCTTCTGATGTCCATTCATGTTTTTTTCGTACTATAGTGGTAAAGAGAAAGATATGATGGGTTCACCAAAGCGATAACAAATGTCGCATTAAAGAGCGCCAAAACAGTATTTATTGATTGAATTTTGCTATGAATTTGGCAGAAGTTTAAAACTGATACTTTGTTTGTTAAAATGTAAAAGAGTGTAAAAGCTTATAGCGATTAGCAAGGGCACTACAAATAATATGAAATTCACACATTAATAGAACATAGCATATACGTAGATTAGATAAGAGCCATATTGATAATAAATGAGAACGGTTAATGATAATGCCAATTTCCACACAGTTGATAGCTTTACCTGTTGTAGTTTTTTCAAGTTGTGCATAGAATAGGGCTGTGCAAAAAATCAAATGCGATTTTCATGAACATCTCATCAGTAAAGGGGCTCCTAGTATATATCCAGCACGTGCGTTCAGATCAGGATTGCCAGGTTTTCAAAACAAAACCTGCTCAATTGCTTCTCAAAACTAGCCCAATCGTGTTTCGTTCTGGGCGATAAAATACACATTTTTTGAGGGGGTTGCCTTGGTAAAATTCAAATTTCTAAACATCACATTATTGAGATTGGGGTCACTTCGACCCGTGGACATGAAAAACAACCGCAGACTTGGCAACACTGGTTGGCCTTTACTACACAGAACATAGTTCATTGACAATCTACACAAAATTGACGATTTTTATAAGACGATTCATTGCCGATTTTGAAAGTGATTTTGTGTAGATTGTCATTGAACTACGGCTCTGTGTAGTAAATGGCACTTCATCTGTGACAGTGTTGCTAAGTCCGCGGTTGTCTTTCATGTCCGCCAAAAAAACTTGTATTTTAACCCTGTGATGCAATTTTTTTTTATCAGGGAACCCCCTGGAAACGCGACTGGACTGAGCACCAACCTCCCGCTCCCTCTTATGAAGCCAACAAGGAAGTGACTAAAAAAGTAATTAATCGACTGACCACTTGAGGCTGGCTGCAAAAGGGAGTCAATCCCATAGACTCCCCATGTTTAAATGCCCTACTTTACAGCAGGAAAAAAAAAACATGTTTACAGCCTGGTGCAAAAAATGATTTTGGTTTAAATAGCTAATTTTGCCCTTCATGACAACTGTGAGAGGGGTGAATTTTTTTCTAACTCGTCGGTTTAAATTCTATTAAGACTTAAAGTTCTGCATAGTGGCTAAACATTCCATTTAGATATGTATGTGTGCATGTACATTTTTAATGGATTGATTTATTAATTCACACAAACATACAATAGAATAAAGTAAAAATTACAACAACGAAGAATTCTAATTAAGAGAAAAACTAAATAAAATAAACATGTCCTAATTCTTAACTTCACTAGGCGTTTTGTTTTTGTTTAGTTCGCATGTAAATATAAATAAATGGGTAATATTTCTTAGAATAAAGAGAAAATGCATCAGTTGTAGTGCTGCAACAACGCGTCAACGTCATCGATTACGTCGACTACAAAAATACGTCGACGTGCGTGAAATGCGTCGACGCGTCACACTGTTTGTTTACATCTCGCGTAATGGCATAGTGGGAATGGAGAAAGTTGCATTCTATCACAAAAACAGAGACCACTGTTATCAAAAGTATGGGAATACTTTAAACAGAGGACAAATAAAATGGCCCTTTGTTCCCTTTGCAAAACTGATATGGTGCACCACGGCAGCGCAACTGCTATGCGCGAGCACCTCAGAGAAAAACATCTTGGCGCTCTCCGGTGTTACGGTTTAACTGGTTACTGTGTGATCTGGTGACCAACTTCCTGGTTCAGGTCTGATATTCTTGCGCTTGCGGCATTCTGAAAAGCTGAGATGTTTTAACTCTATGCGATGTGGACCGCGTAGCTTCCATTATGAGCGTGCTTATCGTGCGCCTACATTGGAAATAACGAACTTGAGCGCGCAAGAGACGTAATATGTGTACGGCCCCTTAAAGACAGCACGCCGCGAGACAACAGTCACAAACCACCGAGCTACCCCGAATCAGCTCCAGATCTCTGAAAACCATGCTAAACCATAGCAGAACCCTGACTACATTTTATGGTTTGTGATGCTAAAGAACATTTCATGACGTCTCAGAGAACTAAATTTATGGCTACTGTCGTTTAATTATAAACGCTATCATAAGCTCATATATACCATAGTAAAATAATTTTCTTTGCCTCTTATTTATTTTATACTGTAAAAACTTCAACCACATAGGTTGAAAATGAATAAAGGTTGAAATATTATATTAGAAGTTGTACTTATATTTTGTACATTTATCCAAAGGATTCATTAGCTAATTAAAAAAAGAACATTAGATTAATTATTTATTGTAATAAAAAATCATCGTTAGATTAGTCGACTAATCGAAAAAATAATCGTTAGATTAGTCGACAGGAAAAAATAATCGTTAGTTGCAGCTCTAATCAGTTGACATTCTCAGCCAATGAGCATGAAGCTGTGTTGTCAGTCAGTCATTTCACGACTGCTCAATCCGACACAGTCGCCTCGACGTCGCAAGGGTTTTTTGGCACACGTCAGCATGACATCAGAGCAAGGCGGACGTAACTCAGACACTTTTCTAATCGGCAGGCATCTCGCGGTGATCACCGTTGATCGGTTCTGCACAGAATTTGCTCATCTCAAACAAGCCTATTTACAACTCTTTCTTCCGCTGCCTCTGACATGATATCTATGATAGCCAATGAGAGTGAGCAAGCATCACCTACCAGATGTTGCGTGCTTCTATAACTGAAACTTGGCAGACACAAACATGCCACAAAAGCAAAGTACATCACCCATATTGTTTGTTATTCTTAATTTTTCTGTGTGAAACAGATTGCATGCCAGGAGAGGCAGCTGGCAGCTGATTGTTCTCCATTTGTTTTTCTTTTAGTCATGTTTGATCTCAATGAGATCTCGTGTCACTATGAGATCATCTCTACAATCAAGTGTGTGGTCTCGTGATCTGGTTGCGTCTTCACACTGGTAACACCAGTAACCCTAGTCAACAGTGGCAGGTCAACAAAAAATTAACACGTAAATTTATATTTTTGGTCGCAATTGTGACCGTTTTAGTTGCATTATTATTTCTTTGAGAAGTACATTTACTTAATGTGTTTCTGTCATAATTTCTTTAAGTTAAACCATACTTTTTATTTGTGTTGCCATGAAGATCTTTGCATTTCAGTGTGACTAGTTTCGCTAACATGAAGCGATTTAAAGCTTGTGAAGTGAATCATTTAGAGACAAAGTGTTCATGTCCTCATATAGTGAGACAGCAGACTCAGAAAACACTGAAAGCATTACGTGTTTTTGAGTTTCTGTAAATGAAACTACACCAGTCATTCATACAAAGACACACAAAATATGTAGACTTATTAGCCACATGCACTGATTGGCTGTTATCAACTTTATTTCTGCAGTGTGATAGGCTGTTAGAAATTGGTGGATGTGTACTGGTCCAAACGCTACAATAAAAATGGAAAGCTATGCTTGTATTGTATGTAAGGAATAGACCAACTAAGATGCACTCAGCTTTTTTACACCCTACCCCTGTTGCAGTTATCTGGACGGCCCTTTCCTGCAGGCCAACTGAAAAAAGATGTGGGTCAAAACACACTAAGCTTTCTAAAACTGGTACCCACATCCATTGCATTTCAGAAGGTCATATTACCACACATAATGGGATATCCTTTCTGCGAATATGCACATATGCACACTGAACTACTATAAGCAGGGCCATGAACACAATGAGTATCCACCTTCCTGTTATTGAATTCAACAAACCAAAGATCAAAAGGTCCGGACAGCTGTCAGGAGGTACTGAAGGAAACTGAAAAAAGTAAAAGTCAAGCCTCTCCTCTTACAGCTCAAACACAAAACACAGATCATTATAAGTCTACGTACATCTAACAATCACCACAGGGCAGTAAATGAAACCAAACTACACCCTTTTGTAACATGAGCTTGAATAGGGGTCAATTACTGTGTTTACATATACACTTACACAAACAGGCTTAGGAAACAAGGTGCATTTCAGGATTTTTGCAGAAATCAAAAGCATTCATCAGGTAAATGTGAAGTTTTTCTAATGCTATTTAAGGAATTAATGAGATTTGAAAAATGCTTCCATTACTATGGAAGTCAATGGGTGCCATCAAATTTTTGGTCACCATTCTTTAAAATACCTTCTTTAAAGGCCATGTTGCAGGTTAAACACCACTTTCGATTAATGGGTACATAAATCACTAAAGATATGTATATCATTTTTAAAATGTCTCAAAAATGGGCTTAAAGACCTATTTTTTAAGTTTTTGGTATAAACGTTTTTTTTTTACACAACTCGGTGATGACGTCATGTTGGGGAGAAGTCGAGGAAAGGTAGCCTCAGTCTAGTATGATGCAGCGTTTCAGGCAACCCGTAACCCGTGTTTTTCCAACCTTAAACCTATGAAAGTGCACTGGAACGACAATCAAACCCGTGACTTCCCACCCGTGAACTAGTGTCTCATACTAGATCGATGCACTCCGAGTTCCAAGGTCACACAGCACGCGAAAAAACGATGACAGCCTATACGAATAATACTGCCTACGGATGCAGTGTTTATGCAAGTAGTACACGTTGAAAAAATTATTTTAGGTCAATGCAACGTTGCAATAAAATAAATAATCTAGTTACAATTCCTTGCGCTCAGACAGTTTGGCGTAACTTGCCTGGAACGGTACAAAGTCGTTAGTAGTGGTATGAAATAGTGATTATGAGCTCAAAAACCTGCCTGGAACACAGCATCAGAACTATAGCGAATGACTGGGATGAGGAAGGGGTAGCGAGAGCAAACATGTATGATGGCCCGCAGCTGTGTAATTTCGATCGAGCCAGCCGTGAGAGGGCAAATGAGGAATTGCCAAGAACTGATGTCCGTCAAAGCCTATGCATGGTCCGAGGAGAATGAGTGGAGAGTTGGTGAAGTGTCCTGGTGAGTTGCTATCATTTAGCATCGCAGCAATGAGCACTGGAGCTAGTTTACTAGCAGCAGTGAACAATAACGACACACACAAACACACACACACACACACACACACACATATATATACATATATACATATATATATACATATACATATATATATATATATATAATTTTCTTTATTTTTACTGTCATTGAATAGCACCGAGTGAAATCAATGTTTTCTTTATATCTAGTGGCAGTGATCATGACGTTAGTTCAGAGAAGTACCGGTAACCTTTGTCATAGTGTCGTAGAACTGTTAAATTTTGTCTTTGTCATCTAGAAATAAAAGGCATCATGCTAGCTATATGGACGTTTCTAAGCGTTTATCTCGTCCTCCGGTGAAAATGTTGTTGCAAACGTAGCCGGGTGTGTGTCGCTATGTTTGACAGGTGCTTGTGTGGGTGCCGTCCCATGTAAACTGCGTTAGAAAGCTTGTGCTGTAGGGAAGTGAGTGCGTTTGGGTCGCTATCTCTCTATCTGTCTGTCTATCTATCTATATACTGTATCTAGTCTATCTATCTATCTATCTATCTATCTATCTATCTATCTATCTATCTATATATATGTATTTATCTATAATCTGCGTTCTGTGCTATCTGAATACTCTCGTCTCTCTAGTCACTCTCAATGCGGCTTTGGTAAATTCTCTCCCCAACATGACGTGATGCAATGCATTGTGGGGGAAAGGAGACCGCTGTAAGATAGTACCTACTTTTTCGTATTATATTCCGTTTTGTGATACCCAACAACATAAAATACAATGGATAACAGTTTAAATGTTTATTACCAACAAGCAAATTGCACATATTCATTAAAACATTTACCTTGCAACACGGCCTTTAAGAGAAAATGGTTTACCACACTTGGGTTTTTTTCAGAGAACAGTGCATGGGGCAATGTAAATTCAAGCAAATTTTTGAAGATAAAGTTTAAATAAATAAATAATAAATACATGTATGCATTTAGCAGACGCTTTTATCCAAAGTGACTTACATTCAGGCTAACATTTACCTATCATACATAGTTTAAGTAACAAAGCTAAAATAACGGTAAAATATAGAGAAAGCTGATCGTAGTGAATGCAAATGTGCAATCAGGGCACATGTGTAGTCATAAAGGCAACATTTCTGTCTCAAACCACTTTTAATTAAAGTGGTTTAAATTAATTTATTAATACTGACAAATTAACACACATAAGTGCCACCCAAATGAAAAAGCTGACCGCATGATAAAGCACTTTGCCTGCACACCTTTACACTAACAAGGTATATATAACTGTAAGCAGTAGGGTTGTAAGAAAATATCGATACACATATCACGATATTTTGTTCGGCGATACTGTATTGATTCTCAAAAACGGAATATCGATTTTTAAAGAAAAGAAATTCATACAAGATTCATGGCAGTTGTTTAGTTTTGAGTTTACATCCCGACCGCTAGATAGCAGTCGTTATCTCTGAATGACAGTTAGAGTAACAAGAAATACTAGCATTAGGTCACATCACTAATATTAGCATTAATATTGGTATTCACTGCTAGTAATGGAGAATGAAAGAAGATATTGGATATTGTTAGTAATGGACAAAATATATAACACTAGCCTAGTGGTTTTTGAATATTTTGCTGCAAATATCTTACAAATTGTAACTTTAAAGGGGTTTTAGTCTGAATAAAATGCTAGTAGCAGGACTGTGAAATGAATAGATGTGATTATGATCATTTGATAAAACGAAGAGAGTGTGCCATACATTGGAGATCATTTTACTTTGTTGACTGTTTCCCATCAAGGAGACCGCTGAATGCGCCTCTTTAAATGGTTTTGTGGTGCTCGTTGTATTTTAAAACGCAATTTCAATGTTTTCAAATGACACTATAGTATTAAAAATAAAATTATCCCAAAGGTAACTGTGGCGTTTGCGACTGTGCTGCGCAGTCAGCGAACTGCTTTTTTCACATCAAACATTTTATGCAAGTATTATGACCAGTACTTTATTTGATCCTATTTTGCAAAATGTGCGCTAGGCTATTTGTTTAAAAAAAATCCAGCATTTACGGTGCATTGCATCGTGACAGTGCATGCGTGCGTGCATACGAGGTCGAGCGAGCGCAGGTTTGGCTAGATGTATTTGGAGGTTATTGCTCACATCTCTTTCTGCACATATCCAAATGTTTCCATATTCGCAATGTATCTGAATGTTAAACTATAATACTTTTTTATTTTTTTAATGTAAACTAGACGGAAAAGATGATCCTCTTCACATGAGCAAAAAACATCCTTGGCATAACAGCAGAGTGGACCGGTATACTACGGTCTATTTAAACTGACCAGTGTAACTTTTTATATGTTTGGTTGACTGTATTTTATATTAATTATGAACCGACTGCAATGTAAGTTTGAAATTAGAATGCACTTTCATGGTGCTGCTTGCTAGTGTGTTTGCAGCACTACTATTATTTATTTTTATATAATTCATTTTTTATATATATTTCAGTTTAATTGATTTTTATTTATAAAATTGTATTTATTACATTTAAATGTATATTTAAGTTTACATTAATGTTCCAACAAACTTGAAAAATTCTGCTTGATAAATGCTCTAAAACTTTTATGTAAATGATTGACAGATATTTAATACTTAATAATCAAGTCAGTGCTCAATAAATGATGATAAGTTTAGAAATTTTGTGCATCCACTTATTATTAGTGTGACATTTTAGCATGCAAATGAAGGGGAAAAATTCAAGATATCAGCCCTCAAAATCGGCAGCACATATCGGCCATAGGCTGACCCTGACCTCTAAACATTAGCATCGGCAATAGAAAAACCCATATCGGTCGATCTCTATTCTAGTTGTTATGCAATGATTTGTATTGTATAAAGCTCTATACAAATAAACTTGAAATTAAAGGGGGGGGGGGGTGAAATGCTATTTCATGCATACTGAGTTTTTTACACTGTTAAAGAGTTGGATTCCCATGCTAAACATGGACAAAGTTTCCAAAAATTAAGTTGTACATTTGAAGGAGTATTTCTGTTCTAAAAATACTCCTTCCGGTTTGTCACAAGTTTCAGAAAGTTTTTTTCGATTATGGCTCTGTGTGACGTTAGATGGAGCGGAATTTCCTTATATGGGTCCTAAGGGCACTTCTGCCAGAAGAGCGCACGCTCCCGTATAGCAGAGCAATGAGAGGCTGAGCACACTGATCAGAGCGAGAGCGTCGCAAAATGTCACAAAAGAAGTGTGTTTTTGGTTTTTGGTTGCCAGGGCAAGACAACCCTGCACAGATTACCAAAAAAAAAAAAAAAAACAGCATTAAGGGACCAGTGGATGGAGTTTATTTTTACAGAGCATCAACGGAGTTGTGCAAGTGTTTGTGTTTGTTCCCTGCATTTCGAAGATGCTTGTTTTACAAACAAGGCCCAGTTTGACGTCGGATTTGCACATTGTTTATTTCTTAAGGATAATGCAGTCCCAACGAAAAAAAGGGTCACGATCGTGTGTTGGAACCGCATGTGGTGAGTAAAACTGCTTCAAATATTTCTGTGTTGTTAACTTAGCTAATCGGCGCATAAGCACATCAAGTAAACAACATGCAATGTTGTCATCAAACTGCACTTTCCACATGTACAGCTTAAAAAAAAAAAAAAAAAGACGACATAAAGTGGAACTTAGTCATTTTCCAAACCCGCTAAGCAAATATATACAGTTTCAGTACATACCACACAGAGACGTCGTTGCTGATGCTGCTCTTGTTAAATTTCAGCCTCTGGATCTGATTCTGGATCATAAATATACGCTGAATCTGACTGTTAGAGATGGTTTGTTTTGGATGTTTTTTTCCTCACGGTAATGTCACAGCTTCCAAACGCTCTCAACGCAAAAGCCTACTCGCGCTCGTGATTCTTTAGCTCCGCCCACACGTCACGCCTCCAGCCGGTCGTGTTTTTCCGGGAAAAATCGGTACAGACTATCTTTCTCTTATGAATATAATAAAACTAAAGACTTTTTGGAGTTATGAAGGATGCAGTACTACTCTATAGGTACTCAAGATTAACAGGATATTGAGTGAAAACGAGCATTTCACCCCCCCCCCCCTTTAATTGTACTTAAAATACAGCTTTTATAAAAAATATATCCTATTCCTAAAATAAGAAATATCCCAATATATCTTGGGACTGCCTTGCTGACAGTATCGCAACGTATCGCAAAATATCGTATCATGATACATATCGTATCACCAGATTCTTTGCAATACACAGCCCTAGTAAGAAGCAGGTGAGCCTTTCCTTCAAAGACTTGCTGCTGTGTGTAAACAATATGTTACATGGACTAGGTAACATATCTGAAATCTGTGGAAAGAGAAAACACAGCTGTCATACAGTATCTGTAACGATCAGCATGACTGTGGCCTCAGGACATGTTGCATGCACTGGAATGTCAACAACTTTTTTTTTTGTTAACAACAACTTTGCTTAGATTATAGCCCAGGGCGAGTAGTGTTTTGACAGTTAACAGTTTTCTTCCAATATTTACATGAACATTGAGATATAGACGTATAGTGCAAAGGTCAGTAGACTTTTGCTGAAATCATGATTTCTAGTGTAATTAAGTCACAAACCTTACAATGAAATGCAGCTGAGCGATACTTAGACTTGATTCACAAAATCACAATAAAGCCAAAGATGTCATGACAGGATGTAGCTGGGAACTACTGAGATACTGATTTTAGCAGAAATCATTAAGCTGAAGACATCAGGACTAAAAATCACAATCTGATCAGAAGTAAAAGATCATGAAGCAAAGATGCCATGCCCATAATGAGTGTTACTGAAATCATGATTTTATCAGAAATCGTAAAGGAAGAGCAAAGTTGGCGCACCACAGCTCTTTAGAAATCATGAAGCCAAATCATGAGTGCTACTGAAATCATGAATTATTATTATTTATTTATTTTTATCAGATAAAAATAGATGCCAGGACACAGTTGAGTGCTTCTGAAATCATTTTATTTGAAAAAAAAAAGATTTCATTATGGGACACAGCTGAGAGCAACTGAAATCATGATTTTTCATAGAAATCATAAGGTCAAAGATCTCATGAAGGGGACCCAACTGAACACTACCGAATTCATGATTTGACGGCATGTTGCTGAGCATTAAATAAATCATGATTTTATCTGAAATCATGTAGTCAAAACCTCATAATAGGACACAGAGTGCTACAAAAATCATAATCTTTTATCAGAAACCATAAAGATGTCATGAGATGGAATGCAAGTATGATTTATTATCATACAGAAAATCTGTAGATCTCCTGGTGCAACACAGCGTAGCACTACCAAAATCATGAGTTTTATCAGAAACTATAAAACCATGACTTTATAATGTGACAACAGTTAAGCTCTACCGACATTATGATTAGATCAGAAATCATGAAGCCAAATACAGCAAATCTTTACTGGAATAAAAAGCATTATCATAAAAGCATGGATTCTAATGAAATATGAAACACATTATTAAATGCAAAGGTGCTGAAATCTTCAAACTGTGAGGGCCGTCGTGGTTTCTTCTGATATTATTCAAACTCAGATCACATGAGGAGATAAACCTGAGCTCAGGGCGGAATATTAATCTCCAACTCAACCCAGACTCGTTTATTAACGCCACACCCACTCATTTGATTCTTCCGCAGCTGAGATGTGTTTGGAAAAGGAAATGGACTGTATAGAAGTATCTAACCTGACAGACGTCCATTTGGCAAAACTAAAGCTATTTTGCTCGAAGCTTTCCACCTGCCGTTCATAATGCAGCGAAGGCCCAGTGACCTCAGGTGGTTACATCTTAATTTATTAAAACAGACAGATGTTCAGCAAATTATTACAAATAATTCACAAATAACATCCCCAGTCGTAAACGATGAATGACAGGAAAACAGCGATCGGTGTCACTGACTGTGTGTTTGAAATCAGTGTACAGTGTCAGTACAGCATACAGCGATCATTCATAAAAATCATCTGGGAAAACACGAATTCACATTGACACGATCAGCACTTTATTTGAGAGATTCATCAGCACTGCCAATGACATAAAGCTGCTTGAGCTGCATCTTTAGCAAACAAAGGCCTGCTTTCTGTCCATCAGACAGGAGAAACATCACCGCCATCTGAAGGGTAAATAAGAGCAGATGATGCTCATCTCTCACCGTAGCGTTGGCCCCACGCACGCCGTGTCCGTGCTCTCGATCTCCTGTAATATTCGCTCATGTTCGGTGATAGTCTCCAAGCTCTCGCTCTCCGCCATGTTGGCTCTAACCGTCACAGTGTTCATATGTGACAACGCCGACAGAGATGCAGTAACTCCAGTCCACCGATAGATGGAGCTGCAGCAGCCGGTAGCTCGCAGGGTTTACAGGCCAGAGGTCACTGTGTTGAGATTCTGTCATTGAGCTACGGACTGTGCAGAGCGATATATATATATATATATATATATATATATATATATATATATATATATATATATATAGCGGGTAAAATAAGTATTTTGGGTAAAATAAGTATTTTCACCAGATGTCGGTAATAACCAAGTAATCCATATATATATATATATATATATATATATATATATATATATATATATATATATATATATATATATAAATAATAATTTCAGAAATGTAGTTATGTGTAATAAAATGGAATAACACAGGGAAAAGTATTGAACACATGAAGAAATGGAAGTGCAAAAAGGCATGGAAAGCCAAGACACTAGCTGAAGACAATGATCCCAAACAGAGCCAAGGAAACTCTCAATTGGTTTCAGAAAAAGAAAATAAAGCTGCTACAGTGGCCCAGCCAATCACCTGACTTGAATCCAATAGAAAATGAGAACTAAAGATCAGAGTCCATAGAAGATGCCCACAGAACCTTCAAGATTTTGAAGAATAGGCCAAAATCACATCTGAGCAATGCATGCAAATAGTTTCTCCATACAGTAGGCTTCTTGAAGCAGATATTACCAACAAAGGCTTTTCTACGAAGTATTAAATCAATTTCCGTAGTTCAATACTTATTCCCTGTGTCATTCCATTTTATTACACATAACTTATATTATAGGTTAACTGAGTGAAAACATTCCATTTGAATTTACAATGTTACTATTATGACATCTTTAAATGGGCTATTAAATATGTACATATTCATATATATATACAATATCATATTCATATCGTCCCCTTGGAATTATAAGGTTCTATCTTCGTTCTGAGTAGTTTTGAGATATTAAGCTTTAAAATTTTTGTGTTCCATAGACTTCTGTAGATAGAACCTTTTTGTTTTTTCAATAAAAAATCCCAAAATGTACACAACTTAAAATAAATCATCACATAATGTAAATAAATTGTCACAGAATAAGAATATGTGAATAACTCAATTTTGACAAAAATGTCAGATAGAACCTTATAATTCCAAGGGGACGATATGTATATACACCACCAGTAAACATACTGAATCATTTTTATTACTCATACATTTTTTTGTAATTACTGTAATTACAGTATATTCACAGTTTGTGAAAAACAAAAGAATAAATAAGAAAATGTTTAAAATCTTTTTAAATACAGATGATTGTTTTATTCTTTGTAATGTGTTAAAACATTTTTGTAATGCTTAATTGTAATTACTTATGCAGTTTGTGAAAATTAAAATAATAAATTATGAAAATTTGTATATTTATTTAGTTTTAGTTTTCTAACGTTTTTGTCACATTTATACTATTGTATTTAATTATATAATTATATTATAATATATTCTTTATTTTATTATTATTAATGTTTTCCAGGCACATGCAGAGGGTGGGTGCTTGAGCACCTGCCCCTTTTCTACTTTTCTCAAAGCAAATTTATTTATTTATTTAGTAATTAAACACACTTTTGTGAAAGCCTGCTCAATCAAACTATTAGTAAAATGAATGAATAATAATATAGCCGTAAATAAAATCCACATGATGACCTTTCACCTGACGATCTCATCTGGGACGATCCCTAACATTTAGTATTTTAGCACACCGATATCTTCTATAATGTCCACGGCTGCTGGTGAGTTCTCAGTGGAGCAGTGTGCTTGTTTAGTTATATAATTAAATTATTATTATTTTACAAGAATGGCATGACAAGAGCATGTACAGCTGTCGTTTTTATTGCTGTGTGTATATATGGCATCAATATTTTCCTAATGACAATTTTATATTTGGTACATAAAGGCTTTTACGAACATCTTTTTCCCACTTTTTCTCACAGAATAAGGCAAGAAATATATCTTATAGTTTCAATACTAAATTATACATCAGTCAGTACTGTATTATTCATTTAGTTTATTTATTTATGACCTGTTAATAACTTAAAAAATACACATAAACCATATATTTTCACATTTATGTGTTTATTGTGATCACCTTTCATCAGTAACTTTTCTGCTTTTTACTCAGCTCAGCTACAGCTATAGCATGGATTTCCTGCATGTCATAAGTTATTACTTCTATGAGTCTGTTTTGGATTTTCTGCACGAGAGCCCCCTCCGGCTTCGAGCATGAATGAAACAAACACTTCATGAGAGTGTTCAGCCCTCCTCCTGATGTACATCTCCTCATCTTGGATATGAATAAAATGTCAGGTCATGCAAAGACTATCAATAATGTCTCTTTGAATTTAAATCTAGAAACCTCTGTGAACACACCTACTGTACCAAAATAAAATGCAGGGGACGAATTTACCTTTTATTAAAATTAAATATTTCAGAAATATTAAAAATGCAGCTAGCGTCGTTCTACACAAAGCAATATAAACAAAGGTTCCTGTTCTCTTTTGTTCTTGCTGTTTGATTGGGAAAATTTTAAAGGGCATTGAGGGATCTTGCCTTTTTTTGAACTATTATTATTACAGTATTTATTTAAAAACAATAGAATGCATTAAAAGAATGATCACAAAACAGATAAAACAGGCTGATTTTCTCATCCTGAATCCTGTTTTTATTATCATTATCATCCCCCCAAAAAATACATACATTTAGAACAGGATTAGAATAGAATTCTTTAAAAACAAAAAAATACTATTTTAAATATTTTTTTTATTTACAACAACAACAGTTTATACACAACAGTGTAATGTTTATATGAGCAAAACCACCATACACTGTAAACTCAATAATAATAATAATAATAATAATAATAATTCAGTTTCTCATTTCAGAGTAGTAAAACTGTTTAACTTTTAAACAAAATCTTTTCTGTGTTTCTTTTTCAAAACTGCATCACGGCATTTGCTGCATTATCAAAAGAGAAGTTTCAATCATGGACTGTTTCACACGTATCAGCAAGGAACACAGCCCTATTTAAAGCCGTGTTCCATGTGCTCCTTTCATACTTTGAGCACCTGCCCCTCTAAAGGTCTCTGCATGGCCCTGATGTATTCTACTTTAATCATTTTTTTGCTATTTGCATAACTAGCTGAAGTCATGCTTTATTAACGGTGGTACAATGACACATAAGGTTAAAGTATCCATCAAAATCATTATTATTTTATAACACATAACAGTCATTCTACCTTAAAGTTGTTCCTAGAGGCAGGTCTACTGACTCCAGTTCTGCAAAAACATTCCCGTACACCTTTCCCTCTCCTTTGTCCTCTTCTTGGGGACTGTTGCTGCTGTCCATGTCTGTTAGACTGTGTTAGACTGCATGGGAGAATCGTGCTTCCAGCAAGACATACACATACTACAGTCAGCAGAAAACTGCAACAAAGGAAAAGGGACAGACCTTGTGATCTCTATTATTTTAAATACAACAAAACAGGCTTAAGTGCTGTCCTGTTTAATATTTCCCAATTGTTCTTCAAGAGATAGAGTCACTATAAAAGACTCCGAAAAGAAGTGTGATATTGTAAATATGCTTTACACAAGTTTATGATAAGTTCATTTATAATTTTTTTTTTAAACCCATCTGTAAGAATAACCTATTACAGCATGTTTTAAATATTTGCACTTGGATTCTGCTCATGAAATTGAGAAGTGAACAAAAGAAGAATTTAACAGAGAAAGAAGAAATATTTACATCATAACTGATTACATGTAAGAGGAACCATCTGACATATTACAATTACAAAATACTGTTCTGTTTGCAAACTGATGTCTTAACAAACAGGAAATGAGGAAATGAGATCTAAAAAAGTTTGTTTGCTTTAGAAGCAAGACATTTAACCTGTTTTGTCTTGTTTTCACTCAGTTTGCTCACATTCCCTTTTAAACTATCTTTACAAAAAAGTAATATTGCAAAATATTACAATATAAAATAACTGTTTTCTATTTGAATGTATTTTAAATGTAATTTAATCCTGTGATGCAAAGCCATTACTCCAGTCTTCAGTGTCACATGATTAATTAAGGTTCTGATTAATAGACATTTAAAAAAGAAAAACTCTGCGTAGAACAGAACCTTTAAGAAAAAAAAAAGATTTGAGTCACTTTCCATAGCGAGATCTAGTGTTAGACAAAAGTTAAATCTCATTATTTCATTCAGGGGTGTGACATCACCAGTGTTTTACATCACTGTTGTTAACAATTTTGAAAAATCAGTTTTCACAGTTCATAGTCATAAACTCCCAATCAGCAAAATGACATTATTGTATTTTATTGAAGTAAAAAGCATTGCATCTTTATTTCATGAGATTACTTTATTACTAATATTCTGCATGTGACATTAGATTGCTACTGCTTCCATTTGCAATCAGTAAAAAGAGTGACAAAAATTAGAATTAAATACATTCACTTTACAACTATAGTCTGTAAATGTTAATTACAGTATAAAGCATTTTGGCCTGTTGATTATTTTTCCAGCCACACATTCAGAAGTTTTACATATCCAATATATCTTCCTACACTAACAGACAAAAACCAACTCTTACTCGAGGCCAAGCACAACAGTGTGTGTGTGTATTTAAGCATTGTTTATAAAGCACTTTGTGTTCCATCCACTCCCACACTATAAAAGTGAACAAGAGGGACTGTAATTTGTTTAAACGAGTCACATGATGATTTCACATCTGGTCATCTTCTTAGAATGATGGGTGGTCTCAACACAACTTTCACTGTTTCTCCTGTGACCTGCAATGTGACAAGTCAGTTTAAGAATAAGTGAACGTAAGACTTCTTATAGTGAGACTTCACATAGTGCAAGTACATGTAAAGCAATTGCAACTGCTACTGAGATGCCAATTATCTTAGCTTGCCCTAAAAAATTGGAAACAAGTATAGAATTTGTCAGAATGGTACATTACTACAGATACTACGTTAAAACATGCTTTTGAAAAAAGATTACCATCTGACTTCACAGTAAGGAGGTGCCCATCAAGGCTCACAGTGGCATTGTTTTTTATGATTACAATTACAAACCTGCAAAAATAAGACAAAAATGACAAATTACTAATTTTTACAACTGTAATTCTTTCAAAAGCTTTTTTACATTGTGAATTACAAGACGTCCTCCTATTGGTTTTGGTGAAATGGAGATTTGATCTCACTCCACTTCCATTACATTGCAGTGAGCAATCATCATTACTACCATAAACATTCAGGTCTTGGCACATATAATCATGGCAAACCTGTTAAAACATAAAACAGAGTTTTCATTTTTGTGCTTACAAGTCCTGCTGTCATAGTCTAAATAACATTCTTCTATGCTTACCTTATTGTGCCTACATTTTGTGCCAGTAGGTACCATGCTGAGGGCATCCTCTTCAGACTGGTCCCCAGCAGGGCCGTGCACAGACCTTTTGAGGGGCATGTGCTGAAACTGAAAAAGGGCACCCCCTCCCTTTTTTTATATCAATTATATATATTCTCTTTTTTAGCTATTCTGTTTGGTTTCATAAGCTAATTTGTATTATTTGGTTAACATTTTTATGAATGACATTGAGAAGAGGGGAAGGTGAGCAATGAGTCAAGTATTTTGGACTAACTTTTTTGAAATAAAATTTAAGTAATTATGTCCAACACTACGGTACAACTCAATTCCAGATTACAAGAAACTATAGCCATACCGTTACTATAACATATCCAACATGTTTCCGCCTACCTGGCAAAAATTTGATACTGTGGTGGACCAGGGATGTTGGTCTCTTGAAGGTCTCCTATTCACTACACTTTCCCTAAAATAAGCCAGCAATGAAAAAATAAATAAAAATAGTGTGAAAAGTACAGTTGCAGTGAAAAGCATTTCTGAAGGATCACGTGACACTGAAGAGTACTGAACTGCAGTAATGATGCTGAAAATTCAGCTTTGATCACAAAAATAAATTACATTTTAAAATATATTCAAATAGAAAACAGTTATTTAAAATTGTAAAAATATTACACTATATTAATGTTTTTGCTGTATTTTGGATCAAATAAACGAAGCCTTGGAATGAATCATGAATTACATTCTGCATGATAAAATATAAAGATTTCACAGTGATCTTCTGTAATTTTTTTTTTTTGTTACTACTACATTACTGTAGTAAAACCATGTTTTACTACTTTTTATACAGAGAGTATACGGAGAGTATACCATAACATGATTATCCTAAATGTTAAAAAATTAAGTGTATCAGCAATCATAAATAAAAGAAGAAATTTCTTAGAAATATAGTTATCTAGGTGACGAGGATCACTCGCTGCTTTGTGTAAGTTCCAGTACGAAACAGCGCGGGGGCGCACCTGTTATGATTTTCCGATGGTAAAAACAAATTATATGTTGTTGTATTACTTATCAATATATAGTTTTTGACCAGCGAATGGGTGCAAATGTTATTTATTTTTATTTTTTGTCAGTCATTAAAAAGGCGACGGCGCCTGCCGCTGCCAGGATCACATTACATTTTCATTTACAGGTTACAAACTAGTTTTTTTAGCTATATAGACGGAGCGCTCAGTTTTTCCTGTGGTAAAATGCATTTGGCCAAAATCGCATTTTATAAAAGATGAAATGCTACTATATGCCCAGGCTATTTAAGTGTTGGCTATGTATTGGCTATGACTAGATGGCAAATGCTAGCCCTCTCTCTCAGGCGACGTCCCACATGTCTCAGCCAGTCAGACAGACATCCAATAAATAAAATATGAGCCTTTATAGACACAGTGTTTAGTAGTACTTTTTCAAAAAACAAGATATTTATTTACCCTTCGCAAAACTGTTCAGCTCAACTGTTGTCTACTGTGCTGCTGCTGTGGAACTTCAGTCGATTCAATGAATATAGAGGGGGCGGAGTTATCAGCTTACTGACAGCTTGAGGATCGAATTAGATTTACACAAGCTCGTTTTAAGAACTTTCATTTGCTAAATATTTGTAAAACAGACATACAGACGTAAATGGTGACCAATAGCATTGAAAAAAAAAAAAAAAAAAAAAAAACACCTCCAAAAAAAGGGCACTTCGGAGTGTAAGGGCAAAAAGGGCATGTGCTCTGCACAGGTTGAGCCCTACCTGTGCACGTGCCTGGTCCCCAGCTATGTTGCAAAATCTCCTAAATATTACTATCACAGCTTTCTGACAGGTCACAGGGTAGTAATTCGCTCCATCACAAAATATTTATCCACAAAGCATGTTTCTATATAGGAAAAAATCTATTTAATGTAACTATGTTTGATGTATTAGCTTAGACCTAAAAAACGGGTGCTATGACAAAACTAGTGGGGGAAACCAGCACTTTAAAGGTCCCCTTCTTCGTGATTCCATGTTTTAATCTTTAGTTAGTGTGTAATGTTGTTGTTAGAGTATAAATAATATCTGTAAAATTCTAAAGCTCAAAGTTCAAGGCCAAGCGAGATATTTGATTTAACAGAATGCGCCTACAAAAAACGACCTGTTTGGACTACAGCCCTCTAGTTCCTTCAGTAATGACGTCACTAAAACAGTTTTTTTGACTAACCACCGCCCACGTGAATTCTCAAACAGGGGGTGTGCCCTTGTTGCGCTCCGAAGGAGAAGAAGGAAGAGCTGTTTGTTTTTGACGCCATGTCGTTGAAACGTTGTTTTTTTTCATCTCTGAGTCCAATCATCTTTGTTTGGGCTTCCCAGGAACGCTGTACTTGGAGATTAATGGTTACAATTTATGTTTAACTCGGTTCCCGAGTTAAATATGCACATGTAAAACTATGTGCAGCTCATTTTGCTGAGGACAGCTTGCTGAGGACAACTTTCTCAATCTCAATCAGTTTAATGCTGGATTTGCACAAATATTATTCTTGAAAGATGGAGCAGTTCCCTCTTTGTCTGGAGAAGGCGTTGTTTATGGACCACAACCGGTAAGTGTATTTTATTATTTAAGTTGGTGTGTTTAACAGTTTCTGTAACTTATTACACAAAGGGCAACGCTGTTTAGCTTTGTTAACTAGATGTTAGGGCTGTGCAAAAAAACGAATGCGGTTTTCATGCGAACCTCGTCAGTAAAAACGCTCCTCCTGTGACTATAAATACATCTCCAGCACGTTCGTTCTAGCCCAATAGCGTTACCAG
This sequence comes from Carassius gibelio, assembly GCF_023724105.1. NCBI lineage: Eukaryota > Metazoa > Chordata > Actinopteri > Cypriniformes > Cyprinidae > Carassius > Carassius gibelio. Next base: position 16,612,038 of record NC_068407.1, on the reverse strand, counting down.
GAGGTCAGCCTGCTCTCAGCTGCTGTCCAATCACAACACAGGTACCACTGGTCCAATCAGAACTCGTTACGTATTTCGGAAGGAGAGGCTTCATAGAACAAGGAAGTCATCAGCCCGTTTTTGTGACAGTGAAAACAGCAGTATACAGATAGGTGAATTGTGTGAAAAATACTGTGTTTTTTTACACGCGAAGCTTGAACACATGTTATATTGCACATTGTAAACACAATCAAAGCTTCAAAAAAGCACGTAAAACGGGACCTTTAATGCTTTGGAGCCTTAATTGTATGAACAGTTCTTTTAGTACATGAAGAATATATGGTCCGAACTATATACTTAAATTAAATTGCAAATACTATGCAGTGCATAGTATTTTAATGCACTTCCAACCCTACAACCCAGATATGAACCCTGAGTGTGCTCCTGAACCAAGTACTTACTGTCTCTTGTAAAATCTCTGTTGATCTTGGAGAAGTTTTGGACTTCTTGGTTATAAACTCATGCGTACCTGTTCCCCAAAGTCTTAGGCAGTGCTGAAGGTGAGTGGGGCATTGGCCATTATAGAGGTAACCCTGGTCCGAGCTGCAAGGTAGGCCACTCATCTTAAAATCAGTCTCTGGGCAGTGCTCCGTGAGCCCTGTGCAGTACTTTGGAATGTCACACTCATTTCCAGGTGCTTGACACAAGCTTTCAGCATCTTTTATCTAGCAAACCAAGAGAGAAAAGAGAAGCTGTAAATAACAAAAAAGAGTCAAACACAAACTTATCTAGAGTTACTCTTAACACTACACAGTAATGAGGCAATGCAAAGGTTGCTGGTTCAGGTCCCAGCAGAGTTCTAACTTTGGGCGACTTGAAAGTTTTGATGAGTTTTGGACATACAAAAGCCTCGAGGAAAAACCATCAAATGTCCAAATCACTCTTTGGTCCATTGGATAGCATATTGAGGGTTTGTGTCCAACTAGGAATTTCTTTAACACCCTTCCTCCACCCAGAAATACGTCTAGAAAAGAGTCCTGCATGACAATTATAAACTCTTATAAGCTCCTCAACAACCTTTTCAAAGCCTTCCTTGATATTTTGCTCTTCTGAGTAACCCTTCCATAGCTTCCACGGCCATAGTCTCAGCCACAGACATCATGCCCATGGACCGTTGGCTGAACGTATGATGCATACGGCACACTTTACTGGAAACACTTCAGGAATTTCAAAGTCATTATCTGATTGGTTGAATTCTACTGAATTTCTGAATTCTGCCGACTCCTTCATTGAAGAACAAAACCATTGTGTTTATAACTGTGACAGTGAGTGCTTATCTGGATCAACTAAATGCTAGATTTTCAAAAGCATTTGAAATGTTTAAAGGTCGCTGGTTTGAGTCTCATAACTGGCAGGAGTTGTAGGTGGGAGGGAGTTAATGAACAGCGCTCTTTTCCACCCTCAATACCCATGGCTGAAGTGCCCTTGAGCAAGACACTGAACCCCCAGTTGCTTCCCGGGCGCTGGATCTATAGCTGCCCACTGCTCCGGATGTGTGTCCAATTCTCAATACTGTGTGTGTGCATTTGGATGGGTTAAATGCAGAGCACCAATTCTCAGAGCACAAATGTCACGACTTTCACTTTCATAGCAGTCCAGTCTAATTTTCAAATCCCAGTGGTACCTCACTCTAGGAAAGGAGGCGCACCAGTTCCATCAGAGTTGTGACTTCTGGCAATTTCGTAAGTGCATTTTGCACCACCCTCCTCCCAACCTAAAAAAAAAAAATGCCTGAAACAGAAGCTTGCGTAACATTTGAAAACTCTTTTATGCTCTCCGCACTATATGACAAGTCAAAGGCAGCAGTCCAATCTGGTTTAAACATCTTGGGTTCCAATCCCAATCAGTGACTTTGCTCTCCCACTCTAGGAAATAATAGTGCTCTGACATTCTGAATATGGCTTCTATTCTGCTGAGATTCAAGAAAGTCTCTTTTTTTATCACAATGCTGGACATACAAAAGTCAGTAAGAAAAGTAGGTTCTGTGGGGCTGTAACCTGGTAGCCAATGAGATGTGAGGATCCAAATGCAAGCTTTTATTGGACAAAGACATGGTCATAACAGACATGGGTCAAACACTGGCAAACAGGTATATAGAGAACAAGACACAAGAGTAATCCAATCGATGACTGAACAATATCCAGAGGGCTAAGCAAGAGAGGTTATCCAGAGGAAAAACATGAGTAACATGGCAAGGCAAGAAAAAAACTAAACTATGAAAACTAGAAGCAGAGACAAGACTATGACAAGACTATGAAAACTAGAAACTAACATGGAAAGGCTTACGTAGCATAGCTATCGCTAGGATAAGATGATGACCTCTGGTGGTGAATAAACGGAAGTTCAATGACCTTTAACATGACAGGTGCAATGGGTAGCAAATTTCTAGACTGTAAAATGAGACAGATCGGATGTTGTGGGTTTGAGTCCCACCAGAGTCATGAAAACTCCCACCGCCATAAAAATCAAGAAGCTTGAAAAAAAGAAGCTGAGATTTTAAAATTAGTACATTTTCAGTTATTCTGTCATGGCCTAATGGTTAGAAAATTGGACTTGTAACCCTAAGGTTGCAGGTTTGAGTCTCGCTACCAGCAGGTATTGTAGGTGGGGGAAGTGAATGACTAGTGTTCTCTTCCACCCGAAATAATAGCATAACTGAGGTGAGATCATTGAGCAAGACACTGAACCCTCAACAGCAAAACTGGCTCCCCACTGCTCTGGGTGTGTGTGTGTTCACTACTCACTGCTGTGTGTGTATGCAATTGGTTGGGATACATGCAGTAGACAAATTTCAAGTATGGGACATACATGTCATGTGGAAAATTAGATGTCGGTATTGTGTAATTAACTTGAGATAGAGCGGCCACCTAACAAACAGGAAATTTGGAACAGGAAGTTTGAATCCCAGTGATACTCAGATGCAGCCTTTAAGAAATATTGTTTTCCAGCAATTTGAAATTAAGCAGAGAAACAGTAATTGTGCACTAACAATGACTGTTTTTAATGGTTTTCTTAAACACATTCATTGGTCGCACAATCAGATAGTGTCGCTGTTTGTACTCACTTAGTTGTGTCTGGATAATAAACTGGGACAGGAGAAGACTATGTTATATTCATTACATAAAAAAAAATAAAAAATAGGAAGGCCATGTACAGTTTTCATAAGAGGCACTTACCTGGCAATTCTCAAAACAGTCTTCATGAGCACATTTACATTTACATTTATTCATTTAGCTGATTACATATTGTGAGCCTTCAGAGAGCCTGCAGGTCATGGGATCACAGCATGGATTTTCACATTCCTTACACAAAACATTAAATCACAGTCATCAATGAGACATCAGATGTGAGTCAATGATGATGCATTAATGATGTCATAAAAAAGGATCATTTGAGATAGATCAGATGGGCTAGTCTGAGTCACTAGACGCAGGATATGTGTGCAATACCTCCTCTGTTCCACAGTCACACTCCTCTCCAGGGTCCAGAAAAGCATTGACACAGACAAGACTCACTGTACAGTCTGGATGAACTGGGGGTGTCCAGCAGCAGCTGGGGTTGGGGTTGTCAAGAAACCCACTCAGCTGCTCCAGCCCTTATGAAACAAAAATATATTGCAGTATATTGGAAAATATCATGTAATATATTAGGCATATATTCTTATATATATTTATTTTTTCCAATATATTGCAATATATTGAAAGCGGCAATCATTTGTATATTTTGCAATATATTATATAATATATGTATCATCAATATATTATTAAATGTATTCAAATATATAAAATATTAGAAAATAAAAAGGGAAAATAATATATTACAATATATCACAATATATTTTAAGAAATATATTTTCCTTTCATAAGGGAGACTACTGTCACTAAACAGCTCCAGGAACAGCGTGCTAGATAGACATGGTCATAGCATGTTATTTTCGAACAGTGCACACTATGAACTGCTTTTACAACTAATAATAATAATATATTTTATTTAGGGGCGTCTTTCTCAATATCAAGGACACCGAGCAATAAATACAAACAAGACAAACAAGAAATATCATATACAGAGACAAAAACAGAGTAAATTAAGACTGGACAATTCAATTTAAATGGTTTCATGCATATAGTCATGTTAATACTGTGCTATGTTATGTAATTTCATTGAATGTGCACTTATAGTGCATTTTAAACCTTAAAAGTATTTATTTTTTTTAAATGCACTTGAACATAATATAATCTACAGACTTACCCTACACATTCTGTCATGATACAGATGGAATTGAAATTTGATGAGTCACAGGTGGAGTGATCTTCATCATATTATAACCCATCTAATGACCCATACTCAGAATTCGTGCTTTGCATTTAACCCATCCAAAGTGCACACACACAGCAGTGCACACACACACTGTGAGCACACACCCGGAGCAGTGGGCAGCCATTTATGCTGCGGCGCCCGGGGAGCAGTTGGGGGTTCAGTGCCTTGCTCAAGGGCACCTAAGTCGTGTTATTGCCGGCCCGAGACTCAAACCCACAACCCTAGGGTTAGGAGTCAAACCCTCTAACCACTAGGCCACGACCTCCCCAAACTCACCCAATTTCAACAGTAAATCAAGAAGAAAGAAGACAAATAACATAAAACACTGTACTTGAAAAGTTATGATTAGCTCCCTAAAATGGGAAATCAGTGTAGAAAGTGTCTTTACAAGAAATACATTTGTAAAATAGCGGACAGCAGTTGCAGCTCATCACCAGAACATTATTTCTTTAATTTTATGGACAGATCTAAAACACAATACAGTGTAAAATTCAAAATACAGGTAAAACCTGTATGTAAAGACCTTTTTATATAGATTTAACAATGTTATATTCATAAAAAATGACATTACTTCAGCTTTGAATTATACTTATTATATTATAAAGATGCTTTAAAAAAAAAAAATTCCAAAAACTTTTTTTTTTTTTTTTTTTTCTATTGCAATAATTATCATGAAATTGCAGCTGGTGTTCACAATGGTTGTTATTTTCTGACTCATTAAATGTAGTATATGTCATCTTCATTTACACAAAGTTTTGCAATCAGAGAAAAGTCTGTTTAACAACCTGTAGAAGACAAATGGTCCTTTTTAAGCGGCAGTCCATCATACACACAAACCCTGCTGATGTCAAAAAAATTAACCATACATCAAATTACGGCAGATAGAAGAGATCCTTTTACCAGGCAAAGTGAATAAGTCTTCTCCCACAAGCTGAAGTAGATTTTATTTCAGGTAGTTGCTAAAGCAGCATATTTTATTTTTATTTACTTTAAATTAATGCACTAAAATATATAAAAATGTATAAAAACTATATATATATATATATATATATATATTGTTGTTTGTTGTTGTTGTGTGTTTGTGTGTGTGTGTATACAGTATATATATACTGCTATTTAGATGGCGTCACTTAAAAGCCTTTCGGTGGTTCTTGTATACACTTTCAGACTGTACTGATGATCTTCTGTGGCACAGCTACAGAACTGTCACAGAGGAAGTGTTTGTTCTCAGGCCTGTTTTTACACCACTCACAAACGCAGTGTATTTATTTCACAGCCAGTATGTTAGCACTTCAGATCAGTGCTTCTCGAGTGGTTTTACTACAGGAGGCAGATTTTACTTGAGCTATCAAGAGACATTCATAACATTTTTTATCTGGAAAAAGTAAAAAAAAAAAAATGCGATGTAAAAATCATATTTTTTAAAAAGAGATCTTTTTAACAGGCCTATTGCAGACTACTTATATAAATATCAGATGTCACTCTATATGAGCAGATATTTAAATGCTTTAATTATCAAAGTTCTGTAACTTTAATTGAGGGGTGCAAAACAATGCAATGCAATATGATTAACAGATATAGATCTACTGTACAAATAAACGTTTCTCAAAAGCCTGATATTTAGGCCTGCATTTGAAAATAATTCTGATGCATGGATAATCAGTTAAACCTTGAAATATTAATATCAATATAAAATGTATTCTTATTAAACGTTACGCGTACATGTTGCACAATTTTGAATCTTCCTTGCTTTCGCTGGATCATTTTAAATCGTCCTGCGGTTTCTTCTGGAATTCACCTCCTATGTTTTTAGGATCTGAGTCGCAAATAAGTTACCAGACAGGTTTCCCCTCAGCATTTACTCGTTCCTATGCTCTAGCCATAATATCATGAAATATAGACTTTTAAACGTTATGTGAGGGTCAGAAACAATGGCTTTTATTGCCGATTTGAAATATGTTGTTAAAATCTGAGCAAACATTTAGGGCAATACCGCCACCTACTGGATTTATTCCATATCCCCCCCCCCCCCCCAAAAAAAAAAACCATTAGTTTTTTTAAATTATTTTTGCACCTGCTCTGTTTCTAAAATGACTTGCAGTTGTTTGCAGTTTAATGGCAGATTAATTGTTTTTATTATTATTATTATTATTATTATTATTCTTTTTCTTTTGGACAGGGCATCTTAAATTGATGATATTAGGAAACTATAGGTAGTTTATATTACTGCAGAGTGTCTCCAGGTAGACTAGTCTACCAGTAAGAGAACTATAAATTAAATTATTTTATTAACATTGTTTACCTTCCACAGATGGTCATTTCTGGCTTGGCTTGCTCATCCAAAAAACCATCCAGTGGGATGATATATTTGAGGATACTTCCTGATTTGTTCGTCATGTGGTGTGTTATGGAGACTAGATTTTTGGGAGTCTTTTCCCAGCTTGGCCTAGGCCCCGTGTGACTGACAGCGGGATTAAAAGGACATCACATTCTCCACAGATGGGCAAAGACTTCCAAAGCTGCAGTCTTGAGGATTTAGGCTACAAACCAGATAAGCTATAATTCTGTTGCCTCCCCTGAAATCATATGTGACCCTGGACCACAAAACCAGTCATAAGAGTCAATTTTTCGAAAATGAGATTTGTACATCATCTGAAAGCTGAATAATAATTTTAAAAAAGTTTTCCATTGAAGTATGGTTTGTTCGGATAGGACAATATTTGGCTGAGATACAATCATTTGAAAATCTAAATACTGAAAAATTCGCCTTTAACGTTGTTTATATGAAGTTCTTAGCAATGACAGATAACGGAAGTGAGAGAAAAGTGTTTATTATGTTTGAAATATGTATATTTTTCTTAGAAAAACACATGAATTCACTACAGGAGGCCTTTATTCACCCCATTACCATAATTAGCAATATAATTTTAACATAATAGTCAATATTATTCAATTACTACATTTAGTCATATGTTTTATAAATTGTATAATTATCTCGATATATTTTACCTGTACCAAATAGCAATTTCATCATTACCAATGTGGGTAGCACTTTATTACAGTCCTGTTCCTCATGTACATACTATGTACTTATTATAGTAATTACAATAACTATGTAATAACTAGGTACTACCCCTAAACCTAACCCTACCCCATGTAGTTACCTTGTGTTACCAAAACTTTCTTAGATAAATACACTGTAAGTACACTATAAGTACATGTATGTACACGTACTGTAAAATAAAGTGCAACCCAAATGTGTATGTATTAAGTCGGTAAAAAAAGCACTCTTAAGTTCTAATTTCTAAAACTAATTACACTTAATATAAATTAAATGATAACACATTTCATTTAATGCAATGTATATGTAGTCAAGTGTCTGAAAACATTTAATTCGTGCTTAGTATATTCTGTTAAAGCATATTATTTACATAATAAGTTTTTTTTTCAAAGTATGGGACAGTGTATATCTTTTTCACAAGGGTATATAGTAAAAGACTGACAGCTGAAATTGCTTCCATGTCTTACAATGCCTAAAAAAGCATGAATTCAAAACAAGAGTTTTGCCCTCTATTTAAAAAAATCCCCTTCATTTCATCTACCAAGCCAACAAAATGAAATATGCCCCAATCAATGACCCACTCATCTTTGCTCTTCTATACGTAGCACTGACTGTGAATCCAGGATGCCAAACATATTGTATGCTACAGAAAAACCACATTACAAATTCAGATCTCTCTGATGCTGGAGCAGGACTGCAGCGATTGCAAAGCTGTATAACATTCATCTGTTTCTGCTTCATTGATGAGTAAATTCATGAGTCTGAGTCATTCCATTTCAGATCTGAAATATATACAGTTTCCCATCAGCTTCTCACTATTGAGAGGAGTCAGTGAATGTTCTTTAGATGACTTGACACATTACGAACCCTATTTGTTCTAAAATTAGAACGCGGAAGAAATTATTGCACTGATGAAAGAATCATTCATTTGTATTAAAAAGCATTTCAGTGGGAATAGAGTTCCAGTATTTCTGGGAATTAATTTCTTGGCAAAATAAACACTGAACTTTTAAAGTATAAAAAGAAGTGAAGTATTCAGGTCAAAAATAAAGCTAACTTGTAATATATTCAGCATGCAAAGGCATAATAACATAATCACTGTAAAATTGAATAAACATTGCACAAAATAACCATGTGCAATTATGATAATGTGCCTGATTTTTACTATTAAACTCACATTTATATGCAAATCTACTTTTGGTGTAATAAACCTGCTTCTGTGCTGCTCTGTGCAAATGATTACAACTCTGTTATGGTTGATTATAACTCTCAGGTTAAATTATCATGAACTATGCACCTCTTTTTTGACTTAATTACTCTTAAGTGCCATGTTTAGACACTGTTTCTAATTATGATTGTTGTAATGATGCTGTGCAATTATCATGGATAGATCCAGAAAATCAAAATGAAAATAAATGATAGAATAGAGGAAACTGTGACTTTGTGTATAGGGACAGAGAGAACAAAATGCAGTATGCTGTGAATATAGCTTAACCTTAGGTACTGAAACAGGCAAGCACTGACAACAAATGACAGCAAAAAACACCACCACATTTTCATAAACAGCTGTCTGTCACGATGCTGTAAAACTGACCTGATCCTTCACTTCCAGTCACTGCATGCAATAAAATAAGACATTAGCAATTAATTACTTTGTTTTTTACATGTGGCAGATTCATAGCTGATGAGAATCCCAGAAAATATCACAGATATTTTAAGACGTTAGACTTGTTTATGCTTTTCAGTTTTGTAAGGTCTTTAAATCAACAATATGTAATGCGTGAAAGGATGATATTTAGAGTAAGACCTCTCATGGGTCAAAATGCTCTCATGAATTCTCATTAGTATTTCTTTCTCAAAAAATATATTGTATATATATATATATGTATGTATGTATTTGGGTGTGTGTATATACTGAACAAAATTATAAATCCAACACTTTTTTGTTTTTGCCCCCACTTTTCATGAGCTGAACTCAAAGATCTAAGACTTTTTCTATGTACACAAAAAAAGGCCTATTTCTCTCAAATACTGTTAACAAATCTGTCTAAATCTGTGTTAGTGAGCACTTCTCCTTTGACGAGATAATCCATCCACCTCACAGGGTGTCCGAAAACCACACATCCCCTTCACATTTGTTATGTATGCTGATGATGCTACTTTGTTCACTGCAGCATCAAGATTACCTGAACTCAATGAGAATCTCCAGCATGAGTTAAACACAGTAATAGACTGGGTGAAAAAGAATAAATTGGTACTGAATATTTCCAAAACTAAATGTATGATATTTTGCAATAGATACATGTTACCAAGTATCACAATCTGCATATACGTTAATTTATTATCTTGGTCAGACCAAGTCAATAGCTGAGCAGAGTTGCTGGATATTTGCAGGAACATCCCAAACATGCTCAATGGGTGACACGTCCGTTAAGTAAGCTGGCCATGCAAGAACTGGGATGTTTTCAGCTTCTAGGAATTGTGTTCAGATCCTTGCAACATGGGGCTGTGCATTATCATGCTGCAACGTGAGGTGATGGTGTGGATGAATGGCAGAACAATGGGCCTCAGGATCTCGTCACGGTATCTCTGTGCATTCAAAATGTCATCAATAAAATGCACCTGTATTCGTTGTCCATAACATACACCTGTCCATACTATAACCCCCCCATGGGCCACTCAATCCACAACATTGACATCAGCAACCCGCTCCCTGCATTTATAATTTTGTTCAGTGTGTGTATATATATAAGGAACAGTTCACCTTTCAATTGTGCTGAAAACTTTCTTACGTTTAAGCCACCGAAATGTGGATGAGTCTGTTTCTTTTTTTGGAAAAGATTTGGAGAAATATACCATCACATCACCTGCTCAACAATGGATCCTCTGCAGTAAATGGGTGCCATCAGAATGAGAGTCCAAACAGCTGATAAAAACAGCACAATAAGCCTCAAGTAATCCACAGGCCTCGAGTACATCTATTAATGTCTCATTAAGTAAAAAAAGGTGTGTTTGTAATAAACAAATCCATCATTAAAACTTAATGTCAACAAGTCCTCTATCAACATTGCTTTCTCCAGTAAGAAAGTTGTCTCATCTGAATCAGGTGGGAAATATGCTAAGCATAATGTTTATAAGCATAAACAGTCCAAAAGAGTTCTAAACAAATATGTTTGATGTGCTTTGATGTGGTGTTTTAAACATTGATGGATTTGTTTCTTAGCTTTTCACTTCACAAAATATTACTTTATACACTGGAGTCGCTTGAATTACTTGTTGAATACTGTGATGTATTTATCAGCTTTTTGAACTCTTTGACGGCACCCATTCACTAGAGGATCCATTGGAGAGTGCAAAAATTCCAAATCTGTTGTGGTGTGATGAAGAAACGTGTTCATCTATATCTTGCATGGCCTGAGGGTAAATACATTTCCAGCAAACATTCATTTATGTGGGAACTATTCCATTTAGGGTGTTGTAGTAACCTATATCAGTCTTTAGCTGGTTGCTATATTTATTGACAGAAGAAATAACGAGGGTTCAAAAGCCTTTTATGTTGTTCTTGAAGACCATCATACAGAATCTTTCCTACAAACCACGTCATTCCATTTTAGGTGGACAATTAAACTGATCGAATATAAAAAAGGACCTTTGAAGAGAACCCACTGAGCGGACTGACACATTCAAATAAACTCAACAGCTGGACTGAAGAGATATAAGGTAAGAAGCCCATTTCTTGTTTTACAGATGGATAGCTTTAGATGTCCAGATGAGAGAGAAAGAGTAACCGCAGCCAAAGTCTGATGAAAAAGCAAACTATAATTTATTGAGTATGTTCACAGGTTTTTCCTCCATCCTCAAGATACAAAGCAGAATGTGGAAGTAAATGAACACCCACACTGAATAACAATGACTGTGGTTATTGCAGGAAATTTCAGATCATTCATAGACTGCCTATGAACATGCCTTTGAATATTGTGGCATTTATTCACTACATCAGGTGTGAATTATTAATAAAATTTAAATTAATAGTAATTATTTCAGTATTAAACTTTGAATTACGCTTTTAAAGCCACATCAAATGACATGGTTTGTCACCGACGTTCCTTTTGTTTTGAAACGAGATTGAATGGTTGACAGCACAAGCTCTCTGAGGTTATTAACAGAGGCACTACATCCATTAAGGCACTCATTTGTTTTCAGTGACTGACAGGAGCCCATTTGTGCTAGACATTCAGTTTAAGTAAATGTAATCACTCTTGAGATCTTTTAAAGCAAAATAGAGGCCTTAGTCACTCTATTTTCCCTGCTATAAACAGTGAAAAATGTAAATTATGGTAATACATTAGGGCCATTCAAAAAAGAAGTAATATATTTGTAAAAATAGAGCTAGTTTCGCTGTGCTTCGGATGAGTTTTGAAATTTGAACGGATTTATCAAAAACGAGACAACACATTATTCAAATGCAATGTTAAACATTTAAGCATAGAATATTAAGACATATTAAGTGAGACTATTATATGTATCATGTGATCGATGTTTGCACATTTTAAGCTTAAGTGGTGGCAACACTACTGATTGAAAATTAAATACTCATTAAAATGGGTCAAATGCAGAGCATTAGACAGCTTATTTATAACGGTATCAGCATATGAAGTGACTTTATGTCAAATGTACAATAATCAGCACTCATTTGCAATCTGATGTATCTTGCCTGCATTCATTTCTAAGCAATTTATGCACAGACAGTTTTCAGTGAACCTGGCACATTTCTGAAATAGCTTTACCATGCTTGCACAGATCACAGTAAATCTTTTGCACTTGAGGATAATCTTAGAATGCCATTTTATCTGGACTAATGTGAAATTAATTTAACTGCACAGAAAATTGTGGAGATGTGATAGTCTAATTACAGGGTTGCTATTCACTGACAGAGTGTACATCTGTGCTCAAGCTTAGTGACAACAAATTATCATCTGTATTAGTCACGCTATTACAATAAGAAAATTACATAGAATAAATATATTAATTTCCAATAGAGTCATTTTCGTGAGCGACAGTAAACACTGGAACAAAAGCATTAAGTTGTTATATAACTCTAATTTGTCATTAATTTTGTAAATGTCTTATAACTTTCAGTTGATACAGTCATAATGTATAGCATTAGGAATATTTATTATTTAGAATTAGAGCTCTTCAGATTTCTGCTGGGGAAAATTGGTGAGAAGAAAAACAGACAACCACACGTCAGGGCTAAAGCCTCTGAGCGGTATACATTAATCTTGACTTGAGCCACACGCTCTGGGTTTGTCCCCAGAAATCAGACCACAAGTTTCCACTCATATGATTTCAGAAAAAGTCTGGTATTCATTTATTTAACTGAGAATAATAACAAAAGAAAACAACAAAATAGCCTAAATAAATATATAATTGACATCTATACTAAATAATAACTATGATTAATACATTTTTAAAACCTCTTTAATTTAATTTAATTTAATTTAATTTAACAATACTACATTATGCTTTGTCGACACTGGAAAAAAACACATGCCAAATACTCTTCAAATTAAAATTATTCTGGGAATGTCTTTTTAATCTTTAATTATAAAAAAGCTAATAATAAATAGATGCAAAATAGAAGCATGTTATTGTGTTGCAAAGAAACTTTTAAAAATATATATTTAGACTGAAGTGTAGGCCTACATGAAGCAGCATTTGATGTTTGATAATGACCTATCAATGAAAGCTGTTAATAAAGCATCAACCTATTAACATTAACGTCTTTGTTTGTAGTCTGTCTGTACAATTCTCATCCTCCCTATAAGTCAAATACTCTCACACACGGTCGTCGAAGACACGCTTTTACTTCTGGTCAGCTTGAAAACTGTGTAGCTCCTTGGTTCCGAAGCAAATCTCCTGGACGAGCCAGAGTTGCGCGGCTGGGTTTTAGACGCGGAATTTCTAATCGAAGATTTACTGGACAGACTCAAGACCGATGACATCTTCTCTCTGTAGCTTTCTCTGAACCTCTTGGCCGATCTGTACAAGTTTCCAACAAAGCAGTAGCAGAGGGGATTGAGGGACGAGTTGGTGAGACCCAGCCATTGCGCAAAGGGTCTGCTCTGGAGAATCCAACGATGCTCGATATTGCTCATCTCGTCGTTTCGATCAGGAGAGCTGGCGATGTTGGCATCGATCCAGATGTCCACGGTGTAAAGAGGCAGCCAGGAGAAAGTGAAGAGCAGCACGAGCGCGAAGACCATTTTGGCGATCCTCTTGCGCGTTTTCAGGCGCGATGTCGAAGAGGTCAGCGCGAGCTGGTTGGGATCTGATATTGATGCCGTGCCTCCTCTACTCAGTTTCCAACCGGTCAGGAAGCAAATAATTAAATTAAAGACCACCGGGAATCCATACAACGCGCAGAAGAGTAAAAAGTTGTAACCCTGGCGCAGTTTGACTTTAGACCAGCTTTCCACGCACACGGTCACTGTATGCAGCTCGTCTAGAAGGGACAGCGTCTTAGTTGTGTTCATGAAAAATAACGGCAGACATAACGCCGAGGACACGAGCCACACCACAGCTATCATGCATATCATTCTGCTGGCCGTGAAGAAAGCCCTGGCGTGCAGAGGACTGTGGACGCTGTAGTATCTGTTCAGACTGATCACGGCCAGACTCAGGACGCTCGCAGAGACGGACACCGCCTGAACGAACGGCACAGCTCGACACAGAAAGTCTCCAAACACCCAGACGTTATACACCTGGTGTCCCAAGTTAACCGGCATGCAGACACACACCACCATCATGTCGCACACCGCCAGGTTGACCAGGAGTCTCCTGGTGGCTGAAGCTCCAGATAAACGATGCCTCCGGCGCGTCAGGACCCACAGAGCCATGATATTCCCCACCAGTCCGGTCACGAAAGAGATCACGTACATCACCATTAAAACTATAGTGTCCGGTTCATGACCCGCGAACAGAAAGTCGATGGAGAAAGGCGTCAAATCACGCCTGGTCCAGTTCTTCTGAAGATGCTCCCAAAGAGAAAAGTTGTTTGGGAAGAAGCGTCCGAATGTGCTGTAAATGCTCGAGGTGTTCATGTTTCCTCTGTGTGCCATTTCATCTGACCATCCGCTTTTTGAGGATCTCCATAACGCCCCCACCCTCAGGAATATCAGGAATATCTATCCATAATCAATAGCCACTTAAATATACTTTTTGCATACACACACACATACACACACACATTTATATATATTCTAATATAGCCATAAATATTTATAAAAATTTTGTATAAATGTAAAAATAATTTATTTTAAAATATATCGTTTTTAAATATGCACAGAATATTTCAGGAAAGATAATTATATATACTTAGCTTTGTATAAATACAATTAAAGTAAATTAAATGTCCTCATTTAGTAAATGCGTGTATGTGTGTGTGAGTGTTTACTGCTCCATACCTCCATTAAAGGCAAACAGACACTACACAGGAAGAGTTATGGACACATGCATGCATACACATACTCTCTCTCTCTCTTTCTCTCTCTCTCTCTCTCTCTCTCTCTCTCTCTCTCTCTCTTCTCTCTCTCTCTCTCTCTCTCTCTCTCTCTCTCTCTCATACACACACACACACTTAAACGTCCTCTTTCTCTTTGCACATGTAGTCCCCCAGATGTCATCCATCCACATCGATTCATATATATATATATATATATATATATATATATATATATATATATATATATATATATATATATTAACAAACTTAAATCAGCTGTCTTTAAATCAATTATGCTAAGCAGTTAGTGGTGGCATCTAAAACTGGCTTTGTTATTGACTAAATTAACTGTTTATAGGTCTGAATCAATATTAGATCATCAGATCAGTCCAGTCAGCTGCTTGTTTTGCCTTTTTGCAGTAGTTTTGCAGATATGATATTTCCAGCTCATTTTAAAGAGCTACTTATAAAATATGAAAACATAATAAAATTAATAGTTTCATGTATAAAATCTGATTGCCTTAGTCATGTTCGAAGCCGTCGCTATAAACAGCCCCAGATGGAGGCTAATGAGCTACATCTTTTGGCAAAGGAATCGTTCATTATGAATAAACATAATTATCTATTTAACATTTTTGTCTTTTGTCATATCGCTGTTACCACCATTTATAAAAGCAATAAGCCACTTGGTGCCATATTACGGTCATTATAATGCTACATTTGATATGTTATGAATTAAAAAAATCATAAATATACCTTAACACCTCAAAACTATAACACACAGTGTTCCAATCCACCAAGTAGCACTGATGAACAGACTTACATAACAGGCCTGCTGTCAAAGTGTTTTAACTCGCTCATTCACATCATGCTGACATGTCAGCTCCAACCTACAGCATGACTAATAAGAAAACTAATAATGATTTGCTCATCATATCAGACACTAGAAGAACATTGCTCGAGTAAGGTCGATAGGAAGGCAAATGATGTGATTTGAACGTCACTGTCTTGCAAGCACATTTATTTGACAATATTCAACACTGACGCAACAAATAGCCCACATGTTTGTAACTTTACTTGCATCACAAAGCTATGCCTGATCTAAATGCCCTACAGCGTTGCAGTTTGTCCCCCACTCAATAAGCTCATTGGATTTTTATGGTCACAGAGATTATTTTTCTTGGATGTTTCAATTGCTGTCTTATTGTGTTCTGCTGTTATTATTATAAAACTGTCAACTGCTTGAGGATTAGTGTTTTTATCACTGCTAAATGACTTCTTTAAACTTGTCTGATGTAGTTTCCTGCATTTTCCTGTCAATAACAGTTATGAATGTTATTAAAAGCAGCATTCACTGCAGCAACGTGATGGACTAAGGTAAAATCTTATGATTTTAAGATTTTAATTGTGCTCTGTAAGAAAAAAAATTGTGATGGTACTAGTAATCTGCTCCAAAGATATTTTTCCATTTTCAAAACACACGTGAAATGGCTGTATTATGCAGGGTTTTTACAGAAATTTCTGTGAGTGCAATTTTTTCAAGTTTTTAAGTTTCAATTTATTAACATTAATAAATTTTTTATTATGGTCATTTATAAACAGAAATACAGGTGCATCTCAGTAAATTAGAATGTCTTGGAAAAGTTCATTTATTTCACTAATTCAACTCAAATTGTGAAACACAGACTTAAGTAGTTTAAGTCTTTGGTTCTTTTAGTTGTGATGTGAATTTGGCTCACATTTAACAAAAAACACCAATTCACTATCTTTACAAATTAGAATACTTCATAAGACCAAAAAAACAAACAAAAAACATTTAGTGAATTGTTGGCCTTCTGGAAAGTATGTTCATTTAGTGTACATGTACTAATACTTGGTAGGGGCTCCTTTTGCTTTAATTACTGCCTCAATTTTAGCGTGGTATGGAGGTGATCAGTTTGTGGCACTGTTGAGGTGGTCTGGAAGCCCAGGTTTCTTTGACAGTGGCTTTCAGCTCATCTGCTTTGTTTGGTCTCTTGTTTGTTATTTTCCTCTTGACAATAGCCCATAGATTCCCTGTGGGGCTAAGGTTTGGTGAGTTTGCTGGCCAGTCAAGCACACCAACACCATGGCCATTTAACCACCTTTTGGTGCTTTTGGTGCTTTTGACAGTGTGGGCAGGTGCCAAATCCTGCTGGAAAATGAAATCAGCATCTTCAAAAAGCTGGTCAGCAGAAGGAAGCATGAAGTGCTCAAAGATTTCATGGTAAACGTGTGCAGTGACTTTGGTCAAAAAACACAATGGACCAACACCAGCAGATGACATTGCACTCCAAATCATCAGATTGTGGAAACTTAACAATGGACTTCAAGCAACTTGAGCTATGAGCTTCTCCAGCCTTCCTCCTTGGTTTCCAAATGAAATACAAAACTTGCTCTCATCTGAAAAGAGGACTTTGGACCACTGGGCAACAGTCCAGTTCTTCTTCTTAGCCCAGGTAAGATGCCTCTGACATTGTCTGTGGTTCAGCAAATTCCTTGACAATTCTATGTGTAGTGGCTCTTGATGCCTTGACCCCAGCATGACACCATATTCTAATTTGTTAATAAAGTGAATTGGTGGGTTTTTGTTAAATGTGAGCCAAAATCATCACAATTAAAAGAACCAAAGAATTAAACTACTTCAGTCTGTATGCACTGAATTTATTTAATACATGAGTTTCACATTTTGGGTTGAATTACTGAAATAAATGAACTTTTCCACAACATTCTAATTTATTGAGATGCACCTGTATATATAACTGCTTATTGTTAATTATGTTATTCACAATAAATAAATTACTGTTAAAATATACATACATGATGACCTTAAACTATGCATAAATGAATATTAACCAAAAAAAATGTTTTTTAGTTAATGATACTTAATGTAAATTAATATTTTAATTAATTAATTATTTATTATTACTCAAGAGTTAATTATTATTAAGACATAATTATTACTCATTTAAAAAGGTGAATTCTTTTCACTGACTTTTTAAAAACATTTGAGCATGTTTTCAATTATGTTAAAATAGTAAAAATAAGTGTTTAGTCTGTATAAACATGTAATTCATAGTAACTGCCTTTCATAATACTATAACTATCAAACATTTTATTTTATTTCTTCTCTCGTTCATTGTTTAATGAATCTAATCTTAGATATTTTTTTTTTCACTTTGGTTATTTTTTTACATGCAAAGTGTACATTTTCAAAACATTTAGTATAGAATCCAAAATCACTTGTGATCAAAAACCTTCTTGAGATCAGTTTGGAAAATATACATTCTTGTGAAAACGGTACAAAAGTGGAGACATTTTGAATGGGAGTGAATGATGTTTGATGCATTATGAATGATAAAAAAGAGAAATCTTTCTGACTATACTGAGGTTGAACATGAATGCAAATCTGTCCATCAAAATTGAGCATGCATCCTTATTCTACACAATGTCAAAAACCTAATTATATGTCAAGCAGTATAGGAGTATCATTCAGTTTGAACAAGGACTCTAAAGAGCAGCACAATACTGCAGTCAAGAGGGTCATTTGAACTCAGATGGTATCAGTAGTTATAATTCAAGTCTTGAGTGATCAGGTTTCATCTCTGCAGATGGGTCAGGTCTCATCATTCACTGGAGTAGTGACCTCAAACCAGAAACCAGCAACAGCTCTTTAGTTCTTTCACCATCCACTGACAGTTTCAAGATTATTTGTTGCTTGAGAATACCACCCTCTCTATTTTTCATTCACAGCCAGCTTCTTTCCCACTTTATTCTTCAAAGGTTTCCATCTGAAAGCGCCACAAGATATTTGGATTAGATTGGTGAGATTGCACTTGGTTTTTCACGAGATGGTACCTTTAATGGTGAGTCATTCATTGTGTTTATCATCCTGGCAAGCTGTGCTGTGCTGAGCTACTGCAAATGCAGGGAGTTAAAGGAGAATCACTGACATGAGTAATCTTCCGGCTTGAAACATCTGCGTTCAAAATCGTCTCGATCTGTTTTTGATGGGTGTACATTTTTCATTTAAATGAGACACTAGACAAGATGCCTAGAAGATGTGTGCCATCTTCACCCACTTCTCCTGAAAATCACCAGAGGGTTCTATTCACAGCAAACTCCAATTGTCCAGATGTGTGACTGTTTCCAGAATCAATACTCTGACGGTCTTTTGCCAATTGAGGTAAAATTGGAAGTTCAAATTGAACATGTCTTGTTCAGTTGTCTTTTGGTTTCTTTTATTTAATGAATTCATTTCTAGCAAAACCTTTTTTTTTCTCGCATAGAGAACACTAACTAGATAGGGTGAGCAATGTACCTAATATCAATATATTGTGGAAATGTTATAAATATACGCTATTTTTTTTAGTTTATTGTTTTTAACAACCACATACTAGTTGTTTTCATATTATTATTATTATTATTATTAGTATTATTATTTTGTATTATTCTGTAAATAAATGTTAATTCTGTATTTGAATACCATGGCCGGTTGAATAAACTATACACACACACACACACACACACACACACAGGTTTTCTTTTATATTAGTAAGTCAGTTAGAAGGAAAGCTTTTATTTTCGTAAATTAAGAAATTTGGTGGCCATTTACGAAAGTACAGGTTATGACTTCCTATTGTTGTGGCGTTGTCAGTTTCCCTAGTGTTTGATCAACAGATGCTGTAGATGTTATTAAGGTGGATTAATTAGACTTCTACTGGTTAAAATAACATATTCTATATAATTATAGGTAAACAAGACGTTTTATTTTATCATTCAACATGTGTAAACCCAAATGGACCGATGGTTAATGTTAGCTGTGACGTTACATAAATTAATAAATAATTTATTAATATTCACTAGAGCAAACTAAATATTGATGGTTTTGGCGGTCATCTGTCAGTAAATTCAGTGATCTAGATCTAGTCTCGTTTTTCGCTGGTGGCACTTTCTGATTTCAGCTTCTGATTTCATCTGAAGTCATGAGTGAATTCAGGATTTATCATGCTGCAAATGAACTTCTCGGGCTTCTTAATGTCCGAGGAGGAGAAGGTGCTGAGGTTTATATTGATTTACTGCAGAAGAACAGGACTGCTTATGTGACCTCTACAGTTTCTGTCGACAGTGCTAAGATGAACATGAAAACTACCAGTAAAATGAATTATCTTTTATTCCATGTATTGTGAATGCAGGAGGCTAATTTACCATGTCTTGCAGATCAAAATAGCAGAACACTCCAAAACTCCTGAAGACTTCTTCAGTAAATATGACGAATTGAAGTCAAAGAATGCACGCAACCTCGATCCACTGGTGTATCTGCTAGACAAACTCACTGAAGATAAAGAGGTAGGTTTAATTAAACTCATTATTCATTTCCACACAAGGAGTACACATAATTCCCCCCTAAACTCAAACATTTGTCAGTGTCTTTATTTTTTAATTTTTTGCTTGTATTCTTCAGACTTTGAAGTTCCTGCAGCAGAATCCACGTCGTACAGCATTCCTGCAACCAGCAGCAAGATGTCCATGCAAGAACTGGAGGAATTGTGGAAAAAGCGGGGAAATGTCACGTCCAGCTCCAATGTGCCTCAGGTAGTGTGTGATATCAATCTGTTAGGTACAATGAACATTGATGAACATCCATATTGGAATACAACATTTTAATATCTATAGCAACATTGTTAATTTACTGTACATGCATAGTCCCTATGCAGTTAGTACAAACAAAGGCAACTTGTGACAGTATACCAATGTGACAGTGACCAATTACAAATACACCATGTGTGAAGGGATAAAGCACTATGCACAAAAGTGATCACAGGTCTGGTTTGCCTTAAGCAACTGTTTAAAACTGATCTTAAATATAGGGAACACCCTTTTTGTGAGTGGTATGCTATTACAATATTTACTTCCCTTTACGCACAGCACTGTTTGTCCCAATGTGGTGTGTCTATGTGAAGACGCTGTTAGTCCTCTAATGTAGTAATTGAAAGGGACAGGGGAAATCCGTGCAAAACCAAAAAGAAAAATCAGTTTTATTTTTTTTAAATCTTATATATGATATTTTTTAAGAATACTACAATCATCAAATGAGATTAGTTTATACAGGTCATACAGGTTTTTTTTTTTTTTTGAGAAAGTAAAAATGCACAAAGTTTCCTGTGAGGGTTAGGTTTAGCTGTAGGGTTGGTGTAGGGCCATAGAATATACAGTTTGTACAGTATAAAAACCGTTACGCCTATGGGATGTCCCCACTTTTCACAAAAATGTGTATATAAATGGATTTAATGATTATATAATTAAATTTAATAATACAATTATTAAATGATTATAAAGGAATGAGTAATAAATGAATAGAAAAGAAAATAAAACAACACAAAACAACACAAATGTATGGTTGCTTTCTTGAAGCAACACACACAGGATGCTACAAAGAATCCTTAGATCCTTCAGCGCCTTTCGCAAGACTTTCATGCTTTTCATCTTCAGAAAGATCTTTCTTCCTCATCATATTTCATAAGAATTGTGACTTACCTAATAATGTGGAACTACCTCTCTTAGTAGGAGGTTTTTCATTTACCTAAGAAGACCTGGAATAATATTTAACCACCCCATCTGAGATTGATAATAGTTATCTAAAATGATATGAGAGAAAAAAAAAACTGAACTGACTGACTGAATCCCTACTTAAATTCACTTTCTAAATAATTTTGAAAACTGTGTACACTGTGGTCATCTGTAAAATGCTGAGAGACCGACATTAACAAGAAGAACCCTGTGTTTCCAAACTAGGTTTATGACCGGCCTGCGCTGATTAGGGATTTCATCACTAGCCTCACCCCTGTGGGAGATCCCGTGATGGCTATTGATATGTTTGGCTATTGATATGTTTGACATGGTTTTCCAAAATCAGAGCCTTTGATCAAAATCACATCTTATATTAAAATGTATTTATTATTAAATGTGCTTCTGATTCATTGAATGTTTGTTTCATGACTTGTTTGCAGATGCCATACAAATAAAATTAAATAGAAATAAAAACAACATTTTCTGTGATTAATAAGAACAACAAAGAATTATAATAATGGTAGCATTTTTCTATATATATGGAAATTAAGTTAAAGATGAGTGGAGCTTTTAGATTGTGCATGTGCACGCATACAAATAAGTATTGTGTTTGATCTTTTAAAGACATTTTTGTTTTGCTAAAGTTGGAGGTTCCTGTTAGGAGGACATTCAATTTATGACTCATAACCTGCCAAATTGGCTAATGGTTTGATATGCGTAACCTGCCACAGTTGATTTTTCAACTGCATGTGGTGGGTCGGCGGTGTTCTTTTGAAACCCTGACTGCAATATCAAATCAGTTTTGTTAATAATGTCAGAGGGCTTTTATAAAAGGGGTCATATGATGTAGGGCTGCGCAAATAATCGTAATTAAATCGTGAAGGCAATAAATCGCAATTAGGCAGAAGCTGTGACTGGCATGCTTATCTTTCAGTGAAGCACGGTTCTGTGATCAGCAGAGGGCCAGAGGGCGTTTTCGTGCAAAAAAATTCAAATATGCCCCGAAGAAGAAATACAGGAAATGCCTATCGCTGCAGCTAAATAAACACAAGATTTAACTGCTTTCATTGATTCAGTGTGAGTAATAAACACGACTAAGGTAATATGTGGTTTATCTGAGTTCTTCTTATTATAATATTCATCATAATTGAAAAACAATTGAACAATTAAAAAAAAAACTGTGGAACACACTACACTATTTATATTTATATATACATACACTTATTTATCTAACACACATTTTTAGATTACACTTAAATTTTTTGCACATACCTTGCACCTGTACATACATAATGCTCATTGTAATATACCTGCCATTCATTTTCAATTTGTATATTTTTGTTCCTTATCTACCTATTTGTATTTTTTTACATTTTTTATTCAATTTTGTGTTTTATGTTCTGTCACTGTCATTATGTTGCACTGTGGAGCTTCTGTCACGAAAACAATTTCCTCGTATTTGTGAACATACCTGGCAATAAAGCTAATTCTGATTTTCACCTGGCCCTTTTTCCTCAGACTTGACACACACGCAGGTTGCCAGAGTGATGACACAACAAGAACAAGTGCACTTGACAATGAATGAAATGAAATACGCTGTGAATGAAATTCCGCCAACTGGCAACACGGCGGGCCAAAATACAATTGGGTAACTTGGCAGTGGGAGGGTTTCACAAACCAAAACAGAGACAGACATTTTGGCCCGGAACGCACATTTTCAAAGGAGAATAACTGACTGTAGCATTGTTTATCAGATAAACAAGTATGTTAACTTAGCATGTTTCTTAAACATCTGCAAACATATTATGGTATTTTTATGCTTTAGTAGAGCCAGAAACTAACTGTGATTGGAGATGAGCTACACCTGCGCACCACCGCCCGTATCGAGTCCCACGTAGGAGATGGAAGGATATAAAACTGGAGTGACGACCGTGAAGGACGAGAGAGGACCAGGCCTGGGACATTATTTTATGTTTGCTTTTTATTTGTGCGTGTCAGTCGCCGTGAGGGGCTGACGCGCCGTTTTGTATTTATTTTTGATTATTAAAATGCTTTTTGATTGTGCGCCGGTTCCCGCCTCCTTCTTCCCGATGATTACAAAGGGAATATCGTTACACTAACATACAGCACTTTTAAAATTTTTCTGATGGTTACACAGATGTTATATTAAAAGCATCTAGGTATTGATGGCATGATTTAAGATTTTGATAGAATATTGCTAGCATGTTTTACCACATTTTTGTTATATGGTTAGCATGTTGCTAATGTCTCCAATATCATGTATTATTAACATGTTTTTGCACAACCGTATGATGAATTGGCACGTAACTAGCCTGTTTCTAAAACAATTATTTTTTTTATTGTTAACACAATTGTTAACATGTTTCTGTCATGTTTTAGTGTGGTGGCAGCATGATTTTAACAAGTTAATTATGTTGCTAGTATAGTTCAGCACACTGCTAGTATGATTTATCATGGTGTTAGCATGTTTCTAGCATGTTTTTAACACTGGCATGTGGTGTTATGTTTCTAGCATGTTTTACTGTTGACACAGAGTCAGTGCCAAAACGTTTGTATTTCTGAATGGGGCCTTGGTAGAGATTGTGTTTTGGGGGGTTCACTTCACCTGCACATAGCGCCAACACTGTTGACTTGCTCATGCTAATGCAATTTCTCCAAGAGGTTCTCTGCATGCTTAAGTAGAGAGAGTATGTTGAGCAGATCGAAAAAACATATTACTATGCCAGTAAGGTTCTGCTTGATTTCCTGATGGAGGAAAAGGAGCTTGTTTCACGCCTGAGGTAAATAATCTGAGCCAATGGTGTGGCAATTCTCACAATGTTTCAGACACCAATACTTTAATCATTCAGAAAAATCTGGCCAACTGAGATTTCCATCTGGAGATAAAGGTTAGGATCATGATTTATTGTTAGTACTGCAGCAGACCATAGGTGTTTATCTATTTGAACTTATGGCATAATTTTCTCATCCTCGTGTCATTCCAAATACAAGATTTTCATTTATGTTCAAAATATATAAAGTCCATGTAACCAAACTTTGACAATTTAAATGGATCGTAAAGACATGGTAAACATAGTATATTGAATTGAATGTGATAATCAAAATCTTCTGAAGGGACATACTTGCCTTATGATGAATAGATTTAAAGGGTTAGTTCACCCAGATAGCAAAATTATGTAATAAATAACTCAACCTCATGTTGTTCCAAACCCGTAAGATCTCCGTTTATCTTTGAAACGCAGTTTAAGATATTTTAGATTTGGTCCGAGAGCTCTCAGTCCCTCCATTGAAGCTGTGTGTACGGTATACTGTCCAGAAAGGTAAGAAAAACATCATCAAAGTAGTCCATGTGACATCAGAGGGTCCGTTGGAATTTTTTGAAGCATTGAAAATACATTTTTGTCCAAAAAAAGCAAAAACAACAACTTTATTCAGCATTGTCTTCTCTTCCGTGTCTGTTAGTGATATGTCGTTCGTGAACGAATCGTTCTTTTTGAATGAATCTTTTAGGTGAACGAATCGTTCTCGTTCACGTAATCCACTGACTCATATTTCTCGTTCACTGAAATTCCTCCCTCCACAGCAGGTGTAACGCTATAAGCAGTGCATGCGCAGCTCGGTGAACCGGGTATCTTTGAAATGTTTCCACTGTCTATGATCCAGTGGGGTCGCTGTGTCAATTTTTTTAACTTTCTATGAATGCTTCATCCTGTCAAAGCATTACTCAACCTCGAGCCAATAGCCTTCGAGTATGAGATGTAACGGAGCATGTGATTTGTTAATGGAAGTGAACGAATACGCCCTCCACTGAACAGTTTCACATGAGTCTGAACGAGATCTAGAGAATCTTATCGTTCGTGAACGAAATGACTGAA
Organism: Carassius gibelio; assembly: GCF_023724105.1. NCBI lineage: Eukaryota > Metazoa > Chordata > Actinopteri > Cypriniformes > Cyprinidae > Carassius > Carassius gibelio. The sequence continues at coordinate 16,586,633 of NC_068407.1, read as the reverse complement.
CTGGTACACATGTCATTCGCGAACGGGTTGATTGAAATGATGTCGTTCGTGAATGAAATGACTGATCTGATACCCATGTCGTTCGCGAACGAGCTGAATGGTTTAGTAAGTCTCGTTCGTGAATGAAATGACTGAACTGGTACACATCGTTCATGAATGAAATTAACTGGTACATATTATCTCGTTTGAGGGCGAAATGAATGAGTAAACCTGGTCAGTTGGCAATTTAGCATGTCAAGCTCTAAAAATGCAAAAGCTTGTTTTCATATTTAGCAAACAGAACATAACTAGATGTTTAATCGCTGATTTATGTATGTATATATATAATATACTAACTGTCTGACCAAACAATTAAAATTCTAACTATGCAGGAAAACCTTGTGCTTTGTTCATCTGAACAACTTAATTAGACTTTATATACTGAATGTGATTATGTACACATTTTAATAAAGCCAGATCAGTTTTTGTCACAAATGAATACGTTCGTTGACTTAAGACATAACACATAATACACTCTTTTTCGCCACCTGCTGGCATATTTTGTGTAATACGAAGAAATGGTAACTGAACGAATCAGTAAACGAATCTGAACAAATCATTTTGGTGAACGAACTGAAAACGAACGAATCTCTTGAAAGATTCATAATTTCCACCACTAGTGTCTGTTGTGAGAGAGAGTTCAAAACAAAGCAGTCTGGATATCCGGTTTGCGAACGAATCATTCAGTTCACCAAATCGAACTGAATCGATCCAAACCTGTAAAAACATAGTTCATTTTCGGAACACAATTTAAGATATTTTGAAAGAAAACCTGGAGTCTTGTGACTGTCCCATTGACTGCCAAGTAAGTTACACTGTCAAGGTCCAGAAAAGTATGAAAAGCATTGTCAGAATAGTCCATCTGCCATCAGTGGTTCAACCATAACATTATGTAGCTACAAGAATACCTTTTGTATGCAAATTAAACAAAAATAACTACTTCATTCAACAATCTCCTCTGTCTCCTCTGTGTCTCTCCACATCTGCGTAGCCCCATTGTGGAGAATATGAGCTATACGCAGAGCTCATGCTCTTCTGTGTCACAATGATACGTTTTCTACAAGTATTTACGCTGTGATTTGAAAGAAAACAGCTCATCCTTGTGGTGCGAACCACTGATGGCAGATGGACTATTCTGCAGTGTTGGGCAAGCTACCTGGAAAATGTAGTGAGCTAAGCTACCAGATACTGTACAGTAAATGAAGCTTCACTACACTGAAGCTACCCCCCTGGGAAATGTAGCAAGCTAAGCTACATCAACAGTAGCTTGCTACATCTAAGCTACTTTTAAAATTAAATGTTTATGTTGAACACGTTTTATTACAAGTCAATGCTATCTCAGTGCTCAAAACTGTCAGTGAAACAGAAAGGCAGGTTTAATTGTTTAGTTTAATAGTTTTTTGTGTTCCTTAACAATTTGGCAACAAAAACAATCAAAATACATGTAATTAACAATGTGCGCACAAGGAAGTGTATGCACCTGTTGCATGGGCATGCTTAATATACTGTAGGCCTTTGCAGAACAAAATGCAAGACCTCCAAACAGTACAAAAAAAATAAATAATTTGATAATTGATAACCAAGCTACTGAGAAATGTAGTTAAACTAGTAGCTTCGCTGCTTGTAGCGACGCTACTGCCCAACACTGCTTTTCTGACAATGCTTTTCATACTTTTCTGGACCTTGACAGTGTAAGTTACTTGGCAGTATATGAGACAGTCAAAAGCCTCAAGGTTTACCTCCAAATTATGTTAAATTGTGTTCCGAAGATAAACAAAGCTTTTATGGGTTTGAAAGACATGGGGGTAGGTGATGACAAAATTTTCATTTTGGGGTGGAGTATCCCTTTAATAATGAATTTTTTAGTAACATGCAGATTTTCCCTTCACAAGACATTAATTGACTGTGGATAACTGTGATGTTTTATAATAGTTTGGACTCTTATTCTGAGAGCATTCATTCAATGCAGAGAATGAAATGCTAAATTGCAAGTCGCTTTGTAAGAAAGCATCTGCCATAAATAAAGGTAAATGTAAATTTCTCCAAATCTGTTCTGCTGAAGAAACAAAGACAATTTTTATTTTTGGGTGAACTATTTCTTTAATTTAGGCAATTATTCGCATAAACATTGATCAAAATGCATAAACCACATATATTCTGGTGCAGCTGCATCACATTGTCATCTGTTTCCAAAGCCCAAAGTAAATAATCTTAAAGATTATTTGATATTTTCAGCAGCTGTGAACTGAATATCACCTAATTTCTTACATTTTGTGTAAGAGGTCAATCAAACATTACTTCTTAGTGGATACAGGAGACTTTTTCATCCATTTTATGGATCTGACGGAGGAAGAACTGAAGAAGCCGGTTTGTGACATCATTCCTCCACGGCTGGAGGCCCTGCTGGAGCTGGCCCTAAGAATGAGCACTGCCAACACACACCCTTCAAAGATAATTTAAAGGTCAAATGTGCATCTGTCAATTGTCGTCTTCAATTACTTCAACAGTCGCACTTTGTAATATGTAGAGTATGTTTGTGTATTCTTTGTAACAGTCGGGCGTAAAGGTGTTGGGCAATTGCTTTTGGAGTAGATATCCAAATGAAAAACAAATTGTTGTTCAGTTTCATTTTTTGCTTAAAGACAGGTAATTTTACTCAGTATCTTTTGTCTTTGTTGTGCTGGCCGATACACCAGTTATTCTGCACTTACAGCATGCCCTAATCAGATGTGATGTGACAAGATTCCAACAAAAAGCAATTTGTCTGTCCACTCCGGATGTGTTATGTGCTTTGAAATAAAGCTGAAATTGCAATTATGGCAAATCACAGTCTGCTAGTTAATTACTATAAATAAATATATAAGACGGATGATTCATGAAGCAAAGCAGGTTTTTTTTTACTGGCAAGAGAAAATGTCATCCAGCAATTTAACGTTTTGTGTGTGAAAATGGCTACTGTCACCCATCTAAATGGTTGTATTGTTTGCAAAGTGGTTGCACTATTTCATGCACTTAGGGTGCTATTATTTTTTGTGTTGTTTGATGAATTTTCAGCAAGAGATTTAATTTAAATAGGAATCCATGCATTTTTTTAAATGTTGCTCGTTACACACTGTGTGATCGGTAATGTTGCACATTATATACTACAATATTGAAAATGACGCACATTACACATTGTGTTATTAGAAATTAAGCACATTACACTACTTTTTTGGAATTGTCACGCATTACGTTATTTGAAATGACGCATATTACACACTACATTATTGGAATTGTCGCACATTACATTATTGGAAATGCCTCACATTACTAAGGCTGTGCAAAAAATCTACTGCGATTTTCATGCGCATCTTGTCAGTAAAGACGCTCCTGTGATTATAAGTACATCTCCAGCACGTGCTTTCAGATCAGGATTGCCAGGTTTTTAAAACAAATCCTGCCCACTTGCTTCTCAAAACTAGCCCAATTGCGTTTCCAGGAGGTTCCCCGATAAAAATTGCATACACATAACATCATTGGAAATGTCGCACATTACACGCTGCGTCATTGGAAATGTTGAGCGTTACACACTGTGTAATTGAAAATGTCACGTTACACACTATGTTATCAGAAATGTTGAACGTTACACACTACATTTTTGGAAATGTTGCACATTACACACTGCGTTATTGGAAATGTCACACATTTTCAAATGTCGTTAAGCACTAAACAATGAGAAAACTCCTTTAACACAGTGTTCTGTTGTACAGAAAAGCCTTGACAAGATACCAGATGCTCTTCAGGCACATGTTCTAGTGCAAGCATGTGGAGAGGCTGCTCTGTAATGTGTGGATTAGCAATAAAGCAGCTAAGCAATATTCACTGCACTCTGCTAAATGGTGAGACTAAATGTCTGTTGGACTGTGTATCTTCACGTGAACATCTTTTAAGTAGCTCTAGTATATTGTAGGATTGCTGCTGCCTTTGCATTAAGACAATGGATGCTCAACTTTGTGCAGAATTATAACTTTGTGCAGAACCCTATAAATTCCAGTCTTTTCCTGTTGTTTGTATGGAGTCCTTTCCGTTCGTATGTTCAGCCTTCTCGTCTTCCGAGATTCCTTCTTGTCTTCTCGTCCTCCAGGTTCCTGTTTCTTTTCCTTTCCTGTTCCCTCTTTTGTTTATTTGTTCATTTGTTTTTGGACTGATTTTTGGTTTTGACATTTGGAGTGTTGTTTGACCACGATTTGGACTATCCCTTAATAAAAATACCTGCAACTGGATCTCTCGCTCTCCCTGTGTCTCTCTGGGCAACGATCGTCACAGAAGGACTCCATCAACGAGATCCAGCAGTATGTCTGTTCATATTTCCTCCCCAGCCACCGAGTGGGAGAGGTATGGTTTTGAGGGTACCTGCCTGGTCGTGTTCCGTGGGACCAGGGGAGGTCGCTCAGGAGTGAGTGGTCAAGAGGAGGTCCGGCATCGCTCTCCACTGTGGCCCCCCGTCGACCCTGAGTTCGGATGGGAGCTGCCGTCTCCCCATTGTGGACAGAGAGGGGAGAGGAGGCACAAGTCAGCGCCACAGCACAAGATGGCCACCGGCCCAGCACCACTGCCCATGATGGCCGCAGGTCCAGCAACACTGCACAAGATGGCCGTCAACCCAGTTCCACGGGGCAAGATGGACGCCAGCACAGCGCCACAGCACAAAGTGGTCACCAGCCCAGCGCCACATTGTAAGATGGCCGCCAGCTTAGCGTCAACGCCCAAGATGGCCGCTGAGACGTTTTTGGATTATTTCTCCATGCTGTCAAAATCCTAGAGATTCCCAAGAGTGTTCATGTCACGTCTGCCGATCCAGAGACTGTTCACGTCACGTCTGCTGAGCCAGCACCACAGTACAAGATGGCCACCAACCCAGAGCCACTGCACAAGGTGGCCGCCAGCCCGGAGCCACAGCAGAGGATGGCAGCTACAGTGGGCTTTCCTGAGTTGAGTCAGGTTCCAGTTGACCTTCCAGAGTCGAGTCATATTCCCGTTGACCTTCCAGAGTCGAGTCATATTCCCGTTGACCCTCCAGAGTTGAGTCAGGTTCCAGTTGACCCTCCAGAGTCGAGTCACGTTCCAGTTGATTTTCCAGAATCAAGTCAGATTCCTGTTGACCTTCCAGAGTCAAGTCAGGTGCCCGTTGACTTTCCAGAGTTGAGTCAGGTTCCGGTTGACCCTCCAAAGTCAAGTCAGGTGCTCGTGGACCCTCCAGAGTCGAGTCAGGTGCTCATGGACCCTCCAGAGTCAGGGTTAGTCACCGTCGACCTTCCAGAGTCAGGGTTAGTCACCGTTGACCTTCCAGAGTCGAATCAGATTCCAGTTGACTATCCAGAGTTGAGTCAGGCTCCTGTTGACCACCCAGAGTCGAGTCATGTTCCAGTTGATCCTCTTGAATCGAGTCAGATTCCTGTTGACCCTCCAGAGTCGAGTCAGGTGCTCGTGGACCCTCCAGAGTCGAGTCAGGTGCTTATGGACCCTCCAGAGTCAGGGTTAGTCACCGTTGACCTTCCAGAGTCAGGGTTAGTCACCTTTGACCTTCCAGAATGAGGGCTAGTCACCGTTGACCTTCCAGAGTCAGGACTAGTCACCATTGACCTTCCAGAGTCAGGGCTAGTTACCATGGACTTTCCAGAGTCAAGGCTAGTCACCGTTGACCTTTCAGAGTCAAGTCTAGTCACTGGTGATCTTCAAGGACAGAGTCAAGTCACCGGTGATCTTCAAGGACAGAGTCAAGTCACCGGTGATCTTCAGGGGAGAATTCGAGTCACCATTGATCTTCATGAACAAGGAAACACCATGGGAGTACCAGAGTCTCATCATTTCTCTATGGATCTACCAGAGCCTCTCCACGTCTCTGATGAACTACCAGAGTCTCTCCATGTGTCTGATGATCTACCAGAGTCTCTCCACGCTTCTGCGGAACTTCCAGAGCCTCGTCACGTCTCAGTTGAACTCTCTGAGCACCCGACTGATCCTGCTGTGGCCACGGAGGCTACCCTTAACTTGTTCAGGTTTTTTGTTTCAGACTTGCCCAATCAGACTTATCCTCCTGTTTATTCGGCCACATGGAGGTGGTGGTCTTCTGCTCCGCCCTGGGGGGCATCTAGTTCGGATGCACGGATGTGGTGGTATTCTGCTCTGCCCTGGGGGGGGGCGTCTGCTTCGGCCGCCCGGATGTGGTGGTCTTCTTCTCTGCCCTGGTGGGTGTCACGTGATGTCTTTCTTGGACTTGTGTTTTTTTTTTTTTTTTTTTTTTTTTTTTCTGTCTGTCTTCCTCCTATGAACCTGGCCCTCCATCCCTCCCCCTGATCCTCCGCCGGTTCACCTCCCTCCTGGGTTACTTGTCTGTGTCTTTCTTTCTGTTTCCCTCTAAGGACCTGGCCCTCTGTCCCTCCACCTGATCCTCCGCCGGTCCACCACCCTCCTGGACTCCTTGTTTTATGTTGCACTTCCCTTGTCTCTGTTTTCCCATTGTACCTGGTTCTCTTGTCTCTGTTTCCCCATTTTACCTGGTCGTCTTGTCTCTGTTTCCCCATTCTACCTGGTCCTCTTGTCTGTGTTTTTCCCATTTTACCTGGCCCTCCGTCCCTCCCCCTGGTCCTCCGCCGCTCCACCTCCCTCCTGGTCTCTTTGTGTCTTTGGTTTTCCCTTGGGTTCGGGTGGAGCATCTGGCAGCTGCTCCGTGGAGGAGGGGGTAATGTCACGCTGTCTAGTCTAGGCTCACTTCCCCTTAGGCACTTCACCGTAGGCACTAGATTTCCTCTAGTCTTGTCCTGTTATCACAGTAATTGCACTCCTGTTAATTTTAATTTTACATATTTAAATGTATATGACATGTACTTATAATGTCTGGAGTGCTTACTTAATTCCATTAAAATTCCTTATTTGTATCCCAGTATCCCTTATATGTTTCAATGTAAAGAGCACAGTGATCATAGTTCTCTCAAATAATTGTAACCAGGCTGTTATGTAATAATCATGATAGGTATGGCTGAGCACAAATGGGATATAAACTAATTTACAGCTCGTTATAGGTTTCCAACTCTGATGATGTGCTGGCCTCACACCAGTTTCCTGGATAACTGTCTAAAGGACTGTATGCTCCCCAACCCTGAGCTGCTCCGCATCTTCTCCAAGCTCATGTCTGTCTGTGTTATGTTCACCAAGTGCATGTAGGTAAAAATACACAAATTATTGAGAAATCCCTGCTTTTATATATGGTTGGTACCAGGCGCGTAGCCAGTAATGGGCCAGGGCGGCACTGGCCCGCCCACATTACTCAGTGGCCCGCCCAGGCAAGTTTGATTAAAATACATTTTTAGTTTATTTTTATTATTCAAATGTATTTAAGAAAATATATTAATATAAACCTGATTTATTGTTGACTGGTGTGTGTGTGTGTGTTTAATTTGTTTTCCGAATAAAATGGAATTGTTGAAGCAAGTTGTAGAAAGCGTCCCTCCTGAACCTAGGCCTAATTGGTTGCTATGGTTGCTAGGGCGACAGGAAGACTCTCTGAGCGGCGGGCTCTGGCGGCCTTTAGCCAATGTATTAACATCGCCATAATAATGGCTAAACAAGTTTCTTTAATGTTTTATTTAAATTTAAATAAAAAGAGTTGAGGAAGAAGACACGCCACTGCCTTCATCTGTCGAGTCCACCCAGCCCAGCTCTTCAGACTCATTAACCCACAAGAAGGCTAGTCAGGCGCCGGTGGCGGCCGCCGCGTGCTCCCTGGCGGCAGTGCCAGTGCTCTCTCCCGGTCAGCCTGACGCGGGTTTACCCGCCGATCTAACTGCAATAGATGAACCACCTTCACAACCCAATCTGAAAGTATTTCTACATTGTTTAAATGAGTTGCTATTTTTTTGGCACAAAAGTTTAATTTCCACCATTGCATTGTATATGGTTGATTTAACAGAAATTAGGGAGCGTGTTGTTATTTATTTCAAACCATGCTCTGCTGAGTTTTCATTATTTTAATTTCTTTTACTTTTAGCCTATATTTTCGGGTGAACTGTCTGCACTGCTGAGTAACTTGAATGAAATAGACAGGTTATTGTCTATGCTGGTGGTTTGTCCAGCCTTTATTGAGCTCTGTTGGTTGAACATGATGATTAGACAGTGTTTTGTTATTGCCTTTGCCGAATATTGCAAAATAAAGGTGTAACTGTTTTTGCAGTTTTTCTATTCTTTTTTCCACTCTCTAAGGTTATTTAAGTCATATTTTTTCTAGGAAAAACTATAGGCCCACCCACTTTTTTAATGGCCCGCCCAAAATACAATTTCTGCCTACGCCACTGGTTGGTACGATTAAAAATTTTTTTTTGAAGTCTGTTATGATCACTTAGGATGCATTTATTTGATCAAAAATACAGTAAAACGGTATACAGTACTAACCCCCCCCCCCCCACCATACAAAAGATTATACTGACTCCAAGCCTTTGAATGGTATAGTGTATAATGTCACAAAAGCTTTTTATTTAAGATAAAAGCAGATCTTTGGATTTTTCAAAGAATCCTGAAAAGAATGACTCAACTGTTTTAAATATTGATGATAATAATAATGAACTACAAATCAGCATATTAGAATGATTTCTGAAGGATCATGTGACACTGAAGACTGGCATAATGATGCTGAAAATTTAGCTTTGATCACAGGAATAAATTAAATTTTTTAAATATATTCAAATAGAAAGTGATTATTTTAAATAGTACAAATATTCACAATATTATTGCTTTTGCTGGATTTTGGATAAAATAAATGCAGGCTTGGTGAGCAGAAGATGTTGTGTTGTGAAATGTACAAATTTGCTATTATTTCATAATGAAGCTTTACTATTCTGTCATGCTCATACTGAAGTGTTTATTTGGATTGTTTTGCAAGCGGTTCACTCATAGCATGGCACGACACTATGGAAGGTTCTTCAGCCTCCGCTGACCAGACAGAAGAGGCAGAGAAAAAAAGACTGGCCTCTAAAATGAGCCATTGGCATTGAATAAATTATTTGACAATACGAAAACTAAAAACACACTTTAAAAACAGGCTGTGTATTGTAATCACTGTCACCATAATAATAAAAAAAATATATATATATCTTTATAATTGAACATTTAAAATAAATAATAATCATATTTTATCTGACTATCAGCAAGTTTGACAGTGACTTCAGCATATTATTGCTGGATCTTTTGGATAAGCTCAGCATTTACAGTACCAGTGACTGTGAACACAGCATGATCAGCATGATCTACAAGCGAGTTGTGAAAAGAAGCTTTTGGTACAATTTCCCTCTGCATGTATTTGTGTTTACTGATTTAACCTGGCCTGAGCATTAATAACAGAAATGTGTAGCGCAAGCATTTGAAATCTCTTACATTTGAAAAGCTTATGCAACTCTCATTAAAATTCAGTCTGCTCAACAGAGGTGCTATGAATAATGAGATTTCTTTTTATAGGCTGGACTTCAATGGCTTCTACACAGAGAGATCGGAGAGAATGGCTATCGAGAGAAGCCAGAAAACTGCTGCATAACATCATCCATTCTAAAATTCAGTTTTTTTTAAAGTGTTCAGTGTGCTGATTTGTCCTTTATTTTTATTTTTTATGAAAATATGTCGTAATATTCCATGGTGCTGTAACATAAAGCACTTAAAGTCTTGTTTGATAATTTTCTCCTATCTTTTGGAAATGTATTTAATGGTCTTGTACAGTTTTAATGAATTCAACCTGACTGAAAACCCAATATAATGTAAAAAATGTAGCTTTATTAACTTATTCTAAACACAACTGTATTACTTTGACGAACTTATTTTCAATGCAAGAGAAGACTGATCGCTAATGTGCTCATGGTATTTGCTTTATCCAAAGATCTCCACTATGTGCTTGAATGTGTCTGACAGTCCAAACTAAGCCTGACTTGAGCAATATATTTTCTACATTTTAGAGACTATATTAACATCTGTTTTTGGTCCACTAACAAAACAGTTTCAAATGCTACATGTGGTGTTTAATTCCTCGGCCCAGTTGGTCAAAACATTTATCTGTGGCCAGTTACATAAAAGGCTTAAACTACTCTTAAATAGTTATATATTGGTAGAATTGTCTGATTGCTTCTTCTGTCTTCGTTATGGATAAGAGCATCTGCTAAATGACTAAATTTAATAAAAATATAACTTAAAGCCAAAAAGCAATTCTGATCACCCTTTGGTTAAATGCTAGTCGGTCAAACTAGCCCTGAAGGCGCAGTCTTAACATAGTGGCTATGTTTTATATAACTGGACCCAAGATTCCCACATTCTGCAAGCCAGGATCTATATTACCTTTGTGACTTTTTTTTTTTCAAAGCAATTTTTGTTTTGGACCACTATAATCCAGATATAGACTTCTTGAGACCAAATCCAGATTATTAGTGCTCTAAATGGCACTAGACATCCCAATTTAGGCTGTTCGCTATATAAAGAAATACAGGTTGTCAGCATGTACAGTGGTGGCCAAAATTATTAGAACACTAGTATCTTCACCAGTTTAAAAATGGTTTTAAACCAATCATTTCTATGTTTTGCTGTAGTTTGTTGGTAGGAAATATCAGTTTACATTTCTCAACATTATTTTTTCCATTAATTTAACCCTTAACGGTCACTCACGTTTTTGAAGATAGACCTGAATGTGCATGATACAAATCCTCATTTTTACAAAAAACATTTTGTAACATGCTATTGATGTACCATTTACATGGTAATGCAATGTCTGATTTTAAAATGGGTTTTAAATGATGAATTTTTAGATTTTAAGTTTTCAGTTGATATATAATTTCTGATGATGTCTAAAATGTAATAGAGAAAAAGGCAACGAAGAAGTCTTTTTTTTTTAAACAAAGGTCAAAACTCCTGTTATAATGTAAATTTTTGAGGGTGCACTCTTGTCATAAATTAATCTATTACTTTTCCTGCATAATTTTAAACAAAAAACATTGGTAAACTATATTTTTGGGAGTCTTAGACCTTTCCAACGATATATAGTTTGTCAAGATTAGATTATATTTGATTGTAATATAGTGAAGTAAACGTAGGCGTCCTGTATTCGGGACGGGGTAACAGTTAAGGGGTTAAATAATCCAGTGAGACTTTTGTTTGCACAAGGAGTTTGCCAACAGCCAGTGCTACCGAGATCTGATCTGAAAATCTTCCAGTCTGTCTGGAATGACATGAAAAAACAGAACAAACGAAGACAGACCGTGGCAACGGTCTTTGCCAGGGCTGGATCCAGACTGAAGCTTGTGTAAATCCTAGTTACACAAACAGAGAAACAGAGACATAATTAGCATAGCTGCTGTTCCAACCAAGAAAGAATGATTTGTTCAACCCCCAAAATAATCATTCAAAAGTGTTCAATAATTTCAACGCATTTAAAGATAAAGTTATATTAAGCACATTATTTTCAAACACATCTAAAATAATATCAAATCTTTTTTTTTTTCTTTTTTTTTTTTGGTGAGAGTTGATGTGAGAATTCTGCATCTTGATTACGCAATGACATCATAACAACTTTAAGCAACGAATAGACCCCCCTTTAGCAAATTTCTCTGAAACTTAGTTGGCAAAGGCAACACTGCTCCCAAAGAGTGTGGATTCTCTCACTTTCTGCAGAATGATGCCTAATTGTTAAACCAGGAGTAGGCAAGTTTGGTCCTAGAGAGCCCCAGTCCTGTAGAATTCAGCTCCAACCCTGAAAACCCCCTCACCTGTCTGTAACCTGAAGACACCATGAGCTTGTTCAGGTGTGTTTGATCAGGGCTGAAGCTGAACTCTGCAGGACTGCGGCTCTTTAGGACCGAACTTACCTAAACCATCATTACAGAAGACTTCATTAAATCCTCATAACAGGGGTGTCCCACCGTGCTCCTGGAGAGCTATCATCCTGCATATTTCAGCTCCAACGCCAATCAAACCCATCAGAACTAGCTAATCAAGGTGTTCAGGGTTGCTTGATAATTACAGACAGGTGTGCTGGAGCAAGGTTGGAACTGAAGTCTGCAGGACGGTAGCTCTCCAGGAGCAGGGTCGGACACCCCTGCTTTACAATACATGCCTTTACTCGACTTTGAAAGGATTTGTGATTCGCGCGACATACCGTTAGGTGGCGCTTGTGCCTCAGCTCTTAAACTTTAAAATGTGATCAGTAACTTAGGTGCATTTGGTTCAGCATGCAAAAGGAATAATCTCAAATAAAATAATAAACGATCAATCAAACGTTTTATTTAAATGTACCATTTAAAACAAATACTGTGAGAATCACATCCGCAATTAGGCTACAAGTGAGCTGAACAGGTAGGCAGTCTGAAGTAAGTCCACACCCTTCACAAACTCTCCCGAATGGATGAGGGCACTGCAATGAGCACGCAGTTTCACAGACAGACGCACATCACTATGAAAGTGCACTAAATGAAACCCTGTTTTTTTCTGTCATGTTGCGCGTGGCAGTCGAGTCTGCGGCAGGTCTGCCCAAAAAGAAATTGGGCAGCCCAGACCCCTTCGCATCTGTGTTGTTTAAAGGTAAGAACTCCTCGTGTTTCCTATTTAGCCATTAGACCGTACAATAACGGCACCGACTATTAATTTGGTCAATCTGACGTGTTTCTAATCATTTTAGACGAAAAGAAGAAAACCAAGCACGTTAGCAGTGAATTGAACCCAGTGTGGAATGAGGTCTGTTGAGTTTTTATACACTTGAACGCTAATTAAATTGAGAAGGGTTCACTGTGTATGTAAACGGCGAATGCACATGCTGTTTATTTAATAATGTTATAATTAACCGAGCATATTACTTCTTGCATAGGCCTATTAATCTTCTGCATAGTGCATTTCTGCAGTTTCTCAGCGAGTTTAAGTTTGAATGCTGTTTTCCCTTTTAGACGCTTGAGTTTGATTTAAAAGGTGTTCCTCTTGATTATTCCTCCTACATTGACGTGATTGTCAAAGACTACGAAACTCTTGGCAAAGACAAGTAAGTGTTTTTCAAATGCTCATCAGTCATTTGAGTCATATCCTCAATATTAGCAACCAGTGTAAGACAAACCGTGTGATGTTGAACTTTTGTTTCCACCCTAATCAAATACAAGCTGTGTGACTAGAGAAGTTTAGGGCATACCTGATTTAAAAGTTTTGACCTCCTGTATTTAAGAGGTGCATTCCTCTCAAAAGTCATTTTGCAGGGTTGCAGTTAATTTAAAGGTACAATTTGTAAGATATTTGCAGTAAAATATTCAAAAACCACTAGGCTAGTGTTATATATTTTGTCCAGCTGATAACTAACAATATCTCTAATGTTTTCAACTAAAGAAAATTCCCATTTTAATTAGTGACACGGGGCAGTGCAGTCGCCTGTCAGTGACGTAGTTACCCTTTGTTACCGCCTTTACTGACGTAGAAACCACATGACAACAGTAGCTGTGTCTCATTTAGAAGGCCACGTCCTCTGGAGGTTGAATCCTCTCTAGGATGCGTATATGGAGTGTCCTTAACCCTGGGATTAAATGAGGCGGCCGTCGTAGGATGGACGGAAAAGGAAACCGGAAGTTTTACATTGCTATGCCAACACATAGCATCGTTTCGCTCTCACACTTGTTAAAGAAAAAAATATTTGAAAAGAAAAATGTTTTTACTTGTTTTATTTTATTCAGAGTTTGAGGAGCTAAACACTTGTAATAATGTTTACACACTTGTAATTCAACTTTTTTTTAAAAATGAAGAACTTTAAAATACTTACATTTAAACACCACATCTCCGCTTGTGTGTAGATCTGCCGCCGCCATTTTTTCAAATAAACAACGGTTATTTATGGTGATGCAAAGAATTGTGGGTTATCGGCAGCATTGAAGGATACACCTCATGTATCCTTCGAAATTCCTGTGAAAAAAGATCGCAGTCGACGGTCTCATTCGGAGTGTGCTACTTGCTTTTCTGAAATGAGACAACCTCGATGACGTATGCAGCCTTTGAATGCGACCTTCGGAGGGTGCAGACTTCTAAATAAGACACAGCTAATGTTGTGGACAAATGCGGAAGTAGTTTCGCAACAAACTTCAACTAGAAAGAGATTGCCGATCTTGCTTGTGTTTTACTCGACAGTTGAATTGTTTTGATTCGTATCTTTACAGAAAACATATGATATTATAATGATCAACAAGATTAGTATTATGGGGTATACACGCCAAATGCGGGGCATCGCATCTCTAGACCCGCGCGAGGACGCGTCTGATCCATAGTCTGATCGCGTCTTTGCATTGACTTTGTATGTAATCTACTCGCGCAAAGCGTTGAACTCGCGTTAAATCCTTGATTTATCTTTTCGTCTGATTGATGGCCGTCAGCGGTTGGGTAGAAGACAACAAATCCCATCATTCCACGCTCCTCCTTAGCGTCATCAAACCACGCGATTGTTATTGTTACTGCCCTCTCCTACAACCTGTACCTTTAAATGCAGACAGAATTCAATAAAGTTTTGCATCAGCTCATACCCTTAGTTGGTTGACTGATTCATTGATTCACATCCGTCTTCATGCATTTCAAAGGCAATAGTAAACCATGTTAATCTTGGTTCAACACTGTAATTCCCTACAGCTCACACACCCTCACAACCTTGTTCAGACCTGCTCTACAATGCCATGAGGGGTGGGACGGAGGCGTTTGGTTCACAGTACTGGATGAATAATTGATTGTTAGTTACTGGTCTGAAATGCAGTTGTTGCATAAAGACATCAATTGAAAGAAACAGAGGGGTCTTAGAGGGCTATAAATTTCACGCAGTGTCAGTTATTCCAGATTTTTTTTCTGTGAGAACAGCATTGGATGAAATCCAATGGAAAACACAAAGATGCACATAACTCCTGCTGAAACTTACATTCATGCAATTACATGATGCATATTGTTTTGTTGATGTCACATGGCTGTTTTAGGGTCTACCAAAAATGTTTCTGAAGGGTTTTTTTCTAAGCATATAAAACCACACCTTCATACTTCTTATGTAAAATACTTTCATCAATTAATGTAGTCATTGTATTAATAGTTACATTGTCCAAAATGGATGTTACACTTAAGGGCAGTTAATAATTCACCCAAAGTATAATTTGCCCAAAAATGGAAATTGTCATGTTTTACTCAACCTCAGGTTGTTCCAAACCTGAATGAGTTTTGTCTTCTGCATGAATTCGAGTAGATATTTAGAAAAATGTTGGTAACCAGTCAGTTGCTGGTAGCCATTGACTTCAGAGGTCCCATATTGTCAAAGTTGAGATTTCCTGGCTTTTTTCAGGATAACTGAGGTCTAGGGGTTATTTATCTACCATATACATTTCAAAACCGTCAGTCCACAGTAAAATGCACACAGTCTGCTTAAAGTAGCTGTGATTTTTCACAAAACGTTGTGACTTCCGGAAAAAGTTGACGAACGAACTGCACAATCACCTTCTTCAGTCACCACCCTGAGCACCGTCCACTGTCCCACTCTCCTTCTGTCAAACCCCTAGACAACATAGCGTCTGTGTCATTGCTGAGCATTGAGCAATAACAGCACTGAAACTTGTCGAAAACCATGAAACCAGATTGGCCCACCTGTAACGTTACACTCTCACTCAACGGATGGATGATCTGACAGGATTGTTACTATGAGGTGGATCACATCTATTAGTGTATAGTAAAGACAAACTCATCATGTCTATCAGTCATGTCATGTTGAAGATGTACATAATTTTAAATTCAGCAGGCAACTTCTTTTTAAAGCTACATTATTGTTCCAGCCACAATAAATCACAACATGTTGTTTTACACGCATGCACAGACATTTTTTCATACATGACATTGTGAGATGCAAGAAACATAAGGCAAGAAATCTGTTGACTCGTCCATAACAACAAAAGACAATACTTTATTGAACATTTTAAATAAGTGTGCGATGCAAACACTAGCATTTTTGATGATCGTTGCTTGTTTTATTGTGTTTAACCATAGCTGTCATCGGTTTGTCTGGCAGTGGCAGCAGATATGCAATCAAATTTCTAATCTGAGGCTGTATTACATCGATTCTGGCAACCAACATCACAACAAGATTGTATTTTAAGCTCCTTTAATAGCTGAAACTGTACCGGGATTGAATGCCACTTCCAGTTTCCCCTTTGTTTTGCTGCCTCCCAGCTAGCGCTGTGACATCGGCTGACCTTAGTTACCTGTGATTGGCCTGGCTGTCCAACAGGCTAATCCAAAAAGAGGGCTCATGAATATGAATTAGACAGGCTAAAATGGTACTGTTCTTAGCAGACCAACTGAGAAAGGAGCGGTTAAGATGGTTTTTGGTAATTATACCGCTATATATATATATATATATATATATATATGTATGTATATGTTGGGCTGTGACCGTTCCTTATCTCTTAAGAACACCATTATACTGATTGTTACTGTTTACCTGTTGGGGTGTTGAAAGCACACTAGTTATGTTGTTGTACAATAGCATGCAATTAGTTAATATGGGGTAATTAGAGTAAAAAAAACAAACCGATATTGCTAATATTTTGTCTATATGAGTGGGATGTAAAGTGTCTCCCTGTGTGTTTACTGACTCTGAAAGGGCTGGTCTAGCAAATTTCTTTCTCATTCAAATCACAATATCTTGGGCAGCTCATATCTAAATCTTTATCCTTTTTACAAACCTGAATTGTGATTTTTATTTTGTTACTATCTAGGTTTAACATTTTAATTTCAGGTTTATTTCAAGTTTGGTTTAGTTTAGATTTTATTTCCACTTAGTATTTTTAGTAAATTGTCAGGGTTTGTCATGTAATATTTGTATTTAATTATATTTTGTCTTTATTTTAATAAAACAGTCAATGATAGGTTATGACTGTCTAAGAATGTAGCCCCTGGATGTTGATCCAGCAACAGACTTGGCAAAATGTTGTGTGCATATTTATTTTGGAACAAAAGTAATATTGTTGCATTTCAAATCAATTCTATTTGAGAGTCTGGCAAATGAAGAGCATCACGGCACTGATCTAATACAACGACTGCTTCCCGCTAGCCCAGAATATTAGTGAACTGCACATTCAGAGTTTAATTCCCCATGAGATAAATGAGTGTCTGTGCTAAAGAACAGAGAGGCTGAGTTGTTTAAACAATGTCTGTTACCTAGAGGTTAGTAAACATTAATCATACTTGGAATCACCTCAGGTTAAGGATTTCAGAAGTAACATTCCATAAAGGAAATGGAATGAGGCGAAATGTAGTAGGGTGTGGTTACCTTTTGCTTCAATTGCTTTGGCATGTTTGTTTGAATCTTGTATCATCAGGTTTTGAATATTAGGTTGGAGACTATACTGGGAATTTTGCGCAATGCAAATGTTGTTTTTATTTTATTTTCATATGATGCTTTGATAAAAGCACTTTTAGCTTAGCTTAGCATAGATCATTGAATCTGATTAGAATGTTAGCATCTCGCTCAAAAATGACCAAAGGGTTTAGATATTTTTCCTATTTAAAACTTGACTTCTGTAGTTACATCATGTACTAAGAAGTTGCGATTTTCTTGGCCGATATGGCTAGGAACTATACTCTTATTCCAGCTTAAAGGGGGGGTGAAATGCTATTTCATGCATACTGAGTTTTTTACACTGTTAAAGAGTTGGATTCCCATGCTAAACATGGACAAAGTTTCAAAAATTAAGTTGTACGTTTGAAGGAGTATTTCTGTTCCAAAAATACTCCTTCAGGTTTGTCACAAGTTTCGGAAAGTTTTTTTCGAGTATGGCTCTGTGTGACGTTAGATGGAGCGGAATTTCCTTATATGGGTCCTAAGGGCACTTCTGCCGGAAGAGCGCACGCTCCCGTATAGCGAGGCTGAGCACAGACATTTCACTGATCAGAGCGAGAGCGTCGCGAAAAGTCACAAAAGAAGTTTGTTTTTGGTTGCCAGGGCAAGACAACCCTGCACAGATTACCAAAAAAAAACAGCATTAAGGGACCAGTGGATGGAGTTTATTTTTACAGAGCATCAACGGAGTTGTGCACGTGTTTTTGTTTGTTCCCTGCATTTGGAAGATGCTTGTTTTACAAACAAGGCCCAGTTTGACGACGGATTTGCGTATCGTTTATTTCTTAAGGATGATGCAATCCCAGTGAAAAAGGGTTACGATCGTGTGTTGGAACCGCAGGCGGTGAGTAAAACTGCTTAAAATATCTCTGCCTCCTTGTTAGTGCGTCCCGTCCCATGCCAGAGACCCGGGTTCGAGCCCCGCTCAGAGCGAGTCGTTGCTGCTGCTGCTCTCGTTCAGTTTCAGCCTCGGGATCTGATTCTGGATCATAAATAAACGGCTGAATCTGACTGTAAGCCATGGTTTGTTTTGGATGATGGTTTTTCTCTCATGGTAATGTCACAGCTTCCACATGCTCTCAACGCAAAAGCCTACTGCCGCTCGTGATTCTTTAGCTCCGCCCACACGTCACGCCTCCAGCCGGTCGTGTTTTTCCGGGAAAAATCGGTACAGACTATCTTTCTCTTATGAATATAATAAAACTAAAGACTTTTTGGAGTTATGAAGGATGCAGTACTACTCTATAGGTACTCAAGATTAACAGGTTATTGAGTGAAAACGAGCATTTCATCCCCCCTTTAATTATCAAAGGAACTTTGCTGCTGTACCATGGATGCAGCAGGCGTAGTGATATTAAGCAGCGCCTGAAAATAGTCCCCAGGAACTCTGCTATTGGTGTAGCTACACAAATTAGCTGGGGACTAAAATGACAGAGTTGTATTTACATTTTTTTTTTTTTTTTTTTGTGAACTATCCCTTTGAGTTCTTATTTAAGAGCTCTTACAATAAAATTTCAAGTAACACAAACAGAGCAAATGCATTTGTACCTTTTTTTTTTTTTTTGAAAATCAATGACATGAATGCTGCATATAATTAAATACAGTAAATTACTACAAGGTAAAAGGAAAAATGAGTTTAGATGCAAATTCTTCATTAAACAATTATGTAAATGATCACCAAAGGTACATGCATTTGCTTCTCTTGCACTGATACAGTTTAAGATTTTGGGCTTTTTGGCTTAGCGTAATGTGAAGAAAACATCCAAACTACTTTATTGCACACTACTCCTCTATTTACCTCAGTAGATTTCCATTACAATACATATCTTTAAAGCCCTGTTTTCTCTAAAGGCATTTTCCACAGGGCCAGAAATCTCAAATTCGGTAGCACTTACATAGAACAAACTTTCTGATTGTATCTATATTCCGAAGGTTTTAACAGAGGGATTTGATCATATGACTTGCCTGATTTTATAATTATTTTTTTGTCTGGGCATTTTCTTATTTCCATCTTTTGACAGTACTTTCCTAACCTTAACCTAGCTATAAAAAAAAATATTTATGCGAGTTTTTGCATTGAATTAAACATTTGTATTAAATTGTTTTACCAGCCTAATTTTAAGTCTTAATTTTTTTTTATTTATATATATTTTTTTTAAGAAATTTTAGGCTTTTTATTTATTCATTTTTATTATTATTATTATTATTATTATTATTATTATTATTATTATTATTTTAAATAATAGTTACTCATGCACGATTAACTATAAGACCAGGAACATGAATTATGAAAATAGGGTCAGGTATTTTTCCCTGACTGTTTTTAAATGCAAATAAAAAGTACACAGCATTTGAAACATTATATGAGACAGATCTGTGATGCTTTACTGAAACGTGGTACAGTTAGCCTTCTTGATTTTCCACAGGACTTTGTTTTAATTATATGCATTTTGTTTTTCTTTTTTAGGTTGATTGGCTCTGCAAAGGTCTCTTTAAAAGACCTTGCCAGTAGCCAAGTTAAATCTCTCCCAGTGAAAAACTTTGCTCTAATGGACGAAAATGGCAAGAGTATAGGAGTGGGTGTTTTTTCTTTTTATCTTTTTAAGAGACAATCTAAAATATATTTAGTCATTTTTTTCAAATTTCTTTTGTTATAAGCAGTTACACTTGTAATCTGCACTCGCAGAACTCATTTACACAAAATTAAGATCATTTGCATGGGCTTTTATTAAATGCTTTGATAAAATTATTTTATTGTCCACTTTGTAAAAAAACTTTCAACTACCAATAAGTAATATTGTGAGCTTTATTTAAAACAATTGATACTGTATTTTGCATAGCAGACTTTACATGCTTAATTGACTAATTATAATTTAGTCATCACAAACATACCTGAGAAACATGTTTACATAGTCAACAAAAATAAATATCTGATCACCTAATTAATAATGAGCTTTGTATTGATAGCATCACTGTCAGTATTTATGTAGTCTATTTGCCATTATTATGAGATAATGTGTTGCATCCTTTTGTAGGCATCCATCAGCATGACGATTGGCTACGAGCCACCTGCCGGTGCTGTGACAAACCCACAGGATCAACAAAATGGAATGAACACAGGTTAGCTGAGTGTGCTTTAATGTTTCAAATGAGTGTTACACGGATGACATGCTTGATGGTGTGAAAATAGTGTAAAAAAATAAATTTTTCAGATACTTCGTGGTTAGACGTCAATTACAATAATCTGTGAAGTTTATTTTGCAAATGATTTTGGCTTTAATTGCATGTTTGCCATACTGGTAGTGTCTGACTAATCAATGATGTTCTGCATTATATATTTTTTGGGTTGATCAGCGGAGGGTGAAGAGGTAGATGTCACTGATGGTGGGGGACAGGGCGCAGTCACATCTCCTGGTGAGCCCGGCCAGAAAATTTGGCCAAGGATCAGAAAACGCCATAGTTTGGCTAATAAACCTCAAGACTTTCAGGTACGAGATTGTCCTGTAGTCATTAAATACAGTATGGTTTCTATTTGAAATGCTGACTCTTTATGGAGTCATTTTAAAATGCCATTTCTGTTAAAGATCCGCGTGCGGGTGATTGAGGGACGACAGTTGCCTGGAAATAACATCAAACCTGTGGTCAAAGTGCATGTGTGTAGAGAGACACACAGGACTAGGGTCCGGAAAGGAAATAACCCGTACTTTGATGAGGTAGAAAGTTGAAGATTTAATGGAATAGTTCCTCATAGTTCAGTAGATCAAATGATTTTGTCACTTATACACTCATCCTCACTTTTCCATGCTACAACTATTTAAAGTGAGCCTGAAAAAACATTTTTAAAAATCTCAAAAGTGGTCCGCACAGTTAAGCTATATTCCAATAAGTCAGTACTAAAGCTTTGTGTGGAAAAAAATAAATGGACGTTTTTGTGATATATGTTCTCCGAGCTAGTTCACCCAAAAATTGTCAATTTACAATTTGTTGTAAATTGACAATATGTTCCAAACCTTTGGGTTGTTTCTTCTGCTGAAGCCAGAAGAAGATATTTTGAAGAATGCGAAACTTTCCCTGTTGAAATGTTATAATTCTATGCCTGATTATTTGAAAATGCATTATTTATCATTAAAATCGATGTCCCTGAATGCTATATGTATAACTCTTTACAGATATTCTTTTTTAATGTCAACATGTTGCCCTCTGAACTGTTTGATGAGGTTGTAAGCTTCCGGGTAAGAAAAAAGCTGTTGCCTTTTTTTTTTCTTTTTTTTTTATCATGTTAAAATTATCATATATTTAATGAAAAATAGAAATTGAATGTATTGATTAATGAATGTTTGATGCTATTCTTCTTTTCTGCAGGTGTATAACTCGAATTCTTTCAGAGCAGACTGTCTCATGGGTGAATTCAAGGTAATTCAGTGAAATACAAAAGGTTTTTTTTTTTTTGTGTATTTTTTTTTTTTTTTTTTTTTTTTGTACGAGACCCATCTCTAATTCAAAACTTATGTATTTAATTTTCTAGCTTGATATTGGTTACATCTATGATGAACCAGGTAATTTTCAGTTTACTACAAAATATTCATTACGTTTTATCAGTAGTTGAACACAAAAGGTTGTTGTTTTTTTCTTCCCAGCTCACTGTATTATGAAGAAATGGATTCTCCTGAATGACCCAGATGACTCGAGCTCGGGAGCGAAGGGTTATCTCAAAGTTAGCATGTATGTGCTGGGAACGGGTGATGAACCGCCGGTGCGTCCCCTGAACATAATAACATCTTTATACTATAGATTGACAAATTACAAAAAGAAAATGCTTATGCAATAGCACACACTTAAAATCCTTTTTAAACAATAAAACCTTGCTCTCTGCCAGTCATTAATTTTGAAACTAAAAAAAACATGCTATACAATCTGAATTAACTGATCCCACTGGTTAATGTCTATTTGGCAGGTGGAAAGAAAGCAGCAGGACAATGACAAGGATGATGTGGAGAGTAACTTGCTGCTGCCCGCTGGTGTCGCTCTTCGATGGGTTACTCTCAAACTCAAAGTGTTTCGGGCCGAGGACGTCCCCCAGAGTATTACAGTTATTCCTTATGCATATGTTTTCCAGAGCAACACAGCAGGCAATCTTTTTGGGGTCATATGATTGGGTGTCTATTGTAAGTCCAGGAAATGGCACACTGCGTCACTCTGGCTGTTAACGCTCCCTGCTGAGAGACGCATTATTTTCCTGGTTCTCAAATGAATGAAAATATCAGAAGGCAGCCAGTATTTTATGTTAATGAGCATTTGAACCGTACTGTATGTTTTCGTGTTTAAAAATGAGTCAAGAAACTGTTCAGTATAACTGATGTAGTTGAAAATATTTAAGTTAAAGGAATCGTTCTCCCAAAGTGAACAGTCACTGAAAAGTTAGTCGTATATGAGTTTAGAGATATGTAAATTTTGCATTGCATCACTTGCTCAATGGATCCTCTGGTGCCATCAGAACGAGAGTCCAAACAGTTGATAAAATCAACACCGTAATCCACATGACTCCAGTCCATCAATTAACATTGTGAAGTGGAAAGCTGTGTGTTCGTCAGGAAATAAATACATCAATTAAGACATTTCAAATCATCACTTCTGGCCAAATTACCAAAGTATAATCCATAATAATGCTTCTTCTAGTAAATAAACCTCTATCCCCAGTTGTCCTCTCACATCAAAATCCACGGACATTTGTTTACAATTGTTTTGGACCGTTTCCCTCGTGATCAGTGCTTGACCTTTACATATTTCTCCACTGATTCAGAAGGGATGTTGGTTTAAAGCAGTGATTTCACGTTAAAAACATATTACAGACACACAGCTTTTCCCTTCACAATAGATAGACTGGAGTCATGTGGATTACTTGTGACATTTTCATCAGCTGTTTTGAATCCCATTCTGATGGCACCCATTCACTGCAGAGGATCCACTGGTGAGCGTGTGATAATAATAAACACATTATACATTTCTCTGAATCTGTTTCAATGAAGAAATAAACTACAAGTACACTTATAGACAATTTTTTTTTTTTTTTTAATTCTTTGAAAAAATTAATTCTACTTAAAAGTGACCGAAGTTGTAACACTGAAATGTTTTTTTTTGTCTGTTTTAGTGGATGATTCCATCACCCAGACTTTAAAAGAGGCATTCGGAGGTCAAGAAAACAAGAAAAATCTAGTAGATCCATTTGTTGAAGCCTGGTTTGCTGGTAAAAAGGTACAGCCCACCCAGACATACACACTTACTGCTTCTGCCTTTTGTCTTAACTAATTATGTCTTTTAGCTCTGTACACAAATCATTGAGAAAAACGCAAACCCAGAGTGGAACCAACAGCTCAACCTACAGGTCAAGGTAACTGGTTGGATTGGGAGAGATTTGGTTCTGCACTTTATGAATGTGTTAGTCCTTTGAAGTTTCCCATTGGTGCCACTTGTTTTACAGTTCCCGTCCATGTGTGAAAGAATCAAGCTGACTGTATTTGACTGGTGAGCATCAGAGCGTAGTGTAAGATCCGAATGAACTTTTGAAATCTGTTTTGAGAGAATTCCCTGTGTAACTAGTCTTAAAATGTGGTCAGTGTTTTGAGCTGTGAGGACACAAGCAGGCAGTATGAGTCATAGCAGTGCCGTCCCACCCTCTCCCACAATGCATTCCTCCCCATAAACCAGACTAGAGCTGCTCAGGGAACAGTGGAAAAGCTGAGACGGCCCCTAGCTGGACCGATTCTGTGACACACTTGAACATTTAAGCTGACTCCCCCTCTTTCTCAGGGATCGCCTCAGTAGGAATGATGTCATAGGCACCACGTATCTGGATCTGACCAAAATAGCATCCTCTGGTGGTGAAATTGAAGGTATATGCAAATAATTTTTATGTCAAACTTTTTACTTTTTAAATGCAGGGTCATGTCCTGATCTTTTTGAGACTGTGCTATGAAACTCAAAACATTTTTGTGTTTTCTTTGTGATAGAGGATCATCCAGGAGACGAGTTTTCAACATATAAAGGTTGAATATCTGCACCGATTCCAGATCTGCAATCCCTTGTGTCCAAACCACACAATATAGGAATAATAATATAAAAAAACACTAGTTAACATGCAGTACTTTAAAGTTTCATTAAATACATTGTTATTGGTCTGTAAGAATTTGGTACCCAAGGGTTTACAGTAACTTTAGGCATACGAAGCCCTGCGCACACTCTTCGAATTAGCATAAGCACAAAACACTTAAGCTATTTTTGGCAAGTTATGCATCATGTTGCACACCAAGTAATGAAATAATGCAATTCACAATAACATTGATCATCTAATAAAATGACATGGGATAATAATGCTTCTCGCTTACATTTCTGGTCAAAAGTTTGGAGTAATAAAAAAAAAAGCAGCCTTTTGAAAGCAGCCTTTGTGAACATTAAACTTGACCGGTAGTGTATATATCTTGTTATTGTGAAAATATTTCATTTGTTTACAATCCTATTTTGCTGACATTCAATTTTATTGTTTTCCATGTAGTCATGAAATCATAGCAGGAGATAAATAATGAAGTTCAATCATTTTCAAAAAATGTATAATACTAATCAAAATACTAATCTAAGGAGCTTTGCATTTGGGATGCTTTAACAAACCTAACTCTAACATCTCTCCAACTACTATCATGTCCCTAGAAAAGTTTTTATTGATTGTGCTTTTCACAGGAGAGACTGGGAATTCTGAGATGGGCTTCCTGCCTGCTTTTGGCCCGTGCTATATAAATCTGTATGGAAGCCCGAGAGAGTTCTCAGTCTTATCTGACCCTTATGAAGACCTTAATTTAGGCAAGGCAAGTGCAGATGATGAATCTGATACGTTTCCATTCTCAAGTATTGAGAATTTATTTGCACCAAAAATGCATTTCAAGTAGGCTGAAAGATTTGTATACGTTCGCAGGGTGAAGGGGCGGCTTACCGAGGTAGAATTCTTGTTGAGCTCTCCACTAAACTTGATGGGAAGGCTGACAAGTCTGTGGAAGAAATACCAAGCGATGATATCTTAGTTGTTCAGGTGAGGCTCTTTGTTGAATTCCCAAACGAAGTAGTTTTTCCACTTGACGGCTTTATTTACACTTTGTGCTCCTTTCTTTGAATAGAAATACCAGCGCAGAAGGAAGTATTGTCTGTGTGTGGTGTTTCATAGTGCAACTATGATCCAAGAAACAGGGGAGCCCATTCAATTTGAAGTTAGCATCGGCAACTATGGAAACAAGATGGACCTAACATGCAAACCTCTGGCTTCAACCACACAATACAGCTGTGCTGTTTTTGATGGTAATGCACATTTCAAAGTACCGTATTTGGTGTCAAATAAAGCTATTGAGATCTGTGGTGTTAAGTTTTGAGGTGTTCTTCCAGGTAATAATTACTACTACCTGCCCTGGGCCGACACCAAGCCTGTGATTTCCATCACATCCTTTTGGGAGGATATCAGTCACCGGTTAGACTCGCTGAATATCCTTCTGTATATATCTGACTGTTTGGTAAGTGAATGGTTTAAAGTTTCTAGCAGTTCACAACACTCTGTTTACATCACACACCACCAGTGGTTCTCAACTTGTGGGAGTATAATTCATTCTCTGTGCATCAAACCTGTTAATACCATTCCTCCTTTTGCAGCAAACAAATCTCAATGCATTAAAATCTGCAGTACAGTCCAAAGCTACAGATGCAAAGCTAGCAGAAATCTGGCTGAAGCTCATCAATCAGTTAATGGAAGATATCAGCAGGTAATATCATTTTAGCTCAACACTCATCAGGATTTTTGTCATGCATGTTTTAAATGATCCAAACTCCTGCGTCTCAGTTTCAGAATTCCTGACATGGAGGGGAAGCCCAATCTCACGGCCCTGGATATTCAGCAAAAGATGTTACGGGACAGTGCTTTGGAGAACATCATGAAGGGAGCAAAACGCATGTTTGAGGAAGCCACAGATGTTAATAATTGCTTGAGCGTCATTGAAGGCTGGCTAGACAAACTCAAGCAACTCGCTGAGGAGGTATTTTTTTGTCATCCTTTGTAGGATTGGAGCTATTAGGGATACACAACTTTTTGAATAAGAATACATTTAACACAAAATCCTTCTAAATCATTCTTACTGATCTTTGTACACCGATCTTCTGTCATAAAGTAATTTTTTAAATACATTTTGCACAATAATAAGAACATTTACAGCAGACAATCTGGCCACATGAGTAGCAAGTTCCCAGGTTTGTATCACCCACTGAATAAATCGGCATCCAAATCCATGAATTGTATCCCTGATGTGCCACATAAATTTATTTTTACAGACATCGACATGTGTAACGGGAAACAGGTCAATTTAGCTCAAAGGGAATCATTTAAGATTTTAAAGGGAATTTGAACAGAATCACTGTTTCACGGCTGTTCACGGAGACGCGCCTGCGGTTCAGTGAACGAGCCGTTTAACATCAAATCTGCACTGGATACTAATATCCAAACTATAGTGAAAACACTATCAATTAGCACAGTAACAAGATCGGCAGTTTAAGACATTAACTTGTAAGCACAAAACACAAGATACTTCTCTTTTCAATATGAATAAGGCTTTATTAGATAAATCTAAGACATATAAACTGATCTAACACATAAACGCACACACACACACATTCACACAAGTTGCAGGAAGGTCGAAAGTTAGGGAAAGATGAGTTTAAGAGAATGGAAATATGGAATCCCAAGTTAACAGCAATACGTTAAATTGCATAAACATGAACAACCATCAATCAAGTAATTAGCGCTCGCATTGAGTTCCTCAATGAGGTTAAAATTATATTAGATGCACCAGTAAAGGTTACAGTCTGGAGGTAAAGTTACTTGCATCTCCTGTGAAGAAGGAGCCTCGGTGAAAGGGCTATCCCGAGGTCGTTGATTGGCTGGAAGTTCAGTCTCTGAAGTGACATCTTGGGAAGCCCGTGGTTGTTGGGCGTTGGCTGAAAGTGCAGAGTCGTGTCTGCTCTTAGCTTTTAGCAATGCTACAAGCTAAAAGCTAAGAGCAGGCATGACTAATAGCATGACTGATAGCACGAGCAAGGCTGGAACTAAAAGGCATGACTGATGTCCAAAGTATTTAAACTTCCTTGTGGGCCACCCCTCAAATGTTGCCTTGACCAATCATATGGTCTTGGCTCAGGGGATCATAAATCATTTGTTTATCTTACCAAGCATGTGGTTCCTAATCGATCTAATTTTGGACATGATTCCTTTAACACAATTATGATATATTTTACAAATAAATGATTGTCAGGACAATATCAAGCAAGGAAATTCGATTATGTCAATACTAGACATGACTATGTATCCTATAGTTATCAAAAGACATGCACAATAAGTGATTATACATGATAGTCAAATGTGTGGGTTACACATAAATGAATATGGAGTTAAGCAATGGAACGATTCATTTAGAAGTCTTTTTGAGTTCATTCTGGTCCATATATAATGTACAAAAAGCAGTTTCTTTGCCATTCTCTGGCAAAGGGACTTTTCTGTGAAGACAAAGGTTTAAAGCCCTTCCCCCTTAGGAATTTCAGTCTGGTTCTGCTGGGTGGGGGGAAGTCAATGCAAGTATTTAACTTGATCTCCTGGGTTTACATGTGATGTCCAGCGTTGCATTTCAATCACGAACAATAAATTTGACAATCTCTTCTTCAAATTAAAATTGATAATAATTGTTCTATTGGTGTTAATGTTGAAAGCTGTTGTGTGAACAAGTTGGTTGGTTGGTTATCTTGCTTGGTTCCTGTGGCACTAGAACTGATTTATGACTTCCTGAGGAGTTCGGCTCTCGTTTCAATGCACACAGCTCTGATAGACTCTTTGATTTGTCTGATTCGACTCATTTCTGCTACATCAGACTTATGATATTAGACCAGCTCAAAGAAAATACTCCAATAATTGCAAGTAAATATAAGGCTACAAGCAGAAGAAATTATTGGAAATCTTTGGAAATCACCTAAAAGTAAAATGTACTGATTATTTCATAGGTATCAGTTGAAATAATACATATATCTATATTCTAGATCAGTGGTCCGAACCGTGGTTCGCTTGCGTCATCAAGCCAGCAGCTGTTTACCCCGTTGCTTGATAACGACAGCGCAGGACAAGGCGGCAAATGCATAACATTACTCTCTGCACTTTTATGTATTACGTTTTTGAAATGTTCGTTTTGTTTATAAACCTTCGGTACATAACGGCACTTACGTCTGTCTTATGAATGTACTGAAAATGCTCTAAAGAACGTTGAAGGCGAACATAAACGAGATGTACAGCTCTTTGCTTGCAGCGCGTCAGTCACGCTCATCAGGAAAGTGAGTGAGACACACAAACACACATTTTCATCAAATAATTTGTCATTAAAAGCGGTTCACTTCCGCGATTTGGTACGATTGCGTTCACATAAGCAGCGAACTGTACCAGAGTTCACATGAAGCGTACCCCAGACCACCATTTTTAAGCGGACTCTGGTACGGTTCGCGGGTGTGCATCAGAGTATGGAAGACAGCGTTCACATCATCCAAACGAACTGAACTCTGATGTCAATCGAACCTGGGTGCATACCAAAAGTGCTAGTGTGAAAGCACCCTTAGTCTCTTATGATGCCACAAACCTGAAAAACTGTGGAAATTCAGTTATTACTACTTCCTGTAAAGTACATATTTGGTCCTTTTTATGGTGCTTCGTAAACAACTCCAGACTCACTTCTCAGGAAGTTGCGCGGTTCTGGTTTTCTACCGGTGCTTTTTTTTATTTTTATGTACATTATACTTCTGATGGGCAGAGACTAGTGCTAGAACTTGAGCTAATTATTGTTGGTCAGTCTAATATATAATCTGACTGTTAAAAATAAGTAGTATAAACATTAATCTCAGAGCATGTTTTTTCAAAGCCTCAGAACAGCATGCCTGATGTGATTATCTGGATGTTGAGAGGAGAGAAGAGGGTGGCATACACCCGCATCCCAGCCCATCAGGTTCTCTATTCATCCTACAGTGTGCAGGCATGTGGTCAATACTGCGGGAAGACCCAGACTGTCTTTATGAAGGTATTTAAACATATGGCATAAAATTTAATGTTTAAAATTTGCTTCATAAGTAACCCATGATGTCTGTTTCCTAACAGTATCCCATGGACAACAAAAAAGGTTTGAAGATTCCCGTCCAGTTACGTGTGAACATGTGGCTTGGGCTGGCAACAGAAGAGAAGAAGTTCAATCACTTTGCAGAGGGAATTTTCAGTGTATTTGCTGAATTGGTAAATATGATTTATTTTTTGGGTCTGAAGAGAAGCAGTCTTAAGTTAGAAGCTCATTTTAAACCATTGTCTCTCACAGTATGAGAACCAGGCTCAGGTTCTGGGGAAATGGGGCACCACTGGTCTGCTGAATCGCAGCAGGTTTTCTGATGTCACAGGCAAAGTGAAGCTGAAGCAGGAGTATTTTTTGCCCCCAGTTGGTTGGGAATGGGAAGGTGACTGGGGTGTTGATCCAGAGAAAACGTAAGTTGTTTGCTACCCTCAACACAGACATTTGGAAACAGTTGGCACATTTCCAAGCATCATTATATTTGTTTATCATAGTTAGGTGTAGATATTTGAACAAACTAGCAGCACTAAATGTTATACTAAAGACCAAAAATTCAGTGCATTGAACATTTTTAAACTCTCCTATCTCATTAAACAATTATATACATCTTTCACATTTTTCACAATTTAAAAAAAAAGTACTAAAACATTGTATCTGTGAGTGATTGTTCAAAAATGCTAACGTTTTGAATGTTGCCATGTGTAGCTATGTTATTACTATATTTACCCCCTTTTTATTATTGGTAAAATTTTAAACCATTTAAGATCTACAGCAAAACCACTGGGATGCAAGACCATTTTTTTCTCAGTATTTGAGATTTTTTTTTTAAATATATGAAATGTGTAAGATTTTATAAACTGACAGTTACCAGTATTCATTTAATTGGATTGAATGAATTTTAATTCAATTCTTTGACTTTGTAACCCATGCTGCTCAAAAACAGTGAAATTTTATGATGCGAATTTCTAACACGCCCCCACATGTCTACATCACTGTGTGGAAATATTTGTGTAATGCCACCCAAATGTTCACGCAAAGAAAGAAGGCGTGGTTTCAGTAACCGCAGTTAGTGTTGAAGCAGTCAAGGGGAGAAAAGAATAATAATAATTTGATGCAAATCTAGCTAATAGATGTAAATAATAAAAAATTGATAATTAAGATGATCAAAAACATTTGCATTTTATGAAGAGATGTTTTAATTTCTTTTAAAACTGGTCAACCATAAAGATTTGCAGTGTTAGTCATGTTAAATAATGGTGGGATCTGTGGCAAATTTTTCTCTGACGACCACCTCATATTCTTCAGAAACAGTTACGGTCTAGTCATTAAATAGTTTTTCTTGGGTGGATGGGTAGTCTGCTGACTGAGGCTGATGCAGGACACACAGTCTTCGTGGACGAGGTCTATGAGAACCAGACTCGATTACCAGGAGGAGAATGGAAGCTTGCGGCAGAGCCTTACACTGATGTGGTAAAAGTCCCACCTTTCAGCCTTTGCTTCATATCAGATGTCTAATCAAGCCATTCGTTCATTTATTTGTGATTTCTATATAAACAGCCTCTATTGCACTAGTACGTCTACATCTTCATAAAACCAAGAAAGAATGGTTTATAGTATCTGTGTTATTCTCCATTATCCTTTATTTACAGAATGGAGAAAAGGTTCAAAGCCCTACAGAAATTGAATGCCCACCTGGCTGGAAATGGGAGGATAACTGGACTTTTGATGGCAACCGAGCTGTTGATGAAAAGGGTGAGCCAGAAATGTTGCCATGTGTTCTTAACAACCGAGCTGCTTTTAAAAGAATTTTCAAAAAACATTTAATTTAAAAAGAATTTACTTTTCTACCGGTTATTCCAAACCTGTAAGAGCAGAAAAGATACATGAATGTTCACTACACTTTATGATGAAAGGAAAATATACAGTGACCAGAGACGGCCTCTAAAATATGGGGAAAAAACACTGTAACTGCACCAAGTAGAGACCATATGACATGCAATATTTCAAGTCTTCTGAAGTCATGCATTAGCTTTATTTAAAGGGTTAGTTCACCCAAAAATGAAAATTATGTCATTAATAACTCACCCTTATGCTGTTCCAAACATGTAAGACCTCCCTTTTATCTTCGGAACACAGTTTAAGATATTTTAAATTTAATGTGGCTGACACGCCCTCTAAGTTAAAACAAACCAATATCTCGGAGTAATTCATGTACTCAAACAGTACATTGACTGAACTGCTGTGAAGAGAGAACTGAAGATGAACGCCGAGCCGAGCCAGATAACGAACAAAACATTGACTCATTCACGAGTCAAGAACCATTTCTGTCAGATGCGTCCGATTCGTGAACCGAGGAGCTGATGATACTGCTCATGTGTGATTCAGCGTGAAGCAGACCGACACACAGAGCGTCTGAACTGAACTGATTCTTTTGGTGATTGATTCTGAACTGATTCTGTGCTGGTGTTATGAGCGCGGGTAAACCGAAGGCTTTAATCAAGGGCAATCATCGCAAATGATGCCATTACGTCGAGCGCAAAAGAACCGGTGAACAGTTCTCTTCAACCGGTTTATTGAATCGAACTGTCCGAAAGAACTACTGGTGATCCGAACACCGATGAAACCGGTTCTTCACTCGTGAACGAGTCAGTCTATTGTTCGTTATCTGGCTCGGCTCGGTGTTCATCTTCACAGCAGTTCAATCAGTGTACTGTTTGAGTGCATGCATTACTCCGTGATATTGGTTTGTTTGAACTCAGAGGGAGTGTCAGCCACATTAAAAAAAAGTTAACATCTTAAGTCATTTGTGGATTAATGCGTATTAGAGATGCGAACCGTTTAAAACGAGTCAGTTCGATTTGGTGAACTGAATGATTCGTTCATGAATCGGATATACAGACTGCTTTGATTAGAATTCTCTCTCACGACAGACACAGAAGAGAAGACAACGCTGAATAAAGTCGTTGTTTTTGCTATTTTTGGACCAAATGTATTTCCGATGCTTCAAAAAATTCCAGCTGACCCTCTGATGTAACATGGACTACTTTGATGATGTTTTTCTTACCTTTCTGGACATGGACAGTATACGGTATACACAGCTTCAATGGAGGGACTGAGAGCTCTCTGACAAAATCTAAAATCTCTTAAACTGTGTTTCGAAGATAAAAGGAGGTCTTACATGTTTGGAACAGCATAAAGGTGAGTTAATAATGACATAATTTTCATTTTTGGCGAACTAACCCTTTAAGAAACCGACTGGCACTTAATTTTCTAGACTTTATTTACAGTAAACTTGGCATATTCGCACTAGAGCACATTACACCTTAAACTCATGTCATTAAAGATGAATGAAACTTTAGATGACAGACTGTTAGGTCATTTACATGCAATCATAAGATGGCACAAATTGATTGGCCTCTGCTGATTCTACAACCAATAAGCTTGCATACTCAACATTTAAATAGTCTGGTGTGTTAACTGTAAGCTAAACCTGCAGTGTGCTATCAGAGTTCTTCAAAAACCCTCTACCTCCTCCAGCTCCACCGGTCTAGATTTGCTCTTGGCCATTCATGCGGCATCAACATATCTTGCATTCAGACTATTTTAGACCGGACTGAATAGGTACCGCTGTGGTGTTGCCCAGTACCTGCTTGATTCTTCATAGACATAAACAGAACCGAGTGCATACAGAAGAACTCGGTTTATTAACCGCT
Source organism: Carassius gibelio (assembly GCF_023724105.1). Classification (NCBI taxonomy): domain Eukaryota; kingdom Metazoa; phylum Chordata; class Actinopteri; order Cypriniformes; family Cyprinidae; genus Carassius; species Carassius gibelio. The sequence goes on along the minus strand of NC_068407.1, from coordinate 16,553,322 downwards.
AGAGTGCCAAAAGTTACGGACTGCAGCTTTAAATGCTGTGTATTTGTGAGTTTAGGTTGGGAATATGGCTTCACTATTCCACCTGATGAAAAGCCCAAATCCTGGGTGGCAGCTGAGAAGATGTACCATTTTCATCGTCGCAGAAGAATGATCCGACCTCGCAAAAGGATTCCTGGAGCCAAAACTGCTGATGCAAGTGTATATTCTGCATTTTAAAAGATTTTTCAAAGTTAATTAGGAATGTATGTTAGATTGTGCTTTTTATAATGCATATTTCCTGATTGTTTGACATGCAGAAGAAGGATTTTGGTGATGTAGAGGGATGGGAATACTCCTCACTCATTGGCTGGAAGTTTCATAGTAAGCAGCGATCATCTGACACGATCCGTCGGCGGCGCTGGAGGAGGAAGATGACACCTTCTGGTCAGATTGGAGCCTCGGCTATTTTCAAACTGGAAGGAGCTCTGGTTAGCATCAAAGCTGCTGAATTTTTATTTTTATTTATATACTTATTCTGTTTTTTGTTAGCCATATAATGACCTCTTCACTGCTGGTTTGTTTGACAGGGAGTTGACATTGAATCTAAGGGTGATGAAAAAGGCACTAAAGCAGAAACTTCCATTAAGCAGTTTGGAGCCAGCACACTAACAGTATCGTGCACATTTGACCGTGAGTTTAGGACAGAAATTTTAGAATTTATTTATTTATTTATTTTTTTTCAGAATGTCCAATTTTATTGCTATTGAACTTTTTCTGCCAGAATCCAACACGTACCACTTGAGAGTCTATGTTTACCAGGCCAGAAGCCTTACTGCTTTGGACCGAGACAGCTTCTCGGGTATTATCAGAAATCAAAACTGCTATATATATTTATTTTAATTATTAGTAAAAGTTTTTATTATAACTAAAATCATATTGGTTTTAATTTGCAGATCCATACGTCCATGTGTCATTCTTGCATCACAGCCAAACAACAGAGATAATCCGAAGTACCTTGAACCCGACATGGGATCAGACTCTTATTTTTAAAAATGTGGAAATCTGTAGCGATCCCCAGTCTATTGTCCAGAATCCACCGATTGTGGTTATGGAAATCTTTGACAGTGATCAAGTGGTTAGTCGGATTTGTTTTTGGCAACACTTAAGATTAAGGACCAATTTTGTACTTTTAACTATAGTGTTCCGGTTTCTCAAGTGATGGAGCATTGCATTAGCAGCGCAAGGTTGTGGGTTCGATTCCCAGGGAACACGTTAGGTAAAAAATGTTAGCCTAAATGCATTTTTAGTCTGCTAAATGCTTGAATTTAATTTAACTAGTTGTTAATTTGCATGCATATTTCTAGCAAATTGGCGGTTTATTAGTACTTAGAAAAACATGTTTAAATTCCTTAGTCTGCATGACTATTTTATATCCTCTAAACCTAACTTACTATTAGAAGCAGCAAATTAGGAGTTTGAGGCAAAAGCTTTCCAGGTTGTATCAGGATGCATATTAAATGTAAGGAAACTAGAACTAATAAAAAAATATCCAATAAAGAACATACGGCATATAAACAGTTATTTTTAGTTTACAGATACACCAGACAAATACTAACTACTGTTTAAGTGCAAGTGTCCACACAGCATGAATGATTTGTTTTGTCATTCCTGGTAGGGTAAAGATGAAATGCTTGGCAGAAGTACATGTGTACCTATGGTGAAGTTGACTTCAGGCATGGATGCATCTCCTAAACTCCTCTGGGAGCCTGTAACACACAAAAATGCTCTGGCTGGGGAGATTCTGGTGGCTGCAGAGCTCATTCTGAAGGCCAAGGTATGCTTCTTAATGGAATTTAAGTCTATTTAACCACATTTATGGCTGCTTTGTGATTCATTCGAATTAATCTTATGTTGCCTACTCTAGGGAAATGACACTGAACTTCCCCTTATTCCTCCCAAACGAGGAGAGAAACTCTATATGGTTCCTCAAGGGGTGCGACCTGTGGTGCAACTCACTGCCGTAGAGGTCAGTTTCAACTATTTTGTCTCATTGTTTGGACTTTTGATTCTTTTGAGACTATGGACTATTAAAACTTTGTCTACTCCAAAAAGACAATTTATTGAAATGAGACGCACACAACCTTAGGAATTAACTATAGGAAGTCATAAATGTAGTGTAGTAAAGAAAAGTTGTGCAGAAAAGCTCCATATAAAAAAGTATTAGTGTTTTTGAAATTTGTTGTTTTGTTGGATGCAGGTTCTAGCATGGGGATTGCGTAACATGAAGATGTATCGGTTGGCTCCTGTGACGTCACCCAGTCTGGTGGTGGAGTGTGGAGGAGAGAGAGTTGAGACAGCTGTTATAAAAAACCTGAAGAAGTGCCCTAATTTTCCAGGGAATGTCTTCTTATTAAAAGTGGTGAGCATCTACCTGTAGAGAAAATGTGCAATCATGCTTTAAAATAAATGCTGCTTCATTGCTATTTTGCTGTCAAATGCAATGACATTCATATTTAAATATGGTCCAAACTGTTTTTCTGAGGTCATAGGCTATATGTATTCAGCATCTTGTTTTCTGTCTTTAGCTTCTACCCAGAGAAGAGATGTATTCTCCTCCTATAGTGCTGAAAGTCATTGACCACAGACCCTTTGGACGGAAACCTGTGGTGGGGCAATGCACCATCAATTCCCTGGAAGAGTTTCGATGTGACCCTTATGCCACAGTTGCAGAAGTGGCCATGTCTTCAAAAAGTAAATTCCCTTATTTATTTATTTTTTTGGCAAACCAATGTCTGTGTGTATGACGGCGTTTTAGTGGCACTTTGGGAAAAAAAATATTATACGATTACGAGAATATAAGTCGAAATGTTTTGAGGATTTAAATAGTATAAATTAAAGTTATATTATTTTCAGAGCAGGCCTTTATTGCGCATGTAAATGTCCTGGATTGAGAGCACCGGGAGAAGTTGCAGGCCACCTGGATTGATTTGAATATTGTCGTGTCCGAGAATATGATTTTTATTAACAGACTGAACAGGAACACATTTTTTTTTTTTTTTTTTTCAACATCAGCACACACACCCAATCGACATTCCTTCGGGGGGCTCTGTAGCTCTCTTATTTAACGCTTTTTTAAAATGCACTACAAATATATGTGGGATTATTAGCAGAAATCATACCTTGTGGCATACTCGCAGGGACAGTATGATTGGAAATAACATTTCATATCTTCCATTGCATTTGTTATTTGTAGTGTGCCAGTCACACAATAGTAATAAGATACGTGCTTTTGCTAGACCTACTTTTAATGCCTCAGCTTTCAAAATCAGTTTTATAGCAAAACAAATTCTGGGTCTAAACAATAATGTGTTTTCAAGCTCTTTTAATGATCAGATTGCTGTATTGATGTGAAACAATTCCTTCATTAAATTAAACTTTTTTTTTTTTTTCTTTTTTTGTGAAAAATGTAAATAGGCTATGTGAAAATGTATTCTCATATTATTTTCACTTTATTCATGAAATATTTCTACTTTATTCTCGTTAATATTTCAACTTTTTTTCTTGTAATATTTCGACTTTATCCTCGTAATACTTTGACTTTATATTCGTAATATTTTAACTTTATTTTCGTAGTAGGCCAATTACGACTATTCTTCAAACATTTAGACTTTATTCTCGTAATGTTTCGACAACTTTAATCTCGTAAATTTTTTCAACATGACTCTAAAACGCTGTTGTATGTGTGTGTAAGGCAACATTGTGTATTGGTATTCCCTAAACATTCTGCTTTTAGTTTGTTGTAAACATTTTAACTGTTAAACTTTGACAATTAATTATATTCAGACTTTGTTTTAAAGATAAATTCAGCCTTAGGTGCACTATATATTTTGTATTTTGTAAACTTCATATTTTTGTAATTGCATGCTAGATAGTGGCTGATCTCTTTATTTTGCATTTGCATACACATTTTTTACATCCCTCTAAGTTCCAGTTTTACTAACATCTTGCTCCACCAGCACACACCATCTTTTAATGTTAAAATAGTACTGTCAGGATTCACTAAACAACCACAGTGAGGAATCAGCGTGAACCGTTATTTTTGCACTTCACCTTATTGAATATGCATTTTTTTATATGCAAAATTTATGTGAGGCGAGTATTGAAATGAATCCCGCAGCATGATTTGCTAACATTTGCGCTCATCAAATTGCTCCATTATTTAATGCACAAAGTATGTCTTTAGCTATTTTGTGCTTGGAATGGCTGCATTTGTTGTTGCTAGGAGGAGGCACCACAGAGCGTGGTGGAAGGGAGGGGATTTTTTCCACATTAATTTATTTGGAATGCCAGAAGTAAACACTTACGCTAATTTGTGCTGCACTTGGTAGATTGCGCTGGTCATTATGGAAATGAAATGTTGTCTCTGTACTTAAGTCGCACCTTACGTTTCTAAATCTGACCCAAAATATTTAACCGTGAAAAATAAAAAGGGACATGACATACGGCCAAGTATGGTGACCCATACTCAGAATTCGTGCTCTGCTTTTAAGCCATCCAAAGTGCACACACACACAGCAGTGAACGAACACACACCTGGCAGCCATTTATGCTGCGGCGCCCGGGGAATAGTTGGTGGTTCGGTGCTTTGCTCAAGGGCACCTAAGTCGTGGTATTGAAGGTGGAGAGAGAACTGTACATGCACTCCCTCCACCCACAATTCCTGCCGGCCAGAGACTCGAACTCACAACCCTTTGATTGCGAATCCGACTCTCTAACCATTAGGCCAATGCTTCCCCATAGTATAGTCACCTTAACACTGTTGATTCTTGTGTACAGAAAATTTGCAAAATACAAGTTTAAAAGAGTATTTATTATTGGCATTCTTAAATTCTCCCTCTTCCTGCAGTGGCTTTCATGGCAGCTTCTCCTAGAGACCTCCATGTAAACATAGATGACAGCAGACAGCTTCTTCTAGAAGCCCAGGTACTGCTACCAAGTCGCTTGATTTTAAAGATTTAGGAACTTGCGTCTCACATCTGTATGAATTTGCTGCTATTTGTAACTTTGTAAATTTCAGTATTTGTATGGCATCTCAGCTGCTGTTGACAATATGGCCACTGCTAGTCACCTTCATATATATATACTGAATGCCAATATTTAGTCTGTAGCCCACATTGTGTCTGATTTAAGTAAATCTTCACTTTCTGACATCACAAATGGGTTAAACTGTGGGAGTATCCAATCAAAATTATAAATCTCATTTCACATTATGATGATTTGTACAGCTGACTTGCTCTGAAGAATCATACTAACTTTTAATTAAATTAAAGTTACCTCCCTTGTGTGTACATTTATTCATGGAGAAAAGGATCATGTAAATTTAATGTATACATTTTTATCAGTTTTTTTTTGTGTGTGTATTAAATTTACATTCAGAAACTGAAATGCTAATAGAAATGTTAGGTTCCTTTTTACATAGATTTAGATAATTTAACGTCTTTTAATGATGACTGGGTCTGTTATACTAATAATATAAAGCTGAAAATGGTCAAATATGAGATTTAAAAGATTTTTCAAGCCTAACAATACTCCTTTACACCAGTTTTTAATGAATTATCTTTTTTGTGTGCGTGTGTTCAATGTGTGCCGTTCCTGGTTTCAACAGCGTGAGAAGGTGAGTTCAGTGGTAATATTCTACACACTTTCCACTTAAGCTTTGGTTTTAAGTAATTTATCATCATACCTGTATTTTAGCTCTTTCACAAGGATGAAACTAACCATTTTGTCACCGCTTTGCAGGAGAAAGAGACTGTTGATTGGTGGAGTAAGTTTTATGCTTCTGTTGGAGAGCGTGAGAAATGCCGCCCATACCTTGACAAAGGTTATGACACATTGGAGGTGTGAATTCTGTCTAAACTGCATGATAACATTGCAGATATACATATTTATTTATTTATTCAATTAATAAATACCTTAAATTTAGAAATATACATTGTAATGTTGCTACATAAAACAATTGCTCACCCAATGTGATGCTTACTCTTATTCATTTATTTATATATATATATATATATATATATATATATATATATATATATAAAATGTTTGTGTGTGTGTGTCTATCTCTCTCTCTCTCTCTCTCTCTCTCTCTCTCTCTCTCTCTCTCTCTCTCTCTCTCTCTCTCTCTCTCTCTCTCTCTCTCTCTCTCTCTCTCTCTCTCTCTCTCTCTCTCTCTCTCTCTCTCTCTCTCTCTCTCTCTCTCTCTATATATATATATATATATATATATATATATATATATATATATATATATATATATATATATATATATATATATATATATATATATATATATAGACACACACAGCGAGAACTCCTGTCATTGTGCTTTTTTTTAAGCTTGAAAGCTTCAGTTCTTTATTGTTATTGCATGCAAAAACTACCAGTGCAATATTCAGTTGTTTGGAACCATTTGTACTTGGGTAAATAATGACAAATTATATTGTTGGGTGAGCGTTCACTTATTTTACTTATTCGCATGTTTTTCATATTGATGAATTTGAATCCACAAAGATTTGTTGTATGGTTTAGTATTTGTAGTGAGGTTCTCTTCTGCTGGTTTTCATAGGTATATGACCATGAGCTTGAAAGTGTAAAAGAGTTCATGGGTCTTAATGATTTCTGCAGCACCTTCAAATTGCAACGTGGTAAAAATGAAAGTGATGATGATGACCCCGATGTAGTTGGAGAATTCAAGGCAAGATGGCTTATTAATTCGCTTTAAGAATAAATGTAATGCTGATTAAGTCGCACCTTACGTTTCTAAATGATTTTGTTTATTTGATTGATTTCAGGGCTCCTTTAAGGTGTACCCACTGCCAGATGACCCAGGGGTGCCCCCTCCGCCACAACAGTTCAGAGAGCTGCCCGACAGTGTCTCTCAGGAGTGTGTGGTCCGAATCTATGTGGCTCAAGCCATCGACCTGCAACCCAAAGACAACAATAGCAAAGTACTACTTTCTTTCATTCAGCATTTCAGAAAGCTCATGATTAATATTTGGGTGTGTTGAATTTCTTTTTAGTTAAATGAAATGGCAAAGCTCCTTTTCTTTTTTCAGTGTGACCCATATATCAAAATCTCTTTGGGGAAAAAGTCTTTTGATGACAGGGACAACTATATACCATACACACTTAACCCAGTGTTTGGAAGGTAATGTCATAGATCTATTGAGAGTTTATCTTGTATTCAGACAGTTAAAGAAGACTTTGAACTAAAAAATGTTTTATCTCTCAACAGAATGTTTGAACTGACATGCTTCCTCCCACAAGACAAAGACCTGAAAATTGCAGTCTATGACTTTGATTTGCTCAGCCGTGATGAGAAAGTTGGGGAAACAGTGATTGACTTGGAGAACCGTCTTCTTTCTCGCTTTGGTTCCTACTGTGGTTTACCCCAGACATACTGCATGTGAGAACCATACACTTTAATGCAAACGTATTTTCTTTGAGGACAACAGCATTGGTTGATTCATGGTTTTATTCATTAAATAGCTCTGGACCAAACCAGTGGCGCGATCAGCTCAGTCCATCTAAGGTTCTTGGACAGCTTGCCCGATGGAAAGGATTGAGTCCACCCAGGAGTGAAGACAATGGAAACACGTTATCCTTTGGTGGCCGATTGTACTGCCTCTCTGACTTTGGTAATTTTTAGAGCTTTTTGTTTTTTTGAAAGTCATTGTTGTATTGGGGTATATACTCCAAACTGTGTTAAGACCGGATTCACATATCTTCATATGTCTTGTCGAATTGATTGAATGGACAGTTGTTCTATAGCAACTGTATATGTGACCCTAGACCTCAAACCCATTCATATTGCTATGGAGATCATTGGTGTATGGTTTGTTAGCATAGGACGATATATGGCCGAGATACAACTATTTGAAAATCTGGAATCTGAGGGTGCAAAAAAATCTAAATACTGAGAAAATCACCTTTAAAGATAGCTAAATGAATTCTTAGCCATGCATATTACCAATCAAAAATTAAGTTTTGATATATTTACGGTAGGTAATTTACTAAATATCTTCATGAAACATGATCTTTACTTAATATCGTAATGGTTTTTGGCATAAAAGAAAAATCGATAATTTTGACCCTTATGTTGTTTTTTTGGCTATTTCTGAAAATATAGCCCAGCGACTTAAGACTGGTCCAGGGTCACACATGTCCTATAAAACTACTAAAATCTGTTGTCTTAAGGTCAAACTTTTTAAAAGCTGTTTGAACCGTTTAGTTAAGTTGTCTAGTATACATGTATATGTATGCATTTTAGAAGCAAACAAGGAAATTCACGAACACCTGGGTCCTCCAAGTGAACGGATCGCTCTGCATGTCCTGAGAACTCAAGGCCTGGTTCCGGAGCATGTTGAAAGCAGAACTCTTTACAGTAGCTTCCAACCGACTCTCCCACAGGTGTGAGGCTATTCACAGGCCAGTTCTTCCTGTGATATACCATACAGAACCCAAAATACTGCTTTATCTGCGTTATTGACTAGTCTTTGTTTTATAGGGAAAACTGCAGATGTGGGTAGACATTTTCCCAAAAAGTCTTGGGCCTCCTGGACCTCCTTTTGACATATCTCCACGCAAAGCAAAAAAGTGAGAAGAAATTGGTGATTTTGGTTATGCTTTTGTGTTGATCGGCAGTTGACTCGTGTTCATTCTTTCTATAAGGTATTTTCTGCGCGTCATTGTTTGGAACACGACTGAAGTAGTTTTGGATGACACCAGCATTACTGGTGAAAATATGAGTGACATCTATGTAAAGGGGTATGTAAAAGATTTAAGTCTGTTAAGACAAAACCATTGAGATTGTGTTTTTTTGCTTCCATAACATGTCTTTTTTCAGGCTAGTGGCAGGAAAACAACCAAATATATATTTAAATATTTATCACACTTTAAAAAAAAAAAATCTCTTTCAGTGTTGGGCTACTTTAACACTGTTGCCGCAGGTCATTTTTCATGTCCATGGGTTGGAGTTACCCCAATTACATGATATTTAGCCCCTAAAATGCAAATTTTACAAATGTGATTGGGCTAGTTTTGAGTAGCAGTTGGGTGGGTTTTGTTGTGAAAACCTGGCAACCCAAATCTCTTTGCATCTGTAGATTTAAATAACAGTACATATAGTGAAGGCCACTTTCTCAAAATGTTTCTCAGGGACTGAGCCAGAAATCTCCCCTTCATTAGCACTTACACCCAAACTCTACAGTTTTATTTCCATCTGTATTCTGAAGGTTTTTACAGAGGAGTTTATTTCATCTGCCTCATTTATATGTCTCAGATTTCTGGTCCATATTTCAATAATTTGCGTATTTAAATAACATTTCATAAAACCTGTAATTCATAATAGATATCACCACATTTCCCTGATTGATTAGTTCGATTTTTACACTGTTCCCCTTTGGAGTCTTCCCTTAATGTGTTTTACAAGTAATATGTGTTGTAATTCATGCGTTTATGCCTTTGATTAGTTGGATGCCAGGTATGGAAGAAGATAAGCAAAAAACAGACGTCCATTACCGATCTTTGGATGGCGATGGGAATTTCAACTGGAGATTTGTCTTCGGATTTGAATACTTGCCTACAGAGCAGCTGTGTCTTGTATCTAAAAAGGTAATGCAGTTTGGATGCGTTTCATGTATTATGAAGAGCACTTGGCAGTATTAAAATATTCATCCTTTTCTGTTAAAAAGGAACATTTCTGGAGCCTTGACAAATCCGAGTTTAGAATCCCACCCAAGCTTATTGTTCAAATTTGGGATAATGACAAATTCTCTCTGGATGATTACCTGGGTGAGACCTGTGTATGCAGATCTTGGAAATTTTGGCGTTGTCATATTATGGGGTTTGTGTATTAATCTCACGTATATTGCTCTCAGGTGCTGTTGAACTTGATCTGCACCACCTCATCATCCCTTCCAAAACACCGAAGAAATGTAGCCTTAGCATGATCCCTGATGGAACCACACCTGGAAAGTCAGACCAACTGAAGTCTCTCTTTGACCAGAAGTCAGTTAGAGGATGGTGGCCGTGCTACATGGATAAAGACGGCAAGAGGGAACTCGGTGTAAGAACAGTTAACACACTGTATTTCTTTATTGCAGAATGACTATTCATTATTAAGTCAAATGGATATAATCAAACCTTCTCTACATTAAATACTTGTCACTTGCAAATATGTGATATTTTGGTAAAATGGGATGTTAATGTCATTTTCCTAATTGGGGTTACTTTAAATGTTGGTTTCAGGGAAAGGTTGAGTTGACTTTGGAGATTGTGAATGAGAAGGAAGCGGATGAGAGACCTGCTGGAAAAGGCAGAGATGAACCAAATATGAATCCAAAACTGGATCCTCCCAAGTAATTGATTTCTTCCTTTTGTGTTTCTCCTGTTCTGTGTGTGAATAGAAGGTCATCACAAGATTTGTTTCTCTTTTCAACTTCTCAGGCGACCTGAAATGTCATTCTTTTGGTTCTCAAATCCATGCAAGACGTGCAAGTTCATAGTGTGGCGAAGATTTAAGTGGGTGATCATTGGCCTGGTTGTGCTAATCTTAGTGCTGTTATTCATTGGGATCTTGTTGTTTTCATTACCGGTAAGGACACACTTTATCAGTCCTGTTGGGAATTTACACTTGAGATGTAATGTCTACAATGCTAATTCATTTTCTGTTTTTTTCAGAACTATATTTCCATGAAAATCGTCAAACCCTTCAATTAAGTTCAGGAGGAGTTCAACTTTTTGTCATTTTATCCATGTAGTTGGCATGATCTAGGTTTCAGAAATGGTCAATTTTCTTAATGGGGTTTGCACCATCAATACAGTGTTTATGTTGTGATTGTTCATGTGGTTGTTTAAGTATTTACCTTGAATCACTTTTTGCACCAATATTAAATTAATCATGAATTTGCACTTGTTGGTTGATATTTGATATGTTTAGAAACATTTGTGCACGCAAGGTGTTTTCTATTGCGGACAAAAATGTTGTTATTGCATTATAACCTCTTGATCATTTTAAAGCTGACTGATTAAAAAATGTTAAATAAAGATGTTAATGTTTGTATAAACTGTATATTTGTTAGTAGGAACTTCAGTTAGTTATTTTGCCATTTTCACCAACATAAATTGAAAATGAATATGACATTTTATCCATAAATTGGTGCAAACATGGTTTTTATGATACTATGTTGTATAACCATAAGGGCATAAAGTGCACATATAACAGTGTATCAAAGTCAGAAATTAACCCTTTTATATAGTTAAGCAATATCATGCAAGCAAGAGTGCCATTTTCCCTGACATTTCTATGATTGGAAATTAAATATAAATTTTATAAAACAATTCGATAAACAAAGTTAATACTTGAAATATAACTACAGCCTTAATGTCATGTACACATACCCACACACATACACACACACATATATATATATATATATATATATATATATATATATACACGACAATAAAAATAAAACCATTTTGTTCAGTATTCTGTTCTTTCTATTACCATTAGGTGTCACTATGTACATTAGTCATGAATGATTATCATTGACAGTCTAGTTTGTCATATAAATATACACTGTGAAAACAATATATATGGTTTAATAGTTAAATTGCGTTGATAAGTTGATGTGTATATGCATTTTTTTTTTTTTTTACTGTCTAAAATCTTGACCTTCATGGTCATCGTGCAGTATTTTAAAAAACAATTTCTCGTAATGACTATAACATTTAGCTAAAATAAGATTAATAAATTTCAAATAAGTATAAATAATAAATGGTAAATTGTAGGTAAAGAAATTCATGGCTGGTATTAAACTGATGTATTTTTGTATAAAAAATAATTTTTAGAAATTACTAATGTTCTGCCCAAAGCATTCTTGGTGTCCTTTTTTAAATTAGAATTTAATTTAAGAAAGCTTTCATTGTTTTAATACACTTTAATGTATCACTTAACACTTTAATCTTTTAAATTGTAAATAAAAATGTCAAAAAAATAAAATCTATTTTTAAAAGTCTATCATTACATATATTACAATAAACTAATTATTATTAATAAATAACACTGACGCCCTGTCAAAAAGAAAAACAAGGTAATAATTGCGTTTTTAGTATTTTTAAGGTATTATAATTGAATTTATAATGAGGTAGCACTTGGCGGATATGACGTTGTTTCTCAAGCTCAAGTGCGTGACGTGATATTGAAATTAGCCACCTGAGGCGTGATTAGAGAAACGGCTTAACACCGTTATCGCTGCTGAATAATATTGTACTGTGAAGTGAACGCAAACTAACGCACACACGTTTATAACCTAACTGCAGTTCATTCCTTTGTGTTTCATCTGAGAGTAAAACTAAAACGTTTAAGCTCAGGTAAGTGACTTTAACTTCTCTTTGTACTGCTAACTTGCTAGTCAATTGCGACAGGTGCTGTTGAGTCAATATTTACCTGAACGTATCTTTTTTTATTATTATTTATTTTATTATTTATTTTTTGGTGTGTTTATTATGGGGTTTATTTGCATTTAATTTAGTTGTTTCTGTAACATGAGGCTTTAGAATATCCGTTTATGAAATGCTGAGTCTTATCTTGTCTGTCAGATGGAACGTTAGAGATGAGTGTTTGTATTTCGCGGCGGTAGGCCGATGCTCTTCTCATTGGTTCAATCGGCTGTTTCTCTGGATGATGCGAGGATGAGAGAAGGCCACATATGGATTATAATGGTTTAACGGTGATACTGGTGATGTTTCGTTTGTGGGAGGCCGGTGATACTGGTGATGTTTCGTTTGTGGGAGGCCGGTTTTGAGGTGGAGGGCCCCAGACCTGTCTGAGTGAGTCTCTTGTTTTTCTGTATAAAGCGAAGACGCCGCATTCCGCGCATTATCATGGAACATTGTAATACACTTATGGTCGATTAACTGCACAGTTGCTTTAAGTGTACATTCTTGTATATCATTTCTATTATATGTAAACCGTATCCACATTGGATTGTGTGAAACCGTATGCTTATTGCTATCTCACAGCCACTGTTAAGTTAGTTAGATCGTTAGACGTTAGATCAGTAGCCAATTTTTGTAGCTCTCATATGAATTGAAGAGTATTGTTTTTCTTAGTAGTTATTTGGACTGTTTTTCATTGCCTAGTTTTATTTTTAGTATTGTAATTAGAATATAAGATAACTGATGATTATTTTGTTATCTTGTATTCTGTTTGGGTTTGAGACTACATTATTTAGTACATCGATTTTTTCCACTATAGTTTGATGCATGAGAGTCCAGCATTTACTGTTATCTTGGTGTGAGAGGATGATGTTACAAGAAGAGCCAATCTATGCACTCGTGTGAAAGTGTCCCGTCAAACCTATTGCATCAGTAGTATGTAGATGAACAGTGTGAACTTTCTCCATTCTTCCTGTCCTACACCTGGATCTACCTGTTATTTGTCAGCAGAAGTCTGCTGCATGACCCACGATGGCTACCTTTTTACATGCAAAATTTTTGGACCATATTCATTCCGATTAATGAATCTGAATGTACAGTAGTGTTTAATAAAGTGATCGGGTTAATGTGCGCGTTAATGTCACAAGTTTCAAATAGGAATAGATTTTTGACATGCGCACACTGCACAAATAGTTAAAGTGGAAAGTGACCGATATTATAATGTAGTTTCTCACTGCTTGCACATTACCACTCTCCTACATTGTTTCTTTATGTTTTCATAAATGCTCTTGGATTTTAGAGCATCATTGTAATTCTTTAAAACAAAACAAAAAAAATCTTGCATTGTCTAATCACTAGGGCTGGGACGATAAATTGATGAAGAATCGATTTGTGGATTGATTCCTCCGGAATCTATTCCAAGTTTAGATTTTAACAGCAGATACAGCTCTAGTCTAGATTTTAAACACACTCTCAAATGCTTATAAGTGCTAAAGAGCACTTGTGCTTTTGACAAGTCGAGTAATGTTAATTTCGACTCAGCACGGAATGCTTTTATTTCACAAGATTAAAGAGCCACACAGATGGGAAATCAAAAATTACCTGTATTGCAGTGTATGATGTAGCTGTCCATCAGTGTAAACAATGTGCAAAGTAATTAAACCAAAAAGTACACGATTTATAAAGTTATTTGCTTCTAAAGTAAGGAGTCGACTCTGAATCGCTGAAACGAGTCGTTATAGATTTCAAATCTGTTGCCCATCTCTATGTACGTCAGTAGGAACACTTTGCATAATAATCTCCGCCTACCGTCTTGGGAGAAACGAAGCTCTGACCTGCCCCCCCTCCCCCCACCACACACACACACAGACGCTCTGGTTGGTGTGATAGCATTATGCCGAGGAGACAGTGTGTTTTTAATTGTAAAGGCAAGTTTGTTTTATTTTCACTGCCAAAGAATGAAGATCAGAAGAACCAATGGCTAAAATTCATTTTTACCACAATACCAGAGCAGTACAACAAATCCCTTTCACTGATGACTGCTTTTCTAATCTCGGTGAGTACAGCGGGATTTTCAAAGCGTTTGGCCATAAAAGAGGGTTCATTACCAACTTTATTTAGACCAACGAGCATCTCCGAATCACAACGCGAAGTATAATTATGATGTTGTGTTTGTTCTCTCCCGAGCATCTTATCAGTATGTGTGCTGTCTGCAGCCTTTCTCTGCACTGATCTTCGTTTACAAAAACGTCATTAAAATGAAGTGTAACTCCGTGAATTCTCAACGAAGAGACATGGGAGATATCTATAGAAAGCTTGACATGTCTACTTTAAAACTAAACAAGTGCTGCCGAAAACAGATATTCTGTGATAAAGTAATCCATATGAAAACAACGCGATGTCTGTTTTTCACGTCTACCTTCACTATATCTAATGTGACCACACCCCCGCGTTGAACGCGCTATTCAGATTCAAACTGAAGCGCGCGGCTTGAATACACCCACACAGAAGAAAAAGCAGCGAGACTGTTCAATTTTTTTATTTTACTGTTTGCTTCGCAGTGAGAGGAATGAGACATAATTCACCCCAAACAGATGCTAACGCATAGTTTACCGTGGAGGTGTGTGCGGAACAACCAATCAAACCTATGTTAGTTGACCAATCAGAACACAGTATGCAACCGAAAGGTAGGGTTTAAGGAAACTGAATCTTTTGAACAGCTTCGCGCGAACCATTTGGGGATCTCTGAGAATTGAGGTAATTTTAAAATGATATTTTGACAAAATTACAATGTTTTTTAACCTTGGATGGATTTAAACCTAATGTACAGGACTTATAAACAGTGATAGGAAGCTTAGAATTTTCATCTTACTGGCTCTTTAATGTAAACACAGCCCAATGTGAACACCCTTGTAATTCACTTCAAGGTTCAAGTGTGTGTAAGGATTTGGAAAAGAGCAGAGTACAGTTGTTTCTAAAGCATGCAGTGCCATCTGCTGTTCAAAACTAAGCTCAGGATTGAGTCAAGAAGGAATCGCGATACACTCGGAAAATCATGAATAATTTCTTGCTTCGCGATGCATCAATTTATTTTCCCAGCCCTAATAATAACAGTCATGATGAACTCTATATACATATCTTCTATATACTTGTAAATAGTGGAAACAGAAAAGATTAGAATTTATCATGTATTTTGGCCTGATTGCTGCCATCTATAGTGTAAAAAGATAAATAGCATGATTTCATACCGGTCAAAATCATGTTATGACTACAAAATAATGTCAAGTAATTCGCTGAAGCGTTCAATGTCTGCTGTGCACAAATTACAGATTTAATGCTTAGAAAATATAATATTCAAATGTAATGTAGACTTCTAACTACTACTTTGGTTTGTTGTTTGTGTGTGTATATACAGTCAGACTTCAATTGAAATTTTGGTTGCACTTTATTTTACAGTACGTGTACTTACATGTACTTATAGTGTACTTACAGTGTATTTATCTAAGAAAGTTCTGGTAACACATGGTAACTACATGGGGTAGGGTTAGGTTTAGGGGTAGGTTCAGGGTTATTACCTAGTTATTACATAGTTATTGTAATTACTATAATAAGTACATAGTATGTACATGAGGAACAGGACTGTAAAATAAAGTGCTACCGAAATTTTTCTATAGGTTGTACCCAATACATATTGGTACCATTTAGTTTTCACATGGTCATGTGGGATCTTGCCAGAACCCTCAAACAGAGGAGTGGTTCTTTAAGACTGAATTGGTTTCCACTCATTTGCCACTGCAAATTTGTCTCCGGACAGGTCAAGAAGAATGAGCATTGGTGATCACTGACTGAAATTTTGCATCCCGTCTTAGCCACTTCCTAATGTGGATTTTAAGCGGATACACATCCGATATCTGGAAATCTGACATACGTCTAAACACTCACATCCAATTCTCACTCACAGCTCCCAATGCGAGGGCGACCTGTTTGCTCAAAGATGTTTAATGGTGTTTAAATGCTGGTTTGCTGTATGCGCTTGCCTTTCGAGATGGAAACTTTTTATAGATAAGAAATTGCACGTTCAGTAGATGGTTTTCAACACCTGCCCCGTGCATTTTAAAAATACAACCGCTTAAAGCTATATTATATTTCTCCGCAATGCGGTGATAACTTGAGGGGATTATTTTTCCGGTCTTTATCCTTTCAGATTTTGTGCTGCAAAACATCCATGACAGCCGTTGTCCATGCTGGTAAATAATAATGGCCATTCGACATGAATTATATAATTCATTTGAATAGCATGGTCATTTAAAACACAAGGGTCTACCATGTGCATAGTAAAGCGATCACTGCAGACAATCCTTTTGGCTGGGAATTAATGTAAACGCAGATATCTGATACCAGTCGTGTCTAAAGGGAATGTAAACAGATGGGCCAAAAAATTTATAGATTTAAAAAGATTGGATTCGTGCATTGATTATCACAGTTGTAAAGATAATCACAGTTATTCTTGCAATTTGGGCCAAACCAAAAAACTGAATTCAGAAGAATTTGCAATAAACATCCAGAAATTCAAGTATTTGTAATATAAATGAGGCATAAAAACGGATCCATTAACTTACCCAAAACACACTCACACTGACCCTAGATCAGCAAAACATTGTTCACTCCTTCATGTTACTGCAAAGTGTAAGCCATGGTGTGTCTTAGCTGATCACATGTGATTGGATCACCAGAGATTAATACAGGGTGAATACTGGGCACCCCTCTGAATTTCTTTGCTGAATCACTTTTTAAGCACTTTTACAGATGCAATTCATCCCATGTTCAAAGTACAGTGAAGTGCCTTTAAAATTTATAGTGTTAGAGATCCTGAGGATAATGAGGGAGGGACAGGGAACGTTTAGTGGCTCACATGTCACATATGCAGGAGCTCTACACTGGAAGTAGAGCAAGCCTTCTTAATTTGCTTGATCCCTCCAGATCTCCTTGTGTCTGTGGAAGCGTGTGTGTATGCAGTAATGTGATTGTTCCATGGGATGACCAGTGACGACACATGGGATCTGGAGAGCTGGGGCTGGAGGCTGCTGTGTGTATTACACCTGTTTTTTTTTGTTTTTTTTTCTGTGTTCAAGTGTATTGCAGGAAGCCTTAGCTTTAATGCTAATGCTATTGTTGGTATCGATTTAAGGCTGGCTGGAATTTTAACAGCGGTAAGCTGACGTTAATTATACATTGTCAGGTTACTGTTTAGCATGTTTTGCTCAGCTGCTGCTGTCTGTATGTCCTTTGTCACACTGTCAGACCTCAAGCAAGCAGAGCGGCTCCAAAGTTCAGATGTGAATGCTGGGATTGTTTCTAGAGAGATGGCAGTTGTTACTGTCCTCGAACCATTGGCTTGAGTTTAGAAATGGTGGCTGGGCACAGTTAGTTGTAAAATGACCAGACCCATTCTTTCATTTTACTGGATGGCTTTGATTTCTTTTGTTTTGAGTGTTTGAGATTGGAGTTTATTCTCTCTGTTGTGGAGGTTTAATGTGTACCAAATTCTTCACTTGTTCACTTGGTCTTTGCTTAGTGTGTGTGTGTTTTTCTGCTAAATCACTTGAGTTTTAGTCTGAATAAAATGGTAGTAGCAGGATTATAAAATAGGTTTGATTATAATCATTTGATAAAATGAAGAGAGCGCGCCATAAGTATGAGATCATTTTACTTTGACTGTTTCCTATCCCGCACGGAGACTGCTGAACGTGCCTTTTTAAATGTTTTTGTGGTGCTCGTTGTATTTTAAAACACAATTGCAATGTTTCAAACTGACTTTATGGCATTTAAAATAAAATTATCCCAAACGTAACTGTGGTGCGTGTGTGGCTGTGCTCTGCAGCAAAACGCACTGTTGTTGTCAGATTTTATTTTTTGTGTTCCGGTAGGCCTATTTGGCTTTTAAAAATCTGGCATACCGTGCATTAGATCATGACAGTGCATGGGTGCAGATGAGGACGAGCGAGCGCTGCTTTGGCTAGATTTATTTGGAGGTTATTGCTCCTGTCTCATTCAGCACAAATCATAATGTTTCCATATTCGCAATGAATTTGAATGTTATGGATGTTGAATTAATTATGAAGCACTGCCACACTTCTGTTTTAAATCCGTTATTTTAATAGATATTTTGCATATTTAAAAAATGTATGAAAACAAACTTTTCTTTTTATGTTAGGCCTATGACTTAAATGGGCTATACATTTTCCTTAAAGTATCCCATTTTGTCCCAGGGCTTGAGAACCTGTGCCCTTGTTTGGTCCATGCAGAAACTTGTGAACGATGCTTTTTGTGGCGTCACCGTTCAGTGACATCAGTGAATGCTCCGGGAAAGCATAATGTCGGAGTTGGTCACAGCTCCTATTAATTGCTGTTTTGAATCCAGCAATTATTTATTTACAAACTATAAGCTCTGATTGACAAGTGTGGTATAAAAGCTTTATTTATTAGAGGAATAATAGGTTAACTGGAAAATGTTAGATCGCGATCATGCCTCTTGATGCTGTTTGAGCCTATAGCCTACGTTTATGTAGCTTTGTTCTGGTTTGCCAGTTGGTCACGAATTTCCACAAATCCAGTAACATTTAGGCAATGTTTCTTTTCCTAAATCTTCAGTCTAACCCTTTAATTTCTCAGGTTTGTATTATCTTTCATTTTTAATCACTGTTTTCGCATCTCTTACTGTGGTAAACATGGGAAGGTATAAAGATATCACTAATTAACAATTTGTTCTATTTATTAATTTGTTCCCTTATTTCAGTTAAATCATGGGTTATTTAGGGGAACAAAATTAATGAAACATGGACAGTTGCCACAAATGCATAAGTCGTAGGAATGAATTAGCGAGTTGTAAAGAGCCTTTCTGTCCTGTCGCCCACAGCAAATGCAAAGCACACATAAGAAACCATTATCTGATGAAATGACTGTTACTACATTTCTATTGCTTTCCATGAAGAACTTTTGTGTTGTTTCCATTTAAATGTCCTTTTAAAGTTGAAACCACATTAAAAGCTTAGTTTGTACATTGTGAATAACTGATTAGTTTATAAACTTTTACCATCACTCACAGCCGCTCGCACATGTTCTGGCATGAACTGCACACAGCCCAACATTAAATCGATTAACCGACCATCGATAGCTTTAATCGATTGCATCTCTTATCGACAATTAATCGATCATCTATTAATTGTTGACATCCCTACCTCAAATGCAAGACCACTTTAAGCAAATAGTGAATATCTAAATGAAATCGATCACAAGTGGGAAATAGGAAATCTCTGATAGCATGCGAAGGCAGCATAAATCTCTTCTATGGTAGCTGATCCTAATTAGTCTTAATTAGTTCTTTTTGTCTGTCTCCATCAGTTCC
This sequence comes from Carassius gibelio, assembly GCF_023724105.1. Classification (NCBI taxonomy): domain Eukaryota; kingdom Metazoa; phylum Chordata; class Actinopteri; order Cypriniformes; family Cyprinidae; genus Carassius; species Carassius gibelio. The sequence goes on along the minus strand of NC_068407.1, from coordinate 16,533,434 downwards.
AGCTACTCTTCAGAACAAGACTTTGAGCGGGAGCTCTGGTTTGGGCCCATCTACAAGTCACCCAGGATGTCCAGACGCAGTCTCCGTCTGCACACCAACCCAAGTCACTATGGAGACGACAGTCTGCTTGACTCATCTCTAAACCACAGCGCCTCCTTCAGCCGTGACCAGTGAGTGCAGTTTGTCCTTGAAAATTAGCAGGGGATTATTATACTAAATTTGATAAGAATTAGACCATTAGTGCCATATTATTATAATGCAAAATGTATTTTCTTTTCTTTTCAGGAACTTTAGTTTGACCTTAAATGTTGGCATAAAGAAACAGACAAAATAAATGTAACTAAGTGTAGAAATAGAAAAGCTACAATTTAAATTATTTGTTTTATGATTCCAGTGGCCAGTTAAGTCAAATCTAATGAAGTTGCAGAATTAGCCACACACAGATGCAGTTACTTTGTGTCCACTAGAGGTCCTCTGGCCGGCATTATTAAATAGAGGTCCACCGATATTGGATTTTGCCGATACTGATAGCAAGGTTGGACCACACTGGCCAATACTGATTAATTAACCAATATTTTTTTAAATTAATACTGAGGGGTAGTAGTGATGATGATGGTGGTAGTAGTAGTAGGTTTTTTATTTTTCTTGATTTGTTTTTTTCCATTTTAATTTTACGCGTCATGCCTTAAACTGTGAATTCTGATTTTATGAATGGATTCTGCGATTCCATTCACGTTTTCTGCATCGCGGGAAACATAGGGCCCTACACTTATACCAGCACAATGTTTACTCTCACACTTGAACTGCTTCTGTTATTGAACACTTAAGTGATCTACTTAACATAAAAGAGCAGCGCTGAGTCAATGAGAACTCACCTGTCACACACTCCGGACAAGTCGTGTTCAACTCGAGGAGCGGTCTAAAACAGTTTATTTATACACCATACAGACACAAGCTGACTTCAAGTATAAGCAATATTTTGATTCGGTTTTCCGTCCTCGCTCTTTTCTTGTTCTGTCTCTGTCTTGCAGGACACTGAAGAGCAGAAGGGCTCATCACTCTGTTTCAGGGACACCACAGATTGTTCAAACTCCTAGGTCTGCCTCAACGTCAATCCTGCAGGCCCATAACAGCACCCTGAACAGCTGTGCGCCCAGCAATGCCTCTCTGCTGTCCTCTTTCTTAGAGGAGTCCTCCATACAGGAACACACCCTCGTCGACAGCTTCTGGGGTCAGTGCCAGCAGACCTTCATGATCGCCATGATATGATACTCCTTGAGTTGAAATGAACTGAGATTGGTGGACAACTGAAGCATTGATTTTTTTTTTTTTTTTTTTTTTTTTTTTTTTTTTTTTTTTGGTCATTATTAGGTTTGGATGAAGACTGTGATGTTAAGGGTAAGTGTTTTTATTTATTTATTTATTTATTTTAAATGTGGGGCTGTATTAAGCTTTATTGGATTTATTTCAGACCAGACAATCATTGCACACTACAGCACAGTGGAGGCCAAAACACAGACCTCTACAGCACAGAATGGCTACATTTCCAAAGACTGCCCCAGTGCCTCTCCATCCAAGAACAACAGTTCCCTTCATGATGCTACTGGTCATCAGGCTCCACCCAGCACAGCCTCCTTCCCAAACACTACGCTGTACTGCAGGGACAAGAATCGCAAATATAAGCCAGGTGAGACAGTTTGATAAAGCACTAGAAATCAGCTGTTTCCCCTTTTCCTGTTATGTCAAACCCCTTATATGATGTGGTCAGGTTTCTCCTGGTCTTCAGAAATGGGCTCGGAGTCATTCAGTCTTTGGATGCTGAATATTATTGAAGGGAATGTGCAGGCTTGAATTCATTGTGTCTACAGGTGTGCTGGGGATATTGTCTGAGACATGCCTTCATAACCGAAAGAGAATTGCTGCTTTTGTAGTGTACATATGCCGACTACTGATGCAGATGGCACTGCTCAAAGGTATCAGCCTTGGTTAGTCTGTTGTTCACCTCTCCAGGCTGTGGGGTTCCTCACTAGATGGTTTATGGCTGTTTGGGTCTTTTTCTTTTCAGCATGTCACTGTCAGAGCTTGAGACTAGCCCATGTTCAGATTATGATCTAGAATTACAGTGTCAAGTGTCAATAATGAAACATTTTCCATAGTCTTTTCATTATTTTAAGATGCGTTTTACACCTTGGTATATATCAAGGGTGAGGAAACTTTTGTTTTGTGGTGTTATATTTATAAAGCCTGGATAATTGTTTAGATGGATTTGGATTTTAGGACTTAGACCTGTACAGATCTGCACACTTCTTTACCCAGCAGGCTGCTTTGCATGTGTGATGTTGTCCACAACCACAGTCTCTGTTCACAGTCTTTTCTGACCACTCTATCGCTTTCAGATATTTTGATCAGCAACACATTGTGTTGATTTAATATCAGTCCATGTCTGTCCAGGTCTGCTGTCATCAGTGCTGCAGTGGTGTGTGCGAGTGTGTAAGGGAATCGCTTGCTCTACAGCCACTGTGTTGAGGAAGACACTGCAGTCTGTGCAGCAGAAGAGAGCAACCAATGGCTGTGCTAATGGAGGTATCGCTTTCTCTAAAACCCTCTGGTGCCTGGATATTATGTCCACTTATTAACAGAACTACGGTTCACACTGTACAAACAGCCAGAAACAGGCAATTGCTTATTCTTAAAGAACTCGTTACACTCATGATGTCACACTCCAAGTCATTTCAAGAGAAAATCATTAACTTAAGGGATTTTGTGGCTGTTTTGTTGTAGCTTTTATAGGAATGTTAGTTCTTAACTAGGCTCTTGATTGTTGATTCACACGTTTGTTCGCAGGAAATTGTTATTAAAGAAATTTGTTAATTGGTGGACTGGGGCTCATTTGACAATAGAAAACAATTGTTAAGTTTCCACTTGAATAATCTGACCCTCAAAACAAATGTAGTTAAGGATACCCTTTATGGTATCCTTGCAGGCATCATACAAAAGATATCTGGTTTGCTGGCATTCCGTCAGCTTGAAATTGAAGTTGCAATAATGAATCTGTTCGTAAACCAGGTTGGTAAGTGGGTTTTTATCATGGTGGACTTGAATTAAAGTGGTCAGTGTATCTTTTGGTCATTTGATTTTCTACTTAAACAAAACGGAAAAACGGAAATCAAACCATTTCTCATTTCTCTTTTTACTCTATGGAAGAAGGCAATTATTACTCCTGTTCCTAAAAAATCTTGTCCATGGGAGAATAATGACTTTAGACCTATTGCTTTAACTTCCATTGTGATGAAGTTTATGGAAAAGTTAATTACAAACCAACTAAAACTGGAAGTAGTTCCACAGTTAGATCCTTATCAGTTCGTTTATAAACACCGAAGAGCAGTGATGATGCAATCAACAGTCTAATTAATACTAAATAAATAAATGTGTTTAAATAAATGTGTAAATATATAAATAAATTATTGTTTGGTGTGTTTGTTTGTTTGTTTGTGGTGGGCATAGATAAAAAAAAATTTAGTCTAGATTAGTCTCCCTGTAATCTTGGAATTAATAATTAAAATGGCTCATTTGAATTCTGCCAAAGGCATTCAGAATATGTGTCCTACGCAAATAAAATAATGACTAAAAGTAAGTCTTTTAGTACGGGTTTCTCAAGCCAGGTGGTGCATTAGACAAGGGGCTCATCTCCGGTTTCCAAAATTTCATCACAAAGTGCTTGAGAAAGCTGTAAACTAATTTCACATTGCACAAGGTGCAAACAACCTTACGTCTGTTTCACACACTATATATATATATATATATATATATATATATATATATATATATATATATATATATATATATATATATATATATATATATATAAATATATATATATATAAATATATATAAAAATTATTTTCATCTGGCAAGCATCCCTAGCAAAGAATCTTCACTATTAATAAACTCTGCTCGTCTGCCGCTTCTCTTCTGTTGAAAATGAACTGAGCTTGTGGTTGCCGCGCATCGGTGCTTTTAACATTTAACGCTCGGATTTTAAAATTTTTCCTTTCTCTTTGGAGTGTTAACAAGTTCTTGGTGCATAAAGAAGATCTGTAAAGTTGACAAGACTGAAGTCTCAAATCCAAAAATATATTCTTTATCAAAGTTAAGAATCAACCACTCCTACCTAAAACGACTCATTCTAACACTCCCCCACATGTCTATGTCACAGTGTGGGAGGATTTTCATAATGCCACCCAAATGTTCATGCAAAGAAAGAAGCCCTAACTTTTATTCTCGCTGTAGTTTTGTTGCTGGCAGTGCCATGTTGTGGAGATGGCGTTTCATTGTGAAAGCGAAGCTACTTTGTTTGGCCTTCCAAAAGAGGACACAACTAGAAATCATAGGTTAAGTTGTAATTACAACACTGTTCCAGAACTGTTCAACCCAAATATTCAGATGTGTGCAGCGCATTTTGTGGAGGACAAGGACTGCTTTCTGTGAGAGCAGCCTACAATGCCAGTGTCTGTTTCTATAAAATGTGGCAATTCCACCTTTTAACGGACAGTCTGGCGCTTCTGACTCGCAGCCTGGAAGTATGTTTTCGTATGTAAAGGATTTGCCACTGATGATTCAAACATGAGTTTTGAGCCATGTAGAGTAGAGCTTGTTTGTCTCTCGGATCACAAATACAGGCATGGTTTTGTTTACACGGCACGATACGCATGCAACACGTGAAAAGGTAAATCATTATCATCTAATTTTGTCCCCACTGGATGCAACAAATGCCTCCATTTATAATGGGTTTTATTGCTTCTGTGTTCCCGCTGGGACACTCTGCATCACAGTATGGTAAGGGACGTAACATTTCTGTCACATGCTGAGAGGCATTCAGCCAATCAGTGGACTGGATAGCTGGAAAATAAGCATACACCTCGCTTTTGTAAAATGGCCAGAAAGGCGGGGCATAGAGAAACAATATTGTACAGAATATGGAATTTTTTTTTTTTTACGTTAAACCACAAACCCATTTCATTACACCAAATACACAAAATAATGTTCTTTTTAGCAATGTGATATGACCCCCTTTAAAAACTATAATGTTAAAGTCACCCTAAAGGTTGAAGTGGGTTTTCAGTCACATCTGAAATTGAATGCAACATTCAAAACCCCACGTCCTTTTAAATTATTTTATAGTTTTTCTACTTTATAGTTTAGTTGAAAAAAATGTGTAACTCTTGCTTTAGCTGCAGATCTGTTTCTGGTTGAGACAGGTGACAGGTGCTCAAATGCAAAACGGGGTGTGAGACAATCACTTTTTTTTTTTTTTTTGGTCTATTAGGTTTTGCATTAGTGCACCTGTCTCTTCTTTCTGTCTTTGTAAATGTAGTCCCTTAGTGGAAGTCTGTCTCAGGAGTAGCAAATGTAACTCTCTTTTGTTATCCCATTACACCTGAACAGTGATTTCTGATGAACCCTTCTCATCCTCACTTTTTTTAACAGGCCACTTTAGTCTCTTCCATGTTGTTTGACCTCCTACAGCTGCTATAACTTACAAAGTTTTTTCCTCCTTCCAGATTTTTCTTCGAAACATGATTACACTGTGCATAAACAAATGCGCCTGTCCACCATGAGCACTGCCTTGGTTACATGCAAATCTCTCTTGTTGGAGTCTGTCTATGCAGTGCTGGGATTAGAGGAATGAAGAAGACTGGTACAGAACTGCGAAGGAGTCTTGGCTTTATCTAATATTTGTCTGTTTGTTCTGTTCGTCATCATAGGCAAGGAGAAATACTTCAGCAGTATGAGTGTTAAAGAGGTAGTGATGCAAAAGGAACGACCGAAGATCAGCAGCGTACTGTGTAAGTACACGTACTTCACTTTTAGATATTCTTCCACTTCAAATCTTTAGGTGTTCATATTTAAAGTTGTACATGGTAAGGAACAAGGCACACAGGGTTGGAATAACATGTGGGTGAGTAAATGATGACTGAATAACAGCATTTTTTGGTAAGTTATAGTTTTAATTGTGCCAGTTAATCATGCTGCCTTTTTAGATACATTTTTTTGGTTAAACTATATGGTAGTATTGCATATTTCCATTGGGAATGCATTTGTAAACATTAATTATAATTGTAATCAATACATCAAATTGCCTGTGCATGAGCATTGCAATTTTTTTTGGCCACTTACGTGGTTTCAAATAAGTTATGACTGCTAATTGATTTATTGGCCAGTGTTGGGGATCTGATTTTCACCGCAGGGTATATATTAGTGTAGATTAAAAAAAAAAAAAAAAAGTATTTAAGATTAAGACAAGATTAAAAGCACAACAAATGTTGAGGGAGTAGAACTTTAACACTCAGTTTGTGTCATTTTCAACCGTACACCGATTCTGACAGGTGATGACTGCAAAAGGAAGCATAATTTTGCAACGGACCCTCATTCTTCACAGGAAGAGAAGCCTGTAGTGACCTTATGGTCGCCCACAGGTTATATAATCATCTTTCTTACAATCTTAGTCATTCCAAGCTTATGGTTTGGGAGTAGTTAGTTAATGCTGCTGTGAGCTCCTTCCCTGCATTGATGGTTTTCAGGTTGTGGTCAGGGCAGTTTTCTCCCCGGCAGGTGTGGGTTTGTCTCTGTGAAGAGCTTTCTGGCAACCTTGCATGGCTTTTTCTTCGTTCTGTTTTCTATGGTGCTGATGCTCTGGTTCCATTTGGGAATCTCTTTCCTTTTCAAATGTAGTTATAACTAAGCATCTTTTCTTATCTTGCAACCTTTTTGTTCATTCATATTCAGTACATTCAAGCAATATTCCTATTAGAGCTCTTGTTTACGGTTGCAATGGGGTCTTGATTACAAAAGACCACCCACCGTATATTGAATATTTTAAACATTGAAAACATTGAAGTAAAATAAAGAGAGATTCAGTATGCTGCACCAGTGAAGTCCATAATCAAATGTAAGCAAATTGGTGACGTTGACCTAGTGTGAATGTTGGTAGGGTGTTTTTTTTTTTTTTTTGCAACCCTATCTGATCCTTATGCCGCGTTTCCACCGAAATTACCTGGAACATTTGTACCAGGAACTTTTTTCCCCGCAGACCTGTTGCTTTCTGCATTTCCACCGCGGTGTAAAGTACCGGGAAGTTTGGCAAATAGACTGGTGACGTAGGTCTGCACGTGTTTCTCAATACAAAGTACGCTGATTTTGCACATGCGTCCTCTGTAGTGCGGACTTTGTGCTTTTGACTTGGGAGTGTGATGTCTGCGAGGACACACATCCGGTAATTCTGCAAACAGCAGCTGTACTAGATAACAGCAGTCAGCTCGCTTTGGCTACTGCAATTTTCCTCTCTGAGGTAAATATTGTTTATCTTTGTTCAACTAAGTCTAGCAGACCAGTGCAATTTTTGCAATGAAGCGTAGGAATAGCATATTTAGAAACAATTTAGAAATAGTACATTTTAGAAATTCAGGAAGCTTATAGGTGCTGGAACCTTCTGTAAAGTGTTTAAGTAAAATACAATACTGTCAATTAAATTCAGAACATTGGAAACACTGACTATTAGAAAACATCTCTCTGTTGCTTCAGAGGCCATAACATACTAAGTCCAACTCTCAATAACCTTGGCCAAAATAATAAAGAGTTCAATAAAAAATAATACATAGTTCAACATAAAGTGTAAGGTGATCCTTGAGGCTCAATGTGCTGCGGTGATATGTGAAGTTTGCGAACGCTAGTTGGTGCTCCAGTATAATCGGTCCGCTGAAACTCATCCAGTGAGAAACGTTCCGCGGTGCAAAAATAAGTTATTAAAATGCGGGAATTTTTTTTCCTGTAATTAATCTTAGTTAATGCGTTATTTTTTGTGTAATTAATTAATCTCAATTAACGCGTTAAAGTCCCAGCCCTAAATATTATATAAATTTGCCTTTTTTATTTTCATTTTAGCATATAGATGAATTGAATACAGACCAAAGATAACCTGTTAGAGTTACCCAAAACGAATTATATTTTGTTTAACCACTACAGAGACATCAGAGCCAGCGGCACATATCAGAAGGTCTATCCGAGGTGAGGCTGCTTCTCATCGGATCACTGAACTCCCGCTGATTGCGTGGAGCTCACCGTCTCTGAGATCGGCGAAACACATTTTTAAATAGGCACTGTCTTTATAAATAAACCACAGATTTGAGTTTTAAACAACTACATTCTCGCCTGAAATACTTTTAAAATTACATTTCATGACACAACAACAGTAATATTTTGAAAATGATCCGAATAATTGGTGGTTTAACTCAACCAATGCTGCGTGAACTCAACCAATCAGGATGTTTAGCGCCCAAGTCCCGCCCCCGAAAGTTCCCGGAACTTTGAAAAAGTACCACCTCGCCAGCAGGGACTTTCTGAGGGGCATTTTTTTTTACCCGGAACTTTTAGTTCCTGGTTCCTGCGGTGGAAACACACCAAGTACCAGTCCAAAGTCCCTAGTTCCTGGGTAAAGTTCCTGTGGTGGAAACGCGGCATTAGATGCGATGACTCAGAAAGGGCCTCTAAGAAATGTATGTAAACCACCTCTTTGCATGTGAAATAAATGCTGCATTGCTGGGTTCATCTCCAAATTAGTTTTAAACTCCTCCATCCCTTTATTTCAGCCTCTGTTTCAGAACCAGGTGTTTTAGCAGTTTATTTGCTTGGTGCAATTCTTCTCAAGAGGTTTTTATTTTTCCATTTTCACAATTAATTTTTTTTATTAACTTTTTCACTCAGGCCATTTTCTTTTTAAGTTAAAACAAAACAAAAGATGATGATTGGAAGAGTTTTCACTAGTAGCCTCGTGACCTCTGTATGCATTTAATTTACTCTAAGAATTTTAGGAGGCCTGCAAGATGTGGGAATGTGCAATTTGTCAGCTTTTTTTTGCAAATCTCGTGTGTGACTTCTCGCTGTACACCCTAACCCTGCACTGTACCCTAAAGAGTGCGTGCTGATCAACACTTCAGTTGTTTTTACTGATGCTTTACTCTGTATGTTTCCAGGGAAGACAACCTCAGGAAGCTTCTTGTGGCTTGGTGATTTCTTTTCAAAGTGAGTTTTGCTCTCTTTTCCAATCAGTTCTTTCTTTACCTATCTGTGTCTAATGCACATCCAGTGTGGCTATAGAATTGGTATTGAACTCTTGATTCCTTGATAACTTGGTAGTATTTTCAACTGAAATCTTCACTATAATAGAAGTCTTACCCTATGTTTCTCAACTTTTCATAATTAAATGACGACTAATTAAATTTAGGAAGACTATTATAACAAGTCTGATAACTGGATAGCTTTCATTTTATATGAAATTGTATTATCATTTAAATTTTTTGTGAATTGTTTACTCGTAGCAAATGAGAAAAAAAAAACATTTGACATTGGTTTATGAAAGAATCCCTTACTGTTGCTTTGAACAGAACTGCTAAATATGTAAAAATAATAATAATAATAAAGTCTCTTAATCACACTGAATGGTCACAAATCACTATATCACTTGTTTTTTATCGGCAAACTGCTAGTGTGTTAGTCACATGAAAATTTGAACCTGTCCATGTTCTCTTCCAGGTGTCTCCCCATGTTCTCGAAAGTCCTATTTCTTGTACCTTTCCTTCTGTTTCTTGGTGAGCTTGCTGTTCATGAGTGATTATTTGTCTAAATGAAAATAAGATCCTGCATTCTCATGCATTTCTTCTGTGCCCTTCTTGAAAGCTTTGTGCTACTGGGGGCCATCAGGACTGTTAGCCATGCTGCCTTCTGCTAATGTGACTGTGTGGAGTGATGCTTCCTACGTCACCCCTCCATCCACCTCCATGGGCGACTCAGAGGAGAGACAAACTCCCCCTGACACACACACTCAGGTTTGTACTACCTTGTGTATTGTAATCCTGTCGAATTGACTTGCTTTCTACCAATACTAAAATATTAAGTTGACTGTCTGTTATTATGTCTTCCTCTTTACAGAGGCCCTCAGTTCTGTCGTTGTCATCAGTAGAGGTGGAGAGGTTGATGCGTTTAGAGGACAACTTGTCTCAGCTGTGGGATCGAGTAACAGGGGGTTTGCTCAGGCAGGAGGAGCAGCACACTGAAGTGCTCAGTCTGTATAACACGCTGCGCTCCGAGCTCCACACAGAGAGACTCACAGACCGAGAGAGTCTGGGAAAGTGGATTGGAGACCTGCTGGAGGAGCGATTCAGCCGGCTGAAAGGCGAGGTGCAGAAAGAGGCCAAGTACACGCAGCAGGTAATTGGTAAATGCTAGTCATTTTAAGACCATTATGTGGACAACTTTTAACATGCATTAGAAGAGGTATGGCAGATGTTCTGTATGTAGAAATGAACATGCAAACACAAGTCAAACATTTAAAATACAGATTAAAGAATATTGGGTGCTCAGGTTGTTTTATATAGTTCCCAGTTTAACAGGCATGTTTTTTGTCAGTTATTTATTATGTAATATCTTGATGAACAATCTTCAATTCTGTCTCTGTCTGCAGCATCAGGAAAAGCATGCAGAAGAGCGTCAGTCAGAGAACACTCGACTTGCTGAAGCTGAGGCTCTCCTTCAGACATTGGCACGCAAAACTGAGGTGCGACACAAATTATACAAGTAACACAAAATCCTGCATGCTGATAAAGCATCTTGTATGTAGTGGAAGGCTCTAAACCACTGATCGGAGTTCTCTTTGGGCCACAGTTCACATGATTTTTGAATGTAAAATTACTTTGATTCAGTAATCACGTGAGTCATCTGTGCAAATTCAGCTGTATGACTGACTTGTTTAATTTAGGAGTTGCAGAAAAAACAAGAGCCTGCTTTTAGAAATATTCCTGAGGCTGAGGCGCCCACCCCTGAACCTCGCAGGTCATTATCATCTTCAATCTGGTTTTTTAACGGTCAACAGTGTTGTGTCTCAATCATTAAAGTCATATTCAAGATGTGTCTGTTCCTCTTCAGTGAAGAGGCTGAGAGCAGCTCCAGTGAGGATTTGCTGGCAGAGGTGAGGCGGCTAGAGGACACTCTGGAGCGCATCAGAGATGATGTGCAGGGGCTGATGGGATGCAGAGAAAAGTGTGAGCAGCTGGACTCCCTTTCAGTCTCAGTAAGTGCCATTTCAGTTCATCGTCTGTAGTTTTTGCAGGGTCTAATTTTCATACCTGGCATTTAAACATCCTTATCTAGCCCATATAAAGCGTTTAAATTAAATTCTTCCATTTTTATTCTGGAAGAAATCCATTTCTAAAATAAAAAATCTACTATTACATTGCATGTTTTAAGTTATAACCATATTATAACTTTTTGAAATTCAGGTCAATTTTACCCTCTAATTGTGGCATTGCACCTGATTAATGTAAAAGACTAAACAAATTGACTGAACTTTTGTATGCTTCATAAATTTGGACTAAATTTCTTATATTTTAATTGGGTTTGATACTTGTAATTCTTGTATAATATACTAATATAGTCAAATACAATTTCCTATAAATATTGATAGTGTTGTTGTTTTTTTCTTGCATCACACTGGTTGCTATAGCTCAAGTATTTGAATTTTATTTTTATATATAACTTTATTAACGAATGTAATAATAAAAATGCAGTAAAATGGCAAACAAAATGTAATGGTAGCATTACAGTAATTTGAAATGTTTGCACATTCACTTATTAATGAGAAGTTATTAATCAGATACAATATTGTTTTATAAGTTTATGTACCACCAGGTGAAAACTGGAATGTGTAAACTCCTGTGTCTACAGGCCTAATGTTTGCATTAACCTATAAATGTTTAAAAAGAGATGAATGGAATATTTTTTGCCATCTGTTTGAACAAAATCTCATAACTCCTGGATCTGCTCCTGCAGGTATCCGAGCAGGTGGAGAAGGAAATCAGGTCTCTGTTTTACGGCAGTGACAAAGCTGAAGAACTGGAGCTTCCTGAATCTCTCCTACAGTGGCTTTCTGATCACTTTGTGAGCACCACTGAACTGCAGGCTTCACTCAGCGCTCTGGAGAGCAGCATTCTGGGTAACCTGTCCCTTCAGGTAGAGGAAGGACAGTCACCTTCAAAAGAGACTATCACCCAAACTGTACGACAAGCCACAGGGGAGGCAGGCCTCTCTGAGGAAGTAAGCTATTGAGAACTTCTGAGTGTTTTAAGAAATTAATAACTATTTAGATATGTAATGCTCCTTTTTTTTGTTTTTCTCCACAGCATGTACAGTTGATTGTCAACAATGCGATAAAGCTCTATTCAGAAGACCGCACTGGTCTGGTGGACTATGCATTGGAATCTGGAGGTATAGTAATGGTCTTATCTCTATGGCTCTAGTTTGTTAATTTTACAGTTGTTTGTTTAGCTGTAGGAATGTAGAACACAGAATTAAGGATCGCATGCATTCCATCTAGCAATATGTGTTGACAGTGCTCTGTAGATTACTTATAAATTGTAGTCTGTTATTGATTCTCAAGTACATGACAACTTATGTTTAGTAGCATGATCCACTGCATTACACATTTTGTGTAATAAGCAGTCTACTTTTTGATTACTTTAAAAGTAAAAAGTATTTTAAATCACATTGATTTTGATTGGGATAATCTTATACCATTTTGAGATGATAAAAAAAAAATACAAAGAGGCGGGGGGCACAGTCTTCAAAATTCATCTTTGAGTAGGCCTATTATTCATTTTAGTAATTTAGTCATTTTTCATCATGCCATAAAATATTTGTAATACGACAGACTTTGCACTTTAATGTGAATTGTATAACAACATTTGTACTTATTACAACAATTTCATTGTACTGAAAGAGAGCAAAGAGCATTTTCACTTCAGTTCAGCGAGTTCAAGCACTCTCAAAAACTCCCTTTACAATCACTGAAGCTGTTTACACTGAGAAATGAATGTATTACTTGCATTCGTATGCACATCTGCAATTTGTTTCTGATGAGACAACTTGCCGGAGAATTTGAGAGCTATTTCTATTTCTGTGGGAAATTTATTTTAACATCTTTTTTTTTTTTTTTTTTTTTTTTTATCCGACTCAACTATGACACTGTCAATTCTTGAAATAAACTTTTGCCTGTTTGGTGATTAAATAAACTGTTTTAAACTGCCGCTTGAATTGAACGCGACACGTCCGGTGTGAATGTTCACAAAACTGGAAGACTTTCTGAATGTTTATATGCAGTATGCTCTTTTAGAAAGGCCTTTTAAAAGCTGAAAGAACTAGGGAGAATCGATAGGTTATTAACTATATCTGTTGCGTGAATAACATGTAATCCTTTAATTATAAAAAATCTTAAAATATATGTGATAGAATTTGATTACTAGGAGCTTAATTTTTGGAATCTGATTATGAAAGGGTGTAACGATTAATCACGAGGTGGTTGAAAATTGTTTGAAATGTGATTCAAATCAGTTGAGATGGTAAACAAATCACAGTTCAATTAGGGGTAGGATTTTATATGAATGCATGTCTGAGGTGAACTTAAGGTCTTTAGAAAAGTTTAGATGGTTTTTTTCTTTTCATCTTGCCTCTGTATAATGCATATTAAAGTTGATGAGTGCAGCGCTGATTTGTTTACAGCGGAAACCAAGGAATTTAAGTGCCACCTACTGGCAGAGAGTGAATCTGCATCTCATTCAGCTCGTGTCGTTTCAATTTCATGCAGGGTTTTTCTTATTTTTTATTTTTTATGTATAGTTTCACAAAACTGAAGTCAAACCATTCTGTTTTTGTTTCAGATTTCAAAATTATACAATCTTTGTAGCGTACTGTGTATTCTATCATGGAGTAGATGAATTTAAGAAGAGTAGTTTGTGGGCCAAAATTGGTGCCTTGACTTTCACTGATGTGACTTGAGCATACGGGTTTTGTTTTTGCTTGTTTTCCTCTCTCTCTCTCGCTCTCTCTCAATGGTGCAATTTTTACCTTGTGCATCTGTGCAAACACATTTACTCAAAGCTTTTTGTTTGAACTTTTTTTTTTTATCTGACTGGGAGACATGCTGTTAACATACATGCATGTTTGATACCTGGGTGGTGTAGTGTGGTGAATTTGTGTGTGTGTGTCTGTAGGAGGCAGCATCATAGGCACACGTTGTTCAGAGTCCTTTGACACCAAAACTGCACTGCTGAGTCTGTTTGGCCTTCCACTGTGGTACTTCTCCCAGTCACCACGTGTAGTCATACAGGTTTGATAATTTTAACAATTCTGATTTTCGTTTATGTTCATTTATTTTTAATGTCGAGCATTAATGTAATGATGGTCTCTCTCCTTTCTTTCTCTTCATTTGTCCCTCCAGCCAGATGTGCATCCAGGAAACTGCTGGGCATTTAAAGGTTCACAAGGTGATCTGGTGGTCGGGTTGTCAATGAAGATTGTGCCTACAGCCTTTTCTCTAGATCATATGCCCAAATCCCTGTCACCCACCGGCAACATCAGCAGCGCCCCACGAGAGTTCAGTGTATATGTGAGTACACATGGAGCTGAAATCATATCGGGCTTTTCACATTCTCTACTAAAGAATAAATATTACCAAGATAATTTTTTTATATATAATATCATAGAGATTGCACCCTCAAAGAGCAGTTTCTAGAAAATAAAATCTAGTAGAGTTGAGCAAATGTCAGTATTCAGGTCCACATGATCCTTCAGTAATGATGCTGAAAATTCAGGTTTGTCATAACTGGAGTAAAGATGTCACAATATTACATGTCTAAGATTTAAATTGGGGCCAAAGTAATATATATATTTTTTATATTTTATTATTGTTCCATTTAAAGGGTCTTGATGATGAGCAGCAGGAAGAGGGGCAGTTGCTCGGACAGTTTGTTTATGATGAAGATGGAGATGCTCTTCAGACCTTCTTTGTATCTGTAAGTATCACACAAGCACAGTTTACCTGTGTATTGGGCTATTTATATATACATTTTTAAATTGTTTTATGCATTTATCTCACTGTAGCTGCATGACAATCAAGATGTAACTGACTGATGGTTTCTTGTGAATTGTTTTTTGTTATAAATAATTAGAAAACCGATACAGGAGCAAAAAAAATTGTAAATGAGGAAAAGGCTTATCCTTGTGAATGTTGTAATTGTCATCTACCAGCAGTAGCTAACAGGGTTGTGCTAACCAGCAAATATTTTTGTAATCCTTGACTGATTGCCTAATCTTTTAATTCTGTCTCCATCTTGCTCAAGGAGGAGGTCCCGAGAGCTTTTCAGATCATTGAGATGAAAGTGCTGTCTAACTGGGGTCATCCTGAATACACCTGTGTGTACCGTTTCCGGGTTCACGGGAAGCTTGTTGATGAAGAACTTACAAGCAGTTAAGATGAGATGATTTGAAAAAATGAGTTGAGCTCTTGAGAATAATGTGCCATGAGTTACACAGTCGGGCCTGAGATGACCTGAGGACATCTGATGAAGGATTGCATGCTGGTACATGTACTGTTTGGCTCGAGGGCCAGATTCTGCACTTGCACTCTTCTGAAGCATCACACTGTTTCCACTATTGTCAGTCATCTGGGTTATGCTTATTTTCTGTCGTTTTTATTATATAATTTGGCAGGATTGTCACCAGCAAAAAATGCATTGACAAATTGCTGAACTACAAACAAACCAGTGAAGAATGTATTTTAGTCTAAATGTGTATGTTGTAAAAAGTTGTGCTATTTTTCTTTTCTTTTTTTTTTCTAGCTAATATGTGCCCTATTTAAGAATGGCTAGAGAAAAAAATCGCTATTTATTTTTGTGTTTTTAAGTTAATATAAGTGACATTGGACTGTGTATTTTGTAAATTCTTTTCATAATCTTTATGCAGAGGATTTTGTAACTCCCATGTCTTCATAGGTTGGCTTTTCAAATAAAATTCTAATTTTTATTATTTTAAAAAAGGATTGAATCAGTTTATTATTGTAGATATTATTCTGCAGTGCAGAAGTTGTTTCCCCAAAATAAGTTTAAATTGGATTGTATTACACATAGTGTATGATTACAGTAAAAATGCAACCAAACGCCTTGAAGTGTCTTTTAGGAGGTCCCTGCACCTGAAGTTAGTACATCATTAGGGTTGAGGTTAGGCTGAAGACTTTAATAGCCAGTAGTGTCAGTTTTTACATTTGTTGCCAGATTAAACCTACTCTATTTATCTTATCATTGGTTGTATCATATTTGCTATATCTAGCAAAGTAGACGATTAGATTGAAGGATGACGATCACAAAATAGCAATTTTGTTGCTAAAGTTAGGAACTTTTTCTACCAAAGGCACCAAGCAACAAATTTAGCCATTTTTTAAATGTATTTCTCATATTTCATCCTTCTTTGATCAACTTCTGAAAATGATTTGGCAAAACTAGATGTGGGTGTTTTTCTGAAAAAAAGGACACTTGGAAAGCACAAACACAAATAAAAAAGCAAATAATAGATGTACAAAAATATGAATACAAAAAAAGTATTTAGAAAACATGGAAAAAATAAGCACATTAAAAATGAACATCACAAATGTATGTATTAAAATATGCAGTCAGTCTGAATCAAAAAAAAAAAAAACAGTAGGCCTATGATGTTGCACATTTTAAGAAGTGCAGAAATGTCCTCCTGTATACTGTACATATCCCTATCGACATCCAACAACTACAAAGCAAAAATTATCACACAAATAAAATCCATATGACGGAACATTCTGAAAAATATATATATATATTTCAGTGCATTAAGAATTAATGTAATGCAGTAATGTTGACAGCTATAGTTTATATCTCTTATGTAAGTATTCTGCTATACAGTTGTAAAGATCTAATTGATTTACATTACAAGCTCAGAATGTAATCTTAGTTTTTGGCCAGATAAAAACAACAGCTAGGCTACACCAAACTGCCTATTTGTTTTTTAAGTTCATGCCTCTGAATGAAATTGAGATGTTTTAAGTGTGAGCCCCATATTCTTAAATGAGCCATAAAAACCGATGTATCAAATATGATATAAAACATATATGCAAACTAGTTTGTATTTTTTTTATATATTTTTTTTTTCTCTGAATGCTCAATCAACCGTTTTATTTTTTTTCACAATTTTCATCTGACAATACTTTAATATGTAAGGTTTTACAGGTTAACATTTTCAAGTGGGAAAATACTTCATTTAAAACCTTTTTTCTACTTTTTATAATTATTATGCCTCTAGTTTTTATTAACTTGCATATAATAAAATATGAAATATTGGATGTAATAAGCAATAAATTAAAGTGTCTTCATAGCTGTTTCACATCAATCATATGTTGACCGCTGTGTGATTTAGAGACGTAGATCCGCTCCAGTCCATCAGGAGGCAGCAGGAAGTGTGTTTATTGTTTGGGAACGGAACGGGACTGGATTTGTGCGCGTGTGCGCGCGCCCGGGACTTTTGGGTGGTGGCTGTTTGTTTTACTGGAACAGCAACAGCAAATGCTCTGGAATGCCCAGCTAACTTTAGTTACTCAGTCGAGTTTGAGCGAAATTTCACATTTCCTTTCAACTTCTATCGACTCCGCTCTTCTTTTGTCCGTGCTGAATTCTGAGGGCGGGATATCTCGGTTCAGAGCAGCTTTTATCGATTCCTTCACAGAGAAAGCTAACGGGATAAAGCGTGCTAAAGTGAGCCCAGATGCAGGCCATAAAGTGTGTGGTCGTCGGGGACGGGTGAGTTTACTCTCGTGTTCAGCAGGGGAATTGTTTTGGAATAAAGTTTTACATGTCTCAGACCTTTTTTAGTTTGTTCCTTGGTGTTTTGAGTTAAGATAACTTGTGGTCCTTTATTTTAGAAACTTTTGGGCGCTCTTTGTAGCTCACAGATGTTTTAAAAGCGCTTATTTCACACATAACACTCGTTAAATCAGCGTTTTCCACTTTAATGAGTTATTTTAAAGCAGCGAAAACAGCTTATGAATTACGTAAGACTAACTCTCCATATATTTGTATAACGTTACTGGAACCGAACAGTGCCTTTTTCTGTGATTTTTTTTTCCCGTGTAAACTAACCCTTCCCTGAGTTTCTTTTAAATGTTACGTCATACAAATGCAGTAATGTACAATAGGGAGTGTTCCAGAGATTAACGGAGAAGTCATACAAACCCACTTTTATAATTGACATGAGTAACACTGGCTGTTATGATGTTGGTTTAAGACCAGTAAATGCCCTGCTTCTTTTGTTACTGAAGCGTATCACTGTTTTGTTGGAAAATCAAGTGTGTTATGGTCAGTTCTGTCATTTAATGTGTTATATGTATGATTTGATGTGGTGGTGTTGTTTTTCAGGGCTGTGGGAAAAACATGCCTTCTGATCAGCTACACAACCAATGCTTTTCCCGGGGAATACATCCCTACTGTGTAAGCAGACCTTACTCTAACCCAGTTCAGCCGAAGTGCATATAATTTACTATTGCGAATGTTCATACTAGATCGAGCCTGTGGACTTATATGTTTGCCCAATTTAAAACACAGTATTGCATTAAACAGTCACTTGTCCGAATGGCCATTAAAACACTACATAGTCTTCACTGATTATTTTTTGTATTTCTCCATTTAGTTATATCAACATTAATGAAACAGACAGCTGCAAGTATTTATATTAGGCTTTATGACTGAATGCACAGATAGGAACAGGAACAGTGTATTTTAGCTATTCCTAATTATTTCATTAAACGGTATAAACGTCTTTGTTGTTTTAGACCCCATGACTTTCATTATATTAACAGAAGCAGTCAAAACACTTTATTTTATTGATTTTATTAAATAAAATTATTTTTTGCAGAAGGAAAAAAGTCATACTGGTTTGGAACAAGTAAAAAAGAAAAAATTGTGAACTGGCCTTTTAAAGTCAACAAGACATCAAAACTGACAACATTTACTTTAGAAAAACGGCATTCCTGGTCTTGTTGTGCCAGTTCCATCTGTGCATGTTATTCCAAGTAAAAAAAAAAAAGAATCTTTCATCAGGATATGATAAATAGCTTCACCTCTAAAACTTTTTTTTTTCACTTGCTTCATGTGTCCCTCTATTCCTTTCATATATCTAACTCAATTCTAGAAGTCACTTCCCAACAGCTAAAATGAATTTGTCTCATTGCATAACCTGTTTAACTTATGAATCTGTCTGATATTGCAAGTACAATAGGTAGCAAGTTGCATTTCACGTTAATTTTAATATTTGCCATATCTTATCTCTGAAACTGTATTCTATCTTTCATTTAGATTTGATAATTATTCTGCTAATGTGATGGTCGATGGGAAGCCGGTGAACCTGGGACTGTGGGACACAGCAGGGCAGGAGGATTACGACAGGCTTCGACCACTCTCCTATCCTCAGACGGTACAATCATAAAAACAGGGCTAAAACAGATGCATAGTCATTTTTATATATAAAATTACATATGTATTTGAGTTCCAGTGTCATATGGATAATATTTGAGGGAGTTTTGACTCTTTGCCTTAAATGAGTCATGAGACCAGGAAGGATCTCGAAACTAGTTTGATGACTTATGTTCTGGAAACGGAATAAGAACTACGCCTTAACACAGTAAAATGATTAAAAATAGCCCATGTCCTGATTCCTGGGATGCTAAAGTGATTTCTTATATGCTGCTGAGAGCATTAATGGCAGCTCTGTGTTGTTGTCGTCCTCTCTCTCTTGTGAAGGCTGAGAGAGTGAATGGCTCCATTGTTTGCCGATGTCATTCAGGCACAAACCTCAATGTGTTTTGTTTTTTTTGCTCCGTTTCACTTGGGCAACGAGTCAATTTACAGTTCATTAATGCAACATCCCAGTCAATGCTGTGCTTTGCAGATAACAAAATAATTCTAAAAGATTTTAGCATAAAATGAAGATTTTGTCTAATTGTTTTTTTCCCCCCTGTTTCTTATAGGATGTGTTCTTGATTTGTTTCTCTCTTGTGAGTCCAGCCTCGTTTGAGAACGTCCGTGCGAAGGTAAGCAAGCGCTCAGATATTTAGTGGTTTAAGTCAATGTAGGCTATATTTGTTATAAATATTTCTCACCATGAAAATAGCCACAAAGGCTGGAATGGCATTAAAAACAAACAAAGTCAGTATATGTGACTTCCGAAATGATCACAGTTAATGGAAACTGTGACTGTTTCGCTAGTCTGTCCGGCTTGACTGATTGAACAAATGTGGTTTCAAAGCCTTAAAATAGCATATTGATGCAGCTGCAATAAAACAGACGCAAGGTCTTTTTAATCTTCTGTGTCTGCAAAATGTCCAGTGACGTCTATTTCAAAAGATCAAGTGGCATTTGCCATTAGTCACTGCTGGGTGCGGGAGGTTGTGGTGTTTATCCACTGCTAAAACATCAGTTAGCTTGGGAAATGGCACGGTTACATACTATTAGTATTTAAGTATAGAGTAGACTACGTATACTGTGCCAGTTTTTTTCTACGCATTGAATGATTTTGCGTTCAATCATAGCTCAACATGTCTGTTTTGATTTCTTTTAACAGTGGTATCCAGAGGTCAGACATCATTGTCCCAACACTCCTATAATTCTGGTTGGGACTAAGCTTGACCTGAGAGACGACAAGGACACTATAGAAAAGTTGAAAGAGAAGAAACTAACACCCATCACCTACCCTCAAGGTCTCGCTATGGCCAAAGAAATAGGTCAGCACTTCAGTATTAATACACTGGCATTTAAATGCATTTTATTATTGCCTTTACACATATGTGTGTATGTTAGGGATGGGCTGACAGTGTAAAATTTAATCTACCTTTGTTTTGATGAACAAAATAATGATTAATGATCAAACTGGTTTCTTAAAGCTGCAGTCTGTAACTTTTTTGGGGGGGGTTAAAAAGGAACCAAAATCAATTTTGGAGCAAGTACACAACCAGCCAGTTTTCAAAGCCATCTCCTTACCTAAGCCCGATTCATAACACTAAGCTTATAATAATGTTTTCTAATTTGAGTGGTTCAGGTAGGTTTTCATGGGAAATTTGAGCATGCTGCTGCGTCATTACGTCACGTATGTGGGATTACACAATTTTGTATTTTAAAGAACTAGTTCTAAGAAAGAATAATTTCCCTTTTGGGTTAAAAGTATTTCTTTATATGAAATTTGAAGGGTATGACAATTAGAGATTAGACTGTACAAAAATTGAAATCTGCTAATGCTAATACACACTACATACAGTCACGGAGTGCTGATGTTGTTAACATCAATCGGAGAACAAAGTATAACAATAATAATTTCCATGGTTTGATGTAGGGCTGTGCAATTAATCAAAAAACTATTTTGATTTAGGCCTCCAACGATTATAAAAATACAATATTTGAGATAAAACAATGATTGCGGCCCTTTCCTCCCCTTTTGTTCCTCCATAAAAGCCCAATTTCACACGAAAATCAGTAAAATCATGTAACGTGTGACTTTTGCAAAATGAAGTGTGCTTGATTTAAGTCTATAAGATATATTCACATTTTTAAAAGCGCTAAAGAGAGCTTGTGCGTCCTCCGGAGGATTTCTGTGCCTGCGTTCAGAGACGGAACACAACACGGACACGTAAAGTCATCTTTAGGTCAAGCTGCGTGCCTAGCGGTCAAATACAAATGCGACATAAAGCTTTGTCAGTTGTGTAATAAATGAACATAAAAAACCTTAAACCACATTCATTTGTATCTCTTATATTCTGTTGCAATTGTCCCTTTTTATTGTTGTCAATAATTGAGGTTTTTTTTGTTGTTTGTGACTAATACGCTGTGGTATTGAGAATTGTGAAATTTCTCATAGTAACCTTATTTACAAAAATATGTATTTCATATCACACTCTTAAAATAAATATGGTAGCACGATTAATTGTAATGATTGTTTTCCTCCGTTGGTCAGAACAAAATTGTCAGACTTGTTACTTTTTCAGATTATAATATCTGGTGAATCTTATATTTGGGTAATACTTATAAGACGTAGGCTAGAATCTGTGATTCCAAAGTACAGTATACACAGCATTGCGGTGACTGACAGTCATCAAAACATTAGATTCATCTGCGCTGAGGAGCCGTGATGATGCACAAAAGAAAAGTAACGAGGCAAAACTTACGGACTGCATATTTATATTCCAAAATAAAAAAATGTATCTGTTGTTTTCTGTTGAAACGTGACTGAAACATCACTACACATAATTTGTAGAAGGACTGCTATCCAATAATCATAATAAGCTTTGTGTTACTTTTGATATTAAATCTCACCGTTAAAATTATCTTCTTTTAGCATGAAACTTAAACAGTAAAAACTGTTTCGATGTTTTTAATGTGACATGGTAGATTGCGATAGCGACTCAGTTTAAGATTATTTACTACTAGTTATAGCACAATTTAAACACTTAGTGAAATGTTGCATGTTCCAAGAACTAACTCAGTCTTTTAATTGTGGAAAGACGTCATATCGGGTAAAATAGAAATTACCTCCGCAAAGCCATTTAATGATTGTTTGCTAGAAAAATAACTCTAATATATAAATATATGGCTTATACTACATATTGATTATATTTTCTACCTTATATTTTTACCTGTTAATGTCTCGTTGAATTTTTGAAAAATCATGGAAACAATTATAGCCATCATTTTAAAGATTCATATTTCATCTTAATTTCAACGATGAATTGAAGTAAAAACATCCTTATAATCTGTGACATTTAAATGTTAATGAGTTTTGATTTATTGAATACATTTAACTGATTTTTAAATCATCTTAATTTTTTATTCACATTTAAATGGGACGCTGAACAGTTGGTTTACAGTCAAATGCAAACTTATTTTCATGAATCAGTTTAAACCATCTATCATTTTATCCAAAAGTCTACTGTAACTAAGGAATGTTTAGTGCAAGAAATGCAATGTAAGTGTACCAGTCTTTTTAATGTGTGGATCCACTTTAAGTACTCTTGTATTCACTACAGGATCTGTGAAGTACCTGGAATGCTCAGCCTTAACACAACGTGGTCTTAAGACGGTGTTCGATGAAGCCATCCGTGCGGTCCTGTGTCCGCCCCCAGTCAAGAAAGGAAAGAGGAAGTGTTATATCCTCTGAACTGACTGTACTCGCAGCGCCAGCTACAATCTGAGTTCACCTGAGAGGAGAACAGTGGAGGCGGGGATGATGGGAAATGTGTGTTGGGGAAGAAGAAATAGTCTGCACAGTGTATCCATACAGATATTTCTCCCTCTTGCATTGCATTTAGAATTGCACCACTAACTAGCTGTTAAGATGCCAGATTATTTGCTTCCGAGTGATGAGGAGTGGCATCCATAGTTGTTTTCCTTCCCGTACAGTAAGACATTCCTGCTGCCTTCTAATGATCTCCTTTTTTTTAAACTAAATACTCCTTTCAGTGTATTTCTCCATCTTTGTGAGCCCATATATTTTGTTTACAATCTGTTTTGTAGAAAATGAATTATTGCCAAACGTTAAACCCACATGGATTTTAATTTGCTCACACTAACAGTCTGATTTTTCCTAAAGGGTGGGGGGTGTCAATCATGCATACTACTAAGAAACTGAGATTGCAGTAATGTTGAAGGAACTATTTTATGTTTCCATGCTAGAGATTTTATTTTGTTAACTGTACAAGAAACAAACCTACGGTAGTTACATGCATATAACGGCTTTGTTTTGTCAGTATATAGCATATTTTCACTACTGTATATGAATATTCAGAAGGGCAAACCTCTTTTATTAATCTCTCTCTGTATTTAAGCCAGGCTTTTGGAGGAGTCGGACAGTGTTTTAACCATTTTAGAGTCCCAGTATTGTATTTAGATGACAGATCTACCAGTGCCTAGGATCAGTATCAGACCAGAGTTTCACTGCAAAGCTGAGCATGTCAGAAGTTTCTGTACTGTAGACACCGCAACACTATGGGATGGGGTTCATATTCTTGAAAGATCCCCTTGAAGACTGTGCAGTTTGTTGTAAAGGTACAGACTAAGTATTAAACTTCTAATTGGATTTCAGACATGGTTCAAGACGAAATGGTTGGAATTTACAACATGGACATTTTAATTTTGACAGATCTGTAACTTTTTAAAAACATTTAAAATGCTTTATTCATGCTTTTATTGTCTCCACTAAAGCTACAGTGCATTAACTTTTATATCTGTAAAAAGAAACCAAACATTTGTCTTTGTTCTTGGTTTTCCATGTACACTTCATGCACGGAAGTGTTGGGACACCCCCTTCTAATAAACAGGTTTGACTACTTGAGTAATTTCCATAATGTTTACACGCATAATTATATTCTAGGCAACTGTGTGCTTCCAATTTTTGCCTCGGTTCAAAATGAAATGACTGATCAACTGTGAAATCAGCAGAGGAAGCTGTGCTTGGGTCTTCAGTGTTCACTGTTCCACTTCTCCAGCACAAGTTTGGCTGAGACGGCATCTTGTATCCCCATTCCTGCATATAAAAATGCAAAACATCCAGCTAGTCATAACAGCTTTGCTTCCACTGACAAATGTATCATTCCAGGACTAGCTAGTGCTTTCTAAGCAAGAAACATTGGGAGATAACAACATTGAACAAATTCCACATGGCTGGCAGAGAAGTTTTAAAGCTTGTATAAGAAAAGTTATAAATAGATATTTCCTCTTTGTCTCAAGGGGACTGAATCTGCTACTGTGACTTTCTATCAGTGGTAAGAATGCTATCTTCAGTACATCTAGTTCTTGATTTTTGGATCACGGCTGTGGAAAAACAAGTTACCCAGTGACTTGAATACCGTAGTCTTCTCACGCTGAGCAGGAAAGCATCCATTTAGAACTTCTCCGAGCTCTGCGAATACTTCAGCCTGGGTAAATAATGATTTGGGTGTAATATAAGACTCAAAACAGCTATATTTTATTGATGAAAAGTAATGCATACTCCAGACAGAATGATGTCTCCTGACTCTGCGGTCGCCCCCTCTCTGCTGTCCACATACACCACAGCCTCTCTCATCAAGACATCATCCAGTTCCCTCCAGTCTGGCCGACAAGCGCCAACCGCTGTCAAGAAACAGTAGATAAATACACAATGTAGTAACTATCACATTGACTTGTTGAGGCTCTTCAACAGTAAGCAGCTTGGTTTGAAAGGGACTGTAGCTGTGCTTCATTAATCACTAATTATAGGTCGTTTTTGTCTTTGCAGTTTCTCTGAAATGATGCTCATTTGTCTGCATCTGAACCTTCTCTTTAAGTCATGACTATATTCTAAGTATAACACAGCCTCTTGTATATTACTGGTTAAATATCTCACAAAATATTGTAAATCTGTGGACTAGCTGACCTGCTATGTGTGCACCTGGTTTGACCCACTCGCCAAAGAGTATGGGCTGACTTGCACCTGTGGCAGTCACGATTACATCAGCTCCTATCACAGCCTCCTGCACTGAAGAACAAACTGTTACAGGATCTTGGAGATTATTAACAAACCGCTGAGCCGTTTCCTTCCTTCTGCTCCATACACGGACCTGAAGTGAATACAACACTGGATCACACACACACACAAACAGTTCTGAATGACTTGGACGTTTTTCATGTTTTCACACTGGTTACCTCTTTGAATTTGAAGAGCTTTGTAAAGATATCATAGTGGCTTCTAGCCTGCTGCCCTGAACCAAGGATGCACAACACTTCTGAAAGAGCTGGCTTGAACAGCTGGAGAGAGAAAAGCATATTCAGATTAAGTGACTTTATATATTAGCCTACATCATTACAAATTTTGGGTCTGTTTCAGGGGAACTTACTTTAGCTGATATGGCTGATACTGCTGCAGTTCGTTTGGCTGTGATGGCCTCCCCATCCATGATCTGACATTAGAAATACATTTACAGAACTAAATCAAATATATATATATACAGATGCATCTTGATAAATCAATGTTGTGTAAATGTTCATTTATTTCAGTAATTCATCTCAAACTGTTAAACTTGTGTATAAATTAAAAACATACAGACTCAAGTAGTTTAAGTCTTTGGTTACAAAAACCACCAATTAACTATCTCAACAAATTAGAATATGGTGACATGCCGATCAGCTAATCAACTCAAAACACCTGCAAAGGTTTCCTGAGCCTTCAAAATGGTCTCTCAGATTGGTTCACTAGGCTACACAGTCATGGGAAAGGCAGCTGATCTGACAATTGTCCAGAAGACAATCATTGACACCCTTCACAAAGAGCGTAAGCCACAAACATTCATTGCCAAATAAGCTGGCTGTTCACAGAGTGCTGTATCCAAGCATGTTAACAGAAAGTTGAGTGGAAGGAAAAAGTGTGGAAGAAAAAGATGCACAACCAACCAAGAGAACCGCAGCCTTATGAGGATGGTCAAGCAAAATCAATTCAATTGTTTGGATTCAATTGGTCCAAACAAAAAAATATATCAAAAATGTTTTTCCTGTAGACTCTTATACATTATTGACACAGAGTAGTAAATTATATATTATATTAATTTTATGATTATATAATTAGTAAATCCCCGACATGAACAGATGTGTATAGAAGCTGATGGCAAGTTGTATGCCAAAAAGTCAGCTTTGTGTGGCTCACCGCTGTCACATTTCCATGCTCGGGATGAAAGAGTAACACAGTTGCTTGAGTCGATGGTAAACTAGAGCCCTCTGCACGCTGGTAGAAAGTCACCATCTTAGTGCATAAAATACCTTCAGCGGCCAAATATGCAGGCATAACGCCCAAAAACCTGAAAAACGCATCAAGTGTTTATTCCTATATCTATGTCAGTAAGCGATCGTAATATTTTTGAGATATGGATTTATTCATACCCACTGTGTTGTTGTATAGGGACCACAGATCTCACAGGCTGGATTATTTCGGAACTGTCCCGTTTAGAAAACTTTGCCATCACAGACTCCAGTCTGGGAATCAGATCATCATAAGAGAGCAAACGCTCGACCTCATGTTTGTTTAATAAAACTGGAGACCCGCTCATAGTTTTTTCACCGGTCTGATCGGTCTTGCTATCAAAGACTTCTCTGTTTGTTGTGGACTTTAGTTTCTCAGTCACGTGGTTCACTAGAGTCAAATGAGCAGTTTCCTTCTCTTTGTGTCTATTTAAAACTACAAAAAAATAAATATTTTTGAATTGTGGGTTTAAATGGTGTAGTCATGACGATTACACATGATCTTATTAAAGGCCCACAAATCTACATTTTTTTTTTTTTTTTAAAGTATATGTGACGTCCCATTTTATTTATATTTCTCATATTTTTTGATTACTTGGTCAAAGATATGTAACAAAATATATAAACAGTGTAAATGTAGTGTAAGAATAGCTTTTTGTTGCAATAGGCATTAGCAAAATGTTGAACTTATCTTATTGGCAGTAAGATTAAATGTCTCATATTTGTTGCCTTTCAGTTCAGATGGCTGGAATGTAATAATATGCAGCCGTTAAGTGGACAAATAAGTAATACATAAATCAGTATTAAATTTATATACCCAATTTTCCATGCACAATACTCTCAAACCTTTTCAGTTTTTCCCCAAACGAATGAATTTCACTGAAAAACATGAAGTATACTTTCACCAAAATGAACTGCATAGTTTACTAAACACTTAAAATGCATGATCTGCTTTCATTTGTACACATCTGAAAGTATTTATTGCGGTTTATATTCACTTTGCATTGGGTAACAACAGAAAAGTGGCAGAATATTTCATTCCATTTTAAAAATGCCAAAACATTAATGTTATACATGCATCTATCAAGTGCGAAGAACCCACACAATAATTTGATTTGAACCAAAATTTATTCGGCTGTCAATAGCTGAGGAACACGCTCAACATTGTTTGATTCTGGGGGTGGGGGTCCTTAGGGATTGTACAAAAAGATCATTTATAAAACCTGAAAATAAAAGTGTAACAAGTATGAGCTCAAACTAGGAGTCTTTCAATAGACATCTGCACAGACTGAATCTGAGGTTTCAGTTGCGATCCTTCTTTGATGGTGACTGATGTGGCAATGACAGGTCTCGACACTCCACATGCACGTCCCAGAGCTTGTTTAGAGCGCACAAACACATACGGCACGTTCTTATCCTCACACAGCAGCGGCAGGTGCAGGATGATCTCCAGGGGTTCAGCATCAGCCGCCATCACGATGAACTCCGAAATCCCACGGTTAAGAGTTTTAGTGGCTGTGGAAGACAATACAAATCAGAGCTGGCAAAAGTGACATTTACAAAATGTAGATTATTAATCAGGTTTTTTTCATTTTGGTGATTAAAGCTTTGTTTTGTCTTTGTTGCCCATTCTCAATAACAACAGCTTGAAATAAGTTCTAAATGGGTAATATACCGCTGGGTTTTTAATCAATTTGGCCATCTATGCAGCAGAAATGCTACTGCTTTTAGTCTGCAATACATTTCTAGAGAAAAGAAAACAAGGCAAAAAACGATAAGTAAACTTCAACACCCACAATGCACTGAGAATAAAAGCAGAAGATTTTAATAAAATTCCTGAAGCAGACAATTTTGCATAATTTTTTGTCATCCAGTTGACTTTTGCTGACAAAAAAAAAAAAAAAACAAGGACATGTTTAACACAGGTAACATGGAATACTACACAATTTAAACTTACTTAGACAGTGACACTGTAACAACACAAAGCTGGCTGAAAATCAGTGAACTTACCCTTTAAAAATTATAAAATGTCAATATATCTTGAACACATCTAAAATTCTGAACATAATGAATGTTATCAACAGCCCATAAAAAACATTACGTCAAACAATAACTGTTGCACTTCCACTTTCTGACGCTAGTGGGTAACACTCTTGTTATTAAGCAGGAGCCTGATAACTTGGATGTTTGATAGTTAGTGTGAAGACTATGTTGTGATATAATGGGTAAGCACTGTTGTTGTGCTCCTAATGGACACACGTTCATCAAGCTGGCGTACTTTACCTTCATTAGCCCCTTTTCTCAGCTGTTTGTAGTTGGACGCCTGCTGCACAAGGTCCAGGATGGTTTTGGAGAGCGTGGCGTCTGCCAGAGGATAGGCTTTCGGATTCACTTCGGCTTCAGTCTGTGTAAAAATAGGACAGACAAAAGAGCAAAGCGTTATCAGCACGACACTATGTTATGTTTACCAAATAATTATTAGGTCAACGTCTGATCTACAACTCAAATGCTTTTAAAACATTCACATAAGATCCAATGTATATAGTTTTATAATTCCGGCAGCTAAAAATTATAATAGCTACACACTGAATGTAGTAAAGCAACATCATAAACTATTAACATTAAGAAGTCCCACGTTACTCACCATTGTGTTTGTTGTGATTTGGCCGGTGACTAACTTATAAACACACGGGTCCTCTCGGCAAGAGCTTCACGGAGGACAGTACTACTTAACTAAACAGCAAATGTGTAGAGTTTAGCAAATAAACTCAAGAAATCACTCTAAAGCACAGCGAAGCTTTGGGATCTTACTACTACCGCGTCTCGCAACACGTGTTTGTCGTAGATGCAGTGCGCATGCTCGCATTCAACCCACTTCCGGTAGTATCCGGGATCTTTTTATTTTTCTGAATCAAATCAAGTGCACATGGAATAATACAACAATCAACGTAAAAGTAGAAGACAATAAAAACAAAAATAAAGTAGAAACAAACAACAACAAAACAACAGAAAAAGGGGGTGTTAATACATTACAACCTAAAAAAGACTTACATGTCATTAAAGATAAGAAAAGAGTTACAGACTGATCAAGTTTTTAAGGCTTTTTTTTCTTAAGCAACTTGATTAATGAAAGGTATTGCTCGAAATATTTTATTAAAAATAAGAGGGGTAGAAATTGAATATTTGCATCTGTGGATGTGAAATTTAGCAAGAAGCAAAATCAGATTCATTACATAAAACTGTTTCTTTTTAAATTGTTCATACTCAAAACCCAATATAAAAAAGAATACATTCATCATACATGTTTATCCTAAACTTAACTTAAAAAATCTTGCCAAAATGTATTTGTAAACGGACCGTTCCAAAAGAGATGAAGCACAGTTTCAACAAAGTCTTCACAAAAAGAGCAACTGGAGGAAATATCATTTTCATTTTTTCATGTAATGGTTTGCAGGATAGAACTTATGAATTATTTTGCAGGAAATCTCCTTGACTTTGTTAGTTAGTAAATATGAGTATGAGGATGCATCCACATTTTTTTCCAGTATTATTTCAATAAGCAGTCACAGCTGGCAGAGTAATAATGTTCTACTGAAATAATGAACAAACTATCCAATTATTATTTTTGCATAGAGATGCAAAACATTATCTACTAACAAAAGTATCAACCAAATTAGAAGAAACCAGTGAAAAAGGATGGGTACCTCTCAGTAAAGCAACAACACCTAATGGGATAGGATAGATCGCATAACTCTGGAAAATTCTTTTGGAGAGACAGGAAATTGAAAGTGATCTAAAAAAAATCTTTATATGAAAATAACAACCCTTGAGAGTTCATTATCTAACCAACTCTGGGGGAAAAAAATGCAGATAATTCCAAATAAAAGACTGTGGGGTGAAAAGTTGTGCTTGAAGATTAGTGACCAAGCCAAGAAAACCTGCTTATGGAAAGCAGATAATATAGCTGGTAGTTTATCAATCTTATAGTTACACGTGAGAAGAAAATCAAGTCCACCAAACAGAGAGAAAACATAATTAGGAATAAAGTTATACAAAAAAACTGGGTTCTTTCTAAACTGTTTAAGCCAATTGATCTTGAAAGTGTGAGGTACTGAACTCCAAAAAATGAAGAACCACTTTTGCATATGTGTTCATTACATCATATTTTCTAATATAATGTATTGTATAATATAATGCTTCCATAAAAAAATTTGCTGGTCAACACTTTTACCTAGTTTTGGGTCCATAAGAACAGACTGAGTGACTTAAATAAGCCTTGAAAGGCCTTAGGTTTTTGTGAGAAGTACACTATATCTCAAAGATAGACCCCTTTGAAGCCACTGGTTAAATCTTACCTGTGTTTTATCAATAAGGGGTTGGTAATTAATATTGCATCTTTTTTTCTGATCCTTAGTAATTAACACACCTAGATAAAAAAAAAATTCTGTCACTGGGATATTAATGACAAAGGATTTAGGGGTTCATGATAAATATAGGCCGATAATTAATGCGCATATCGTCAGTAAAGCCGGTTCTCTAATCAGTGGTAAATTCCATCAGGTGCGTGATTTCATATATCTATATTATATTATATTTATATATCTCATCCAATTAATACTGTAAATCACTTAATAGTATTTTTTCCTCAACCGAAAGTCTATCGGGACAAACCAGGAGAGGTACTTTCAAATACAATTGGCTCCTCCAAAATTCTATTAAATTTACAAAGAAAACTATCATAAGACATTCAATATTTAGCAGCTTCATATTTTAGAAGTTCCCAATGCCTACTAAAAGTACCTTCTTATTGTGCCAAATCCCAGTAAAAGGATATCGATTTTATCATTTCCAACTTAATTACCTCATGTCTTAGATGAGAGACATTCATTTTCCAGAAATAAGTATGACATGTCACATGACACTGCAAAAGTGGAAGATCTAATATTTATATAAATTGCCTTGTGATGTGTTAAGGCAGAAACTAATGTTTTCTGACATCTTCTCTATTAAGATGCTCCTAGAAACCAGAAATAAATCTATGCGGGACTCAGAGACTGCCTTGTAATGTTTTTGTTACTCCACCTATAAGAGCACTGATTAGGATACATTTCCCTGCATATATCAATCAAATTATATTTCTGCATAAAAGTCTTTAAATTAATATTGGATGAACCAGGTTCCTTTGGAGGCCATCTATCAACCAAGACATTTAAGATAATATTAAATTCCCCTCCAATCAATAAAAATGCCTGGGTGCTTACTAAACTAGGGAACATAGAATGCAGTTTCTGTACTCTTTGACCCGTATTGCCTATATATTTGAAGAAATGAGTAGTAGTTTTACTTTTTTATATATATAGCCTACATATGTAATTAAAATAACCGCTTCATTCATTTTCCTTCTGTTCTAATCTTAAAGACATTCCTTAGGTGGTGTTAAATATTATGGAAAAAAATAAAACGTTTTTATCGCATAATCGGAATTTTAAAGTTCTAAATTCGGAAAAGCATATCCTACTATTTCATCAGAGTAGTGTGTTATTAAATTAAATTACGCTTTTTGTTTTGTTTTAATAAAATGTATTTTTCCTAATTCAGCACTGATTTCGGAGAAAAAAATCTCGACGTTTCGTATCAAGACTGAGTCGAGCGTATGGTTTTCATCTCGAATCAGTTTTGTAACGTTTGGTTAATAATTAGTTAATTTTATGAATTTTAATAAAAGTAATATTATCCTATTAATACTGTCTAAAACATAAAACAAGCACTATACATTAATAAAATAATAATAACAACAAAAATAAACAGAGTTTATACCAAACTATATTTAACGATTTGTAAATTACATTTAGTAGATTACACCTTCGTAAAACATTCGTAAAAGGCGTCTACATGCACTTTTAAGACTGTGCTCACTTTGTGTTTACATGCAGTGATGTAAATTAAATCACTAAATTTGACGCAAACTCCGAGTCGCCATGTGGCA